>NC_085141.1:243260982-244460982 GCF_024139115.2 Armigeres subalbatus
CTAGTTACGGGTCAGTTTCCGAAATAGATCAATTAAAAAGAAGAAAGAAGAAGAAGGAGAAGAAGAAGAAGAAGAAGAAGAAGACGATGAGGATGAAAATTTCGACGAATCTTGAGGAAATTCAAAAGGATTTCAAAAAATATGTTGAGAAATTTCAAAGAATTTTAAAGATCGACAGCTTCTTATATAAAGTTACTGAGTATCGAACCATTCAGAATTTAACTCAGGGCCGTCACGAAATTTTCTATTTTGAACCTATAACGCCTTTATCTTTGTTATTATCTATTGCGTTTATTTGAAGGCTAGGGGTGTAAACACTTAACGAGCCGAGACTTTGATATTTACAATCGATATCATCTTATTATCAACAGTTAGTAAAGGAAAGGGTATAGACAAGATACTCGTGGCGACTCAAGGTTAGATTGGTAATTTCAGGACGGATAGGTTGGGATTTAGGTTGAGGTAATACAGCTGCTCATCCGGATTTTGACGTCATTAACGGTACGCGTGCGTTTGGCCCGTTTGTTCTAGGGAGCACCTGGATGGCCATAGCTTGTATTACACAGAACAAAAGACAAAAACAAAACAAAACGAGAAAGAAAAAAAAGAATTAGACTTTTATGTCAGACGAGCAAAGAAAGGCATAGATGGCCCGAGTAAACACATCGCGATCCCCAAAACACCTCTTACTTCCCCTGTAGAGTTGTTTACCGGGCCACAGGATCCAATAGTTGCTCTCTGGAGGCGTCGTTTTCCGAGCAATACCAAACTACGTGATCGATGTCATCGTAACGGCTCCACACTGCATACAGGTTGCTATCGACCAGGTTTATTCTATAGAGGTGTGCGTTTAGTGAATAGTGATTGGACATAAGTCTTGAATCGCGAATGAAGCCTCGGCTTAAGTCCTCACCCTAACCACGCTCGCCCAGAAACTTTAGGAATCATGAAAACAGCCACCGTCCAAGTTCATTGTGTGACCAAATCATTTGCCAATTTGAAGAGTACTCTGACGGACCAATGGAAAAAATCCGAGATTTGTCATCATAAACTTCACTCCTGTGGCCCACCTTGCTAGCGAGTCCGCCTTCTCCATAGATTAGACAATGGATGGGACCCATACAAAGGTAATCTTGAATGATCTTCGACAAATTACGCATCTGCTCTCTTATCGTTGTAAGAAAGTAAGATGCGTGTTAACAGGTTTCATCGACCGGAGTGCCTCGATAGAACTAAGACTATCGAGAAGATGAAAAGGTCTACGGCTGATCGGAAATTATCCCCAAAGCGAAATTAATTGCGCCAGCTCAGCAACATAAACCGAACACGGTTCTGAAGTTTTCGGAAGGTGGTTGAATTTACATTGAAAACACGAAGCCAGTGGATCCGTTGATGCGAGAACCATCAGTGAAGTATCTGTTATGCAATTGATATGTTCATATTTTCTAGAAAAAATGGAAGGGATAGATATTTGTCGAAGATAATCTGGTATTCCTTGAATAGCGTGTTTCATGGACAGATCGTATTCAATTGAGGAACTGTCATTGACGAAGTGAACTCGAGGTGAATTATAACATGGAAGACATAGATCTGACGATATGTAGTTGAGATAGACTCGCAGGTATCTTGAACGATGAACCAGTTCAAGCATATTATCGAAGTTTTCTAATACAAGTGTGTTACTTGTTCCACATTTGACTGTATTCTGAATGAGAGCTCCAGTAACGGTGCTTTATAGGAGTGACTCCAGCAAGCACCTCAGGCTCATGTTATGCGTCGAATGCATACAGCCAAGAGTAATACGCAAACAACGATATTGAATTCGTTCCAATTTGATTAAATGACACTCAGCTGCTGAGAGGAAGCAGAAGAGCATACTCTAAAACAAGAGAGAATAGTCGTTTTATATAGTTGATGAGGTCTTCCGGGTGAGCGCCCACCAAGTTCCGGAGATAGAACGGAGAAATGGATCCTTTTCGGCATTTCTCTAAAAATAATCAATATGTGTTTTCCAGGTACACTGGAATCAAACCAGACCCCAAGGTATTTAGAAGATAAAGATTGGTTTATGTCATCTTTCAACAGCTTTAGTTTCAGTTGAACTGGGTACCGCTTCTAGTAAACACTACCAGAGTTTTTGCGGAGAGAACTGATAGTTATAGTGATAGTTCCTGACAAAGTCGCCAGTAGCTACGTTTTTAGCCTTGAGAAGATTTTGAGCTTTCTTTCGCTCCCAAACTCTTCGAAAAGCTCAGACCTTCCAGTGTCTTAGCTAATCAGATTGAATACAACTTAGTACATTCATCATCCCATCCAGGAGTGGCTGGTCTTCTTATGACAGATGTACTTGAACGCGTCGATTCTGAGCTTCTAGTGCGCTTTTATGAATCAATTCGTAAGGAATCGATACTCATCCAGTGGAGGAAGAATATCAGTTGATTCAATACCAAGCATCGTCGATGCAAATTTTGCCAGTCAATGTTTTTCGTGAGGTCGAAAGGAACATTAACTGGCACTGATCGTTGATACCCGCTTTTGATTGTGGTGACTTTCATGTGGTCACTACCATGGGGATCTTGGATTACCTTCCACGTGCAATCTAATGATAATGAATTAGAGCATAAAGACAGATCTATTGACTTTCCTGACCTTGAGGTCCTATTCGAGTTACTTCGCTGTGTTCAAATATTCAAGTTGAAATCGTCGCACAAATCATAGAAAATAGGGCTCATATCGTCTCTAGTTTTGCCCATGCAATACCATGTGCATTCATATCACCCAGTATTGAAACTGGGAGAAAACTGGAGACTACGCTCCAAAGATGCCGATGATTAAGTGAGATTTGGGGAATATACACTGAAGCTATGCAAAGGTCTTTATTCTTACATTATTCTTGGCAATGCGACGATTTCTAAACAAACAGTGAATGGAATTCTGTAGAAAGTGTGACATTTTTGATTCCAAAGGAACGCCACCATAATGATCATTCCGATCTTGGCGAATAATGAATGTGGAAGTTGATTTCATCTTCAGAAGAAAGCATTTCACAGAGGTAAATATATCGCAATCGGAGTTGCGAATTAAAAACTTAAACACGTCCAATTTATGTTTCGACTATGACAGTTCCACTGGTAGCACAGTGATTGTATCTTGTGGCAGTATTATCCATCGAAAGAACAAGTCCTGCAAGAAGGGCCAGAAACAGTCAATTGCTTCAGATAATCTTCAACTGTTGGAATAAAGAGGTCAATGATTGGCCTCAATGACGAATATTGAACAAGTTCAAAATACGATCCACAAGATCCTTAAAGGATATCAACTTCGCTTGGACGAGATTCTTTTCTTAGAAGTGCGAGTAGTAATTTTCTGCTCAGATATTCTCGCTCTGATGTTTTTTGTAACATCAGTTTTAGGCAATGGCGGAATGTCTTACTGCAAATGGGTCAAAAGGGCAGTATAGACAGGCTGCTTCGAATTTTAAATAATCCCCATTACCATCAGATTTCGGCAAGCTTCTAGGGATGATTTTGCTTACGGCGCAATCCGAGGAAGAGAGTTTCTTCCTCTTTCGGGTACGTACGTCCGCAGAATCATCCATATCGGCTACGTCAGAGTCCAATTCGTCTATGGAAATGACATCATAAAATCATAACTTGAACGGCAGCTGAAATAGCAGCCGTTGCGTTGTGTGGATGTCGACATTGTTGTTTCAAAGGGCAAAAGTCGCAAACGTAAACATTGACTTCTTTCGTTGATTTCAGGAAGACATATTTTGGGAGTATCGAACGCAAACGTTACCCGTAGCGAACCTGACTGAATATATTTTTTCCATCTACCATGGCTGCTGAATGCAATTTGCAGTCCAGAATGTCCATGGTAGATTGAGGGGCATTCTTAAACGGCCTTTTCCTGCAAGGACATCCTTGCAAGTCAGGCTCGCTGCGTTAATTACGCCTTCAACCTCGACCTCCGCGAGGGCACATAAACTAAATATTCCACATTATAGTTCTCGTCTTTTGCGATAGCATTTGCATCCTGGTATGTAGGTGCGGTTCACGTAGTTTGTTCCGATTGATCTGATGAAAATCAGTTTTCGGAAAACGACGCGTCAAATCAGTTTGATTCTAGGAAATCACCCGCTTTCTGCCGAAAGTAAACAACTCACGGCCCAGGATAAGATGCTTGAGAAACGCGTGCGGACAACGTTATCTTTTGAGGCGTTTCGCTCCGTTTTCTACTTCCACCAAACTCGGATTGAATCAATAATAAATGTAAAAAAATGAAAGATAGAGTGAAAAAACTAAAACTAAACTAATCTAATACTTTAGTAAGACAAACCAAAAAAAAGAGAGAAAATAAATTAAGCGCAAAAAAATTAAAAAACGATTACCCTGTTTTGTCGCACTTAAGCAGCTGACAGAACTGGCGGGAGACAAACAACAGTTCAACCACTGTTGTGGTGAGACAAAAGGATGATGAAATGATAGCAAACTAATTTGATATCTATACCTACACGGCCCCGTTCAGTAGGTAGCCGTCGTTGTCGATGTTGTCGATCCTCTTCTCGATGGATAGATGGATGATTTTGATGGTGGTTAATCCAGATTAATCATATATTTAATGCACGCACAACCCTTGTCGCACGTGCAGCTTCTTCGAGATCGCGAATCGCCTACGGCAACTCACTATATATCCGCATGGGATAGCGCGGGATATAAAAACTCACTGATTTGAGAAAAAACCGGAATAAGTAATTGCCTGCGATGAGACACGGTCCTTCACAACCGGCTGCTTGAGCGATCGGCAAAGAATGGTTTCTTTGTTGGATTGTAGAAATTTATAAATCATTCGACTCGGAAACTCTCCATAAATTTGCCATTTCATTGAAATTTTTATTATTCCCGTTGATCTGTTTGATATTTCAATTCTTTATAAACGCAATAAAAATTTTAGAACTAACTAATCCCGTTCATGCATTCTAACACGGACATCAGATTGATGGAAGTTGCGGAGCCTTTGGCTCACCAATTCATTTTCTCTGGGCATAAGAAAACCCGTGTTGCGCGTCACTTTCAATCGAGATGTTACGGAGGTTGGTCGGCGGCGTCCGGTAGCGATTCCATCCGGGAAATAGCAGCGGCATCAGTGGTGTCAGTGGCGGCTATCGATGGTCCACCGAATCATCGGCGGTCAAGCGTGGTGGAGCGCCGAATTATCGAGGTTGCTGATAATGATTGGGGACATTATTTGAAATTAATCGGTTCTTGACGACCACCATTACATTCGGTAGTAAGTTGAAAGAAATTTTCTCAAGAAGAACCGTTAGCCACTAACGAATTCGTGGCTTCTTCTTACGAGTGATTTAATATGCGAAAAGAGTAATACGAGAAAGCTGATCTAAGCAAATTTTCTTCGTAATACAAAACATAATCGTTTGGTGTCGATGCAAGCGGCGGCCGAGGATGGGTGGTTGCCACTGGAAATTTATCTTCAACGGTGCCGTCTTTATCGGTTTGATTGTAGTTGTTGAAAAGTTAAATTTTATCGCAAGATTCTATTGAGTTTTGTTTCTGTTAAATATTGAAATTGAAATCGGTTCTTTCAAGACCACCATTTTATACAAGAGAAATATGATCCGTGATGAATTTTTGCAAAATGTAAAACATAACTGCTTTGTGATGGCAGAAAATTGCCATTCGTACAACTTAAATAACAATCGCAGATTTCTGTAAAATTTCACCGAATTCTAAGCAGAACTGTTCGGTGAATGATTTTACAGATTTTCGCGGTTTTGACAGTTGAACAAAGAAAAACCAGAAAACCCGTGAAATAATTACCGAACAGTTCTGCTGAGATTTCGTGAAATGAAGAAAAATTCACCGAAATCTGTGAAATGATTTAAGTGTGAGCAGAAGCACAAGAGCCGGAGGGATTCACTTTTTTTTCGACGGATTGCGTCTAGCATTTCAGTATGCGAACCATCGAGTGTAAGTATAGCAGTATTTCGAAAATTTCGTTTCTGGTGGTTCGAAACGAAATACCGCGGAATTTCGCGGAATTTGAGCATGGCGAAATCTGATTTCTAATTTCGTTTCGTTTCGAAAATTACAAAAAATTCGCTAGAAAACTAGCTTCAAACGAAATTTAACGGAATTCCGGGAATTTCGAAACAAATTTAAACTTAAACCATATATATTATCAAAATTTTGGCCGGCTGAACTATATCGTAAAGTTGTTTTCAAAACTTTAGGTTACACACATTTTTCTATTAACGCTTACTACATAACCCTATCTTAGTAGACAAATGTATGTAGTTTCTTCTATAAAACGTCTTCAGTGTTTCCAAGATTCAAATTCAAATTATGTGATATTTTTTTTTAACTATTTGCACAATATGTAATATGAGTAATATAAATTTCTATCTGCGTATACGTTTAGCAGATGTGGATACTAACTGAGTATCACACTAAATAAAAATAAATCAATTAATTTCCTAATTTCGAGCAGATACTATAAAACCAGGCTGACAAGACAATATGAATAGAGGTGCGCCGCACAGAAGAGTAACTAGAACAAATTCGTAAAAAACCAAAAAAAAATTTCAACATTTATATCTTCATATTTTTTAGATACTTAAGAACATTCTGCATACTATATATTTCAGAAATGACCCAAAATTTTGTAAAAAATATAATTAGGCCTCAAAATGAGGTATTGATAGGATTTATCTACTTTATTCGTGGAGTATTTGGAAATCTGATTTTTACAAACAAATGTTATCAACAAGCTATTATTAGTACACAAATGAGTAGATTATGTATGTCTCATTTTGTTCATAGGTCAAATTATAAATTTTAGCTTCAGGTGTTGACCACTTGAAAATCACTATTTTTCATTTTTTATGTTTTCTTCAGAGGAAAAATAATCTATACAAGATCCGGCAAAGCTAAATCACTTGGGTGTAACTTCAAGATATGGACTAAGCATTCACGTGAAAACTCGTCCGCAAACGTCCGCAAATTAGATTCTGAGCGATTTGAATAAAATGCGATTTTCATCATTTTAAAACAACATTTTAAATTTGTTCATAAATTCATACATATAACGAATCCAGGAAAAATGTAAAAAGCATGCTATGTCGCACAATAGAATAATGGGTCTCCCATGAGTTGTTGATATCTTTTTTGCAAACCTTATATTGAAATCGCTTATCTATAAATTCTCTGTAGAGAAATCTGTTACTACCTAGATTTAGGATGAACCTCTTTCATTGGAGTGATCATAGTTTATGAACGGTTTATTATGATAATTTCATCATGGCTAGCTATGATATCTTGCGGGCTTGATTCGGACATGGTAATCGTTGTTGTTTCAAGCCATGGTAGGTACCTATATAGAATACAGGTGATTCATATTTATTACTACAGGCTTCACCTTTTGACCTAATTTTAAGGTTAAGATTTGGTTATGAGAAAAGAGTGTTCAAGCATAAAACAGTGTTTACTTTTGTGCATGCGAATTTATACAACCATTTCCTTTTGGGATCTTGGACATGGGTTAAAAATAAATTAGATGTTATTTTCCTATGTAAATGTTAGAAAATCCATTTAAGAATAAAGCTTTCTACGGGTTTCTTGCTACTTTGTGGAATATAGCCATTTTAGAATCGTTTGCGTAGCAAAAGCAAGAGGTTTTACATAAACGCGAGGTTTTATTTGAAAAACAATGTTTCTGACATTTTTATCTGATTTTACACCGTTAGGTGGATAGATTTATCCAAAAATTGCATTTCCTGCATAATTGGCAATTATTACTTCGTCCTAGGAATATCATGCCCAAATAACCGCAAAAATAGTTTTGGCCAAGAATTGGCTTTTTATCTCTATGTGCGCGGTCCGAAAATCGTCGGCGGCGTTTGTCAGAATTTGGGCAGCGGCGGCGGCGTGAATCGGGGAGATTTTTAACGTTTGTTTTCTTAAGTTTTTTCTGCATTTTTACAGGATGTTTTAAGACTTCAACGGGAGAATCTTTGCATTTCGTCGGAAAAATCGATGAATTTCTCTCGAAAATTCTCTGAGCTTCTCCAAAATATTATTTTGAAAATGATTTTCGGACTTTCCATGAAACAACTTTGTTTTGATAATTCTTCGGAATTTCCAAGAAAGACTTTGAATTCCAAGGAAATAGTTTGAGTTGCTACAGGAAAATGTTCGGAAAACTAGGAAAGTTTCTGTTGAGTATTCTTCAAAATATACACAGAAATTCTTCAGATTTTCCGCTGGAGATTGTTAAAATGGACATCAACAGAACAAAATTAGATTTCAACAGCGAATTTAACATAATTTTCATAAGAATATCATTGGAATTTACACAGGAATATTTTCATTTTTTTGGAAAATTCTTCGAAATTTCGAGGTGAATTTTATGGAATCTAAACCAAAATTATTCAGAGTTCCAACATGATTTTTTTTTTACGGGAAACCGTTTGGTATTTCAACGAAAACAATCGGATTTTTAAATTTCTTTGGATTTTTGGAAATTGTTGTATTGTAGAAATTCGTCGAAAATTCAAAACAAAATTATTAAAAGAAGAAGGGTCGTTTGACTGAAAATCATTTGGAAAGCCATTAAGCCGAATATCGTTAAGTCAAAAATCTCCAGCAGAATTGTTATTTGTTCGAATGAACGTTTGGGCAAAAAGGTTATACAACGAAAACCAGTTGGCCAGAAATTTCATTTGACAAAGCACTCTTCCCAATACGTCATTTGGCTGATATGGTCGTTTGGGTGAATAGATGATAAGGCCGAAATGTCGTTATGCCGAAATGGATGTTTGACAGAAAAGGTCAATTGATCAAAAATGATGCTTACTGTACGGTAATATGGTCAAAAATATCCAACAGTTTTTTAGCTGAAAATGTCATTTTGCCGAAATGGCAGTTTGTCCGGAAAAGACATTTGATCGATCAGATCATTTGCCGAAAACGTTATTTGGTGAATGGTCGTTTGGCAGAAAAAACCTTTGGCCCGAAAATGTCCTTTTTCTGCAACACACATTTCAGCCAAACAGCATTTTCTGCCAAATGGCCAATTCAGTCGAGAGCGACACTTTCGGTCGAATGCTTATTTCGCCAAATGACCCTTTCGGCTAATTGAGCTATTCGGTCATCTGTTTTTTTCACTCAAGGAACTGTTACTAGATGTTCAGCCAAATGTGATATTAGGCCAACCAACTTTCGGACTTAACAATAAACCACTCAAGCTCTAGTGAATAGGGGAATGTCACAAGAGAGGATTCTCTTCCGATTTCCCTCTTTGAATAAAAGTGACAAGCATGGATTTTTGAAGTTATTACTCCGAAAACTAGAAAACAATGGGAACTTGCATTCTGAGGTTATAAACCGCAAATAAATCTTCTGCTTGTTACTTATTTAAAAGAGGGTAGTTGATAAGAATTCTCTTGCGACATTCCCCTTTGCCAGATAGAGCTCGAATTTTAGCTATAAAATCGACTCTCACCATCTCGATGTTCTATATATAGATATCTCTCCCATATCGATATTTCTTCGGTCACTCCAATCTACATATTCATTTCTACATCTCGATAACCTACATAACTTCGATGTTCTTCTTCTTATTGGCATACATCCCCCACTGGGCATTGACGCCTCGCAGCCACAGTTATTAACTGCGAGGTTTCTAAGCCAAGGTTACCATTTTGCATTTGTATATCATTAGGCTACACGATGATACTTTTATGCCCAGGGAAATCAAACAATTTCCACCGGGAATCAAACCAGCCACCCCAGCATGGTCTTACTTTGTAGCCGCGCGCCTTCCCGAGCAGCACCAGTTAGCCAAAAGTGGTTGCAGCAACTTGATTGGGACTGAATCTGGTCACATATAGTTGTAGTGTCACATGCGGAACATATGTTGCTAGGGTCTGCTAGGCTAGGAGCGCTCCCTATCGCGATGTGTTCTGGTCATTTTTGTTCAGTTTCTCTCTCTCTATGTCGAATTTCTCATGCGAATTTCTAGGCTACCAGACCATCTTTGAACAATAACAGTCGCATAAGCGTTTTAAGGTTCCCCAAACACACGCGACGCGACAGTCGTGACGCGATTCTATTGCTTGGCGACAGCGATTCTATCGCGTTGGTATGGAAGGTAAACAGAATATTGGCTGCAGCGACCCAAGATACAATCGCTAGTTGCACGTCGCAGCGATGAAATCGCTTAGGTTTAGGGAGCCTTTATTCTCTCCAAGTTTGTTGGGCATTCTGCAAAGCATTTGACAAAATGGCTTCCTGCCAACGACTCTTCTCCGTTCAAAAATATTTCAACGATAATTTTTGATTTCAACAAGAAATCCTTTGAAATTTACATTCGAAGTTTATCTTATTTTCATGGTGGAATTTCGAAAACTCAACGAAAATTGTATGGAATTTTAAGGATATCATTGGTATTTCATTGAATCTTCGGATTTTCACGGAAAACTCTCGATTTCTTCAATTTAGAATCGGCGTGGAAAATTTTAGACCACCGGTGTGACAAATTTTAAACGGTGGCGCGCTGATGCAAAATGTCATGGAGGCGGTGTGCAAACTGTCGGCGCGGCGGCACACACCTCTAAATATGAAGATGCTTCAGCATAATTATGTACATAACCTTAAGGAGCTAAGGTTTTAAAGAAATTTAATCCTATATGAAAAATCCCACAATTTCTATATTTTGTGACTTCTAATAAAATTGATCAGATTCAGGAGCACACGCTCACGATGAATTCCTTTGAAAGGGCACAAATGTAGGGTATTATTGCCTTATCGCCAATGTATATGGCGAGAATGCGGCGATTTATCACGGACTGCCTCTTCTGTTATTATAACTCTAAAATAGTTATTTGACTTCGAAAAGTGAAACAGAATTGCGAAAACCATTTTAATAAAAATTCCGCGGAAAAAAATCAAAATTTCGTTTCTTGTTCGAAAATTTCAAAAATGAACCTTGATTTCGTATCGTTTCGAATTCTCGAAAGTAAATCTATATTTCGTTTCGTTCGATCCGAATCAATATAGACATTTTAAATTTGTTTCGTTTCGTTTCGTTTCGTTAGGAAAAAGTGTGTTATCGCATACCCTAATCGAGTGACTGATGTTGGCGTCAGAAGCAATCAAGGAAATTTTCAAAAGGTTCTCTTTTTAGATTTGTTGCAATTAATGATTGAAATGCACATTATTGACAACAACATTTTAGACAACTATTTTAAAAGAATCGAAATTAAATTCTTCAAAGCACAAAACACAATCGCTTGGCGATGGCAGACAGATCAATCGAATTGATGAGCCTATGTGGTCCAACGTCTGCCTTGCGTTCGGGTCTGGTACTGGTTCTGATATTTTAAAGTTATCGATAAGTGTTTTTTTTTATTTCAACAGACCAACCCAGCTGCTGCTGCCAGTGACTTGTGTGATTGTAATGATGGAAAGACTGGAATCACTTGTCGCGGAAGCGGGATGGCATGAGAATTCACTTCGATAAGTGCGGAAACAAGGTTCGTTTTAGGTGCGCCCAGTCGGAAGCTTTCTTCCGCATTTCCAGGCGCTCTTCATGGACAGCTTCGATGAACTGTGCTGTCGAAAACCTTTTGACACTTTCCGATAAGCATTATTTTAAACTGCTTTGTGAATATAATCAAACACTTTCACCAGAGATTTTACGCAAAAATAGGAAAAGTGGTGGCTGGGCACGATGTTTCATGCCGTTCAGGCTAACTGAAGCTATTAGATCCCATGATCCAGCTCCAATAGCGAACAATACTTCATTTGGCGTCATAGAAAAAAAACAAATAAGTGAGTATATTATAAATGAATTCAAATTAATAAAAAGAAATATGGGACATATCATTCTTTTATTTTTTACAATTTTATTATAAAATTAATATTAATGTACGAAAATCAACTCGACCGTTAGGTTATTGGGGAACACATTGACCATTCAATTGTAATGAATATTCGACCATGTTATTCCTCCCTGATTTCATTTAAATTTAACAAACTGGATTTTTCTCGTCAACACCAAGTTAACTGATCCGATACTATAGTACAGAAAATAATGGAGATCAACCAACCAAGGAAAAGTGTTCAGCATCATGATATCCCTCAACTGGCAGTTATTTACAAATTCAATTCCATTCATCCGGGAAGCATCCGGAGAGAGTAATCCAAGGAAGTATCATCCCCACCAAGAGGAAACGAGGAGCCAACACAGAAGCAACAGCAAGAAGTTTGAGGTGGGGAAAAACTCAATGGGAAAATAGAGAATATTCATAGATACTGCACGGAGACCCACCAACCGCCATCGTTGTTTGAAGCAATCTTTCTTCACCACCGGATGGATACCATCGAACATCATCATTTTTAATAACGACGTTTTGGAGGGAAACAAAGATTCCATCTCTGATTAAATTAAGAGAGCGCTTCTTCAATAATGGAAATTTGAAAGCACTGGAAAGCTGCCCTTACTATGCAACCGCCTGTTCGCCGGGATATTTGTTTTGCCGGTAGCATCATGGTTACATTTCCGGAGGAAGAGTTAGTATTCGATATCCTTCCTGGCTGACTGGTGACTGACTGACGATGGATGTGTTTGTTTATGGCAGAAGAGGAGAAAAGTTCTAGGAAGCAAGAAACCAATTGATCGATTAAATATTGAAACAACGGAAATGGGGATTATCCTGAGTGAGGACTAATCGGAGCAGAGTCAAATTTCATACGATAGATGGATATCTGATGAAATGTTGCTTTTTTATACAGCGTGCATTGACGTGCAGCAATAAGCCAATTTAATATGTTATACATAGATACTTCATAGTAATCACAGAAGAGGACTCATACGTTTATTGGCATAAATTTTCCAAATTTGTTAAGGGCACTGTTAGTTTTGACATGTTGAGAAATATAAACTTTAATCACCAAAGCAATTCATATTGTGAACGCCATTTTCGCTCAAATCGATCAAAGATAATCGCATTATCGATTGTCGACAGACACATCTCTCACATCAGTGACTATATAGTTTGAAAGGTATGACGCATTATGAAATTATCACGTTTCAATTAAAGAAGCCAATATTCCGGATCCACCATTAATCGTTGCGCAAATTGAAAGATGATTCAAACCGTCCTAAATGTCACGAACACAGACCGTAATGCCATAATAATAAACCTAATTCAATCGTTCTCGATTTAAACGATATTGCTCGGCATAAACCAAAGACCGCAGATTGCACCATATTGTGGGCGCATTTGTTCAGCAGTACCGCCGTGGAACCATTGCATTGCAGCCAGCAGTTTATTTTCTCTCGGATTGTTCACGCTTCACAGCTAAGAAACTGCCCGTTTGATCCACCACAGGTCCAGTTCATGACATTACGAAACGAGCGATTCACAGTGGCGACTTTTCGAACAAAGCCTTAGAAGTGAAGAAGTTCAAATATTTAAATTTTGTTTGACAGAAACATAGTTATATCGATTCTAAAAATTGAAGAAAAAGTTACATGCTTGATGAAATATTTCAATTGTAATCGCTTTAGCGTCCGACCACTGTGCAACAGGACAGAAAGCCTACATCCAGAATCAAGCATGCCCCAGACATGCTTTATAAGCCCATTCCAATGGAAGCGCTGTTGTGGCACTCTATTGGTCGCTAATGGCAACAGCAGAATCGTGTGAACAAGCCGCACCTTAAATGGTTCATCGGGAAAAGTTAGCCTGTTGGACAGTCGAAGTGATAATCTTTTATTGCTTTTCGATCAAGATGAGAGAGAACGGTTTCGTTTGGTAGTACGACTTTAGACCCACCTACATTTTGATCGGGAAATTATTTGTTGAATTGATTTGTTGAAGATAGCCACATTTCTGTAAGGCTTTTTTCGAACTATAATAAGGCTGATACAAATATTTAAAACTATTTTGTCTCCCCTGGACTTTTTTGCCAAAAATAATATTTCGAAGGGCAACAAAATAAAATTTGGATAATTTTGAGGATTTTCAAAACATTCTTAACAAACTGAGAGTTTTTGATTTTTTTCATTTTCATATTTATTTTTATTATCCCTTGACCTTTCAGAGACAGTAGGACAAAGTTGATTAAATATTTGTAACGGCCTAAGTGTATTTTATTAGGCATCGAACTGTATTTATGTACGGCAACTTTCATAAATATACCATGTTCAAATTGCAGGAAATATCAATAATGTAAATACCTAGATTCATTTTGCCTTAGTCGAAACAAAGTGATTGAAGGCTATCATTTCACTCCAAAAACGAACCTTTATAGAAGTCCCAGAGACCTATGTGTTATATACCAATCGACTCAGCGTAACTAACTGATCGATTGCCTGTCGGTCCGTGTGTATGTGTGTGAGACGTGAGAAGTTAGAAGTTGGAACTAGAAGTAAGTAGCGAGAAGTGTGAAGTGAGAAGTGAAAAGTGAGCAGCGAGAAGTGGAATGTGAGAAGTAAGTAGCGAGAAGTATGAAGTGATAAGTGAGAAGCGAAAAGTGAGAATCGAAGAGTGAGAAGTGAGAGAAATGAGAAGTGAAATGTGAGAAGTGAGAGAAGAGGAAGTGGTAAACAAGAAATATAAAGTGAGAAATGAGAAGGGAGCAGTAAGAAGTAAGAACTAAGAAGTAGCGAGAAGTATGAAGTGATAAGTGAGAAGCGAGAAGTGAGGATAAATAGAAAAGTGAGAAATGAGAAGTGAAATGTGAGAAATGAAAAGTGAAATGTGAGAAATGAGCGATAAGGATGTGAGATGTGATAAATAAGAAGTGAGAAATGAGAAAAGGAGTGAGAAGTGAGAAATGAGAAATAAGAAGTGAGAACTAACAAGAAGTAAGTAGCGAGAAGTGTGAAGCAGGGTTGAAATATGTCAAAGTCAAAGTCAAATGGATCTCAGCATATTCTCCGGTCAATCTCATCGCCACCGTCGTGAGTGCGACTTTAGGGCATTAGCATTAGCATTGAGCCTTTCCTCCAAATTCGTAGGTGGTACAAGCCAAACTATTGTATGAGAGTAGCATCACTTTCATCTGTTACCGCAGATATTGATTTGGGACTATTCACTATCTCTGTGACGTGTACGCGATGAAGGTACTGTACTGTTCGCTTGCTCGAAGTATTCTAAAATATGGTGTGCAAGTCTGGGCACCATACCAGGAAACGCACATCACTAGAACTGAAAGAGTTCAACGTTGCTTCCTCCGTTTCGCTTTACGAAGACTACCGTGGAACAATCCAATAAGGTTGTTCCCGTACGAAAACCGGCTCCAGCTAATACGATTGGAGTCTCTACGAAAACGACGCATATTTCTGCAAACAATGTTCGCTTTTGACATAATCCGCAACCGACTAGACTGTCCGGATCTTCTACAGCAGGTGAATATTTTTGTTCCTGCTCGCCACTCCTGCCAGCGTTTGCTGTTTTGGACTGCACGCCATCGTACAACCTCCGCTTGAGAGATGTTTTGCGCTTCTGAACGGTGAACGGTTTCTTTTAAATGTTTGTTATTCGGACAACTAGATATGTAAGTTTTAATAAGTCTGTACAGTCATAGCTGAAAACAAAGTGAAATAAATAAATAAACTGCAATCTTATACTTTTGAATCAACTATAAGAATAAACCATCATTTTGTTTGAAAAGATTCGGTTTTCCATTTTACAAACACATACATTTGCGGTATAAATAACTTGATGGAAGCTATGGAACACTGAAAATTTGTAAATATGACAGATCGTAAAAATAATGTCTTTCTTCCAACAGAGCATACTTTGATCCCAAATGCACCGTGACGTACAAAGCAGAACCAAACTATTCTTTGATCGCGCATCCTTCTAATGCTATCGCGTCTGTATTTTATACGCGCTGATTACTGCCGCTAACCGCAAGTCGAGCACATATGTATATGGGGCTCCATATACAGATGTGCTCGACTTGCGGTTAGCGGCAGATTAGTTTTCAATATTTTTTTCTGTGTGGTGGGTCGCAAGCAATATGGGATTCTGCTAGGTGGGTCGCATATCCAAAAGTTTGGGAACCTCTGTGATAGAGGAAAGCTTATTCTGTCGGATACATACCATGGATTTCTCAGGAAATGCTGGGGCTCAGGAATTCGGCTTCCAATGTTTGTTTACAAGGAAATCGTTCCGGGAGTTCCTCCGGAAATCGTTCCGGGAGTTCCTCCGGAAATCGTTCCGGGAGTTCCTCCGGAAATCGTTCCGGGAGTTCCTCCGGAAATCGTTCCGGGAGTTCCTCCGGAAATCGTTCCGGGAGTTCCTCCGGAAATCGTTCCGGAAGTTCCTCCTGAAACCGCCCCGAAAAAATCTCCAGAAATCGTTCCGGTAGATCCTCCGGAAATCGTTTCGGGAATTCCTCCGGAAATCGTTTCGGCAACCGCAATTTGCTAACGGCGGCGGCGGCTTAGCTGGCGCCACGCCGCGGTTGCTCTCGGCAGTGGCGGCGGCGGGTCGGATCGGCGCGGTTCAAAATTATCCTTCAAACATTTAGTCGGTGGGTGACGAAAATATCTTCTTTAAATATTTGGTCTTCGTGCCCTAATCGCAATAAGTATAGTTTATATTGTACATACGCTGTAAAGTACTCCTTCGGGAATACCATGAGATGAATCACCTAAGGTTCCTTAGAAAAATCTCAAAAACTTTCTTCAGGAATTTCTTTACGGTTCCCTACGATTTATCCAGAAATTTTACTTGAATTTGATTCATTTTTAATTCTTAAATAGTTCGTTCAGGAGATTGTGTAATTCACACTGCACAAATGGCACAAGGCTCCAAGGCTGAGGTGAACGTGTCCCTGGAGCCGACGTTCTGATACCTGATACCTATGAGGATGATCGTGTTAGTTTACTTAGTCTAGCTCTCTAAGAGCTCACAATTAATAACTGTGAAAATTCTTAATAAACACTGAGCTTCGACATGGCAATGATCAAATGGGGAATGTAATGCCAACCAAAAAGTTCAGATGAGAAATTGTCAGCAGGTCATATGTGAGAATCCTAAAGACATTTTCTGAGAACTTTTCCATGTGTTTCTTATCAGAAAATCTAATATACGTGTAATTCATTCCACAGAACATTTGGATAAGGGAATCGCTAAAACTCCTAGGTAAGGAATTCTTGTAGTGAATAAAAACATCTGGGAGAATAAGGCCTCCTAGAATTCTTGAGTTTCAAAGTAATTTTTGTGTAAGAAACTTTTTAGAAGTCAAGTTGAAGGAATTTCCTATTACTCATAGGAGAATATTTCTTCATAATTCGTGAGGGAGGAATTCCTTAGAGTTATCAGAGAGAAGAATTATCTGGCCAATGGTGCGAAATTCACCAGGAACATAAGAGGATATATTTTCCCAAATTCCGGGAGGAGAAATTCCTCTTAATTTCTGGGGAAAAGATTTTTAAAAATTCTTGCTAGAGGGATTGGCATGATCTTTTGGACGGGCCATTCCCCAAAACTTCTCAATGAGTATTCCGGAAAATCTTCGTAGTAGAAATTCTTGTAAGATGATATTCTCTGAGCTCTGAAGATTAAATTCTCTATTTTTTTTTGTCTTTATTAGCGACATTTTTAGCCCTGGGCTGGCTCGTCTCGATCTCTAAAATTCTAAAGCAGAAATATATCAATAAAAAATAATTTCCCATAATTGCGGATGGGGTAAGTCCTTATAACTCATGAGGAGGAATTTTTGAATAGGTAAAAACCAAGAAGATTGGAAAATCAATTTCTCAGAATTCATGGAACAAGAGTTTTCTAAAATTCCTGAGGAAGAATTTGTACGAAATCCAAGGAAAAAAATACAGTCTGATGCAGTCCAAAGTTCCCAAAAATCCTTGGAGGAAGAATTCTCCATGATATCCGAAGGTTTACTGGGTACTGGGAGAGGATTTGCACAGAATTTAGGAAAAAGGAAGTTTCCAAAATTCTCTTAAAATTGGTATCAGGAAGATTTTCTGGTTTGGTACTATAGTTAAATAAAAAGGTGTTCACTGATTTCTAGCTCTTCTATGTGAAATGGTTCAATGTTGGTTTTGACATTGCCAGAAATACAATGCTGGTCAACGTAACGCACGATCTGATAGCACATTACATCAAATATTTATTTTACCATCAGACTAAGGCCGGAGTGGCCTGTTATTATTATTATTTCAGACTAAGGCCGAAGTGGCCTGTGCTGCACATAAAAGACTTCTCCATTCAGCTCGGCTCATGGCTGCACTTCGCCAACCACGCAGTCTGCGGAGGGTCCGCAAGTCGTCCTCCACCTGATCGGTCCACCTTGCCCGCTGTGCACCTCGCCTTCTTGTTTCCGTCGGATCGTTGTCGAGAACCATTTTCACCGGATTACTGTCCGACATTCTGGCTACGTGCCCGGCCCACCGCAGTCTTCCGATTTTCGCGGTGTGAACGATGGATGGTTCTCCCAACAGCTGATGCAACTCGTGGTTCATTCGCCTCCTCCACGTACCGTCCACCATCTGCAACCCACCGTAGATGGTACGCAACACTTTCCTTTCGAAAACTCCCAGTGCGCGTTGGTCCTCCACGAGCATCGTCCAGGTCTCGTGTCCGTAGAGAACTACCGGTCTTATAAGCGTTTTGTAGATAGTCAGTTTGGTACGGCGGCGAACTCTATTCGATCGAAGCGTCTTGCGGAGTCCAAAGTACGTACGCTTTCCAGCCACTATGCGTCTCCGAATTTCTCTGCTGGTATCGTTATCGGCGGTCACCAGTGAGCCCAAGTACACGAATTCTTCAACCACCTCGATTTCGTCACCACCGATAGAAACTCGTGGTGGGTGGCTCACATTGACCTCTCTTGAGCCTCTTCCTATCATGTACTTCGTCTTCGACGTGTTGATGACTAGTCCAATCCGTTTAGCTTCGCTTTTCAGTCTGATGTAGGCTTCCTCCATCCTCTTAAAGTTACGTGCCATGCTATCAATGTCGTCGGCGAAACCAAATAACTGGACGGACTTCGCGAAAATCGTACCACTCGTGTCAATCCCTGCCCTTCGTATTACTCCCTCCAAAGCGATGTTGAATAGCAGACACGAAAGACCATCACCTTGCCGTAACCCACCACGGGTTTCGAAGGGACTCGAGAATGCCCCTGAAACTCGAACTACGCACATCACCCGATCCATCGTCGCCTTGATCAACCGTATCAGTTTATCCGGAAATCCGTTTTCGTGCATTAGCTGCCATAGCTGGTCCCGATCGATTGTATCATATGCGGCTTTGAAGTCGATAAATAGATGATGTGTGGGGACGTTGTATTCGCGGCATTTCTGCAATACCTGACGTATGGCGAACACCTGGTCTGTGGTAGAGCGTTCACCCATAAATCCCGCCTGGTACTGCCCCACGAACTCCCTTGCAATTGGTGTTAGTCGACGGCATAAAATTTGGGAGAGTCCCTTGTAGGCGGCGTTCAGCAATGTCATTGCGCGGTAGTTGCTACAATCTAGCTTATCGCCCTTTTTGTAGATGGGACACACGACACCTTCCATCCACTCATGCGGCAGAACCTCATCCTCCCAAACCTTGATAATCACCCAATGCAGCGCTCTAGCCAGTGCTTCACCACCGTGTTTAAACAGCTCTCCTGGTAGTTGGTCAACTCCAGGGGCTTTGTTGTTTTTCAGCCGGCCGATCTCCTCCTGGATTTCCTGGAGATTCGGAACCGGAAGTCGCATGTCCTGCGCGCGTGCTCCTAGGTTCATTACCATACCGCCACCGTTGTCTGCCATATCGCCATTCAGGTGCTCTTCGTAGTGCTGCCGCCACCTTTGGATCACCTCACGCTCGTTCGTAAGAAGGTTCCCGTTTATGTCCTTACACATATCGGGCTGTGGCACGTGGCCCTTACGTGAACGGTTCAACTTCTCATAGAACTTTCGTGCGTTATTAGCGCGGTACAGTTCCTCCGTCTCTTCACGGTCTCGATCTTCCTGCTGGCGCTTTTTCCTCCGGAAAATCGAGTTTTGTCTGTTCCGCGCACGTTTGTATCGTGCCTCGTTCGCCCTCGTGCGGTATTGCAGCAATCTCGCCCATGCTGCATTCTTCTCCTCAACTAACTGCTCACATTCGCCGTCATACCAGTCGTTTCTCTGTCCGGAGCCACCGTGCCTAGTGCAGCGGTTGCGGTGCTTCCAATGGCGGATCGAATATCTGTCCAGCCATCTTCAAGAGATGCTGCGTATAGCTGCTCTTCCGTTGGGAGTGCCACTTCCAGCTGCTGCGCGTAGTCTTGGGCTAGTCTACCGTCTTGTAGCCGCCCAATGTTAAGCCGCGGCGGACGACTCCGACGCGTGTTGTACACCGTCGAGAGTTTTGAGCGCAGACATACTGCGACGAGGTAGTGGTCGGATTCAATATTCGCACTGCGGTAAGTGCGTACGTTCGTGATGTCGGAGTAGAATTTACCGTCGATTAGAACGTGGTCGATTTGGTTTTCCGTTACTTGATTAGGTGATTTCCATGTGGCCTTGTGGATATTCTTACGGGGGAAGAAAGTGCTTCGGACTACCATTCCTCGGGAGGCTGCAAAGTTTATGCATCGTTGGCCGTTGTCGTTCGATACGGTATGCAGACTATCCGGTCCGATGACCGGTCTATACATTTCCTCCCTTCCTACCTGAGCGTTCATGTCACCGATGACGATTTTGACGTCCCGCAGTGGGCATCCATCGTATGTCTGCTCCAGCTGCGCATAGAACGCTTCTTTCTCGTCGTCGGATCTCCCTTCGTGTGGGCAGTGCACGTTGATGATGCTATAGTTGAAGAAACGGCCTTTTATCCTCAGCTTGCACATCCTTGCGTTGATTGGCTGCCACCCAATCACGCGTTGGCGCATCTTTCCCAGCACTATGAAGCCGGTTCCCAGCTCGTTGGTGGTGCCACAGCTTTGGTAGAAGGTAGCCGCTCGATGCCCGCTTTTCCACACTTTCTGTCCTGTCCAGCAGATTTCCTGCAGCGCTACGACATCGAAGTTGCGGCGATGTAATTCATCGTAGATTATCCTACCGCAACCTGCGAAGCCTAGCGACTTGCAGTTCCATGTTCCAAGCTTCCAATCGTGATCCTTTATTCGTCGCCTAGGTCGTTGCCGATTGTATCGAGTCGTTTTATCTTCTATGTCGTTCGTAATGGTTGTATTTAAAGGCGGCTTATTGGGCCTGCGCAAACCTCCTGTCTCGTCGGAGGGCCGTCGTGTCAGGGCTGTTTAGCGTCCCACCTAACACCAGGACTTGGGCTTGTGCGCTTTGAGCGGCACACGGTCGCTTTGGCGGAGCCTACTTGCGGATACCTGCAGCTTTTTATAGAGGTTTAACAGGGCCCACTGTCAAACCCCACCACATCCTAGGCAGGCGCCACAACTCGCAGATGGCCTGGGGAGGGATCGTCAAGCCCTTGGACATAGTCCCTGCTGCCCCCAGAATTACATTACATCAAAATATCTGTCATAAAATCAGATTTCTCGCTCAACTTTTCAAAAGGTCCTAAGTAACATTTTTTTCATGAATTAATTTGAGTACTGCAATCAAAAGCTTTCATATTGGTCTTTTGATTGGGCTATTCAAATTAATTCATGAAAAAAATGTTACTTAGGACCTTTTGAAAAGTTAAGCAAAAGGGCCCACTGTCAAACCCCACCACATCCTAGGCAGGCGCCACAACTCGCAGATGGCCTGGGGAGGGATCGTCAAGCCCTTGGACATAGTCCCTGCTGCCCCCAGAATTACATTACATCAAAATATCTGTCATAAAATCAGATTTCTCGCTCAACTTTTCAAAAGGTCCTAAGTAACATTTTTTTCATGAATTAATTTGAGTACTGCAATCAAAAGCTTTCATATTGGTCTTTTGATTGGGCTATTCAAATTAATTCATGAAAAAAATGTTACTTAGGACCTTTTGAAAAGTTAAGCGAGATTTCTTTAAAAAAAAGATACCATATCTGGTGAATTAGTGGCATAGCGAGAAAATTTTCTTGTGGGAGAGGGGGGAACTCTTGTATTGACACTCATTCTTTATCTTAAGGAGACGACGATAGGGGGGTTATGAATGTTGTTTGGAAAAGGGGGAGGGTGTGGGGCATTGCTTAGTCATCGATCAACTCAGTGTACCTTCTGAACCCCGTGGCCGATCTCTACCAAATTCAATACACACATTCTTTATCTTAAGGGGACGACGATAGGTCGGTTATGGATGCTGTTCGGAAAAGGGGAAAGTGTGGGGGGAGGGGTATTGCTTAGTCACCGATCAACTCAGTGTACCTTCTGAATCCCTTGGCCGATCTCAACCAAATTCAAAACACACATTCTTTATCTTAAGGAGACGACGATAGGGGGTTAGGGATGCTCCTCGGAAAAGGGGGAGGGTAAGGGGGGAGGGGTATTGCTAAGTAATCGATCAACTCAGTGTAACTTCTGAACCCCTTAGCCGATTTCTACCAAATTTGGAACACACATTCTTTATCTTAAGTAGACGACGGTAGGGATTAGGCATGCGCTTTGGAAATAGGAGATGGTATGTGGGGAGGGGTATTGTTTGACAATCGATCAACTCCCAACGTCCCACCTAACACCAGGACTTGGGCTTGTGCGCTTTGAGCGGCACACGGTCGCTTTGGCGGAGCCTACTTGCGGATACCTGCAGCTTTTTATAGAGGTTTAACAGGGCCCACTGTCAAACCCCACCACATCCTAGGCAGGCGCCACAACTCGCAGATGGCCTGGGGAGGGATCGTCAAGCCCTTGGACATAGTCCCTGCTGCCCCAGAATTACATTACATCAAAATATCTGTCATAAAATCAGATTTCTCGCTCAACTTTCAAAAGGTTCTATAACATTTTTCATGAATTAATTTGAGTACGGCAATCAAAAGTTTTCATATTGGTCTTTGATTGGGCTATTCAAATTAATTCATGAAAAAATGTGTCTTAGGACCTTTTGAAAGTTACAAAGGGCCCACTGTCAAACCCCACCACATCCTAGGCAGGCGCCACAACTCGCAGATGGCCTGGGGAGGATCGTCAAGCCCTTGGACATAGTCCCTGCTGCCCCCAGAATTACATTACATCAAAATATCTGTCATAAAATCAGATTTCTCGCTTAACTTTTCAAAAGGTCCTAAGTAACATTTTTTTCGTGAATTAATTTGAGTACTGCAATCAAAAGCTTTCAAATTGGTCTGTTGATTACGCTATTCAAATTAATTCATGAAAAAATGTTACTTAGGACCTTTTGAAAAGTTAAGCGAGATTTCTTTAAAAAAGATACCATATCTGGTGAATTAGTGGCATAGCGAGAAAATTTTCTTGTGGGAGAGGGGGAACTCTTGTATTGACACTCATTCTTTATCTTAAGGAGACGACGATAGGGGGTTATGAATGCTCTTTGGAAAAGGGGAGGTGTGGGGCATTGCTTAGTCATCGATCAACTCAGTGTACCTTCTGAACCCCGTGGCCGATCTCTACCAAATTCAATACACACATTCTTTATCTTAAGGGGACGACGATAGGTCGGTTATGGATGCTGTTCGGAAAAGGGGAAAGTGTGGGGGGAGGGGTATTGCTTAGTCACCGATCAACTCAGTGTACCTTCTGAATCCCTTGGCCGATCTCAACCAAATTCAAAACACACATTCTTTATCTTAAGGAGACGACGATAGGGGGTTAGGGATGCTCCTCGGAAAAGGGGGAGGGTAAGGGGGGAGGGGTATTGCTAAGTAATCGATCAACTCAGTGTAACTTCTGAACCCCTTAGCCGATTTCTACCAAATTTGGAACACACATTCTTTATCTTAAGTAGACGACGGTAGGGATTAGGCATGCGCTTTGGAAATAGGAGATGGTATGTGGGGAGGGGTATTGTTTGACAATCGATCAACTCAATGTAAGTCTTGAGCCCCATGACCGATTTGAACCTAATTTCTATCAAATATTGTCTGTCCCAAGGAACCGATTTTAGTGGATATTGGTAGGTCCTTTTAAAATGGGGTGGTTGTGAGAGAGGGGTATTGTTTAGTTAGCGATCAATTCAGCATAACTTCTGAACCCTTTTACCGATGTCCACCAAATTTGGAACCCATATTCTCTGTCTAAGGAAGATGTATATCAGGCTAGGAAGGACTGTCATAGCTGAACGAGAGAGGGCATATTTGTTAAACGAACAGTTTAGTATACCTTTCTATCGCATGGGTGAATTCAAACCAAATATTTAAACACGTATTGTTTACGCAAAGGAAATTATTTTAGAGAGGCTGGGAGGAGTATTTGAAATGCGGGAGAATGTTGAGGTTGGGTATTGTATAGAAAACGACTTAATTTAAAATCCCTCTTATTTAGTTCATCCGAGGTTCCTTGTTCCCCTTCAAAAATAACAAATCCTCGACAATAACATTTCCCTGAAAATGACATAACAAGTAAACACAATTACCTTGTTAACCAATTGGTTTTAATATTTTCCGATTGTGAAAAAAACTGCAAACCAAACTGGCAACTCCGAGCAAGGCCGGGTACATAAAGCTAGTAAATAATAAACACAAAGTACCGTTCCCCAGTTTTCCCGAATAATTTGAAAAGATTCGTCCCTACCGACATAGAATAAAAATGGATATTCTTCCAACATTTATTGCATCCCACTTCATATAAGAATTCCCTGAACAGGTCTTGACCTCCTTCAGAGCTGCTAGCTTTTCTAAATCGTTTATGTTGATTGTGTTATTTTTTAATTGAATTGGATGAACGTTCAACAATAATTCACTGGAATTTAGGCCTTAAGGTCTGCACGGGTAGAGGAGACCGGGGCTAGTTGGCCGAATTTTCCATTCGGAATGTCTGTACTAATTCTGGTTCGACTTTTCAATAAACGGTTTTCACTGTCATAAATATACAAGTCTTGGGCACATTTGTGACATATTCTCATCGATGAACACAAATTGAGGAAAAAGTTATAACAAAACAAATGCAGCGGAAAAATTCGGCCAACCAGCCGCTGGGCTGGGGTAGATTGGCCGAGTTTGTTAAAATATGTGAAACACATCAAATCAATTAGTGGACAATGTTTTGAAGTTGGAAAAATGTAGTGTTTATAGTTTTGTAATTTTTAGGCACGTGAAAAAATCTTAACTCTTTACTTTTTAGTCTTTTTAAAATATTTTTAGTGAACTTTTTACAACTCTCGCTACTTTCATTTCCTCTGCCAGAGTATACTTGCATTTGATATAATTTTCTCGAGCATTTTCTCTTCCTTCAATGCTGCTTTTATTGGGGAATCGGTAAAAAATTGTGTCGATTGGTATTTACTAAGTTTTCATTTCGGCCTAACAGACCACACAAAAGTCGGCCAACCTACCCCACGAGATGTTTTCGAAAACAATTTACAAACACAAAAGTGAGGTTACCCTAGAAACATTTCTACCGTTTTGTAGGATTTTGAATACCGTGTCCAGCGTACCACGTTTTATGAAATCTATAGAATCAAATTGGATATGCTCTCGAAAAGTATATTTTTCCAGATCCTCTGAGATATTCCTTGGAGTACAATACGTTCTATTGGCAGCTTTTTTTCTTCTTTTTTTTTCTAAAGTTGGTTCATGCTCTTTATGATCCATATCACTAAATTGCATAAGCTTTAAATATGAAGTCAAATGCTGTTTGATTCAAATGATCACAAACAGCGAGGTCTTTCTTAACCATGCGGTAAGATGCGTAGCTACAAAGTAAGACCAAGCTGAAGGTGGCTGGGTTAGATTTCCTGTCTGGTCTAGGGAACTTTTTTGTTTTCTCAACTTCCCTTAGCATGAAAGTATTATCGTCTCAGCCTCATATACGAATGCAAAAATGGTAACTTGGCTTAGAAACCTCGAAGTTAACAACTGTGGATGTGCTTGATGAGTACTAAGCTGCGAGTCGGTAATGCCCCAGTGAGATATGTAATGCTAATCAGAAGATCACTAACCGCATGTTCATTTCTGAAAGATGCAAATAGATCTTTCGTTATGCGTATTGGCCTTTAGACCTGTACTCCAATTCTAGAAAATATTGGCTTGCAATGGAACAGGAATTCAATTGACATTTCCTTGAGTGTCGTTTTTATTGTTTCAGTCGATTCTTTGACTTAGTTAAGTTCAGCTTTTCCCAAGAAATCACATTTTTTAACCTTTTAGCTATTTTAAAAATTGAAACCAAAAGATGAAAAAGTGCTTCACGTATGAACCGGCCTGAAGAATTGAACTGATGTTGAACAGATCGGGCAAATGCTAGCCCAAACTTAAAAAACAGCATTTTCCGATTTTTGTTTTAATTTTTTTAAATAGTTCGAAGCGTTAAAAATAGATTCTTTGGAAAAGTTGATCTTAAATAAATGATAGAATCGATTAACCAAATAAAATATATAGAATTTGATTTAAATGAAGAACATGTTCCATATCTAAAAGGAGCTGATAGATTTTTCGTGACGTGTACTGTACTGTACTTCAATTCTTGGACTTCTTGGATTTCTTGGAATGAAACAAAAGCCAATTTGATTCGAATGATCACTAAGAGCATGTTTCATTACTAAAAGGAGCTAACTGATCTTTCGTTATGCGATAAGGCCTATACTTTAGGGAATTCTTGAGTTATCTTGAATGAAATATATTAGCGATAACATATTCACCACAAAAGTTCAACTAGTTGACGTAGTATCATATTCAATAGAATCAAAAGATCCATACATTAAGTGATAAACAAGTAATATGAACCAAAATTCTTTCCTCATCATTATTAGTTTTACATCTTCCCAATAAGCGACGTAAAAAGAGATTTGATGTACAAGTGGCGCAGCCGAAATTTTTCAAACGTACAAGGGTTTGAAAGGAATTTTTCTTCTAACAAATCGAGGAATATGGCCAAAGCCAATATGGCCAATATGATATGGCCAAGGCCAAATTATTTCACCGGCTCGCCTAAAATTCACCAGCGGCTCGGTCAAAAAATTGCAGTGGCACGCCGGTTAAAAATTGGTGGCGGCGGCGGCTTATAAAAATCGTCGGCGGCCGCGGCGCGGCGCGGCGGCGCACAGCTCTACTCCGGAAATCGTTTCGGGAATTCCTTCGGAAATCTTTCCGGGAGTTCCTCCGGAAATCTTTCCTTCTTCCGGGAATTCTTCCGGTTCTTCCGGGAATCGTACCGGAAGTTCCTCCGGAAATCTCTCCGGGAGTTCCTCCGGAAATCGTTCCAAGAGTTCTTCCGGAAATCTTTCCGGGAGTTCTTCCGGAAATCTTTCCTGGAGTTTCTCCAGAAAACCTTTCGGGAGTTCCTCTGGAAATTCGTTCGAAAGTTCTTCCGGAAATCATTCCGGAACTGATTTTTGAATTCTTACGAAAATATCTGCGAAAGTTTCCCCAGAAATATCTTCAAGAATTTATCTGTAACTTCCTTTAGGAGTTAGTGCAAATATCCAAACATATACAGAACGTTTTGGAGGAATTATCGTAAGAATTCCTTCGTAAATTTACTTTAATTTCTGAAAGATTTTTGTGTGACAATTTTTAAGCATTTTAGAAAAACTTTTCCTTAGTTATTTTTGGAGGAACATCTACTAAACCCCATCCATCAAACCATCATATTGTAGGCAAGCCGTACACCATGTTTGCATTTCGTCAAGCCCCACATTATACTTTGGCACAACGTCCTATCATCCAATTAAATTTTTAAAACTATTTCGTATAACATGGAGAAAGGAAGACTCATCGCATGATTTTTCATCCAAAGCATCCGAAGGTACAGCATTTCTGTATTACACAATTATGGATCAGCCGACAGGAAACCAAAGAAAACAACACTCAAAATTTATTATTTAGCCGAACATGCTCACGACCCGTGAAAATCGGTTGAAATACTTTTCTCATCACCAAGCATCCGGTAGCGGCTGGCAAATATGCCACATAGTTATTCATATGGAATAGGACACAAAAAAAGTGGTTTGTAAAATATGAGCTTGCTGTCCAGCAGAGGATTTTGCTTTCTCAATGCTGGAAACAGCAACCAGCATGCAAGTCCAAAGGGCAGGCAGACAGATACTGAAAAAAGTTCTGGAACCTGTCCAAAATCTAACGAACCGATAATCGTTGGCAAGCTCCTAGCTGTGGCTGCTCAATGAAAAATAGTGTCGTTAGGAAAGAGTAAATAATAGCTTTCTGAAATATGAATTCGTAAGAATAACGTTAACCCCGGGGATCAATTGGTAGGACTTTTTTTGATTGTTAAATTTTCGAGCGGCAGTACTCCAGTCGTGTTGGTAAGTTGAGTCAAATCATGCGTAAACACGTTCTCATTCGTTCCACACGAGCTGGAGTTCCGCTTCCGTACTGGCTCACCCGATGAACCATCATCCGACGAGACAGTCCGTTGAGTTTCCACACAATAAATTTATCTGCTATCGTTTATGATGTGTCATTAAGTATGGCAATCAGCGATGTGGAACCACCATCCACCAAGACGCTTTTCCGCAAATGACTACAATGGATTTGCACATTTTCACACGTAATTTAAGAGGCATTCCTTTTCGGTGAATATGCCTTCCACAGTACTGTAATACTGCTGCCTAATGGTCCTTTGCGTTGATGTTGTTGTTGTTGTTGCGATTCTGTCATCATTGATTCTCCCAGCGCAATCATCCATGCGGCACATTTAGTTTGTGTATGGTTTTGGGAGGTTCGTAAGATATTTTGTGCGAATCATTTCTGTGAAGGTAATTACATTTTTGTGCTTTGACAGGATGTGTTATTCATTTGTAATTTACATTGAAGATAGGACCTTTATTCGAGAAACTGCACCTACGCATTTTGCAAAAAAAAAAAGTTTTTTACGAAAACTCATGTACTGAACATTATTATCGTGTTAGAGTGCACTTTAAAATTGAATTATGCTAACTCAAACCATTTTGTAAAAAAAAACATTTTTGCTGTATTTTTGAATTGTTATTCCGTAGTTGTCATGGTGTGGTTGCCATTTTCCTGACATCGCTGGTTTTCATTCGTGATCACAAAGGCCGACGGATAACAAACTGATATTTAATGCAATGTTACTTAATTTCGAATGTTTGGTAAAATATTCTTACTGGTAAGATTAGCACGTCAGGTACTAACTTATCACAATTCAGAAAATCTGTTTAACACCGTTTTTGTGTACCACGCCATTTTGTCATTTCCGCTGCCACAATTTTACCACTCATAGAACCTATCAACTTATGCCTCATACCATTTTCCGTTCTTCGCTTAAGGTGAAGCTGGATTCTATCTGAAGCCCAACCTTGTAATATATAAGATATTTTATATTTAAAATACGGTATTAAACAGGTGTTAATGTTTTTTTTGTCGAAAAAAAACGAACCCAACCAGCGCATTGCGGATTTTAATACAGTTCTGCTAAAGCACCTAACAGAAACTGTATTTAATGTTGGCATATACAATTTTGAAAGATTTTAATACAACGTTTTGAAATCTTATAGTTTTGTATTATCTTAATACAGTATCTATTTGAAAAGCTGTAAATCTTTGTATTATAATGTTGCATTTTTGTATGTGGTAAGTTTTTCAAACAATTTTATATTTGTGTTTTGGGTGTACCAATTATTGAACAACTTTAAGCTTGATACATTTCGCCTTAAATACAGAGCGAACCTTATCCTCAAATGGCAAGGAAGCAACCAAACAACCAACGATGCCGACGTTTAATCCTTGGTCTTTTGCTCTATTTGGAAATGTGTTCGGTGTTCCACTCGATCCGGCTGCTACAGCGAAACACCTCAACTGATGGCATGCCAACCTATGCAAGATCTCTCCGAGCTTATCGATATTTAAAATCTCTCCGTTTTATCACAAAAATCCATTAAGTTTAATGAAAATGTATCGTGCTGGTTTCCGTTGTTGGTGTCGTTGTCGTCCTCGTCGTCGTTCAGATCAGCATTCTGAGTGAAGAAGAACGGTTTCCGGCAAATAGATGGATGGGGTTATTATGTGCATTTTGCATAAACCTTTCTCCCACGGATGCAGACGTGCGAAAGTGCTGATGAAATACACCTGCTTTCCGTTGTTGGAAAGGATCTCTCAGGGAGCAAGTTGCACTGAAGATGATACAAAAGCACACAGCCACACTTTCTATTCGACCTAATCGTTGCGGAAGCGTAATTAGACATTTCGAACCTGGGAAGAGATTCGTGACTCGGTTTCTTTAGATGTTGAAAGAATTAAAGCTGATGGTTAAAAATAGATGGAACTTTCTAAGATTGTTCTCGGAGGAATTGCTCCTAAAAAGCATTAGAAGTGTTATTTACGATTCGTTCTCGTTAGTGATTCTATTGATATTGAAAGTAGCGTAAGAATTAGTTCTCTGCATTTGATAGCAGTTGTGTGCCTTATGGTGCCTGCCTACGAGGTGGTGGGGTTTGACAGTGGGCTCTGTTAAACTTCTATAAAAAGATGAAAACTTCAGTTTAAGTGGACTAAAACACCAGTGTTCAGAACATGAGACATGTTCGGGATTTAAGTCAAAACGGTACTTCTTTGTAATTTTTTGCCACAGCCATTCTTTCCATTCCCGCTATTTAGCTGCCACCCGTTATATCTAGGAGGTATGACAATTACGTTCTCGCTAGATACTACGAACGTTACTCTACATGCGTGTTTGTAGTTATGGCAATCATTTGACTCGATACGTCTACACACTTAGAAATATCATGTAAAATTATGACATTCTGCATGCACATAAAAGGAGGGGCCAGTTCAACATAAATTTATGTCACGTTTTAAAATTACATGGCGATAAAAAGCCAAGAAAAAAATACACGTCATGATGTAAATGTAAACTACTGATGTGAAGCTCACTTCCACGTCATGAAGTGCACTTTTGTTTATTTTTTTTTTTCGTATCGCATAGGATGCATTTTTGAGTCATGACATATGCCACATGAATAATTATTTTTGAAATGGCCTTACTCATTACCTACCAGTGAAGAAATTGTGTCTGGCTTACAGCGTAAAATACCACTATCTTCGACGCCTAACGGTTAATCTATTCACATTTTAAACCACTTACACTTGATCAGAAGGACTACCACTAGGAGCTTTTGTAATTCGTTGCTTAGGGAGCATTACAAGTGATTCGATGATTGCACTGATGTTTTTCTTCGTACTACCTTTGGTAGACACTTGGGGGCAGCAGGGACTATGTCCAAGGGCTTGACGATCCCTCGCCAGGCCATCTGCGAGTTGTGGCGCCTGCCTAGGATGTGGTGGGGTTTGACAGTGGGCCCTGTTAAACCTCTATAAAAAGCTGCATGAATCCGCAAGTAGGCTCCGCCAAAGCGACCGTGTGCCGCTCAAAGCGCACAAGCCCATGTCCTGGTGTTAGGTGGGACGCTAAACAGACCTGACACGACGGCCCTCCGACGAGACAGAAGGTTTGCGCAGGCCCAATAAGCCGCCTTTCAAAACAACTATTACGAACGACATAGAAGATAATACGATTCGATACAATCGGCAACGACCTAGGCGACGAATAAAGGATCACGATTGGAAGCTTGGAACATGGAACTGCAAGTCGCTAGGCTTCGCAGGTTGCGACAGGATAATCTACGATGAATTACATCCCGCAACTTCGACGTCGTAGCGTTGCAGGAAGTCTGCTGGACAGGACAGAAAGTGTGGAAAAGCGGGCATCGAGCGGCTACCTTCTACCAAAGCTGTGACACCACCAACGAGCTGGGAACCGGCTTCATAGTGCTGGGAAAGATGCGCAAAGAGGGGTTGAGTGGCAGCCAATCAACGCAAGGATGTGCAAGCTGAGGATAAAAGGCCGTTTCTTCAACTATAGCATCATCAACGTGCACTGCCCACACTAAGGGAGACCCGACGACGAGAAAGAAGCGTTCTATGCACAGCTGGAGCAGACATACGATAGATGCCCACTGCGGGACGTCAAAATCGTCATCGGTGACATGAACGCTCAGGTAGGAAGGAAGCAAATGTATAGACCGGTCATCGGGCCGGATAGTCTGCATACCGTATCGAATGACAACGACCAACGATGCATAAACTTTGCAGCCTCCCACGGAATGGTAGTCCTAAGCACTTTCTTCCCCCGCAAAAATATCCACAAGGCTACATGGAAATCACCTAATCATGTAACGGGAAACCAAATCGACCACGTTCTAGTCGACGGTAAATTCTTCTCCGACGTCACGAACGTACGCACTTACCGCAGTGCTAATATTGAATCCGACCTCTACCTCATTGCAGTATGCCTGCGCTCAAAACTCTCGACGGTGTACAACACGCGTCGCAGTCGTCCGCCGCGGCTAAACATTGGGCGACTACAAGACGGTAGACTAGCCCAATACTACGCGCAGCAACTGGAAGTGGCACTCCCTACAGAAGAGTAGGTAGGCGCAGCATCTCTTGAAGATGGCTGGAGAGATATTCGATCCGCCATTGGAAGCACCGCAACCGCTGTACTATGACGGCGAATGTGAACAGTTAGTTGAACAGAAGAATGCAGCATGGGCGAGATTGCTGCAACACCGCACGAGGGCCAACGAGGCACGATACAAACGGGCGCGAAACAGACAAAACTCGATTTTCCGGAGGAAAAAGCGCCAGCAGGAAGATCGAGACCGTAAAGAGACGGAGGAACTGTACCGCGCTAATAACGCACGGAAGTTCTATGAGAAGTTGAACCGTTCACGTAAGAGCCACGTGCCACAGCCCGATATGTGTAAGGACATAAACGGGAACCTTCTTGCAAGCGAGCGTGAGGTGATCCAAAGGTGGCGACAGCACTACGAAAAGCACCTGAATGGCGATATGACAGACAGCGGTGGCGGTATGGTAATGAACCTAGGAGCACGCGCGCAGGACATGCGACTTCCGGCTTCGAATCTCCAGGAAATCCAGGAGGAGATCGGCCGGCTGAAAAACAACAAAGCCCCTGGAGTTGACCAACTACCAGGAGAGCTGTTTAAACACGGTGGTGAGGCACTGGCTAGAGCGCTGCACTGGGTCATTACCAAGGTTTGGGAGGATGAGGTTCTGTCGCAGGAGTGTATGGAAGGTGTCGTGTGTCCCATCTACAAAAAGGGCGATAAGCTGGATTGTAGCAACTACCGCGCAATCACATTGCTGAACGCCGCCTACAAGGTACTATCCCAAATTTTATGCCGCCGACTAACACCAATTGCAAGAGAGTTCGTGGGGCAGTGCCAGGCGGGATTTATGGGTGAACGCTCTACCACAGACCAGGTGTTCGCCATACGTCAGGTATTGCAGAAATGCCGCGAATACAACGTGCCCACACATCATCTATTTATCGACTTCAAAGCCGCATATGATACAATCGATCGGGACCAGCTATGGCAGGTAATGCACGAAAACGGATTTCCGGATAAACTGATACGGTTGATCGGGGGATGTCCGTAGTTCGAGTTTCAGGGACATTCTCGAGTCCCTTCGAAACGCGTAGAGGGTTACGGCAAGGTGATGGTCTTTCGTGTCTGCTATTCAACATCGCTTTGGAGGGAGTAATACGAAGGGCAGGGATTGACACGAGTGGCACGATTTTCACGATATCCGTCCAGTTATTTGGTTTCATCGGAGACATTGATATCATGGCACGTAACTTTGAGAGGATGGAGGAAGCCTACATCAGACTGAAAAGCGAAGCTAAACGGATTGGACTAGTCATCAACACGTCGAAGACGAAGTACATGATAGGAAGAGGCTCAAGAGAGGTCAATGTAAGCCACCCACCACGAGTTTCTATCGGTGGTGACGAAATCGAGGTGGTTGAAGAATTCGTGTACTTGGGCTCACTGGTGACCGCCGATAATGATACCAGCAGAGAAATTCGAAGACGCATAGTGGCTGGAAATCGTACGTACTTTGGACTCCGCAAGACACTCCGATCGAATAGAGTTCACCGCCGTACCGAACTGACTATCTACAAAACGCTTATTAGACTAGAGATGGGCAAAACAGCTCATTGCAGTGAGCGGATCTGATCCGTTCAGTTCATTGAAAAGAGTCAGCTCCTTGGATCAGCTCTTCAGTTCTTTAATGCTACATATAATAAAACATAATTGTTAATATTATTATTTTAATTATTGTTCAAAAATTTGAAAAATTTATGTCATTCATTGATTTATTCATTCGTTCAGCATTCATCTATTTACCTTTCTTTGAAATTTTTAAAATGTTTAGCTACAGTGAGGTAATAATTTCATTGAAAACCAACAATTTTAAACTAATAACATTTATTACGCTTTTTCTGACCGTCTAGTTTTGAAGTCTAGGAGTTCATTTAAAACCATCACATTTATTTCTATACAAAAACTAACTCAACATTATTTTCTTTTCATAATTCTAAGTTACATTTTGTTGATAACGTTTCTCAAATCGTTAATTTAAATAATTCAGTCCCTAGTCTCTGATATGTATATGAACCATATCACGTGTCATAAGTTTTCTCTTCATACTGGGTGCAGTAAATCAATGTCTTGTTTGCGCGCGCTTCTAACCCTTCTAACCAAGCGTAGTTGACATTTTCATACAAGCGAGCCCATTCATCTATATTGGTTCCCGAAATGCGAGAGAAATAAAAACAAGAGAGCAAAAAAATACAGAGCACGGTGCTACAAACAAACCGAGTGCACATGTAGCAGTATGCTGGCGGGAAAACCCGTCGCAAGTAAAAGATCCGCTCCGTGCAAGACACAGCACCCAGCTCGGTTCGTTTGAACCACACGGTTCGCTCGCTAGAATCGGTCGCGACTGATCTGGATCGAGATCCGTGTCGCACGGATCTGAGCTAGTGGCGCAGCTCTCGCTTCCATGTCACAGCAATTTCGAGACGGACGACGACATGAGCGGAACTGAGAGTTGTTCGGATCTTCGGATCTTTTGCTTAGTACGGTTCGTTCGCTACCGCACTACTAGGTATCTTTTGTGTGTCCGTTCGTAGCGCCGAGTATGTGGGTATGGGTTAAGAAATAGGCGGCAAGCTTGATTATTTTTGCTTGTGTGTTTCTTATTCCTCTCTGCAGCAGAAATGATTTCTGTTGCTTGGCTAGATGGTTCTGTCGCTTGGCTTGATGGTGCTTGAGGTGCAAATAATAAACGATCAGCACGTGCGCGGTACTGGACTGGAATGCTCATACAAGCTCGCTTGTGTTGTGTACCGAGAGCGTGGTATTTTCGTTTGTGCTGTACAAAATACAACAGCGCGCGTACTCGAGTGCGTACGCTCGAGGGAGTTTCTTTAGGCGCATGTTTGACAATGATTTCATCAATTTAAAGTGAGCTGCTGAGCTGGGCTTCTTTTAAAAAGATCCATGGCTCATCAGCTCAATGTAAGGAAGCGAATCTTTGGAACAGCTCCTGAGCGGAACGCCCATCTCTATATTAGACCGGTAGTTCTCTACGGACACGAGACCTGAACGATGCTCGTGGAGGACCAACGCGCACTGGTAGTTTTCGAAAGGAAAGTGTTGCATACCATCTATGGTGTGGTGCAGATGGCGAACGGTAAGTGGAGGAGGCAAATGAACCACGAGTTGAATCAGCTGTTGGGAGAACCATCCATCGTTCACACCGCGAAAATTGGAAGACTGCGGTGGGCCGGGCACGTAGCCAGAATGTCGGACAGTAACAACGATCCGACGGGAACAAGAAGGCGAGGTGCATAGCGGGCAAGGTGGATCGGTCAGGTGGAGGACGATTTGCGGACCCTCCGCAGACTGCGTGGTTGGCGAAGTGCAGCCATGGACCGAGCTGAATGGAGAAGACTTTTATGTGCAGCACAGGCCACTCCGGCCTTAGTCTGATAATAAAAAAAAAATGGCGCTGAAAAATCCTTGTGTTTAGGGAACATCCGTAAATTTCGTAACGCTTAGAGGGGGAGGGGGGTTTCCTGAAGTGTGACAATCCATACACATGTTTTAGATACTTCATACAAAAAGTGTGACATAGGGGGGAGAGGGGGAATGTCGGGCAATGACCCGGTGAAAATGGTTCCTGATAGGGATCCGCAGGGGACAAGAAGGTGAGGTGCGCAGAGAGCAAGGTGGATCGATTTGAGGTCCCTCCGTGGACTACAAAGTTGGCGACGTGCAACTACAGACCGAGCTGAATGTAGATGAGTTTTATGTATTGCAGAGGCCTTAGTTTGAATAAATAAAATGAAAATAAATAAATTCCGATGTTAGAATGTCAAATGGTGCTATGCGATGAAATTCATTGTTTGATTTCATGGACGTTATTTTTTCAGAATTTTCGAAAGGCTACGACATGTATAAGCCACAACATCAAGTGCATCTGAAAAATCTTGATGCTTAACGATAAAATTTAGAAGTTTTCTTTTTTTTTGGATCCTCCACATGGTGGTTAGAGCTATGCGCCGTCGTCGCCGACAGTTTATGGCAATCCCGTTGAAACTCCAGAGGATTTCTCGTGAAAAACGCTATTTTTCTTGAAAATTCCATACAATTTTTCGTTGAAAAATCGGAAAATGCTTTTCGTATAACTAAGAACTTTCATTGAAAATTCTGAAGAATTTCCTTCATTATCTCGAAAATACTACCGTTGAAATTCTAAGTAAATTTCCTTACAAATTTGGAAGATCTTTTTGTAGAATTTAAAAGAAAGGAAGACAGGATCACCGTCTTTGACCAGAGGTCGCACAGACTGAATACTTAACACCTAGCATTAGACAACGGACAGGACATTCACACAGCACCCAGTGAACCAGCGGAGCGTTTTCAGCTTCACGAAATGTTTTCTCCTTGCTACGGCGGGAATCAAACTCACACTCTATGGCTTGCAAATAAGCTTAGACGACTGACGCCACTAACCACACGGCTACGAAGCCCACCAGCCAGGTGCAAATTCCAGAAATTTCCCGGGCAAATTATAAAAAAAAATCCTTTGGGAATCTTAAAGAATTACCTGCGGAAATTACCAAGGACTTCCTGTTGAAATCCACAGAATTTCACGTTGAAATCAAATGTTTTGACGGAGAAGGGCCGTTTGTTGTTTGGCCGAATATGTCATTAATCTGAAACTCGACTGGCATTTGGTCGAAATAGACATATGGTCGATGATGTCATTCGGCTGAACAGGTCATTTGGCTGAAAAGCCGTCTAATTGAATAGGTCATTTAGCCAAAAAGATCTAGATGGTCGTTTGGCATAAAAGGCCCATTTGGTCGAAATGAACATATGGCCGAAAATGTTGTTTGCCCGAGCTGCCGAAAAAAATCGTTTGACCGAAAATGTTGCATGGTCGGACGAGGTGACATAAGGTCGAAAACGGTTTGGCCAAAAATGTCATTTGGCTGAAAGCGACGTACGGGTGAAGATCATACGGCCGAACTGATTATTTGGCCGAAAAAGACGTTTACTCCGACAGCTCATTTGTTTAAAAATGGCGTTTGGCCGAACGGGTCGACGTTTTTCGCCATATAATCCGATCAGCCGAATAACATTTTCGGTCAAATTGCCCTTCCTGCCAAACTACCGTTTCGGTCAAATGGAATTTTCGACGACAAGGCCTATTCGACCAAACGACCTGTTAGATCATATGGCTTTTCCAGCCAAATGACTAGTTTGGTCAAACCGTTTTCCACATAATAACCGTATCGAACAAATGGAATTCGGCTAGATAGCTTTCGGATTAATGTATTATTCGCCCAAGTGATATTCGACTTTCCACCGGATGATTTTCAACCAAACAACCCTTCGTCTTTTGAAAATTTCCTCGTAGAATTTCCGAAGAATTACTAATGGACAACATAAAAAATTTCACGTAGAAATCCAAAGAAATTCCGAGAAAAATCCAGTTGAAATTCCGTTGGAAACAGTTTTTGTGAAACTTAAAAAAATCACAAGGAAATTCTGTTTAGTGGAAACTCAGGAAAATTCTCGACGAGAAAAAAATCGTAGCGTGCATGCTCGGTTGCATAGGCAAACTTCTAAACAATTTCCCGTGAAAATTTCATAGAAATTCCGGTGAAAACTTTGGAGCATTTCGAGTTGAAAGTTCGAAAAACTTCTGGGACAGTTCAATAGATTTTTCCGGCGAAATAGAAAGATTCTCCCGTTAATGTCTTAAAAATATCCTGAAAAAAAAACTTTACGTTACGAACGTAATAAATAAATCGCCAAGCCTTAGCCGATCAAAATTATGACAAACGCCGCCGCTGACGATTTTCGGATCGGCGCTGACCTCTAACGGTAGTCAGAACCAATGAACGGACCAACGGGATATTTTATTAGATTTTATATAGGGGTAATGACGGCTTTGGCAGGTTTTGTTCTATTATTGGCAGGGGGGTTTTTTATGACTGATTATGCTCAAATTTGGCCCAAACATTCTTTGCATATCAAAGAATATTGTGGCCAAATTTCATAGAATTCGGTCGACAAAAACCCCCCTGCCAATAATAGAACAAAACCTGCCAAAGCCGTCTGTTCCCCTAACTAGAATAAAGATAATTTGAGCAAAAGTTAAATTTTCAGCGACAACAAAAAATGGCTCGATTATCCGGATTGAAAATTGTTTTTCAACACTCCAGATAATCAAGTCCGGCCTGTATTCATGGATATCCAAACTGTTCTTGAGTTCTGGGCATAATATCTATAGCTGCAAGAAAATCTTTTTTAGTACTCAAAGCTTCAATATGCATTCAATTGTATCTATTACATATTCTGGAAGGTCAACAGACATCGAAAGATAGTTTTGGGATATTCTGGATCATCCAAACTATCCTTGAGTTCAGGACTAGAGATCTGCAGCTTCAAGAAAATCGTTTTTCAGAAATCAAGTCAACAGACATCGTAAGATAGTTTTGGGATATTCTGGGTCATTCAAACTGTCCTTGAGTTCGAGACTTTCGATCTGCAGTTGCAAGGAAATAGTTTTTTAGAACGCAACTAGTTAGCTAGCTAGTTAGTTAGAAGCTATTTTTGGTACTCAAAGCTTCAATATGCATTTAATTTTATTCATTACATCTCCTGGGATTTCAACAGACATCGTAAGATAGCTTTGGGATATTCTGGGTCATCCAAACTGTCCTTGAGTTCGGGACTACAAATCTACAGTTGCTAAGAAATATTTTCTCAAAGTTGCTATATGCATGTGAATATGTATTGGAGCTTTGAGTGACGGAAAACCCAAGTAACCATTAGCACTATATTTCGCCTTTTCGGCAATATAAAGCTATTATAAAACCAGTATAAAGCATATGTGCACTGTGACAGTGTTATAGTCACACACACGACCTAGGAAATCTACTGCTGTAGCGGTAAATCGCAAGCTCTAAACTCAAAGTCGGTTTTAAAAAATTGGGCCTGAAAGGGTTAATTCACTGAGTTGAAGTGGTGATAAACACAAAAATAAAGCAAAAATATTGCACACTTTCATGCCCTGTCATGGAATAAATATTTTTTGAGATTTTTGTAGCATGCCTTTCATTCTTCGTGTTTCTATAGATAGGGTTTCTTACCCCATTCCCGGCCTAACATGCATGCGACTGCATTATTTAATTGATATTTATGACAGGAAGCAACTTTTCCTAAATTTCGTGTGCCGTACAATACTGCAATGGGGTTTACTTCTGCTTAAAAATAGCTTTTCTTGGTAAACATCGTTTGAAAAAGCTTTTATTTGATTTAAATTAACGAGGTCCAGCACTAATTTCAGTCATAGCGATTTCCTTAGTTTTCCGTGCAGTGAGCCATAGGCCCAAGTAGTGATTTACCCTATGTAAACATCGCGTGACATCTCTCATTGGAGATGAGAAATTGCATTGCAGTACTGAATGTTCTAGTTGGGTAAGGTGCCGAATTCTGCGTGGGCTAATTGGCCAAGTTGAACATTAAGTAAATGTCAATCGACACAAGTTTTGACCAATTCTTTGATGAACGCAGCATTGAAGGTAAAGACAATGATATTAAACGTAAGCGTCCGCTGGCGTAAAAAAAGTAGCGAGAGTTGTGGAAAGTTCATTAAAATTTCAAAAAAGACTGAAGAGTTGGAATTTTCAACCTATCAACATATAACAACAACGAATCAACATATTATACACAATATCAGTGGAAAATTGGCTTGTTCGGACAATGGGGTCAGAGGTTATGGTCAAACTACAATTTTAAAATACAAATCTGCCACGGTTATGGAGGTTTGTATAATAATTTCCATTTTATGCCTGACGCGCCTAATGGATCTTCTCTTGTATTACGTTATATGACTCCTCTCATTTTCCCAATCATTTGAAACATCGAAAACCCTACATAAACAATTCCCACCAGTCATCGCTTTATGTCGTGAAGGAAAAGCTCCTCTAGGCGCAATTCATAATTTTCGCACCAGTGCACATATTCCTCGCATTTCCTCCTCCGTTTCGAGGCATAAAGTAGCCGAGCCAAGTACACATCGAAAACCGTACCGCTCATCGTTCGTCATAGCCCAGGTCCCTATACAGGCGGATGAACCGCTGCTACTGCAGCAGCAGCAGCAACACCGCCACTGACTGTGTAGCAGCTTATCCTCGGGAGAAATTTCCGTAATAGGAACATAAATTAGTGAGATGAAACGAACAGTGCACCTATTTCCACACGACCGGCGGACGATGTTGGTAGCTACTCCGACACAGTCCTGAATTCATGCTTTTGTCGAGCTGCCCAGGCCCCGCACCGGAAGAGCAAATGTCGACAACAGCAATCCCTTGTAATGCGTGCTCCGTTTGAATGTTTATACACACGTGCAACCCCCACGCCGACGACGACCGTAGGGTAGATCTTTTGCTACTGGGCCAGCTGGACCTGCTCTTTAGGATGGAATAGCCCCTCGGTGTTCAATTTCCTGGCCCTTCTCGAATGACAGTCGCATATGGAGTAATCACCGCCGTGTCGTCAACCTGAACGTTATCACCAACCATCATCCGCAGCCATGAACACTGCGTTGGTGGTTTGATCTACTAGCAGGAATAGCGAACATGGGTACAGTAATCAAGAAGGAATATTTAATTCTATCACTGCTGAGGTCTACTTCTGCGACAATCAAGTGACAAGATTGATTATCATGAGATTTTTGACAAAGGATTTATCTTTCTCGCAATTCTGTGAAATTGCGTCAGATTTCAAATGATAACAACTCCAAGTTTATCCAGTAACCTTAATTGGAATGAAAGTAAGAGTAGCTGTCGAGGTGCACAGCATTAAATGTAAGGGAAAGAAAAAGGCTGCTAAACTTTATTTTAGTTGCCATAATTATTTACGGCTGTGGTCATGTCTTCTAATATGTGACATCTGACATCTTATCCTTATTACCGGAATAATAACACGGCGTGTGTATGGGGGATCTTTATGACAAAAAAATGAGCATCGCCAAAACTTTCACTACGTGAAAATATAGCTCTTAAGCTTTTATTTCGTGACTATTTGAAAAAAATCTACCGAGGGGTCTCGAACAACTTTTTTTTCTCCCTGAAACGGATCTTTGTAGTTGGAAGACCAACGATTATTATTTATGGCGTCCCATTTAAAATGAAATTCCTGGATTTTTTTATTCCAATAATCGTATATAAACTCAGGGGTACCGAAATTACCAAGTTATAGTCTAAATTAATAGTTTGTTGGAGCACAAGCGTCAAAGTGCATGACGAAGCCGAACTCGATATATTTATGTTATCCCCTGCAAACAGCTAAGAAAGGCTTGGATGGAGATTGTGCTCTGCATCGTCATCTTATGCACATATACACCAAATTCTTTCCCAAATATATACCAAAATTGAAACTTTGGTGGTAAATTTGATGGTAAAAAAAATGGTAACTTGGCTTAGAAACCTCGCAGTTAATAACTGTGGAAGTGCTGATTGAACACTCAACTGTGAGGCGGCAATGTCTTAGTGGGGAATGTAATGCCAAAACGAAGAAGGAGAAGTAATGTAGATACACATAATTCACTTTTTACACTTTTTTTTCTGTCGTATTTTTGATTGTGTAACTTCAATTTATCACTAAAAACTATCCAACATGCTCATAGAAATCCTTAATACCTCATTCAAATAGAAGTCAGATTTCAATTGATATACGGTAAACAGATGAGCGCAAAAATGAGTCATGCTAAGTGCACAATAAAGGCAAAAATAGAAGTAAATATCTAGCTTTTAGTTTAAAATAAAAACTCTTCTGATTTCAACAAAAAGTGACATGGGTATAAAAAAAAACTTAAAAATATGTACTGTATTTTGTCCTAGAGATCATATCGCTGCGATGCATAGTTGATGAGAACGAGTGATTCATCCAGACAAGCAAATTCATTTTACTACAAATGTTGTGGCAAACATGCAACTTTCTATGATATTGCACTGCGTGAGCTTGGAGAAATACTCATTCGACACGATTATTTTCACTCGAAATTCATTACCAATTTAAAGTAGTTTTAGAAGTTTTTGGAGAAGAGTTTGAATTTTTAGACACAAAAATCGTGCTGAAGGGATGACTCTAATAAAATCTAAATTGCCTAAGAGTTCAGAAAAGTTAACCAGTAAACGAAAATCAATCTCCTGCCCTATGCATCAAATGCATCTTCTTCTAAAAAGACACTTATTTTCATGACTCTTGGTACAACCACTAGACTTTGAAGTAATCGATGAGCTTTACTTTTATTCATCTATCTAGTGGAAAAATCTAGCTCAACAATGTTCAGAAGCGTAATTTAGAAAAGCTTTACTAATTATTAAGCCCCGTTATTATTTATAAAACTCCATGGAATAAAATGTATTCTTTACTTTCAAAACCAAAAATATCTTTAGAAAACCATCCCACATAGAAATGCTGAGGAAATGTCCAACCTAAACATTTCCTAGACCGAACTGAATACAACTCAGCCACCTGCAGCATGGTCTTGGCATGCTTATCTCGGTAGGTTAAAATAGTTTTATATTATCTTGGAAATGTTATAAAAAATCATTAGGTTTTCAGAAATCGTTATGTCTTGAATGTCGGAATCCTGTCGTTTTTGAGCTCAAACAATCAATTTGAAATTTCTCAATTATCTGGAATAATTTCTACGAATTTCGCTAATTTTCATTTAAATCCAAAAAGTATAAAATTGAAACTAAACAAACACTGTTAAAAATATTAGTGGGTTCAACCCTTGCGAAGCAGTATGTTTGCTAGCCAAATGTTGAACTTAATCATTTTGGCTCCGTCATGCTTTTCCATATTTGAGCCTTTTAAATTAGGTTCAAAATAAAAGAACATGAAGAATATTCATTCCTTGCATTTAATTCATGAAAAATAGTTAAAAAAATAAATGACGAGTCAACTCGTGAGGGACTCGTGACTGGCAGTATTAGATTAGAATGCAGACCGCATCGTGCTTTCGTGCTGTGCGGTTCTTTCTCTCTTTGCGGAAGGAAGTTTTTAATACTACTAATAGCTATTTTAATTTCAACGGTGCTTCTTAGCGCTATTTGTACCCACTGATCCCGTTACGATCTTTGCAAGGACCCGTGCCTTCGTTTTACGTTGGACCCGTTTGCGGAAGTAAAATTCCGACAAGCGGTGGTAATCCTGCAGGGACACCGTTCTGGGAAAAAACCTCTTAGAAGGTCACGTCTCCACGCTCAGCAATGAGTATTAACAAAAACAAGAGGAAGGGGGAGTCTCTGAATTCTCCACTTCCTTCAAAGAAACAAGGTTTCAAGGCCGTCCTGCCCAAGCGCGGAAAAAATAGAAGGAAGCTGGAGAATTCAGATATTCCTTCTAACTCTAATATCGGAAATAATTCTTCTCCAATCGAACTGAGCAATCAGTTCGATTTGATTAATGATGAAATTGAGCAAATCGAATCTACCTCTAGCCCAGGTGACTCGATTCATGCGAAAAAGCAAAGGATTCCGCCAATTGTGGTATCTGTTGCCGAGTTTTCTGGCTTCCGGAATGAGATTTTGAGTAACCTTCAGGGATCAAGGTTTCATTTCAGATTGCTAGGAAGGGTGACTGCCGCGTTTTGCCGGGATCCTTTGACGATCGCAAACGTCTTCTTCACTATTTAACTGAGAAGCGCCATAAATTCTTCACATACGACGACAAACTGAGCGATTGTTCAAAGTCGTCTTGAAGGTCTCCCCAGTGATGACAAATCACTGGATGAGATTAAATTGAAATTTCAATTACTTGGATTTTCACCAGTCCAAGTAATTAAGATGAAAAGAAATCCCATTCTGGTACTTCCCAGAGGGGCATTTCTCAAGAATTTTATTTAGTTCATTTTAACAAAAGTGAACTAAATAATATGAAAAGTTTGGAAAAGGCCTGTATTATGTCTCATGTCCGTGTTACATGGGAACATTTCCGCAGGTCTGGGGGAAATTTCCAAAACCCTACCCAGTGCCGTAAGTGCCAAAAGTGGGGTCATGGAACCAAACATTGTCACATGGATGCTAAATGCATGATTTGTGGTGGAACCTCTCACGCCAAGGACGCATGTCCTGTGAGAGAAGATTCCAATAAATTTAAGTGCGCAAACTGTGGGGGCAATCACAAATCCAATTTCTGGGAATGCCCTTCACGCAAAAGTTTTGAATTCCCGTGCAAAATTGATGACGGGAAATTCCAATCGGATCCCAGATTCGACGGGTAGAAATTTTCAAACGCTCAAATTTCGAAACCGGTTACCGGTCGAGCAATTCTTACCCACCACAATTCACAAACAAATTTTGCTGCTCGTCAACGGGTAGCAAGCACTTCAGTAAATTCCAATTTTTCCAATGTACCTACGTATGCAAACATCGCTGCTGGTAGACCAAATTTCTCTTCTCAAAATGAGGTTTATACCCATGTCCCAACGGAAAATAACGGTCATGTTGTTGATTCAGGTAGCATGACTGCTTCCGATTTTGATTTTTTAACTGAACAATTGCATCACATGATTGATGCAATGTTCAAAGCAAATACCATTCCTGAAGCTGTTCAGGTTGGTATAAAGTACACACAAAAATTGTTATCGGACTCCGTTTCAATGGATCCAAATAATTGTGTGAAAGTTCTAAATTGGAATGCCTGCTCTAAAGGGTAAGGAAGATGAATTATTCAACTTCCTTTCAGTTCATAATGTGCATATTGCCATTATAACTGAAACGTATTTAAAACCAGGACTCTCCATTAAAAGAGATCCAAACTATTTTATCTACAGAAATGATCGTCTTGACAGCGCCTGTGGTGGGGTCGCCATTGTCATTAATAGACGTATCAAACATAAACTATTTTCTTCGTTTGAAACCAAAGTTTTTGAAACCTTGGGAGTTTCTGTTGAAACAAATTTTGGTCAATTTTCCTTCATTGCAGCCTATTTGCCTTTTCAATGCAATGGGCAGCAAAAGAATTTGTTGAAAGCTGATCTTCAAATTCTGACTCGCAACAAATCAAAATTCTTCGTAATTGGTGACTTCAATGCCAAACACCGTTCATGGAATAATGCTCAAAGCAATTCCAATGGTAAAATTTTATTTGAAGATTGTTCTGCGGGATATTATACTATTCAATATCCCAATGGACCAACTTGTTTTTCTTCCAGTCGAAATCCTTCTACAATTGAATTAGTTTTAACGGATTCAAGTCAGCTGTGTGGCCAATTGGTAACTCATGCTGACTTTGACTCTGATCACCTTCCTGTGACATTTGAAATCTCACAAGAAATTTATAATCCAATCAGCTCTACTTTTAATTATCATAGAGCTGATTGGGATTTAGAGAAAACGTATATCGATAGGAATTTTGATGTTGATATTCCTCTCGATACCAAAAGTGATATTGATAATGCTCTCGTATCTTTGACAAATTTAATTGTCGAAGCCAGAGGCATTGCAATTCCGAAATGTGAAGTTAAATTCAACTCCATTATTATTGACGACGATCTTCAGCTACTGATCCGTCTTAAAAATGTGAGAAGAAGGCAATACCAAAGAACTCGCGATCCCGCGTTGAAAGTTATTTGGCGAGAATTGCAAAATGAAATTAAAAAACGTTTCGCTATTCTGAGAAATACCAACTTTGAGAATAATGTCTCGAAGTTGGATCCCAGTTCGAAACCCTTTTGGAAATTAACAAAAATTCTTAAAAACCTCAAAAGCCAATTCCAGCGCTTAAAGAGGGAAATAAAATTTTATTAACAAATGGCGAAAAGGCTCAAAAACTTGCTCAGCAGTTCGAGAGTGCCCATAATTTTAGTCTAGGTCTCACTAGTCCAATTGAGGATCAGGTTACACGGAGCTTCGAAGACATTCTCAATCAAGAGAATGTTTTGACCCTTCGTTGGGAACCAATTTGGATGAAGTGAGATCTATTACTAGAAAATTTAAAAATATGAAAGCCCTGGGTGATGATGATATTTTCTGCATACTTATCAAAAAACTTCCTGAGAGCTCTTTATCTTTATTTATTTAACAAATGTTTTTTTAATTGGCATACTTTCCAGATAAATGAAAAACGCCAAAGTTGTTCCAATTTTGAAGCCGGACAAAAATCCAGCTGAGGCTTCTAGTTATCGCTCAATCAGTTTGCTTTCTTCAATAAGCAAACTGTTTGAAAAGATTATTTTAAATAGAATGATGGTTCATATTAATGACAATTCTATTTTTGCTGATGAGCAATTTGGTTTTCGCCATGGGCATTCAACCACTCATCAGTTATTAAGAGTTACGAACTTAATTCGGCTCAACAAATCTGAAGGATATTCGACTGGAGTTGCTCTTCTTGATATAGAGAAAGCATTTGACAGTGTTTGGCATGAAGGTTTGATTGTAAAATTGATGAATTTTAATTTTCCTCTGTACATCATTAAACTGATCCAAAATTATTTATCAGATCGCTCGCTGCAGGTAAACTATCAGAATACTAAATCTGATAGATTACCTGTAAGGGCTGGTGTCCCCCAAGGCAGCATACTGGGGCCCATATTGTATAACATTTTCACTTCTGACTTACCTGATTTACCACCAGGGTGTCAAAAATCTTTGTTTGCAGATGACACAGGTCTCTCAGCCAAAGGGCGTAGCCTTCGTGTCATTTGTAGTAGATTGCAAAAAAGTTTGGATATTTTCTCCACTTACTTGCAAAAATGGAAAATTTCTCCGAATGCTTCCAAAACTCAGCTTATAATTTTCCCACATAAGCCGAGAGCTTCTTATTTGAAACCTTCTAGCAGACATATTGTCACTATGAATGGGGTTCCAATTAATTGGTCTAGCGAAGCTAAATATTTAGGACTTCTGCTAGATCAAAAGTTAACTTTTAAAAATCACATTGAAGGCCTTCAGGCCAAATGTAACAAATATATTAAGTGCCTATATCCGCTTATAAACAGAAAATCAAAACTTTGTCTTAAGAACAAACTTTTGATTTACAAACAAATTTTTAGACCTGCCATGTTGTATGCTGTGCCAATATGGGCTAGTTGCTGCAATACCAGAAAGAAGGCACTCCAGAGGATTCAAAATAAAATTTTGAAAATGATTCTGAAGTTGCCTCCGTGGTATAGTACCAATGAACTTCATAGAATTTCTAATATTGAGACATTGCAACAAATGTCCAACAAAATAATTTCAATTTTAGACAAAAATCGTTGCAATCTTCTATTGCAACGATTAACTCCTTGTACCCTTAGTATAAAATAGGTTAAGTTTAGTTTAAGTTGAAAACATTGTAATTCCTACATGGTTCAATTCAACCAGAGGAAAAATTCTAACTGCCAGAGGCAATTGAAATGTATTAATAATAACTAAAAGCGTAACATAGCAAATAAGGATGATAGTGTTAAGAAAACACGGAACACCTAGTCTAAGAGATGAATGCATGTATTAGATAATTAGCAAATAAAATTAGTTAAAAAAAAAAAAAAAAGATTAGAATGCAGGTTCCATTTGGAAAAGAAAAAAAGTTGCTCAACACCCCTTGGTAGATTTTTTTAATAACCAGGAAATAAAAGATAAGAAGCTATATTTTCACGTAGCCATGCTCATTTTTTTGTGATAATATTGTTCTACTGAACACGCCGTGTATAAACGTGTTATACAAACATTGGCGATCTACGTACTACATTTTATTTTTCAAACTATTAAACCCTAAAACCTAATTATTAAGTTCATCAAAATTAATTAAAAAATTGATCCCGCGTGCTGAAATTCATAAAATTTTGAATGTTTATTTTTGTACTTTTTTAAAGAATTGAGGATATCGAGTCCGGAGCAGGTGGATTTTTATTCGCTTTCCAATGGATTACCTTCCGAAGAAAATATAGAAAATCCGGATCCTGTTTTTTGGCAACAGATAATCAATTTCATTTCGCGAAAAAGTTGGCAATTCTATTAAAAAAAATCTGATTTCTTTTTTTTGCCTTTCTCGTATACAAAGTATACGTAAAGGCTATATGTTCGCTCCAAAAACGAACTTTTTATAGGAGTCCCGGAGACCCATAGTGTTATATACCGATCGACTCAGCTCGACGAATTGAAGTGATGTCTGTGTGTATGTGTGTGTGTATGTGTGTGTGTGTGTATGTGTGTGTGTATGTGTGTGCGCAAAATAATCTCACTCATTTTTCAGGCACTTATCATTAACCGATTTGCTCGCAACAAAATGCATTCGACGCGGAATCTTGTCCCATTGTTTCGTATTGAAAATTGGCCGAATCGGACTATGGGCTTCGGAGTTATGGCCAAAATATATTTTTTTACAACAAAAATTCTCACTCACTTTTTAGACAACGACTCTTAGCTGATTTACTCGCAACAAGTTTCATTCAACGCAGAATTATGTCCCATTGTTTCGTATTGAAAATTGGACAGATCGGACTATGGGTTTCGAAATTATGGCCAAAATTCACTTTTTCACATGATAAACACGTACAAAATTCTTACTCATTTTTTAGGCACTTATCCTTAACCGATTTGCTCGCAACAAGTTTCGTTCGACGCGAAATCCTGTCCAATTGTTTCGTATTGAAAATTGGTCGAATCGAACTATGGGATTCGAAGTAATGGCCAAAATACATTTGTTGACAAGAAAAATTCTCACTCATTTTTTAGGCACTTACTTTTAGCCGATTTGCCTGCAACAAGTTGCATTCGACGCAGAATCTTGTTCCATTGTTTCGTATTGAAAATTAAACAGATCGGTATTAAACAGATATGGCCAAAGCTTATTTTTTTGCCTTTTTTCACATGAGAAACACGTACAAAATTCTCACTCATTTTTAGGCACTTACCCTTAACCGATTTGCTCGCAACAAGTTGCATCCGACGCGGAATCCTGTCCCATTGTTTCGTATTGAAAATTGGTCGATTCGAACTATGGGATTTGAAGTAATGGCCAAAATACATTTTTTTTTTATTTTTTAGGCACTTACTCTTAGCCGATTTGCCCGATGCAGAATCTTGTCTCATTGTTTCTTATCGAATATTGGTTTAATCAGACTATGGGCTTTGGAGTAATGGCCAAAACATATTTTTTACTTACTCTTAACCGATTTGCTTGCAACAAGTTTCATTCGACGCGGAATCCTGTTCCATTGTTTCCTTCTAGGTTTCCTTTTGAGTGTCTCGAGAAAATAATAATATAAATATAATAGAATATTGCGGCTTCTTGCTGGCCCCTCCGGTAATCGCAATAATCACTAATCAAAACAGAGTCAATGAAAATCTTACCCACCGTATCCACTTGCCATGAGAAATACTCTCGATGTACTCAGTGACACCGGCTGTCATTTACCGAAAAGCCCACCCCCTCGTAATGTGTTTTGTATGGAAGGGTTCTAAAATTTGTATGGGCCGTAACGCTCGCAGAATCATCAAAGACCAGTTATTTATTCCAGTTATTTAGACCCGACGAACTTCGTTTCGGGGCCCTCCTTAGCCGTGCGGTAAGACGCGCGGCTACAAAGCAAGACCATGCTGAGGGTGGCTGGGTTCGATTCCTGGTGCCGGTCTAGGCAATTTTCGGATTGGAAATTGTCTCGACTTCCCTGGGCATAAAAGTATCATCGTGTTAGCCCCATGATATACGAATGCAAAAATGGTAACCTGGCTTAGAAACCTCGCAGTTAAAAAAAAAACTGTGGAAGTGCTTAATGAACACTAAGCTGTGAGGTGGCTCTGTCCCAGTGTGGGGATGTAATGCCAATCAGAAGAAGAAGAATCTAGCCAGAAGTACAATAATGCAACAAAGTTACTCCATTGTACCTTTACTGACCCATCACTCCAAGCTTCCGAAACAGACTAATAACATGTTGATATCGTTTCAATTTAAGGACAACTATGCGTCCATCGTCAGTATTACCGAGTCAATAAATCCATTCAAGTAACCCCAATTTCAGTCCTTTTCTGCAGAGTAATCACTCTTTGTAAGCGCTGTCGCTCGTAGAAATGGCACAACGTCAAACCAGGCAATCCGAGATCTCTCGCTGCTTCAAATGGCCGATGGTCATGGTTCGGAGAAACACCTTTTCGATGAATTTGCGATACTTAGTCCGTAAAAGCCCTCCTTAGCCGTGCGGTAAGATGCGCGGCTACAAAGCCAGGGTGGCTGGGTTCGATTTCCGGTGCCGATCTAGGCAATTTTCGGATTGGAAATTGTCTTGACTTCCCTGGGCATAAAAGTATCATGGTGCTAGCCTCATGATATACGAATGCAAAAGTGGTAACCTGGCTTAGAAACCTCGCAGTTAATAACTGTGGAAGTGCTTAATGAACACTAAGCCGCGAGGCGGCTCTGTCCCAAGCAGCACAACTTGTTTCTCTACTGAACATTCCCCTGCGTTGCAACTATTCGGAAAGAAACAATCTTTGCGTATGTGCCGTCAAATATAACTCTCTTGCAATCTAAAAAGCGCAAGAGGTGGAGCCTACGGAAACATCCTTCGATTGCAGTAAAATCGCAATGATGTTGCAAAATACTACAGCGAAAAAAAAATGAAATAAAAATATAAAACTGGATTCGATTTATGGATCTTGTGATTGATAGTCCTTCACTCTACCACAGCACCATACAACACTTCGAAGGGACTGCATGTTGACTCACTATAAAAACCATACGATTATAAAGTTTTGTACTTGGGTTTTCTGTTACTTGATTGCACCATCACCGGAAAAAATGTGAGTTGTCAAAACGTTGAAGGATGCTAAATTAAACATGAAGACACACTCAACTTATCTGCAACTTAATTAAAACAAACAAATAAACTTTGAGAGACGCGTGGAAGTTACATGATAAAAAATATGCAACTTGATGATTTTGTTTCGTGTTTGCAACATAAAGTGCAGTATTATTTGGTTGTTTGTTTCCAAATGTCAAACACGTACTGCATTGCAATGTTGATGAAACATTGATCACAACTCGAACGTTTTTGACATCTCGATGCAACTTTTTCGTGCTTTGATGTTTTTCCAATACCTTTAATGAAACTGAATAGAAACAAGGTGCTTTTTGGAAGATGTTGCGTGTGCTACTTGGGGTCCTAGTATGGGAATGTAATGCCAATAAGATAGAGAGGGTCCGTAAAAGCAAACGGAAATAAATAATAACTTTTCAATGGCGCTTGGTGCGATTTAGCATAACCCAGACCATATATAGCTAGCTCATACACTGGGCTGGAGTAACCTGTAGCCGAGAATAGAACCGTGCTGTCAATACAGTGGTCAAGTCCCGCTAGTGTAACCATGAGGTATAGTTGATTGGTCACGCTACCCGTTCATAGCGCACATACGTACTAAGTTTCATAAAGAGGTCCTTTAGTATCCGCGGTAATATCATGGGGGTTCCCCGAGAAAATGGTAACTGGATGTAGAACTTTTTATAGGAGTCCCGGAGACCCATAGTGTTATATACCGATCGACTCAGCTCGACGAATTGAGGTGATGTCTGTGTGTGCGTGTGTGTATGTGTGTGTGTATGTGGGTGCGCGAAATAATCGCACTCATTTTTAAGGCACTTACCCTTAACCCTTTGCTCGCAACAAGTTGCATTCGACGCGGAATCTTGTCCCATTGTTTCGTATTGAAAATTGGCTCAATCGGACTATGGGATTCTGAGCAATAATGGTCAAAATACTTATCCTTACAAAAAAATCTCACTCATTTTTAGGCACTTTCTCCTTAGCCGATTTGCTCGCAACAAGTTGCATTCGACGCAGAATCCTGTCCCATTATTTTCTATTGAAAATTGACCGGATCGGATTATGGGCTCAGAAATTATGGCCACAATACTTTTTTTTCACACCAGAAGTGCGTAGAAATTACTCATTCGAAAAAAAAACGAGAAAGGCACCATCACCGCTAGGTGGATTAATCTGGGTTTTTTAATTAAGTTTGTGTTTTTTATGAGTTTTGATGATGGATCTGCGTAAATGGATGTCTTCAATTTTTATATTTGCTAAACCCGTGACTAGATAACCTCTCAATGGTTTTCAGATTATATGCAAAACACTCTGATTTTTTATGGACAGTACAAATAATCCATGAACTCAGCTGCTTAAATTCTCGCCAAATGCAGCAGTAGTCACTGCAAAAAATATTTGCACGCGTCGAAATTTAAATACGAAAATCATTCGCTAACGAGTAGCGCTATTCCTTTGATGAAATACTTCGCCTCGACAATGAACGCACGTTATTGCATTTCCCATCAACCGACCCTACGTAAACAGTCTATGCCATTCCATCGGTGGTGTACAGAATTGTGTAGGGTTAGCATAGCATAGTTCGTTTTCGCTGGATATAGGGTTTAGCATTACCAACAGAAGCTATGGGAGGAGACTTCTGACAAATCATCGGTACCGCGGAGAGAGATTTTTTCTTTCACAGTGGCGCACCAAAAAGAAAAATGCAAATTTGATTATCTTCTGCATCAACTGAACCACCACCAACTTCAACAGCAGAACTTTGGTAGACGGTGATGGTAGGAGTTCGTCTGGATATGGAAGCAACAAAACCGATTCTTGATGGTGAGGTTTCAATCTTTTTCTTTTGTTGTGGCCTTCGAGGGAGAGGAATGCTGCCCTCGCGAAGACATATACAGGGCTGATGATAGCGAATTGGTAAATTAATATTTATAGCGCAATTTGGATCCGACAATCAAGATGCAATTCAATAAGCGAGAAGTGTTTGAACAGATGGAAACATTTCCTTCATACAACGACAAATTGACAAATTTGCAGCAAAAGCGATGCAATCTCAACGCCTCAACGCAATGGTTGTAGTGGTAGGGGAAATAAATATTGTTGTTCGCAAGGTAGAGCCACATTGGTGTTTCTTATGATTCTTCTAGTTGTTTTTGCTTTTCTTGTATTCTAAAGCAGACCCAGACGATCAGAATATTGACATTTTATAGGGAGTGAGTGCTAGTAATGAACCCCGTGCGTATAATGGACCCCCTGAACAAAAACCGAGAGTTTACGCTTGAAGCTACAATTTCCTGCAAACTTCCACAGGATAAAGTTGCTTCATTTATCAGGGTAGTAGTTCCATACAATTGTTTTGCACGTGGAGACTGAAATTTAGTTATATTAACTAATTTATTAATGTAAACGCGCTAGAGGGTCCATTACTAGCACAGAAGGTGGGGTCCATAATAGGCAACAGGAACATGTAGAAATGGAACATGTAAATCAAATGGGGGGGACCATAATACGTATGTAAACAAACTCGATGTTGCGTATTATGGACCCGGGGGTGGCCATAATAGGCAACCTGGATACATAATTATAAAATACATATTTTAGTAGTAAAAATTAATGTTTTACCATGTGTTATGTACGAAACGCGATGCTGATACCTGTTGCTTGTCATCTAGTGCTGCAGAATGGCAATTTGTCATGAGTCTTACTCTAGCGAAGCGATTGAAGTAAGTTTCCGTCATTGAGGGGTCCATTACTAGCACTCACTCCCTATTATAAAATTTTTTAATCAATTTTTGTTCTTACCAAAGCAACCTCGACTGAAGATTTTTTTTTCTAATGATTTTCGAATTAGATAATCACATTCTCACCAAAAATACATTAACATGAACACTGTTAGCTAAAGTCGAATTAAAAATGAATTGAGAGGAAAAAAAAGAATTCTTTTTCTTAATTCATTATTATCTAGGAATCAAACTCACTGTATCAATCAATCCACAATTATATTGTCAAAAATTCTGCATGAGAATCTTACAGAAACTGATTGTATACAGTTGGCATATACAATTTCGGAAGATTTTAATACAACTATTGCATTGAATTCTTACAATTTTGTATTAATTTAATACAGCATCTGAATAAAAAGCTTTCATTTTTTTTGTATTAATACTTTGCAGAATTGTATATGCCAAAATTTTGTACAATAATTGTAAGATTTATTTTTTGGGTAGGGAGATTCTTGTGACTTTTAATGCGCATTTAAATATAGGTCCGGGGCAAAACACCCGAAAGGTGGTGCAAAATCACTCAAGTGCACGATAGATTAATGGCTGTTTTGACGAATTTAACAGAAAACTTACGAGTGAGGTAAGAGAATAGCAAATCGAACATTTTCAGTGAAAAAAGCTAAAAGTCTTAAAGCTCATTTTTTGGTGTGTCCTACTCTATGAAATCACAAGACATGTTCAATAGTGCCTCTTCCAAGGTCCCTTGGTGGGTTCGGACAGGTTCTACGGCATTCCGGGAAGTGGCCACTTTTTGATGTGATCTGAAACCAACTTCATGACTGCTTAAACTTCATGACTTCGCGAAACGAGCCCTACAGAGTTTATTTAGAGGTACCTGAATGGTGTTCGTCAGGTTCCGTGGCATTCCGAGAAACTGGAATGTGGGCTTTTTTGTAGTGATCTGAAACCCATCTCGCGACAATCTTCATGGTTTCACAAGACATTTTCAATAGATATTTTTCAAGGTACTTGAGTGGTGTATGTCATGTTCCGTGGCGTTCAGGGAATCTGGTATACCGGGCAACTTTTTGATGCATTTTGAAACCCATCCTGTATCGTATCAAACTTGTGTCGTATCGAAGTGGAAACTATTCAGAAGTGTATGTACAACATATTAGAACTTTTCTTTCGTTGTTCATGTTTCAGATTACATGATTCAGGATTTAGAATACATAAAGCAGTTTCTTCATACCTGAGGGCACCAGGTACCCGGCATAAGGAGAAACGTCTGCAAATCTTCGTTTGAAATAGACTATTGAGCTCGTTACGAGATACTGAAGTTTGAGATGTCGAAATATTGTTCAGTTCACTTCACATTTAAAAATGGCTACTTCCCCGGGGGATCCAGGTTCCTGGAATGCCATGGAACCTTATAAACACCACTCAGGACAACATAAGACATAAGCCAAGTAGATTTAACTGGAAGCAAATTTTAGAGAATGAAGGTAATATTGAATCTTCCGTTGACGTCTTTTATAACATTATTTTTGATAGGGTAGAATACGGCTTTGGCAGGGTGCGACATTTGTTGGCACCCTCAACAATATTTGCGTTTTCCAGCAAACATACACTATTTATGAACATAAATTTGATTCAATCACACAATTTCAAGTCTAGGCTTTCATTTGAATAAGTTGTTTGTGTAAAAGTAGCAAGATTTGACGAATTAATCACCGAAACAAATTTGCACCTACGAAATCCTTGCCATTATTGCATCGCCCAAGAAAGCAGCAGACGAAAAGCAAACTGTTACTTACGTTTTGGATCGCCTGTTTCTTGTTTTTATCGTGTATGATACGACAAATTAGGTACGTAAACTACTTTTTACACTTTTATTACCACTTGATTATCACCACAAATAGCAAATTTATCCAATATTTGCTCTATGTTTCACTAAATAAAATTTGGACTGTTCGTTTTCTTTGGCAGCAGCGCATTTCGGAATAGAGCGAGAGAATGTGTTTGTGAGCATATCAAACACACGCTAAAAAATACCACGCACAATTCCATGTGATTTGATTTAAGCAAAACTACGAACAAAAGATCCGGCGTTGGCATTTATTTAAAAAAGTGTTAGAATACAAATGCTTCTATTCAGATTTTTACTCAGACCATGAATTATATCAAAAGTGATAGCCACACCGTAGTATTTTAAGCCTTATGTGGCTGACAGAACCGTGTTCCTTTTGCAACTTTAATACTTTCCAAGCTCATCAAAAAAATCATAACCATTCTTGTTCCTACATAGCGCATTTCAACCATAAATAATTGCCTACTTTTAGGGTATTATCAATTATTCAACTGTGAAACATAGTGTACGAATGAGGTGGCTCCAACTCAATCTTATGTGTATAGATTTGGTTTTACATAGTTTACGTCGTTGTACACAACCCCCATGATTATTTTGATGAAACAAACATATCATGTAAGGACCTTAAAGTCTAAGGACCGTAAAGAGCAAGTTGTATATTTGAAACTGGTTGATAGACTTTTGCTTACGCGTGAAGACTCTAAGGCATTACAAAAGACAAAAGATGTAAATCTTGGCAGCGGACGAAAAGTATGTAAGTTCCCTTCTCCAAAATGGCCAACATTATTCAAATAGGTTAAAAATGGTAAAAGTTATGAAATTGTCAATATCTGGGTACACGGGTACCCTATCTGCCATTCACGTCTGTTTTTTGTTGGCCGCATAAGAGGTAAAATTTGTTTTACAATGTGTTTAAATGTTTTTGCCTATTTTCCACGTGACATAAAATTGATGCCAAGGCTAAAATTCATGTTTTGTTTTAAGCCAGTTTTGATAATTAATAAAATTTCTTCCAAAATTGAGTGAAGCGAGATGAGCGTGCGGCCGATTATTATGAATGAATTTTACTACTAGAGGATACAAACAACCAGCATCTGGCACCAATACATTACTAGTTTTCTACTTCCATGTCTAGTTGCTGAAGGGAGCAAAATCATTGCTGATAATAGAAATTGCTATGCCAATAGAAGAAACGTTGACCTGTTACTTTATATTAAATTTACTAAGTTTGTGGTAAAAGATATTATATTAAGTGAACACCAACCATCAAAGAAAGAGCATACAAATGTATACCAGTTAAACTGGACCTGTGTTTTAGTGTAATTATTCATTATTTTTATCATTCAAGTTGGCGAATGTCTTAGACTGCCAAGAATAGGTATTTTCCCCTATTATTGATTTTTGATATTAACCCTTATGCGGCCGACGGGGTACCCGTGTTCCTTTTTCAAATTCAAGTGGTGATATTTCAATGAATTTTCATAGCTAAAAGCTGAAACTCGGTGACATCTAAGAACTCCATAAAATGTAGCATCTGTGAGAAAATCACGTTGATACAGTGAGGAGGGACGTGGGGAGGGGCACCTGATTTTTTTTACCACGTGGATGGCCGACAGGGTACCCGTGTTCCCATAAATTGATATTTTCATAACTTTAACAATTTTCAACCGATTTAGATAATTTTGACAGTTTTGGAAACAGAAACTCATATACTTTTTGCCCATTGTTAAGGTTTACAGCTTTTGTCCATGGTTATACAAGAAAACTTTGAAGTAAGGCTTAAGAGTCTACACACGTAACCGAAGGACTATCAACCAGTTTCAAATATATTACATGCTCATTGCGCTTCTTAGAATAGTCGGTGTTCACAGTATATATTCTGGGTCTCTAAAAACCTCTGGAGTAAGGCCTAAGTCATCCAAAAAATCTTTGGAATAAGATCTTATGGTCTGCTAACGTAACCAAAGGTCCATCGTGTAAATTCAAAAACGGTATCACAGTATATGTTCCGGGTAATTCAATGACCTTTTCTTAAAACATGTTTGCATTCCAAGAAGTTCTTGTTGCTGTCATTGATTCCAGGTAGTCTACGAACACCATACAGTCAAGGTCTTCGGATCAATCTCCGTAATGGAGGCAGTTAACGAAGAATAAACAAGTTGCGTGACCCCTTCTTGGTATATGTTTGTATTCTAAGTAGTTCTTGTTGTTGTCGTGGGCTCCAGGTAGTCTACGTACTGCATAGAGTCAAGATCTGTGGATCAACCTCAGTAACGGAGGCAGTTATTGAAGAATAAACAAGTTGTGTGACCCCTTCTTGGTATTTGTTTGTATTCCAAGTAATTCTTGTTGTTGTCATTGGTTCCAGGTAGTCAACAAACTCCATAAATTCAAGGTCTGTGGATCAACCTCCGTAATGGAGGCAGTTAATGAAGAATAAACAAGTTGTGTGACCCCTTCTTGATATATATCTGCTTTTCATGTAGTTCTTGTTGTTGTCGTGAGTTCCAGGTAGTCTACGAACTCCATACAGTCAAGGTCTTCGGATCAATCTCCGTGATGGAGGCAGTTATCCAAGAAAAACAAGATGCATGACCCCTTCTTAGTATATGTTTGTATTCCAAGTAGTTCCTGTTGTTGTCGTGAGTTCCAGGTAGTCTACGAACTCCACACAGTCAAGGTCTTCGAATCAATCTCCGTAATGGAGGCAGTTATCGAAGAATAAACAAGTTGTGTGACCCCTTCTTGGCATATGTTTGTATACCAAGTAGTTCTTGTTGTTGTCGTGGGCTCTAGGTAGTCTACGAACTTCATAGATTCAAGGTCGGTGAATCAACCTCCGTAATGGAGGCAGTTATTGATGAATAAACATGTTTTGTGACCCCTTTTTGGCATGTTTGTTTTTCATGTAGTTCTTGTTGTTGTCGTGAGTTTTAGGTAGTCTACGAACGCCATACAGTCAAGGTCTTCGGAACAATCTCCGTAATGGAGGCGTTTATCGAAGAATAAACCAGTTGCGTGACCTCTTCTTGGTATATGTTTGTATTTCATGCAGTTCTTGTTATTGTCGTGAGTTCCAGGTAGTCTACAAACTCCATACAGTCAAGATCTTCGGATCAATCTCCGTAATGGAGGCAGTTATCGAAGAATAAACAAGTTTTGTGACCCCATCTTGGTATATGTTTGTATTTTAAGTAGTTAAATGCATTGTCGTGGGCTCCGTAATGAAGGCAAGGCAAAATACGTGAATGGAATCCGTATTTTTTTTTGTCGAAATTGGGTCGAAAACGTGATAAAATCGGGTTAGGCAAAATCAGGGGTAGACAGAATCTGGGAGTGACAAAATCGGGTCAACCTCATCTGAGTGAATGTACGCATTCCTAGTACAGTAGCCGTTCGATAACTGCAAAATGTTTACTCTTCAGTTATCGAATGCCGTTCGATAACTACAACGCACTCTAGACGTCAAACGGTTGTCAATCGATGTCAGATGCAATAAAAGTGCATCTAAATGTGCAGCGCAATGCAGCTGTCATTGAGTCTGACATCGGTTTGTAGTTTAGTGGTCCGATAACTGTAAAACTGTTGCAACTATCGAATTGCAGTTAAAAAGCATTGCAGTTAAATGACTTGCAGTTATCGAACGTCTGCTGTAGTTTTTGTTTTTGCCATGGTACTAGGTAGTCTGTGAACTCCATATAGGAATGATCTACAGATCAACCCACGAACGGAAGGTTATTTGTATATGTTTGCATTTCAAGTAGTTCAAGTTGTTGTCATTAGCTCTGGGCAGTTATTGAAGAATAAACAAGATGTGAAACCTCATCTTGATATATTAGCATTCCAAATAGTTATTGTTGTCTTGTTGTTGTTGGTTCCAGGTAGTATACAAACTTCTTTCATATCACTAATATGAAGTTGTCTATTCTTTGGAAATGCAAAATGTAAATTAATTGGAACGATACAACTTCACGCCGAGAACGTGAGGAAAAAAACGGGCTAATATCGCAAAGATCATGTACCATATTAAAATTAGATGAGGGACACTCCTCACGGAATCCAAGTTTCAAAATGCTCGCGTTTTCGGGGGCACACCAATCGATACGGAGGCGGCGCACAACTGTCATTTCTGTTGATTTAGCTTTGCTGCGTTACAGCATGCGTGAAATAATAAAAATGACAGTTGTGCGTTGCTTCCGTATCGAGTGGTGTCCCATCGAAAACTTAGAAGTCTTACTCCATAAATTTATAGGATGACCATTAGCATATGCCATGAGCGCATTTTATTCATGGGCCCCAAAGGCATGTACCAAATTTAAAACAGGCTGATATATCTCTGGTGTAGATCCTAATGCCTTACTTCAGGGTTTTCTTGGATGACCATGAACATTTGAAATGGGTGCATTCTATTCTACGTACCATAAAAGGAATGTATAACTATTCAAATAGGCCGAAAGAACTCTGGTTACGCGTGAAGTTCTTGAGGATTGTTCAAGTGTTCTCTTGGATACCCATGAACATATGCAATGAAAGCGGTATATTCTATGTACCTCAAAGGGCATATGTCACTTTTGAAACAATCCGAAAGGTATCTGGTTACGTGTGAAGATCCTGAGGCCTATTCTAGCATTTTCTTGGAACATCATAAACATATGCAATGGACGTATTCTATTCTATGTACCACAAAGGGCATGTACCACTTTTGAAACAAGCCAAAAGATCTCTGGGTACCCAAGCAGATTTAAAGGCCTATTCCAGGGTTTTCTTGGATGATCATGAACCTATGCAATGGACGCAATCTATTCTATGTACTACAAAGGGCGTGTAACACTTTTGAAAAAATCTGAAAGATGCTTGGTTACGCGTGTAGATCTTAAGGCCTTTTCCACGGTTTTCTTGGATGACCATGAACATATGCAATAAAGGCGTTCTATTCTATGTACCACAAAGGGCATGTACCAGTTTTGAAACAATCTAAAAGATCTTTGGTTACGCGTGTAGATCTTAAGGCCTTTTCCAGGATTTTCTTGGATGACCATCAACATATGCAATGAAAGCGCTCTTTTCTATGGACCACAAAGGGCATGTACCACTTTTGAAACAATCTAAAAGATCTCTGGTTACGCGTGTAGACCTGAAGGCCTTTTCCAGGGTTTTCTTGGATGACCATGAACATATTCAATGAAGTAGCCAGAAGACTTATCCGAGAGATTTCTTCGATAGCGCAGAACATATGTAGTGATCACATTTGATTTCAAGATGCGCAAAGAGCATGTACCACTTTTGAGACAAGTCCATAGACCCATGGTTACGAGTGTAGACCTTAAGGACTTACTCCAGAGATTTCTTGGATGACTCGGAACATATATTGTGAACGCATTCTATGCTAAGTACCACAAAGAGCATGTACCGTATTTGAATATGCATAATAGGCCTTTGGTTACGCGAGTAGATCTTTAGGCTTTACTGCAGAGATTTCTCGGATGACTAAGACCTCATTTCAGGGATTTTTGCATTACCCGAAGCATATACTGTGAACACGTTCAATTCTAAGAAGCGCAAAGAGCTTGTAGCATATTTGAAACTTGTTGAATGGCCTTTGGTTACGCGTGTAGACTCTTAAGCTTTACTTCAAAGATTTCTTGTATAACCATGGGCATAAGCTGTGAACCTTGACAATGAGCAAAAAGTATATGAGTTTCTGTTTCCAAAACTATCAAAATTATCCAAATCGGTTGAAAATTGTTGAAGTTATGATAATATCAATTTATGGGAACACGGGTACCCTGTCGGCCATCCACGTGTGTTTTTTTTGTTGGCCGCATAAGGGTTAACGAGGTTCCAAAAAGAAGAAAACGACGGAGCGGAAATTCAAAATATCCAAATTGGTACAACAGGCAAATAAAAAACTTAAAGAATCGCAAACAAAAATTACATAAAACTTACAAGCTAGACAAGACTAATGAAAATTTGGAAAAATATTTAGACATCTGCGATCAATTAAAATTAGCAATTGATGTAGCATTTGAAGAACACAACACGAAAACAGAAAACGAAATAAAGTAATGTCCAAAGAATTTTTCTTCAATTACGTAAAATCAAAATTAAAATCAGGCAATTTTCCGTCAACCATGTATTTGCTCGGAAGATATCTGTAATTTCTCGGAAGAAATCTGTAATCTTTTTGGAGATTTCTTCCAAGAAATATACACCACCTTTTCGGAACAAGATCGCGACCTAGATTTTTTTGCGCCTATCCCAGAATTTGCTAGGGATATCGGTGTTAATCAGATCATGGTGAACGATATTCTAAACGCTTTAAAAAACTTAGATGCATCTAAAGGCCCTGGTTCTGACGGTATTCCACCGATATTTATGAAGAATCTGGCTAAAGAGCTGACTGCACCTTTGTTTTGGCTCTTCAGATTGTCATTGGAATCCGGAAATTTTCCCAGGGTATGGAAAAGCTCCTATCTTGTGCCTATCTTCAAATCAGGCAAAAAATCGGACATTCGTAATTACCGTGGAATAGTCATTATCTCTTGCATTCCCAAACTTTTTGAATCCATTATCAATGAAAAATTATTTACGCAACTTAAAAACAGAATTACATGGATTTTTCAAAGGTCGCTCTACCGCTACAAATTTAATAGAATTCATTGATTATTCTCTTAATGCAATGGATAATGTTAACTACGTGGAAGCTCTATACACTGACTTTAGCAAGGCGTTTGATCGCATTGCCATTCCAATGTTACTCTTTAAATTGCAAAAAATTGGAATTGAGCCAGGACTCCTTAGAGGGCTTGAATTTTATTTCACAGACCGACAACAAATAATAAAATTTTACGGAAAGAAATCCAATCCCATTCAAGTCACTTCAGGAGTTCCACAAGGCTCTTTAATTTATGCCGATGACATAAAGCTATTTATGGAAATAAAAAATGAAGACGACATAATCATGTTCCAGAATGAAATACACATGTTCTATACATGGTGCAGAAAAGCCTATTGCAACTGAATGTTAAGAAATGCAGCATAATATCATTCAGCAGAAAAAGAATAACGCGAAATGCACAAATTGTACTAGGGAACAATACAGTAGAAAGACACGAAAGAGTTAGGGATTTGAGAGTGATTTTAGATTTGAAACTAACTCTTGTTGACCACTATAACACAATCATCCACAAAGCTAATAATTTATCAAGCGTTTTTGCTTCAACTTTCAGGATCCCTACACAATCAAAACACTCTATACTTCATATGTACGATCTATACTGGAATATTGTAGGATTGTATGGTCGCCTTATGGTTGTATATGGAGAAAGAATAGAGTCAGTACAAAAACAATTTCTATTATACGCTCTTCGTAAATTAGGTTGGACGTCATTTCCTCTTCCATCTTATGAAGCACGTTGCATGCTTATAAATATGCAAAAATTGAAAGAGCGTCGAGAATCTGCAACGGTTTCATTTGTTAACGATATAGTTTCTCAACGTGTTGGTTCAACTGAAATTTTATCGAAATTTAATTTTTACATGTATGCAGAATGCAGAAACATCCAAAAACAGTGAATTGCAGTTGGACGGCACAACTTACGATTAAGAACTATGTTACTCATTCAGATCTTGAAGAATTCAATACGTTTAATAATCCAAAAACAGTGATTTGCAGATGACCATGATACTCATTCAGTTCTTGTAGAAATCAATACAGAATGTTATGCAGAAAACCGCGAGAAGATTAGAGTTTGTCCGGCTAAGTTATTAGCATTTCTCTGAAGTGGGGTTTGAGCAAATTTCGTTTCTTTTACCTTTGAAAAGAAATAAAGTAACCCCTACAACACTCCAGTAAAATGCTAATATCTTTGCCTAATAAACTCTAATCTTCTCGCGGTTTTTGGCATAACATTCTGTATTGATTTCTACAAGCACTGAATGAGTATCATGGTCATCTGCAAATCACTGTTTTTGGATGTTTTTGCATACATTTTTCCATATAAACTTCCTACGAGTTTAGCACCGCCCAAACGTTGACCGATTTGGCTGAAATTTTGCCCAGAGCATCAGGGCATCAAATAGAACCGAATAAAAGGGCCCATCAAAATATTTGGAAAAGTGTTTTTTGAGCCACCCTAATGTATATGTATATGTACTATTCTACGTTGGTTGACGAAATAAAATAAATAAATAAATAAATAAATAAATAGCTTTAATACTTTTAGCAAGGGCATCCGATTTGAAAAATAAGGTATCCCACTCGACCCCGGAACTATTCCGGAACCAGGTAGCCAAGGCCAACTCTCTTCCCAGGTTTGAAAACTAGATACCTAACCGGTTCGTTTGGAAGGTAAATCGGTTAAGAATCAAAGGAGTTATGATTTTTTTAAAGCAATTTTTAGTGCCTAAAAAGTATCAAGGGAGGATCAGGGTTTATTGAATTTTTAATGAATATATTTGTTCAGAAATGTACACCCAGCTGGAAGTTGTTAGATTTTCTTCAATTTAGAATAAGAATCTACCAAAACCAGTTTAAGAACTGGGCATATGCGAAACTGCCAGATTCTCATACACATATTTTGTAAGATACAATTTTGCAAGATTTTCTGACAATTGAAAGGGTGTTTTTCGACTGGATGGGATGTACTGTTCGGAGGATGGCTTTCTCAGTCTGAAGTATCAAAACGATGGTTTAGTTACTTGCCCGACGTTTCGGCCGATGGGTTGTGGCCTTTTTCAAGGGTCGCTAAAACATGTAATTACATTTAACATATGACATGAATACATATAACATAAAACATAAATGTTGAACTCTCTATAGTCTATCGTCTATCGTAAATTATTGTTAACCACGTTCGATCAGTGGTAGATAGGGTGCTTTTCATGCTTGCCTGAATATTGAGTTAATTTGTGATTACAATTTGAAATGTGTGGTAAATTATGTAACTTACTATTTGTAATTTTTTTGAAAAAATGGTTTAAAAATTGCGTTTGTTTGTTAACATACAACAACTGTAACTGCTATTTTCTGACAATATTTGTTTAAGAGCTTACATTTTGTATAAAAGAATCTAACAATTTCGCATATGCCCTGCTCTTAAATAGGTTTTGGTACCTAGATTCTTATACGGAATTGTTAGAAAATCTAACAACCGCCGGTTGGGTGTAGTATGTATACACTTTATTACGAGTGATTCACCGCACGGCTGCATTTTGTTTTAACAAATTTTAAATACTTTATAAATTAAAGAATAACTGCACGTTGAAATTATTGTATATTTTAGTTCATATTGGTCAAAACATCAAAAAGCTCTTAACTTAACTTAACTCCCCTACTTGTAGATGTACACAGAGAAACTCAATTTACCCATTATTGGGTGCTTTTATACGCTATCTCTTTCTGTGTGCAGAAATAAATTACCCATTTTTTAAGTTCGGCGGCATAACTCATTAATGGGTTATGCCGCCGAACTTCAAAAAATGGGTAAATTTTCCTGCTAAGAGAAATAGATAGCACAAAAAAGTACCCATTAATGAGCAAACGAAAATCTCCGTGTAGATAAAGCACAGATGCCAGGGATTGTAGAAATCGCTCTCAATAGATAACGAATAAAGATAAAAGAAAAGCAATGTTCCGAATCATAGCAAGCCATGATAGTAAATTTATCAAACTTGTATACATGTGCGAAAAAAACAGAATCGGATAGGTAGCCCCCACAAAGTAGTGATGATTCGCGCTTTGTGCTTGCTCATTTTGTGTTGGGGTCCGCACAGCTGTGTAAAACATGTTAAAATAAATCATCAGATCCAGTACTTCCAGCGTTTGGAGCTTTTTAAAAGCTATTTATCATGTATTGTATTGTCCACCAATGATAAGACAGAAATATTTGCGGGACGATGGGCCAAAATGCCCCCCTTACGCTTTTCGACGTTTTATCCAACAGAAACCGAAATACACCGGGGGCAGCAGGGACTATGTCCAAGGGCTTAACGACCCCTCCCCACGGCCTCTGCGAGCTAGAGAGCCTGCCTAAGAAGTGGTGGGGCTTGGCAGCGGGCTCTGTTAAACCTCTTCAAAAATCTGCATGTGTCCGCAAGCAGGCCCTATCAAAGCGAACGTGTGCCGTTCAAAGCGCACAGAAGCCCAGGGAGTTTCAGAATGCCAGCGAGATCTTGATTATGGCATTCTGGCCGCGTGTTAATGGACCTTGTCTTGGATATCGTAATATTGTGAAAGCGAGGGCTGGCATTGTACTCTCTTAGTAGAGTCGGGTGACAAGGGCTCGAAACGGCGAGTGGGCTAATGACTAGGCTGTCTTCCGTCCCCTAAAACCATGGCGGGCCTTGTAGCACGCTGTTCAATCTTGCCACCAAGCTTTTCCTGCTGGGTGGGATTTGGCTCAAATGCCCTTTCCTGACTTGCGCTGATCTGGCTCTGAACACGTAAGTGTCAACGCTTATATGGCCTCCCTGCATGTCGTGAGGCATGCAAAGATAACTATGTGATCATCAAAGGCGACTACTCCAGTAGAACTAGACGGCAGCCACAAGGGGGCCCAATTACAATGAGTAAAGCTAAAAATAATTCTTTTGACGGTGCGTTAGGCATGGATGTGGTAAACCCCTTTGTCAAGGGAGGTTTGGTTGAGGTCTCCTACCAGGGAGGCGGAAAGCGGAGTGACGGAGGCTGCACATAGCAGCACCGAAGTCTCCCCAGCTGTGATGAGGTATGAGGTATGATGATATCATCGAGTTCGCGAACGCAAGGCAGAACATCAGTAAGGCTACAGTAAGGAAATAGAATCTTCGGATGCTCCGCCAGGCTGTTTGAGTAGCAAGCCAAGAACAGGATGCGTTTATCAGGCGGGTGGTGGGAAGAGAGAAGGCCGACAAAGGTGCCCATACCGATGCCTTCTCCTTCCTTGGAGGAGCGACTGTAGCCCAAGAGGCGATTGATTTCGCCCTGACGGCTAATGAAGAATAAACTGCACCTAACCCGAAACGGCTTAGCCAGCAATCCTGCGAAAGCACGCAGAGCAAAGCCAAACGGCGTGCGACTATAAAGCCCAAACGTCGTCTGGACGGGGCAGATCGGTGCCGAGGAGCCCGAAGGGCGTCGACCCGAGAAGGTGACTTCTTGGCCCAAAAAGGCGAAAAGCACCAACCAGGCGCAAGTCGCCGGGCCGCCAGAGGGTACCAGCCGGCCTGAGCCATCGGCACAAGGATCCGAAATCCCTGGCAATTGTTCAGTAGGGCAAAGTGGACAATCAAACGCATATCGACCCGCAGAGAAAGCTGAGGACAGAGACGAGGCCTTGTTGGTGAAAACTGCTAAGGCAAAGTACGCTGAAATCCTTACATCGATCCGGGCAGCCGAAAAGCTATCACCAAAATCGGTAAAATGATCTTGGTTCTAAAACGCGGAGCGCAGGCTAGTGGGGCTGACTACAGGAAGCTGGCACAAGAGGTCTTGGGTGACGTTGCTGAGGTGGGGTCGTCGGGGGCGGAAGTGACCTTCCAGTGCAAGCAACTGGACGAGGTCAAAAACACGGACGACGTCGTCTCTGCCGTCATAGACCAGTGCGGTAAAGAGCTCGAGAAGACCTCTGCACAACTAACAGATGGTCCCTTTGGCACGCAGGTAACCAACCTCAGATTACCGGTTGCGGAAGCCTAAAAGATAATGGAGCAAGGGAAGTTGAAGATCGGCTGGTTGGTATGCCCAGTGAGCAAACTTCAGCAGCCTTCAGTGGACAGGTGCTATCGGTGCTTAGCGTTGGGGCACAAGTCCTACAACTGTAAGGGCCCAGACCGTAGCAACCTGTGTCCGTCATTGTGGTGAGGAAGGCAACAAGGCGCATGAATGCGATTAGGCACCAAAGTGTCTCATCTGTGCCAGCAAAAAGCAAGCCACGTTATGGGTGGATCTTTGTGTCCCATCGGAGAGACAAATAAGAAAAAGCCGTGTAAGTAACACAGCTGAATCTTAACCACTGTGCAACTGCCCAGCAGCTGCTCTGGCCATCCTGTCTGACTCGTACACCGTCCCTGTTGGGCAACTGGGTGGCGGATGGGTTTAGGATGGCAGCTATTTGCACGACGGGGCGGTACCCGATTCAAGAGGTAGTACACTCCTCTGTTGAGGGTGTCGCGATAGCTAAGATCAATGGTGTGTTCTATTGTAGCTGCTATGTCCCACCAAGGTGGCCTTCAGAACAGTTCAACCAGATGACGATAGACTATCGTGCGACCTAGTGTGTTGTAAGCCGGTCGTCATAGCAGGATATTTTAACGCTTGGGCAGTGCACTGGGGCAGCCGCTGCACCAATGGAAGGGGTCAATCGTTACACCCAACCAGCGGATGGCAGATTTTAATACAGTTCTGCATAAGAACCTTGCAGAAACTGTATAATAATTGGGCATATACAAAATCTGTATTATTTCAATACAATTATTGTATTGAAATAATACAGATTTGTATTATTTTAATACAATATTTGTATAAAAAGCTTACAGAATTGTATATGCCCAGATTTTATACAATAATTGTCAGATTTGTTTTTTGGGTGTACTAGAGGAGGCAGCAGGGACAGCAGGGACAGCATGGACCATGTCCAAGGGCTTGACGACCCCTCCCCAGCTGTCTGTGAGTCAGGGAGAACTGCCTAGGGCGTGGTGGGATTTAGCAGTGGGCTCTGCTAAAATCCCTCCCAAAAAACCACAAGTGCCCGTAATCAGACTCTATCAAAGCGACTGTGTGCCGCTTCAAAAGCACAAGCCCAGGGAGTGCCAATTGGCATGGGGAGTGTCCCTACTTCGGTAGGGTAGCGCGTGAGCTGCTTCGGCAGGGAGTGAGTGATCTGTTTGTGCTGAGGCAGGAGTGTCATAGCGCGTCGCCGCTATTGTCACCTCGAAGCGCAGCAGAAGTCTGAGTATGGACTGCACATGCTGAGGTAGGAGTCGAGGGACCTATCGACACCTCGAGGCATGGCAGTGGAGTGTTAGAGTGAGCACCCGAAAAAGGGTCACATGGAGCGAATGGTCTTTGGAGAAGCTGCTTCGGCGGCAGGATAGCAGTGGGGTTGTACCCACTCACCTACAGTTGTGCACATGTGGTGCATGGGGAGTGTCCCTGCTTCGGCAGGGTAGCGTGGTCTACTTCGGCAGTGGTGTGATTGATCTGCTCGTGCTGAGGTAGGAATGTCGTAGCGTAATATCTGTAGGCCCAGGCAGTTACCGCTATTGACACCTCGAGGCATGGCAGCGGAGCGCCCGGGAGAGCATCCAAGTAAGACTCAAATGGAGTGAATGGTGTGCGAGCACCCAAGTCAGTCTCGCATGGGACGGGTGCCTGTGTGAGCGATAATGAGCGAGTACGTTTAGTACTGCCATCCCCCAGAAGTAGTACTGGGAGGTAGTTCCTGGGGGAAACGATGGTGGAGCCCAAGGGAGTTTAGTCGGTATTACCGGTATGGTTGAGTCCGACACTCCAGTACACTTCCGTGTGGTAGTTTGGCAACTACAATGCACGTGTACTGGGTTAGTATGTAAATGCATTCTCCATTGTAAAAAAAAAAAAAAAAGCGTTACTAGAGGCGCCATCGAAGCTCAACGATAATGTCGTTTATACTTACACTATTTTTGGCACTTTCTTTATGTGCATTACTTTCGTGTAAGTTTCAACAATTATTTCTATCTGTGTGCTGAATTATTTTATCTTTAATCTTTTCTGGAACATGAAATCACATCCCATTAAAATTAAAATTCCACAAACATGATACATGTATTTTGTTTTGCGTAAGGAGTTAGGAATTAGTATTGTTAAAATTTGTTCATTTTTATCTGCCCACTTGAACGCCGTTTGCTACCAAAACTATCCAAGTTTCTGCTACCAAAGTCACACGATACGGTTGGTAGGGTAACGGGATGTAATGTTAGGCCTGGATGCAACGTTGGCTCATCATGCAAATTAATCAATAATTCAACCATAATACATCGTTTTGTAGAGAGATATTTATCAAGAAAAAAAGTGTATCAAGCCGACTCACGCAAGATTCATGCACTTCTTCAACTGATAAACGCAATAAACCTGCGTGAAAATTGCTTTGACTCGGTTTGTTTGCAACAACTTAAGTAAGCAGGCAGTGCAATAGATTTTTCATTTGCCCAATAAAGTAGTTTTTGGAATGGACTTACCTATCTTCACACATTAGATGAACGGATAACAATCCTACTGTATTAGCATTCATGTTAAATTCTCTATTTTCATTAGTATAGTGAAACAATTAACCAAAACTTTTTGGAACGATATTAGAACACTCGTTGCCAAAATTCGGCTGACGATTTTCACATGAAAGAGCACATTATAATTACCTAACTTACGGTTTATACAAACGATTTACAGTGAATAATGCACCAACATTTCATGGGCCGAAAAAGCATCCAACATCAGAGCCGAGATTAGGAAAATTGGCCAAACATAGTCCATATCGCACGAAACTTTTGATGGATTAAATAATAGATTTTTAACCATTATTGTTGTTTTTGAATTGTTACGAATGTTTAACGAGTATCATGGTGAAACTGGCGACACTGTTATGAAGAAAAATCAACAAAATTAGAAGTGATTTACAATCAGTTGGAAAGAATTCGTTATGTGTCTTTAAAGTCGATTTGAAACTAGCATGTAAGAAATATAGGTAAAATAATGCATATATTGTATGAATTAATGGAAAATATATTTACAGCATTGAAGCTGTCGTAACTAATACGCTGCTATCAATATGTGGTAAATCGAGCCAGTCACAATTTCCAACATGAATACTTAGCGTAATGACAAAAGTAAGAAAGCTATTTGGTGGCATAATTACGGTTAGATCTTCAATATATGAATATTTAAATTGATAAATGTGCTAGACCACAGCATAATAGGCCAAGGTTTGAGTCTTATACCCTATGCGAGAGAGAACGGATACAGAGAAAGAATGGAAAAAAAAGGTTGGGGTTCGGTGGAGACTCAGCTCCATTGCTCGTGCTCTTTTGGGCTCAAGCCAGCGAGTGCTACGGTAGCGTATGAATAGTTCGGTCGAGTGTGCTTTCGGAGACGATCCGTGATTTAGTATAATATATAATATATAATTGTTGTGCGGTTGGCGAGAATATTGACCAAGCACCGTGAATTGTGCGTCAGTATCACGAGAAATAATCCGGAATCCGCCGAGAAGCTTTATTTATTCCGAGACGTTAGACCCTAATCGTCATCTTGTTTGGTCCCAATCAACCGGCCGTAGAATGCTCGGTAATTGAAAAGCCGACCGCGTATGCCTATCAATGGTAGGGTAGCCGGAGAAGCGACAGTCCAATAGTGCCGGGTAACTGGCCCCAGAAAGTATAAAGTGCCCCAGAAAAGAAAATTCCTTAATCGAACCCCGAAAAATCGTCCTAGTCGTGGACAGGAAAAGTGAGGTTGTGTCTAGCCGCGGGTAAGCTAGTTTCTATGAAGACGCAGGTACGCCGTCTTGGCGCGAGCGCATAGTGAGGGCCGGACGTAATCTCCAGGCGTCTGACCATCGACGCCGATACCTGGCACCCAACCGGTGCCGGTGTTAACACAGCTAGCGACGCACAGAAGAGTAACTAGAACAAATTCGTGGACAAAACCTAATTTTTTTTTCAACATTTATACATTCTTATATTTTTTTTAGATACTTAAAAACATTCTGCATACTATGGCTATTTCAGAAATGACCCAAAATTTTATAAAAAAATATAATTAGGGCTCAAAAATGAGGTATTGGATTGGATTTTATCTATTTTATTTGTGGAGTATTTGGAAAATCTGATTTTTACACAACATAAATGTTATCAACAAGCTATTATTAGTACACAATGAGTAGATTATAGTTGTATGTCTTCATTTTGTTCATGTTTATGGTCAAATTTTCAATTTTATGTTTCAGGTGATGACCACTTGAAAATCACTATTTTTTCTATTTTTTATGTTTTTCTTCAGAGGAAAAGTTAATCTATACGGCAAGATCCGGCAAAGGTAAATCACTTGGGTGTAACGTCAAGATATGGACTAAGCATTCCACGTGAGAACTCGTCCGCAAACGTCCGCAAATTAGATTCTGAGCTATTTGAATAAAATGCGATTTTTTATAATTTTAAAACAAAATTTTAACATTTGTTCATAAATTACCACATATAACGAAACCAGGAAAAAAAGCATGCTATTTAGAATGCATTTTATCAAGATACAAATAGAATAATGGGTCTCCCATGAGTTTCGTTGAAATCTTTTTGAAAACCTTATATTGAAATCGCTTATCTATAAATTCTGCATTGTAGAGAAATCTGTTACTACCTTGATTTAGAATGAACCCGTTTTCATTGAAGTGATCATAATTTATGAACGGTGCCTCATTATGATAGTTTCGTCATGGTTAGCTATGATATCGTGTGGGCTTCAACTAGGACATGGTAATCGTTGTTATTTCAAGCCATGGTATATAGAATACAGGTGATTTATATTTTTTACTACAGGCTTCACCTTTTCAGACCCCAATTTTTAAGGTTAAGGTGTAAGTTAAGGAGAAAAGAATGTTCAAGCAAAAACAGTGTTCACTTCTGTGCATGCGAATTTATACAACCATTTTTCTTTTGGGATCTTGGACATGGGTTAAAATAAGTTAGATGCTTTTTTCCTTTGTAAATGTTAGAAAATCCATTTAAGGATAGAGCTTTAACTATGGGTTTCTTGCTACTTATAGGAATATTATATATTTTAGAATTGTTCGCGTAGCGAAAGCAAGAGATTTTACATAAAACGCGAGGTTTTATTTGAAAACATATATGTATTTTGACATTTTTATCTGGTTTTACACTGTTAGGTGGATAGATTTATCAGAAAAATTGCATTTTCCTGCATAATTGACAATTATTACTTCGTTCTAGGAATATCGTGCCCAAATAACCGCATATACCGGGTCCAACCTAACCATCGTCGACTCTCGAACGTCAGAGTAGGCAGCCCCTTATGTTAAAGTTAAGTTGCATACAACCTCGGTATGTTATAATTCATAGTAATCTATTTAAAATAATTAGGTTATCTTGACTTTCTAAAGCATTTAAATATTATTCAAAAGACGGCATGAGACAAAACGCACTGGAGGTGGTGCAAAATAACACACTTGCTTGAGAAATAAATGTCGAACGCGTTGTTGTTTGCTGTTATTTGATTTAACATTGTTGATTCCTGGTGAAGATCAAATGATATTTTTTCTCAACATCTCGATAATAAACATCTATTCAATATTGAATTGTACCTAATGTAATAAATGTTCTACAAACTGTTATATGAGATAATTTACGAGTTGGGCCATTTTGTTCCACGGAGGCGTTATTTCCTGTTCTCGGCATGCCCTATATTTTGTGGAAAGCATCGATAAGAAGCTTTTAGCATATTCAGATTACGCCATTTATTATGATTATCGTGTTAAATATGAGAATGAAAATTGAATGTTTGGAAATTGGCATCAAGTTACTCTGCATCATGATATTTATTATCATAAATTCCATATTCAGTATTCAGTAATAAGCTGCAACATAATCATTAGAATTCCCGGGAGGTAAAAGATGAATGTACCATCAAGCAAAGGTACCATCGACCAGAAACAAACTAAACCAACCCCAAACACCACACTGTAACACATTCCGGTAATTTTAATAAATCCTTTTTGTAGCATAATAACTCGTTTGTAGCAGCTAGCAGTAACATCATAATTCCACAGCTAGAGATGTCGTAAAATCCCAATTAATCGATTAGTTACTAATCGATTACTCTTGATTCTTGTCGATTATTGAATCGATTAATCATTGTATAGTAATCGATTCAAAATTAATCGATTATCACAACGATGAATCGATTAATCGAAATAATCAATTAATTTTCGACATCCTTATGATGTCGTAAAATTCTGATTAATCGATTAGTAACTAATCGATTACTCACGATTCCTCTCGATTATTGAATCGATTAATCGTTGGGTAATAATCGATTCAAAATTAATCGATTATCACAACGATGAATCGATTAATCGAAGTAATCGATTAATTTGCGACATCTCTATCCACAGCTTATCCCCAGCGTGTCAGTTAAGCACCAACAGCAGCAGAAGGGAGCTCCAATGTAGACACTATTTGGTTGAAATTTCCCAACTAAATTACATGCTGCTAAACTTTGAGCCGTCATGGAATGCGTAGGACGGGCCGGAACGGACAATCAAAGTGATGGTCCATGATGATGTCCTGCTGGCGCGACGACGCCAACAACAACGGAAGGGCAGAGCAAGAACGTCGAGCTGAATGAGCAAAAGAGCAAATCCGGTCTATCTGACTGCACTCCATTATCCCCTGCTGGCGGCCCGTGCCGGCCTCGACGTGGTGTCTGGTGTGGCATGACGAACTTTTTAACGGAGTGTAATCATGCTTTTGGGGATTTATCCCTCCTACACACATAAAGAACAGAACAGTTTTGTAGTGCTATATTTCTGCGAAGTGGGTACTTCCAGTAAACACCGGAAACGACTCGTTCATCAGCTATGGAGCAGTGCTCGCAGAAAAAAGTGCATTGACTGATTAATGCCCGGAAGACAAGGAAAATCACTTCCACTAAGTGGTCGCTAATGTGTTGATGGGATGCACTTTCGATTCCAGTGCTAGTGCTTCTCTTAAAAACAAATTGTAAACTGATTACTGCACCCAAAAAAGCATTTTAAGAGTGGCTAAGAAAACTGTATAAATGTAGATTACCCTAGTGACATTTTGATTTTATACTAGTTTTATAACACTCTTGTAGAGTAAATAATGGTCTTCAAGAGCGTTATAAAACTTAAAATGATACTTGGATATTTATTAGGTCTATAATTAAATTATATTTGGTCGAATACCAAACCGATTAAAGTATCTTAATCCTATTTTTGAAGACAAGATTACAAGGCCGGAAACGAAATCTATAAACAAGCATTAGACTGGAACCCAGCGGAACATCGCACCTGAAGCAGACCCCGGAGGCTCGTGGTGTCGAAGCCTCAATAAACAAATAAAAGAAGTCAGCCGAAATCTAACCCGGCAACAGGTTTAAGCGATAGCTGGACATCGATCAAGATGGAGATCTTTCAAGTCAGCCCTTCCCAAGTAGCACACGCAAGATCTTCCAAAACGCATTTTGTTTCTATTCAGTTTCATTAAAGGCATTGGAAAAACACCAAAGCACGAAAAAGTTGCATCAAGATGTCAAAAACGTTCGAATTGTGATCAATGTTTCATTAACATTGCAATGCAGTACGCGTTTGACATTTGGAAACAAACAACCAAAGAATACTGCACTGCATGTTGCAAACACGGAACAAAATCATTAAGTTGCATATTTTTTACCATGTAACTTCAATGCAACTTTCAAAATTGAATTGTTTGTTTAAATTAAGTTACAAATAAGTTGAGTGCGTCTTCGTTCACCATTCTGACAACTCAAAATTTATTCCGGCGATGGTGCAATCAAGTTACGGGGAACCCGAGTGCGAAACTTCAGAATCGCTCAGCCCACCGCAGCCGTCCGATTTCGGGGGGCGTATCGATGGACGTTCTTGCCACAACAGGCATGATCGATTCGACAAGGAAATGAAATCTGACATAAAAATCTTATCAACTCAATTTCGTAAAATAATTTTACAAATTAAAATACTCAACTGAGGATATAAGAAATAGGTGTAGGTGTAGCATGTACCAATAGTAAATAGTAAAATGTAGATAATACTTACTTGATACTTGATAGGCTACAGCTCTTCGATGAACCTACGCCGAATAGAGTGTCCTTCTCCACTGGACTGAACGTTGAGTGCCCTCAGGTTTTCTTCAACTGCAAAAAGCCATGGTGTACGTGGCCTTCCACATAGCCTACGGCCTCTTCCGGGTTCTCTACTAAATATTATCTTCGCTTGACGTTCTTCCAGCATATGAACAACGTGTCCCGCCCACCGTAGTCTGCGTGTTTATTGTTTATTGTTCATTGTAATAAGCCCTGTTTGCAGCTGCAGTACGCCTTTCCACTTCGCGAGTAACATAATTATTGCACGTCACAAATGTTTCAAGATACATAAAATCTTCTACCACTTCAAATTTTTCACCATCCAGCACCATTTCACTATCACCACCACTAATGAACCCACGTTGATTGCCAGCGACCATGTACTTCATTTTGCTGGTATTGATCGTGAGTCCAATCCTCGCTGTCTCCCTCTGAAAAGGCACAAAAGTCTCTTCCACGGTACGGTGATCAATCCCAATAATATCGATATCGTCCGCAAATCCCAGGAGCATATGCGATCTTGTGATAATGGTACCGCTTTTTTGCACACCAGCTCTCCTAATCGCTCCCTCGAGCGCTATATTCAACAGTAGATTCGATAGTGCATCACCCTGCTTTAATCCATCTAAAGTAACAATCGACGTCGATATTTCATCCGCAGCCCGCTTGATTTCGATCCGTCCAACGTTATACGAATAAGCCGTAGCAGTGTCGCCGGAAAACCATGTTCTAGCTTTATTTGCCGTTCCGCTGAATCGTAGGCCGCCTTGAAATCAATAAACAGATGATGTGTCTACAACTTGTACTCCCGGAATTTATCAAGGATTTGTCTCAGGGTAAACATTTGATCCGTTGTTGATCGGCACTCACGAAAACCTGCTTGTTATTCGCCGACGAAGGACTCTTCAAGCGGTCTCAATCTGTTGAACAGAATACGGGACATAATGAGAGTTATTCCTCGGTAATTGACGCACTCCAATCTGTGCCCTTTCTGAAAGAGAGGACAAATGAGGCCGTCCAACCAGCTAGCAGGCAATTTCTCGTCTTCCCATATTTTCGACATAATATGATGCAGAACTTCATAAACCTGCGCACTGCCATGTTTGAGAAATTCAGCCGGGAGCTGGTCCTTCCCCGCAGTCTTATTGTTTTCAGCTCTTTAATAGCTTTTCTAACCTCATCTAGCGTAGGCGACTCCACAGCTTGTCCATCGTCGCTTATATTTATTCTGTTGACCGATGCACCGTCACTTCCACTTGTTACCTCGCTAGCTACCGAAGCTAGGATGGGAGACAATTAATTCAGGGTCGTCAAAGTACTTACCACCCACCTTTCAACTCACCTTAAGTAGGAGCATACACACGTTGTGTGTTTCGCGACACTTGCCAACCGATGCTGCAAGGTGGAAAGGCCGACAAACAAAGTCATAAAAAAAATGCTCAAAAGCTGCCAGAGGAAACTAATCAAGTCCAACCACGAAGAACGAGGCTTGATGACTCCTATTTTAAGTCCGATAAACGCTTAAAGTGGAAATGGTGTAGAAACCTTCCCAAGTAACATTTCAAGTTTTATTCCGCTCTAGGAATGGTTTTCAAGATCAAATTATAAGACCTAACAATAAAACTAACTATTAAACGGCAACCTTCTGATGACCACTATAAGAGTAAGATATGACCAAGTGGCCCTCTCTAGATAACCACTATAAGCCTGTTATAAGAGTATTTAGAAACCCCTTTTAAACCATCCGCAAAAAAGGGAATTTGGCTGCGGCAGCTGTCAAAAATGTTGCTTTGAAAAAAGAGAAACAAAACTCTGCAGAAAAATAACAAAATGAATTGTTGATAAAAAGCATGATGAGCATGACTGCAAAATATTTTTTTCAGGATTATTTTTCAATATACTTCCATTGAAATGAGGTGCGCGTTCGATTTCATTGTGAAAGGTAGTGAAAAAATAAGATCGAACATCATGCGCCCTCAAAATGATGTAGTTCTGGGAAAAAAATGTAAATTAAATATAATCGCATTATCATAAATCACCGCTGATTTTGTCGATAATCCACCTCAATGTATTTGTAATGAAAGCCAATTACCAAAAAAAGTATTTTACGCGATGAAAACATCCTCTAGTTATGAATTTCATTGAAAAATTTCACAGACTTGAAAATGCTTCTCCGTTTCCAATATGGCCATCAGAGAATTCGATCAGAAAAATGTTGCTCCGTTATAAACTCTTTGCACACCGTTATAAACTCTTTGCAATGCAAATATGCTTATTAGGGTTATTCATTTGACCATATTACGACCATACATTTTGGCTTTAATCCAGCTTTGAAAATAGGATTTATTACGCTCTTCATCATAACCACAGAGCTGCTCATAAAGTCAATAGGCGTTTGACGTTTGAAGCTTTTTCAGCATATTTATAGGAGGTTTATTGATAGCAATAAGAGTGACAATAAAACTAAGCAGCTAGTTATGGTGATTACTATTATAAATCCTCTATAAGAATTGAATAAATTCAAGAAGCAAGGAAATTGTTACTTGGGTTAGGAAGTGCTGGGTACGGATAAGTAGTTGCGCTACCTGCTATTTATCATTTTTACATACTTAATTTATTGATTAACATTGTCATAGTGACGTCACAACATGTCAATAGGGGGGGAGGGGTTCTTGCCAATAGCCGTCGACGGCATCAGGATGTGGATTCGGGTAGCAGGTACACCCAACCAGCGGATGGCAGATTTTAATACAGTTCTGCATAATAACCTTACAGAAACTGTATAATAATTGGGCATATACAATTTCGGAAGATTTTTATACAATTATTGTATTGAAATAATACAGATTTGTATTATTTTAATTGTATATGCCCAGATTTTATACAATAATTGTCAGATTTGTTTTTTGGGTGTAGTGACTTGTCGGTCCAGATCCGATGGGAATGCAGGTACACCGCTGGCTGATCGTTGGTGCTGCACTCTGGGCTGTTGATTCGACGCGTTGACCGCACAAGAACCTCTTACCGGCGGATGACATTGGGGCGGCCCTCCGAAATGGCTGCGTGCTGGCGACGCACCAGACGAAAGGCTTAGATGTTGGGTCGAGGAACTGGCCGCTCGTCAGCGACGTACTGGTCGAATGCTGGGATGTTAGCTCGATGAAAATTGCCGCACGCCGGCGACGTACTTGTCGAAGGCTTCACAGACCTGGACGAAACAGTCGCCCGCTGGACGGAGTTCTTGGCGAGGTGGTCGCACGCTGGCGACTCGAGGGACGAAGGCTTGAATGGACTGGTCGCCGACTCCTGAGGGATGGCTTGGACAAACCGCCGCAAGCTGGCGACGCCGACGAAGGACTTGAGCAGGATTGATACACTGGATGGTTTGAATCGGCTTTACAAAACCGTCGCACACTGGCGACGCGGACGAAATGCTTGAGCGGTTGCTTCCCCGCTACCCGCTGGCTTGTCTTCTTCACGATCTGGTCGCACGTTGGCGGCCCACCGGAGGAATGGCTTGGTCGATACACGAAATGGTCCCCCACTGGCGACGCGGATGTCTTGAACAGGCTTGACACAATGGTCGCAAGCCGGTGAAGTGTTGGATGGTGGGCTTGAGCAGGCTTGGTTGAAACAGTTGCACGCTGGGCTTGGCCGGACTTCTCGCACACCGGCGTCCCGCCGGAAGGATGGATTCAGCTTCGGATTGCCGCCGGATGGCTTTCAGGTCTCCCGAAATGGTCGCCTACAGGAGATACGCTAGCCGGATGGCTTGGGTGCCGGCACGTGCTGGCTTGGCAAAATGGTCGCACACCGGCGACGCGTTGAACTGATGGCTTCTCACAATGGCGACTCTCGGTAGAACAAAGCACGAGGGTTCCGTGCTGGAGAAATAACGTGCTGTCGGTCGGACTCTTCACAATGGCGGAATCCATTTGTCTTCGATGGCCCACGTGCTGTAGTTTCGCCCTCGGTTCGTCTGCTGTTGAATATACCACCACCACTTGTTCCGACAAGCAATGGAGAAAAAGAGAAAAAGGCCCTCTGGGACCTGTCCATGCATTAGTACTCCCCAGTGACGTCACTTTTTTCCCCTACAGGCCTCTAATTACAATTGAACACAAATTACCTTTTTCTCAAACTAATATCACACGTTCACATTTTTTTGTCGAACGGTGTTCGGCCTCGTGGCACGTCTAAAGAACAATGAATATAATTAATAATGGCTGCTCGTGATTTTCGTCCACTAACACTAACCGTGTTCTTTTTCTATGTACTACTCAGATTACTTAGCACTTTGCTTAAGGCCACTTCACCACTTGGTACTTAATCAATTAAATCAAATCTTGTAATTTGAACTAATAGGGAAAACACCGACGCGCACTACTACTCTCTGTCGTGGTTACAGAGGGACTGAATTCCTCGGGCTCAAAGCCGAGCTCTCAAGAAGGAAGTACGACCAGTGTTGCCACATTCAAATCTGTATTTCAGACGTAAAAAATCTTTTTCATCTGTATTATAATCCAAAAATCTGTATGCTAAATCTGTATGACAAAATTTGTAAAAAACGCAAAAATGAATTAATAAATTTAGAAATATCCATAATGACGGCCCAAGTAACAATTTCCATGCTTCTTGGATTTATTTAATTCTTATAGCGGATTTATGATAGCAATCACCATAGCTATTTGCTCAGTTTTAAATATTGTCGATCTTATTGCTATCAATAAACCTCTCATAAATATGCTGAAAAAGCTTCAAACGTCAACCACCTATTGACCTTATGAGCGGCTCTATAGTTGTGATGGAGAGCGTGATAAATCCTAATTTCAAAGCTCGATCAAAACCAAATTTTTTGGTCGTAATGTGGTCAAATGAGTAACCCCAATAAGAATATTTGCATTGCAAAGAGTTTATAAAGGCAACATTTTTCTAATCGAAATTCATGATGGCCATATTGAAAATGAAGAAACATTTTCAAGACGGTATAGTTTATCGCTGTCATTCATGATTATACAATGTTTTCAACGCGTAAAACACTTTATTGGTTATTGATTTGCATTATAAATATGTTGGGGAGAAATATCTATATTTTCAAGGGAGATTAGGGGTATTGCTGTTACAATTATTTTAAATTTAATGCCCAAAACCACATTGTTTTGAGAGCGCGTGGTGTTCAATCTTATTTTTTTCCTAGCTTCCACTATGAAATTGAACGCGCACCTTATTTCGATGGAAGCACATTGTAAAACAATATGATTCCAAAAAATAATATTATTATGTAGTCATCGTCATCATGATTTCCATCAACATTTTATGTTGTTATTATTTTTCTGCAAAGTTTTGTTTCTCTTTTTTCAAAGCTACATTTTTGACAGCTGCCGCAGCCAAATTCCCTTTTTTGCGGGTGGTTTAAAAAGGATTTCTAAACACTCCTACAAAAGGTTTATAGTGTTTATCTAGAGAGGGCCACTTGGCCATATCTTACACTTATAGTGTTCATCAGAAGGTTGTCGTTTAGTAGTGGGTTTTATTGTTAGATCTTATAATTTGATCTAGAAAACCATCCCTAGAGCGAAATAAAACTTGAAATGTTACTTGAGGGATGCTATAACAAATTTGACATCAACTGCTTCCAGACACTGAACTGAAATTTTCGTCTAAGCACCCATTGAAAGTCTTCGTTGCCAACGACAACCTAAAATTTGTTATTTTAGCATCAACAAAGAAATTTATTTGAGTAGGGTTAAGGCAGCTATTTTCGTCTTTTCGTCATAGTCTCGAAAACCAATAAAGGAGACACTTTTTTGACAAACTCATTCGTATCAAATCTTAAGCTCAGGAGATACGTTCTGCGTTCTGCTATAGTGGAGCTCTAGCGAATGGATGTTGCTTTCGATGGTTTTAGCCCCTATGACGATGGATGAAAATACCTGCCGTGTCCCTATCAGAATTTACAATTTTCTTGTTGTGATGCTTGAAATTTTTTTCATAGAATTTAAATATTAGGTTTCGATTAAGTTGTACACTAGCCTTTCGATAACTGCAACGCATTTTTGACGTCAAACAGTTGTCATTTGACGTCAGATGTAATAATCGTGCATCTGATTGTACAGCAAATGTCCGTCCCGCTTATCCGGACCTCGCTAGTCCGACGACTCGTTAGTCCGGATCTCGCCAATTCGGAATTTTTCGGATTAAAAAGTATCAACACCCATTTAAACACATTATGCTGTCAGTTTTCAAATTTGTGCTGTGATTTTGTTTGGTTCATTTGTATGGATTTGACAGTCGGATTAACGAGAGAAACCCCGATAGTCCGGACATACATTTGTCGGATCAGCGGGGGTATACTGTACTTATTTCCGGGGGTGTACAATGAATCGCCTGCTTACAGCGGCACACTAAGAGTTAACTTTTGGAAATCAGTATGGCGAAAGACATCTAACGTTTAATATCTCGAAAATAAGCACCTCAATCGAAAAAATACTTGGTAGGCGTAGTAGCAGACACCTTCCTACGTAACTTGTACCAAATAGTTTTTCGTGAAAAGTTCCTACTGTTGAGAAAACCCGCATTAGATGTCTTTCGCCATACAAACTTCATGTGGTTAACTCATGCTGGCTATTTTTGCATATACGTTCGCGCCTGCTGCTGGCAGCGGAGGGTAGGAACCAACCACTGTATGTGATTCATTAATGTATCTAATATTATTCCACTCTTTTCAAAATCTATTTAGAAAAGATTTTTTCCTAATGTGGAATGTTCAAAATCTGTATAAAATCTGTTTATTTTTGAAAAATCTGTAATCTGTATTTACAGATTCTTGAAAAGAATATGCCTCAAAAATCTGTATCAGTACAAAAAAATCTGCATATGTGGCAACACTGAGTACGACATAGCAACGAGCACTCGGAGTTGCCTATCTGTCTGGCCAACCTTCCATGTTCCACCTGTTGGCAGATGAGAGAAGCTGGTGAGCTCTCTTTTTTTCTCACGCTCAAACCGCTGTAAGGTGATGGTTACTCAGTGTCGGAGTACACGGCGTGTTTGATGGGACAGGAATATTGCACTTGCGGTAGAGCCGACAAGTAACAGATTTGGAACCACCGGTTACACACTTTTCGACAAAGTCTCGAAGTGTTGCTTCCACCTGGCAATCACTGAGGTTTTATCTATCAGCAATTTCCCTTGTTGGTCGTTGCATATGACGCACGCCATTGAAAGTGTCAGGTTTCTCCGCATATCATTCTGCTCCATTCTTTACTGCGCCTCACTAATCACTTGTTCTTCATACTCTTTTTTCTTCCTGCGGTGGATTCGTTTTTCGGCTGCTCTTGCTTTCTTGTACCGATCTCTATTCGATCGGGTACCCGACTCCAAGATCCGGCTTCTGGCAACGTTCTTCTCGTCTGTCACTCTCCGACACTCTACATCGAACCAACCCGTCCTGGGTCGCCTCTGTGCAGTGGCTACCACTTCTCGTGCTATTGTGTTCACCGCCCCATGGATCGACTCTCATAGATTGGCTGGAAAAGCTAGCCACTTGCCTGCACAAACTGATTGTCATAATCTGGGAAACTGAACAGCTATACCGGAGGAGTGCAAGGAAAGGGTCATGTGCCCCATCTACAAGAAAGGCGACAAACTGGAGTGTGAGAACTTCCAAGCGATCATCATCCTTAATGCCGCCTACAAAGTGATATTCCAGATCCGTCATCTGTCACCAATAGTGAATGAGTTCGTGTGAAATTATCTAGCCGGCTTCGTTGACGACCGCTCGACAACGGACCAGATCTTTACTTTACGGCAAATCCTTCAAAAATACAATGAATACAAGGTCTCAACGCCATTTGTTCATTGATTTCAAGGCGACAAACGACAGTGTAGAGCGCGTAGAGCTATGGAAAATTATGGCACGAGAAAGGTATCATCACTGCTAGGTGGATTTATCTGTTTTTTTTTTGTGATAAGTAGCCAACTTTTCATTTCCATAACTAACTTATCGTGAATATTTATGTTTTAAGTTGCTGTTGGTTTTTAATGTGCTGCTTGGGTGGGCGCATTACATTTTCGAATTGCGGCATATTTGTGGTATCAGTGTATGTACATAATTTTTCACGTCTTCTTTGTCTTCTTTGTCTTCTTTGCCTTCTTTGTCTTTTTGTCTTCTTTGCCTTCTATGTCTTTTGTGTTATTTTTTTTATTTCAGTCTTCATCGATTCATTTTTACTGTTGGATGAATTCGATACATGTAGTAATTTCAAGAGGGGTGTGGTGCACCCTCCACATATGACCGTGATGCAACGGAAGTTGGCCGTAATTAAGATTTTCCAGGTCCAAGGGGAAATTGAAACCACACCCTTCCTGTACCGCCAGAGTGATGCTGATAATTTTCCAACCCTTATGACTGGTTTGCGGATAATCAAAATGCCAGGCAAGTCGTCGGCCAAATCCACACAACCTAACAATTTCAACATTTTCCCTTGATCCACTCATTCTGTCGAGAATGAAGGCGAAAATAGCATTGCTTCACATACAAAAAAGAATCGTTCGTGTGAAAGAGGCAAAGCTGTCCGGGTGTTCGCAGTTTCCCTTTTTCAACCAGTCATTTGGTTTGTGTTTACCTTGCTGATGAATCGTGTGCAAGGACGTGACTTGAATGTGGGCAGCTCTAGTGATGAAAGAACTTGACCTGCGGGCTAGTTTTGAACTAATGTATTATTTACTGGGCGGCTCCAGTCGGACGGAATTGGCCCCCAGGGCAGCAGTCCAGACAGGCACAGACCTTGTGTGACGTGGGTGTGTTTCGATATTTCCCTTTCAGACAGCCATCACCGGACTGTGGCCCTGCAGGAAATTGGAGACCCGTTGAGTCGAAATAATTTCCTAGCGTGGAAAAAAAGAAATATGAGTCCATTATTACAAGGATCCGCAGCATATAAAAAAAACTGTTCTTTCACAGTAGGTACCCATGGAAAGTGCTCTGAAACGCTACATTTGTCAATTTATTCAATGGATCCCAAGCCAACGCGCTTTATCTGTTTCCATTGAGCGAAAGCTACGAAGCGATTTGTCAGGATTTATCACACCAACAACGGCGGGAGCAGAGAAAGCATGGACAGCGGGAAATCCTTTTGGGAATTGGCAAGACTGGGGCGGCAGTGTACGGGAACCCACTGCCGACGAACGGAAAACCGATGGATGATCAAAGCAAATATTGTGAATATCAATTGGGAAATCAATGTAAAAAATATCGCCCGCTCAGGGGAAAAGAAACTTCAGTCGTTATCAATTTTCTTTATCTTTGATACTTTGTACCTCCTGGTTGTTATATTTCTCTGCGGTGTTTTTGATACCGACGATAGGTAGAAGAGGCGATATTTTATATTCGAGAGCTCCCATTTTCCTATGAGGATTTGTCGAGGATAAAAATTCTATGATAAATGGGAAATGGTTCTCTCACTTTGCATATTGGGAATAGTTTGAAGAAGCGGGGCAACGGAGAGAAGACAAGAATGATGATTTGAGTTTTTCCTTACGATTATCATCAAAATAAAGGCAGGGGAACTTTTCCATTATCCACCTCGGTATAACAAATTTATCTAATCGTGAAACAGAAGAATGGAGCACCAATTTTTAGGACATATCTCTATCATTCAGGCTTATTTTTAATAGGATGAACACACGAGCTATGGACACATGTATAACTAGAACGTCAAGAACAATATTCCTACATACTAGAGTGAGTCGGTTTAATATCTCCCCCCTAAGGCAATACCTATAATAACTTTTTACTTTTCAACGCAATTCATGCTAACTTTGTGTAATTTGATAGTCCAAAAAGTAGTCCAAAAACTTAAAGGTGCATCCCAAACGGGTTGAACGCAAATGTGATGTTGAACTACGTAGCTGTATTTAATGTACATTTGTACATAGACCTGTTCACCATTTTCAAAAGTATCCCAGATTCAATGTGCCACTCCTCTATTTCAATAAGTGTCTTAAATGGAGTCTCCTGACCAATTTTCAGCTAAATACATGGAAATTTAGAGGTGCATCAAATGAGACTTGTGATTTTTCAGACTTTTTCATGGAAATATCGTCTGAATGCATCAATTTTTCTCCATATAATGGAAGCATTAGCATTAGAAAGACCATGCTTCCCATGCTAAAACAAAGTTGACTATGATTTATGAACAATTTCATCCAGTATACTCATCCCACTGCTATAGATTTAGAGTGGGCTATGTGGTAGTGTAATGGCCTGCAGATCAAGAGGTCACCGGTTCGTGTCAGCTGACTGATCATTTTCCACTAATTTAAAAAAAAATTCGACCCTCGAGTAATTTATAAAACTTATTACCAAATTTTTACCACAAAAAATTGACTTCAAAACACACATTTAAGGTGATTTGTCCCCAAATCCACAACATTTGATAAAAATATATTAGCATGCGTGCCTCTCTCTCTCTGTAGAAGGAGAGGTGGAATATGCATCATCGCCCCATTATTGGCTCGTTGCACACCTCACACAGCAATCATTTGACATGCGATTAGAATAAAGCAAAAAAGGGAATTTCGCGTTTGGTTCTTTGTTTTTGGCACAAATCTGTCAAGATTCAAATACATATTTCCCACCTAATAAGTACTAGTACACGTTCATTATTAGTTTACGAATGTTAGTTGATATATGATATAGTTATTATCCGTGGTGCAAATAGTGAACAAAATTAGAAGAAGTACCTAGCCTAAAAACGTAAACAACCCGCTGCACACTGGGGATCTTCAGAAGCAAAAGGCTCGAAATTCAATTACTCCAGCTGACGCTGCAAAATTTCCAGAAAGAAGATGTTTCCTGAAGGGAAAAAGTGCGATAAATCGATTGCGCGGGGTTTCGTGCTGGTCAGACCACTTAAAAGTGCCCATTTTGCCCAAATTCCCCTGAAATCAAAATATTTCTACTGTGCCTCGAACTGACGCTGATATTTTTTAAATAATTATAAGTTTCCTGAAGGGAAAAAGTGTGATAAATCGATTGCGAGGGGTTTCGTACTGGTCAGAACACTTTCAAGTGCCCATTTTGCCATAATTCCCCTGAAATCACAATATTTCTACTATGCTTTAAACTGAAACGCTAAACGCTGATATTTCTTCAATAAATATATGTTTCATGAAGGGAAAAAGTGCGCTAAATCGATTGCGGGTGGTATCGTGCTGGTCAGACCTCTTTAAAGTGCCCATTTTGCCGATATTTCCTTTAAAATCGATATTTCTGCTATGCCTCGAACTGACGCTGATATTTCTTTAATAAATATATGTTTCCTGAAGGAAAAAAGTGCGATTATTCGATTGAGTGGGATTTCGTGCTGGTCAGACCACTTTGAAGTGTCCATTTTGCACAATTCTCTTGAAAATCACAATATTTTCCCTTTACCTTGAAGTGACGCTGATATTTTCTTAACAAAAATGTTACGAAATGTTTCGGAAATGACAATAAAATTCAATGAAGAACATTCTTCAGGAGGTAGAAACATATTGTTCAAACACATTTTGGCTTGTGCGATTCTTTCTTCAAAGGATGCATTTCTCCGGCATATGGAAAAGGAAGATATGAATCCCTTTTATTCAAATGATTCTAAAGTATTTTTTTTAAACTAGAGTCAATGTTAATCAATTTGATTCCTTCTTTCAATTGATGTATTTTCATGGTTTATGACAAGGGAAGATAATAATAAAAATATATAAGATATATTTGATTCCTTCTTTTAATTCGTGTAGTCGCTTGGTTTAAGGCAAGTCAAGCATTTGCCCAACAGAAGGCAAGAGGGAATATGGTTTTTGCCATTCTCGTGCAACAAAGTTGTACCGAAAGGCTATCATTTCACTCCAATATCGAACTTTTTATAGAAAGCTCAGAGAACAGAGACCCATAATGTTATATACCAATCGACTCAGCTCGACGAACTGAGTAATTGTCTGTTTGTCCGTGTGTATGTGTGTGCGTGTAAATTCACATACTAATTCTAAACCGATTCTCTTACATCAAGTTACAGAGAATAAAGCGTAGTTGATCATTATTGAATTTCATAACGATTGCGCATTCCAAAAAATCTAAATATTAAAATAGTTATGAAACATAGTAATTAAGTTATAGCATGCCATAAAAAGTATCAACCCATGCAAGCTCTTCTACTTGATTTAGTACACGACTTTACTGCCGTCATACGCACATTTGTCACATGTTTGCTTGGATTTCCTATATACATGGGACAGTTATGCGTATAACGGCAGTTTAGTATGTACAACAGTTGAAACGCAAGCTTTGATTGCATGCAAGGTACGACGCATAACACCAGAACGTTTCTGCAGCTTTCTGATATAATAAAAAATCTCGCATAAAACGCGCACGCTAATAATATTTTACTTAGTGATTTTAAAATTAATATCACAAATAATTCAGCATTTCAACGAATTTTCCTATAATGCATTTGATTGTTTGATTGGGTTGTTTAATAATGCACGAGAAAGGCAATCACTGCTAGGTGGATCAATCTTGATTTTTTTTTCTTTGAATTCAGTCATTCGCTCGGTTTAAGGCAAAGGGATATATGACCCTTCTTTGAGGGATGCATTTACCTGGCGGAAGGCAAGAAAGAATATGATTCTTATTTTAAATTCACATCTTCTCGATTTAAGGCAAGAGGAGATATGATCTCTTTTTCCGAAGAATGCATTTTTACGGCTGACGGTAAGGTAGGATATGAAACATGCATTTCCCCTCTCTGTCATTCCTTACTTTTAAGCATTTATCAGTCTTGTCTTAGAAGAGAACACATGTCTCGAATGAAGACTCAGAGTTCCATACATCAGCGTCAGTTCTATGCACAACTGAAATATTGTTATTTCAGAGGAATTGGGGTAAAGTGGGCATGTTAAAGTGGACTGATTAGCACGAAATCCCGCGCAATCGATTTATAGTACTTTTTCACAATCGATTTATCACACGTTTTCCCTTCAGAAAACTTATAATTATTGAAGAAATATCAGCGTCAGTTTTAGGCGTAGCAGAAATATTGGGCTTCAAGGGGAATTGGGGCAAAATGGGCACTTAAAAATGGTCTAACCAGCACGAAACCCCTCGCAATTGATTTATCACACTTTTTCCCTTCAAGAAACTTATAATTATTAAAAAAATATCAGCGTCAGTTCGAGGCATAGTAGAAATATTGTGATTCCAAGGGAATTGGGCAAAATGGGCACTTTAAAGTGGTCGGACCAGCCGAAACCCCTCGCAATCGATTTATCACACTTTTTCGCTTCAGGAAGCTTATAATTTTTGAAAAAATATCAGCGTCAATTCGAGGCATAGTAGAAATGTTGTGATTTTTAGGTAAATTTGGGCAAAATGGGCACTTCAAAGTGGTCTGACCAGCACGAAACCCCTCGCAATCGATTTATCACACTTTTTCGCTTCAAGAAACTTATAATTATTGAAAAAATATCAGCGTCAGTTCGAGGCATAGTAGAAATGTTGTGATTTTTAGGTAAATTTGGGCAAAATGGGCACTTCAAAGTGGTCTGACCAGCACGAAACCCTTCGCAATCGATTCATCACGATTTTTCCCTTCAGGAAACTTATAATTATTGAAAAAATATCGGCGTCAGTTCGTGGCATAGTAGAAATATTGTGATATCAAGGGAATTTGGGCAAAATGGGCACTTCAAAGTGGTCTGACCAGCACGAAACCCCTCGCAATTGATTTATCACACTTTTTCGCTTCAGGAAACTTATAATTATTGAAAAAATATCAGCGTCAGTTCAAGGCATAATAGAAATATTGTGATTTTTAGGGGAATTTGGGCAAAATGGGCACTTTAAAGTGGTCTGACCAGCACGAAACCCCGCGCAATCGATTTATCGCACTTTTTCCCTTCAGGAAACATCTTCTTTCTGGAAATTTTGCAGCGTCAGCTGGAGTAATTGAATTTCGAGCCTTTTGCTTTTGAAAATCCCCAGTGCGCGCTGGGTTGTTGGTTGTGACTAGAAGAAAACAGCACAAATCAGGCGATTTTGGACTTAAAATGCTCAAAGAATCATCTAATAAGTACACTATGCTTATCTTTATGTGGAATTGCGGAGCATGGGCATTGTAAATTGCAGTTTAGTAGCTAAATTCAATAAATTAAGTGTACTAAGTGCAATCTTTGGGTGTATGAGTAAGGGAGCCATACTCACTCCCATTATTGGACTCGGTAATAAGTGGCCTTAAACGACATCAGTTTGATGGAGAAGTTAAAAATAAAAAAGTTTGAAGCAATCATTTTTGAAACATAAACTATTTCCAAGGCAACACATTTGTTTGACGCTGAATTATGATTTCTTGGGCAATTTTGAACAAAAATGCTGCTATTTATTTTATGCCTAAGTATAAGGGTAAACTGGGGTAAAATGCACCTCCGGGGCAAAACGACCTTTTGGAATTTTTGGCGGTGTTTCAGACATATTTTCAAGAATGTTAACTGCTGGACTGGTAGTTCGAGATCCGAACTACATGCGCTGTAGCGAGTTCTCTCGAAAAATTGCCGAAAATGTTCTCAAAAACGTCAAAGGGTCGTTTTGCCCCGGAGGTGCATATTACCCCAGTTTCCCCTACCGTTTTCGAGATAATTTAAATTTAATTTTCAGACTGAAAAAAAAATTCCTCCCTTTTCAAAACTTACTCGCTAATTCTTAAATCTGAGGTTTATGTTTTCAAGACTATACAGTGTAGTAGATAAGATCAGGTCTATAAAGTATCGAAAAAAAGTGATTTGATATTGATATAGTGATATTGATTTTTGTAATTTGAATACGCTCTTTTGGTATGAACTTCTTTCGAATGGGTAGCAAGCTACCTTATTTTGAAACATGTAGAATGGTCGTGTCAAAAGCGAAGAGCGGATCAGTTTGCTGAGTATTGTTGCGACTAGGGATCCTATAATGAGAGATATGCAAATACTTTTCCAGACGATTTAGCAACGCTGTTACTTTTGTTAGCAAACGCTTCCAGCACTTGCCGCAGCGCAAAATGTTGAAGCTTGTATATGACTTTGCATTTGAAAACAATTTGGAATATGTTTGTCTGTCCACTAACAGTGTTTAAATAAGCATTATCACTAAAATAACAGTGCAATACAAATAGGCGAAACACGATACATAAACTAGATTACTTTTACTCGCAAAAGTAAAACAAATTGTTTATTCGATGAAACTTTTCTCCAAATTTATCTCAATACCTTTCAACCTCGTCTCAATCTGCAACAATAACAACGTTCATTTGGCTCACGTTTTGACAGTTCTCAATGCTCGATTGGCTTACAATGGCCGCTTTCGCATATCTCTCATTATAGGATCCCTAGTTGCGACGAACGGTCGAGACTAGAAATCTCGTCCGGGTCACGACATAGCTGTGTGTGTGGACAATTGTCTTGATGTTCATGTATAAATTTTAGAAATTTCATGTACGAATCGGGAAATTTAGTGTTGGCGATGGAGAATCGCAAATAAGTTTTGAAAAGGGCGTCAATGTTTCAAAAATGAGCCAAAAATATCTTCCACTAAAACTTTTTTATTTTTAACTTCTCCATTGACCTGATATCGTTAAAATGTGTATTTTGAAGTCAATTTTTTGTGGTAAAAATTGGGTGGAAATATAAATATGGGTTTGAGAGATATTTCTGTAAGTTTTATATTTATTTTACGGTTACGCAGTCTTTAATTGTAGAAACGAGTTTATTCATTGCCCAACGTTTCGACTAGGAATGGGCGTTTTTCGGGAAAATATCGATACTGCTGAATCGATGATTTAATTATCGAAATATCGATCCCTAAAAATATCGGCGTTGAAATATTGATATTCCGATATATCGATACGTCCAAAAATGTAAAAGCACGAGCAAAACAAAAAAATGAGGAAATGTTAGATTCTCGATTTCAGGTCTTCGAATCGCACATCATAGTTCCGTTGTTTTTAACAGATTGTGCCTAATGTGCTACATTTTTACTTTTGTTATATTACGGATAATGTCTTGTAATTTAAAAAAAATCGATATCCGATATCGGCTACAAAACATCGATACGGTCAAATATCGAACATGAAAAAATCAATACAAAATATCGATCAATTGGAGCGAAAATTTCGATTCCCGATATATCGTATCGGTATCGCCCATTCCTAGTTTCGACACGGGGATTGTATCTTCCAACTAAAGACTGCGTAGCCTAAAATAAATAAAAAATTAAAAAAATTTTTTTTTTTAGGGGAATATTTTTTCCATAATGCCCTATTAGGCTGTGAACCATTCCACCGATTCGTTTAACTTTTAGTTAAAATTTGACAGTTCGATGGTTATTTCGTCGTGGTTAAAAATAACCCTGCTCCGGAGCATGGTTAGATTTGACAGTTCGATAGTTAAACTTTGTTCGCGAGAAAATTGGCGCCAAATCCATTTCGTTCCGAATAACTATCAATCTGTCAAAACTCAAATGGGTCGGCTTCGGAGTAAAATTTTAACCAGGATGGGAAAATAACCATCGAAGTGTCAAATTTTAACTAAAAGTTAAACGAATAGGTGGAATGGTTCACAGTCTTAGTATCCTACCTAGTGCAACGCCAAGTAACCGTGAACATTGGAAACCACTCATCTCGTTGCTTCTCGAACGGCTCCGGAGTTCCCCAAGGAAGCACGTTGGGTCCATTGCTGTTTTCGCTCTTCGTGAATGACGTGACCTTTATCTTGCAACGTGGAGGACTGCTGCTGTTTGCGGATGATCTCAAAATCTACCTCGTTGTACGAAACCTTGCGGACTGCCTAGAATTGCAGAAACTCTTGGACGTCTTCAATGATTGGTGCGATCGAAATATGATGGTTCTTGCCATCCCTAAATGCTACGTGATAAGCTTTCGTCGCACTGTAGATACCATGGTTTTCGATTATAATATTGCAGGAACTACTTTACAACGTGTCGAGTCGACCATATCAAGTCATATGGCTACTGCTTCTGCCTCATACGCAAGAGGTCGTGGGTTCAATCTCAGGTCCGTTCCATTCACCTACTTTGTATCTTTCTTTATATTTCTCATGTTCTAGCAATCGCTAAAACTGGAAATGGACTTCCATATCGTTTCCATTTACTATTCCTATACCTTCAACTTAAGTATTCTAACAGTAATCTGCTAGAATTGGAAATGAAATATAGAGCTCGTTTCCTACATCCAATTAGAAATTCCATCAGTTGCTTTCTCCTATCTATCACATTGGCAGCTCGTTAACCAAGACGAACCTCTGCCTCTCGAACCTAACCCAAAAATTCCAACAAATTCCACATGAACTCGTGGCAAGTGCACAGGTATATTCGGCTTGCAGTGGGCGAGTGATTGCATCATCATTTCCTCCCCCTTTCCTACATTGACTTGCATTCTGACGTGACAGGCGCCAGTATGACCTAACAGCAACTACGAGCAGTCAATCAAGCTCAAGCTCAAGCACTTATTTGAAATTTGCTTCTGTTGTTTGGAATCTTCATCAGGCCGTTTGGACAGCTCGTTTGGAAGCTGTTCAACATAAGTTCGTCCGCAACACACTGCGCCATCTTCCTTGGAGGGACCCGATCAATTTGCCGCCATACGCTGATCGTTGGCGCCTGCTGGGACTGGATACCCTTAGCAAACGGATGAATGTGGTGCAAGCAGTTTTAATCGCCAAAATTTTGCTATCGGACTTCGACGTGCCCGATTTACTAGCCAGGATTCAACTTTACGCACCTTCTCGAACACTCCGGCCAAGAGCTTTGCTTTATGAGCAAATTCAAAGCACAAACTACGCTGCCAACAGTTGCTTAGTCTTCATGATTGGCCGTATCAACGAAGGTTCCGTCACAGTTCCGTTCAATTCGATTTCGACATCAGCGCTTCAGGATTTCGGCAACGTTTGCTGCGATTTTACATTGAATGACAAATCTTTAGTTTTAAGTCTTCATGTAGACTACTAAGCCAGATGAAAATAAATAATTGCGAGTCCCACATGAAAACCATGGGATTCGCAACTATAGGAACACGAATTAAAAAATAACGCAACTATTGGAACACTGTAGCTAAGTGAAATGAAGTACAGACTTGATGTGAATCAGCAAATAGTGATGGAACGTGATTAGTTCCTTTACTATTGGGTCTTTTACCCTAATAGTGAAAGAGCCAAATTCTATATATATGTGATGGGTGCAAGGTTGATCGCAGGATGACTGACGGAAAATTATCATCATGAAGACTTTAGCTGGACACTTTTGACGTTGGACAACGTCTTACCCGAAGGTATTGGCTGTTAAATTAAAATCTAAAATTAGGGACCGTCACGGAATCATGTAAGATTTTGAACGTTAATGGAGCCTTCATCTTTCGATGAATAAATAAATTCGCCTGGATTGCATCAGAAGCAGTCAAGTGAAACTTTCTCTCAAGATTCTCATTTGGTTTGTGATTATGATAACGCATTATTGAAAGTAAATTGGTTCTTTTCAAGACCATCTTTCTGATCCGGCAAGAAATTTCTTCAATGTACAAAACATAGTCGCTTAGTCATGGCAGAAAAATCGTAACGATTTCCTTTCGTTGTCCAACGTCTACCTTGCGGTCGTGTCTTGTACAAGGGTTGTGGTGATTCTTTCGTTTCCAAATTTCACATTTCATCAATTTGCAATCATCAAATATCATATGCGTGCGGGCAGCAGGGACCATGTCCAAGGGCTTGACGACCTCTCCCCAGCCGTCTGTGAGTCAGGGGGTTCTGCCTAGGAGGTGGTGGGGTTAACAGGGGGCGCTGTTAATTCCCTCCCAAAAACCACATATCCGCAAGCAAACCTTATCAAGCGACCGTGTGCCGCTTAAAGCATACAAGCCCCTAACCCCGAATCCCAAGGTGTCAGGCGACCCGTGCCGAAGGGATGAATGGCCTGGGGGGTGAAACAATTAGCCAGGTCGTTAACGGAGCCTGTGGAGGTTCCACAGAGTGAGGGCTGCTTCGGCGGCAAGCGGGTGGCAGTGGGTGGTACCCACACACCCCCAAGTGGTGCACATGTGGTGCAAGCGAACGGGAGTTGGGGGTATTACTCGTAATACCCCCACAGAATGAGGGACCGAGTGTATGGGTGAGCACACAAGTAAGTCTCGCATGGTACGCATGGTCGGTAGTGTTAGAATGACTGAAGTCTGGTGAGGCCTGGCAGGAGTGTCGGGGGGCAGATACCTCAGAAGTAGGGGACACGAAAGTCTCGCTGCGTCTGGCAGGAGTGTCGGGGGGTTGATGCTTCTGCGGCACCTCAGAAATCGGAGACATGTAAGGTAGTGGTGCGACCCCGTTCCAGGATGGGGAGACCACCACATTGGCTGAGGACTACCTGGGCTTCGAAACGTCAATGGGTGGGTGCTACCGGCATAGTACCTAATGGGGACCTATTGGCAGTGTCAAAGCCTGGGTAGGTGAGTGTTAGGCACGTCTGACGTGCCGGGTGTTCCACGCCCAAACGATGCACAGGAGGTGCACAGAGTGGATAAAAATGGGAGATGGGGGTATTACAACCCCCACTGAGTGAGTGACTGAATGTCAAAGAGAGTGGTGCACAAGTGGTGCAAGCGATCGGGACTGAATGTATGAGCGGGCACACAAGTCAGACTCGCATGGTACGTATGGTCAGAGTGGCTGCTTAGGCAGTAGGGTGATCCGGCTGTCAAGGACGGAATGAGTGAAGTCTCGCTAGGCCTGGCAGGAGTGTCGGGGGGCAGATACCTCTGCGGCACCTCAGAAGTAAGGGACACGAAAGTCTCGCTATGACTGGCAGGAGTGTCGGGGGGTTGATGCCTCTGCGGCACCTCAGAAATAGGAGACATGAAAGGGTCTGCCTCGTAGCTGAGGTAGGAGCGGCATAGGATCCACCAACCTAGGGTCGCCTCCGGCTTGGTAGACAAGTGGTGCCACCCTGTTGCAGGACGGGGTGAACACCACACTGAGTGAGGACTGTCTATGTTGTGAGATGGCGGCATGGGGTACCCCCTGCAGGGTACTTATAAATTGGTTCCTTGCAGTCATTCAAGCGGCATAGGCAGGCGAGTGTTGGGGCACATGTGGTGCCAGTGTGTCTTGTGCAAATGTGTTGCATGGGGAGTGTCGAAGAGTTGAGGCGCATACGTGCACTTGTGTACGTCATGGAGGGGCGCAATGCCCAATAGTCATCCCAAGTATTGCTTAACTGCGGGCCGGGGAATGACTGGAGAGGAAGGAGTTGGTTTTAGTGGGTCGGGAGTGGTGATCCCATCCCCACACTACCTGGGTTCGCCTCCCCAGGTGTCTGTTTGCAGATTTCCATTACCTTCGTTACAAAAAAAATAAAAAAAATAAAAAAATAAAAAAATAAAAAAATAAAAATAAAAATATCATATGCGCAAACTTTGGAGGGGAGGACGAAGTATCATTTCAGAAATATTCATTTTTCAAGTTTGTGAAGGTATTCATCACCATTCCTATACTGCTGCTACTGCTGAGCGATCGTTTTATGGGCACCAAACGTTGGAAACATATAGGAGATCCAGTATGGGTCAACAGCGACTGAACTCCATATCTCCACTGCACTTCCCCAAGGACATGGCGAATATTGAATGTGGACGAAGTGGTTAATCAATGTTTTTTAATAAACAGCCAAAGAAATAATAGTTTTATATGTAAGCAGGGCTTAAGATTTAAACAACTCAATTGAATAGATGTTTTAAGTGTTGTAATTGTCGTGACCCGGGCGAGGTATAACTGGTTCAGGTTACAACTGGTTCAGAAGCGAATTTATGATTCAAGAGCCCAATATATTTGCAATATTGGTATTCTCAGTCTAAAACGTTTCAAGAGTAGAGGAGGGAAAGAATGTAGTGGATAAAATTGGATTTAGGAGTTATGATAAACACATTAGGGTTACTGCTCCATCTCATAGCTTCGATATTCATCCCAAGAAAAAGAAAAGCAATGTAAAGGAATTTGATTTGTTTCTTATTTTTATGATTTTTTTTTCAGCAGTAAGCACGCATGTTAGCAAAAAGAAGCGACAAAATTAGTGCCGTATTACTTTGTTTCACGATGAGATAAATATAAGTTCAGTGGTGTGGAAAACGGAGCAATTCCCCTATTAAAAAATACCATTATCAGCAATTCCTTGTAATCTACATTTCACATATGTTCTAATGTAGATTATAAGGTAGGTATTACTGATAAAATGGTATTTTTCAATAAAATATGTTTATCATAAGTCCTAAATCAAATCTTATCGACTACATTAATGTTTTCATTTCCAGCATTGAATAATTTCATGCCTCCATGGCCCCCAATAATTTCATGAAGTTGGCGCCTCTGTACAGAATATTTTATTTACTACAATGAAATACATATCACAAGCTGCCTATGAAGATATGCTTTCCTTCTAGTATTTGCTAAATATAGTAAATTCGTGGGATTGCATTAAACTATTAAACTAATCGAAAATCAAAACTTCCCTTCGGAGATAACGTCGGATAACACTTTCTATCCATTCTAAATGTGGCTCAATCAAAGTGCCTCGAAGTTTTCCATTACAATCATCATTATTTGCGTCCATTATGCCGTACAGAAATGGTGTTCCGTCTACATCTCCTTTCAAAATGGGAGCACCATTCATAACCTGAAACAAGGGCATAATCAAATATTTGTTAATTAAAACAGCATTGTTTTGCTGAATCTTACCTGACAGATATTGGGAATTAATGGGAGAGGGTTTTGCATACAAATTCCGTCGAAAGATTCGGGGCATTGATCACTTTCAGGTATGAAACGTCTAAAAAAATAATTGATCGCAGGTCCAATAGAGTTCAGCATGAAGTTTACGGTCTGCTTGTCAGTTGAGTAATTCCGTTCGGGCAAACAAGCCGGTTTGAGATCTCGTACCAAAAATTTGCCCAGCTTAAGTAACGCAATGTCATTCGCCAGAGTATCCACATCGTACTGAGGATGCGGGATGACTGTTTCAATAGGCACGAATTCTTGATTGGTCGGTACGTATATGAATTCCGGGGAGCCTGCTTCATGCGTAGCACAAAAGGCCGACGTGACAACAAACTGATCGTCGATCAGAGTTCCCATACAGTCATATTCTAGTTCAGCAGAACGATTCCTTACCAGATGAACGTATGGGAATGGTTTGTTTGTGGGAAGAAATGTAATTCCATGTGGTTTATACTTCGTATGCAGAATCCGAGACATACATTGATTATACTCGTACGATTGATTCGTTTGCATTTCTATCCAATCTATGTAATGCGAAATTTTTGTGTACACTCCAATAGATCCACTACCGCAAGCCGTTCCAAATGATGTTATACCGACGATTAGAGAAAACTCTTGTTTGAAAAGGTCAATTCTTCTGAGTTCGATTGGGCCGCCTGAATCACCCTGCCAAATGATGCAACAATTACCATCGTGCAAAATTCTGTGTTAATCAATTTGTTACCCGACATGTATCCATAGTGTCGTGCGATGCACAAAATTGGCTCTCCAATATCCCGTCAGGAATGCGTCTGGAAGGTAACATCTTCTCGCATTCATCTGTGGGCCGATCCATCACATAACCGTGCTGAAGGGTCAAACTGGGACCCTCTCCCAAATTCACTTCACCGAACCCAGCAATATTAAGTGGCTCCTGTGGAATGTACTTTTCGTGCCATAGACAAGCAGGAGACACTTGTAAATGGAAGGACAGTGCTTGGTCTAATTCGATTAGTGCAAGATCATGGTAGCTTCTAATGTGGCGATGCAATGGATGTCGGAGAATTCGCGATATATTTCGTTGTTGAGCCATAAAATCATTTTCATTACTTCCCAGGTCAGTGTCTCCTGCTCGTACAGTAGTCGGATAAATCCTTGAATTGAAATAACATAAATATAAGAAATTGAAATGCTTCAAACATTTTCGAAGATACCCATTAACAGGTGCGGAGCAATGTGCTGCTGTCAGTATAAACTTTTCGTGAATTATGCTGCCTCCGCACAAATACCTAATGTTGCCATCATACACCCATCCTATTGCGACCTAAAGAAATAAATATTGAAATCATATCCTCGAAAATTCTTCTTGTTTTGACTAAAATGAGAAAACAATTTAATTTTATTCAACGCATAATTCAACATAACATCATCGTTTCCACGAACTTTATGATGGAGTAAATATTGGCAACACGCTTGATGAAAACTTTTTACTTTTTAACTATAAGAGTATGAGATATGAATATTTACCATATGACGATATTCTCCATCAAAAGCTCTCACGCCTCCAGAAACAGCGTATTCGGTTTGTGGAGGCTGTGGTGGGTAGTACCTTCTAGGGCAATCTGAAAAACAAATTACTACTTTAGCTTCTGAAATATTGAAATGCCACTTCCGTTCACTCACCGAAAACATTATTTCTTAGATAATAGTCTTCTGATGCAACACTTCCAAAAAATGTATTTCCTCCGGTTCCACTCACAACTGCAACTGAAAGCACCAACAGAGTCGTCGAAGTTTTCATGGTGTAGGAAGAAACTGTTCTAATTGTGAGAGCTTTATATATGATGATAAAAACCGCACAGATTATTAATGTCGTTCAATTAATGGAAGCTACAATACTATAATGGGTTTTCCTGTCCATAACTGGAAATATTTTTTTGTTAACCTTATTAACGCGAATTTTGAATGAAGGCTTCAGTTCCTCACTAAACTGGAAATGTGAACTGGCGAACATTTCAATTACATCAACATGCATCTCTCTATTTTGTAAACACCATACATCAAAAATAAACATCATTGGCAAAACAATTCGTTTAATCGGTTTCAGTTCACCCAGATTAGGGTGTCTTTAGTAATGTTGCAGTTCTAGGTATATTCCTGCCTCGAATTAAACATTTGATAATTGGACAAAAGGGAAGAATGACAAATGCATCTTCAGCAGCATTTATAAACTGTACATACCTTATGCCAGTGAACAATAATTGAATTATCTTCAAAGATCAAAGGTTATAGCATGCGCGCAAATCTGAAATGCGGATTCGCTCGTGCTGCACACCGCAAGCGAGGATTTTTCGTAACGATTGTACAAAATACAATAGCTCGCGTGCTCAATCGTTGTAATACCAAATTACTAGAATGTGTTTATTTAGTTTTTTCAAAACTGACGAAGTGATCAGCTTTAGCTTTGAATGACTTGGAGGTCGATCAAATTCGTGCAGAAATATAATTCAGCAATATGCTGCAGATGCTCTTAGTGAGAGGACCAGATAAGGGAAGAAATAAATAAAATCGTCGTGGATTTGCAGTAGCTCAGCGGCCAGTCTCGTTACTATAAAGTAGACTATTCCGAAGGTATATGGTTCGAATTATGATTCGATCTTGGAAGTGAGACGAAATTCTCTCAAAAAGTTTTCATGGAAAATTGGCAAAGAAACCTTGCAGTTGTTATGTTGTTACGTTGTTACGCACCACATTGCATAGCTTCAAGGCAATTTTCCAGTTATGGGATGCTATGCCAACGGAAGAAGAAAGAAGAAGAAAGTCACAAAACTTGAATGAATATTAAATTCACACACGTTCTATTAGTAGTAACTAAATGTTTTGAACAACCGGTTCATCTAACCAGCGGATAGCGGATTTCAATACAGTTGTGTATGTATGTATGTATAAAGCCAACATCCTGGCTAGAGTCTTGCTATGCATGCGGTTCCGCTTGACAGTAAGGTTAAATTTCAATATGATTTTGAATTCAACAGATTGCTGTATGAAGGGCCAAAAATGGGGGTGGTGAACCTGTATGTAGGCAGAGACACTTACACGAAACCCACGGGAAAATGAGAATCTCCTTCCAGCAGAATGATCCAACAAAAAGAATAATGAAATTTGCAATACTTTTCAAGTTTTCCACGGGATGGTTTGTTTGAAGAAGGGCGCGTCAACTAGTTAACAACTGTTGGAGAAATAAGTAATAGACACGAGCGACTAATACTTCACTTCCTTGACTCCGATTGGCTACCACTTCATTGTCCAGTTGTAACTTCATTGACGCCCTGATTCACCCTCCCAACCCCAGTATATTTACATTCATATCAGTAATATCCCGAGTGGCACACTTGTCATATACCAGTCACTGTGACTCATTAGTGACCAAATTCAGTCACATTGGAGTTGCTGCAAAAAAATCGATCTGCATTGTGCTACTATGGATTGTAAGGAAAATATATGCATATGTAGAGAATTAATTAAATAGTGATCTGTATCTACTGTACTGTGCTCCAATGCCATACTCTGAAACATTAATTTTATCATTAATTTAGGCTATAATTACCTACTTCCTGTAAGCACAACTTAATACGTTGGTGTTTCGGTTAAAGATTACTGCTATCACGGGACCTCGGGCCTTCATCGAAACAATTAAATAAAATATCCCTGAAGGCATAGGCAGTTTTTTTTAATCCACTGAAAAAAAAATGATTGTAAATAATATAAAATATATAATACAAAAATAAAATGAAATATGAAATATAACATTCAAATAAGTTATATGCATATTCAGCGCCGTAGCGTGTGATTGGCCAGGTTGACTCCCGCCAAGGGCGCCAGGCCTTAGGGGGCGCCAAAATGAAGGATTTCGCGATTAGAGGATTTACTCTGTAATTAACGATTCCGTAATCAACCATTTGTCTAGTATCCAGAGAGCCCATTTCTGTTAATAAATAATACTGGGATCATAACGTCAGCTCATGGGGCACGTTTCCCCCAATTTAGAGGATTTAGCAGGGGTCTGCGAAGCGGCCATGTTTCTGACGCCAGCATCAAAATTATCGACCAATTTAATACGAAGACGTAATCATAGTCGTCGAAAATCTGCTTTTGGAAATATGTTTTAAATATCATGATATTTTGGCGAAGTAGAGCGCTTGGTGCCGATCGAAATATGAAAATTAAATATTGACATCAATATTCTTTTGGAAATACACCTCGATTCATACTTTCGTACAAGTTCTCGAAAAATAATTAAAAAATAATTTGGAAAAAATCAATTCGGAATAGTGGTTTGTTTACAAAATAGAATTGTCAGTGGGAAACCTAATTTCAACCGATCAATGGGAAACTCAAAGATGTTGGCTATTGTCAAACGTAGTGAGTAGGATTGGGAGTGCCAGATACCTGGGATTTGTGCCCATCGCCTTCACTTTCTTTTTCATCATTTATTTGACAGATAAGGAAGTAAGAACAACTAAAACATTGCCTACGCAGTCTTTAAATATTGAAACATGGTTTATAATTGTCCGAAAAAAAGGAGTCTTGTATGGCTGCCAATAAACTCAATAGTACAAAACATAATGGCAGCCATACAAGACTCCTTCTTTGGACAAAACAAATCTTGTTTCAATCTTTAAAGACTTGAAAGACAGTTTATCCTGAAATAACAATTAACAGTCGATCTTTCAATAGTGCAAATAAGAACAAAATGATAAGAACAGGAGATGAACAGAACAGGAAATAAGAACATGAACTGGTTAAGCTTTAAACAAGTATGAGTATTTAAAATGACATCACTTATCTAACAGCATGCTGAAAACAAAAATCTACATCAATGGATTTCAATAATGGCAACTGACCTACCTCAAAGTTTAATTGAATTCGTCCAAGCAATTCCACCAGTGGCACCAAACTACTACCAGATCCGATTGCGTTTCTGGCCATTTATCAACCCACTCAAGAATTGGATTTTTCTTGATATGACTTGGTCCAGTCGTTACTCCGACCATCTACCACTACAGAGTTTAATTTTATTGAAAGTCCTGTAGTTCCTTGAAACCACCAACCAAGCCACTCTAGAGTAGGATTTTCATAATCAATATGGAGTATCTGAATATCATCCAATCCACTCCAAAGTAGGGTTTTTTTATTCGTCTAGGACCGATAGAGCTCCAGGCACCGACAAGCGCTACTGCGTCCATAAATAAACTAGTTTAATATATAAGGCCGATACAAATATTTAAAAATAATTTTGTCCCCTCCCTCGGATTTTTTTTCAGAGAATAATATTTTGAGGGTGCAACAAAATACAATTCGGATAATTTTGAGGATTTTCAAAACATTCTTTAACAAATCCGAGGAGTTTTTTTTTATTTTTTGAACGTAGTGCCGATATCGCATCTGACGCACCCAGAGAAAACAATGTATCACCGATGAGACCTGGAGGAAGATAGAGGAGCGAAGAGAAGCCAAAACCACGATAGAGCGATCGAAAACCAGAGGAGCCAAAGTCTTAGCCCGTCAACGATACGCGGCTTTTGAGAAGGAAGTAAAACGCTCATGTCGACGGGACAAGTGAGCGTGGGCAGACTCTCTGGCCGACGAAGGAGAGAGCCGCCGCAACCGGGGACATTCGCCTCCTCTACGATATCTCACGACGCTTAAGCGGGGCGAAGATGAATGCAACGATGCCTGTGAAAGACGCGAATGATCAGTTATTGACCGACCCAACTGACCAGCTGAAACGCTGGTTCGAGCACTTCGAACAACTTTTTCAAGTGCCAGCCAGGCCATCACCACCTCGGCATGATCTGTCTAGGATCCGACGTATAACATGCGTCAATACCGATGCTCCATCACTGCTAGAGATTACAACAGCCATCCAAAGCATGAAATCGAATAAAGCCCCAGGGGTCGACCGCATATCAGCCGAGATGCTCAAAGCTGATCCCATGACATCCGCTCAACTACTGCATCGTTTATTTCGTAATATCTGGGACACCGCAACTTTCCCGGTCGACTGGATGCAAGGTATCTTAGTGAAGGTGCCCAAAAAGGGTGACCTGACTGTATGCGATAACTGGCGAGGCATTATGTTGCTGTGTACCGTTCTCAAAGTTCTGTGCAAAATTATCCTAGCCCGGATTCAGAAGAAGATCGATGCGACTTTCCGGCGGCAGCAAGCCGGATTCCGTGCCGGAAGATCCTGTGTGGACCATATTGTCACGCTCCGCATAATTCTGGAGCAGGTCAACGAATTCCAAGAGTCCCTTTACTTGGTATTCATTGACTACGAAAAAGCTTTCGACCGTCTCAATCACGAGAATATGTGGGCGCCCTGAGACGCAAGGGGTTCCTGAGAAAATCCTGCACAATGGGGTCTTGTCCGACCCTATCCGGGTCGTAGTCGTAGCTGGTGTGAGGCAAGGATGTATTCTATCACCGTTACTGTTCCTCATCGTAATCGACGAGATTCTGGTAGATACGATTGACCGTGAACCAAACCGCGGGCTGCTATGGCAGCCTATAACCATGGAGCACCTAAACGACTTCGAATTGGCTGATGACGTTGCACTCCTCGCCCAACGGCGCTCTGATATGCAGAGTAAGCTCAACGACCTTGCCGAGCGCTCCTCCTCGGCAGGTTTAGTCATCAACGTCAACAAAACCAAATCGTTGGATGTAAACACGGTGACTCCTTCCAGTTTCACAGTAGCCGGGCAACCAGTGGAGAATGTTGAAAGCTTCCAATATCTTGGTAGCCAAATGGCGTCAGACGGCGGTACCAAGATCGACATAGGCGCACGGATCAAGAAAGCAAGGGCTGCCTTTGCGAGTTTAAGAAATATCTGAAAAAACAGGCAGATAAGTGAACGCACCAAAATACGAATTTTCAACTCTAATGTGAAATCTGTGCTGTTATACGCTAGCGAAACTTGGTGTGTATCAGTGAAGAACACTCAACGGCTGCAGGTGTTCATTAACAGATGCCTGCGGTATATAATTCGGGCATGGTGGTCTCACAACTGGATCTCAAACAACGAGCTCCATCGTCGTTGTCACCATAGGCCGATAGCAACAGAAATTCGGGATCGGAAGTGGGGCTGGGTCGGCCACACTCTACGTAGGGGCGGAAACGAAATCTGTAAACAAGCATTAGACTGGAACCCAGCGGGACATCGCAGCAGAGGCAGACCCAGAGGCTCATGGCGGCGAAGCCTAAATAAAGAAATAAAAGAAGTCGACCGAAATCTAACCTGGCAACAGGTTAAAGCGATAGCCGGGCAACTCTCAGGATGGAGATCTTTCAAGTCGGCCCTTTGCACCACCGGAGGTGTACAGGATCCATAAGTAAGTAAGTATTATAACTTTCAAACTATATACATTTAATAATTTACATGTGTATTAAGCCACCATCCTGGCTCAAGAGTTGATCTTCACAACACTTGTTGGGCACTCCGCTGTAAACCCTGTCTAAAAAGGAGCGTGTAAATTTCACTGTTTTCCATTTCTTACATTGAGCCTGTAAATTAAAATGTTTGATTTACATGGAATTGGAAGCATACCACAATACTAATAACATAACGATAATATGAACCATTGTTTAAAACTATAAATACTTCTAACTACCACAATTAAGTATACTATAAAAAATATGATAACTGATATAATGGCCATAACATCTTTAAGAATCATTAGTACGAGCTATGTGTATAAGTTTTACTAAATATCCGCTGTAATCATTCGCACAATGAATTTTCTGAACTCGATCAAAGGTCTGTCGAACCGTGACAGTTTCGCTATTGACTAGATAAAGTTTATTATTCAGTTGCTTATTTAAAAATTATCTTCCTATAATAGATAATTATAGCGGATTTCAATACAGTTCTACATAAAAACCTTACAGGAACTGTGTATTTTTTTGTATATACAATTCCGGTAGATTCTAATACAACCAACATATTGAAATCTAACATTTTTTTTATTATTTTAATTCAGTATCTGTATTTTTGTTAGTCTTTATTTAGGTGTTTTGCCTTTCGCGTATAATAAGGCTAAAGGATGACTTCAAAACCAAACTTTTGATAGAAGGCTTGGAGACCCATAGTGTTATATACTAATCGAGCTCAGCTCAGAATTGAGGTGATGTATGTATGTGTGTATGTATGTACAAAAAAAAGTGAGACCCACTTTATTGTACTTATCCTTATCCGATTTGCTTGTCACGGGTTGCATTCGACGCGGAATCCTTCCTGATTTTTCGCTATTGAAAACTGCGTTCCGGAGTTATTTAAAAAAGATTGTTTTCTTCCCCATTTTTACCTAGGGTACCCACTTGAAAAAAAAAACGAACAGTGGGTAATGTCTGTGACATAACCGCTAAGTGGACGTAGGACTTGACTTGACCATGCCTTTAAGATACATAATATGTCCAAATTTCTCACATCATATAGACAGTGTGGGAAAAATACAGTAAACACTCCGATTATCCGAAAAATTCCCGGCACCGAACACACCGATACAGTTTGCCATAAAAATTACGGTTCATACAAATAAAATAAACCATCCACACAAAAAGCATGACGAGGGAAAGGCAGTCTAAAATTGGTCAACTTTGCGATACGTATTTTTTAACAGCCCCTTGCTGCTACATGAGTCTTATGTCTCATGCCGTCCGTCCACACTTTTTTGTTTTGGCTCTTGCGCAGCGCAAACATAACAGAATCGGGTTTGATTACTTGTGGCGTACAACTTTGAAAAAGATGCTTAATTATAATCCCTACAATGAGCAAGTAGTAATGACATGAATATTTGTCATTAAAAATAATTATACGCTGTGAAATCCTTGTACGAAAACATTCATTGTGGGAGGGGAGAAAATATTCTAAAGCATGTGCTGACCAATCTATCAGGCCGTGGCTGCTTCTGCGGCTTCCGTGTTTTTTTTTGACTGCATGGTAGGCTGAATGGTGAAAAAATGTAAACCATTCCTCACCCTGTCAACAGAAGCTTGCATTTTCCATTATTTTGTCTGGTTAATTTGGTCAAGTCGACATACCGCAACAATTAGGGACACGGCGGGTATTTTCGTCTGTTTGTCATAGTCTCGAAAACCAATAAAAGAGACGATTTTTTGTAAAACTCATACGTACCAAATCGTAGGCTCAGGAGAAACGTTCTGCTATAGTGAAGTTCTAGCAAATGTACGTTGCTTTCGTTGGTTTTAGCCCCTACGACGAAGGACGGAAATACCTGCCGTGTCCCTATTTGAGTAAATGCATCTAGCAACGATGAAATGATGATTCTTTTCTTGTACGTACATAAAGTTGTTTGCGTGTCGACTAGTGTATTCGATATATTGTTGGGTAGGATATAACTAAGTTGCATTACCAAGTTTTTGAGCGCACTATTTCACCTAATGCGCTAGTGAATTTGGGTGTTCCGAATTTTGCAACATTCACAATACGGTCGTCAAGTCCGTCAGTCACTTCGAATTTTCAAAGGCAGTTTTCGTTAGTTTTTCGTCCCTTCGCGGCGAAATTAGAAATTAGTGTTCAACATTAGAGAAAAAAGTGGAAGTTAGTTGATGAATTATTTTTAAGTGTGAAGTCGTTGTTTGGCTAGTATATGGCCTCCACTTTAGTAGGTATATAACGATTGTGCGCATTAATACAATATATCTATATCTTTTTATATGATAACCTATATCGATAGCTATACGTATCAAAATGTTGGCAGGGGAAGGTTCCCGTTTATGTCCTTACACATATCAGGCTGTGGCACGTGACCAGTACGTGAACGGTTCAACTTCTCATAGAACTTTCGTGCCTTATTAGCGCGGTACAGTTGCTCCGTCTCTTCACGGTCTCGATCTTCCTGTTGGCGCTTTTTTCTCCGGAAAATCGAGCTTTGTATGTTCCGCACCCGCTTAAAACGTGCCTCGTTTGCCCTCGTGCGGTGTTGCAGCAATCTCGCCCATGCTGCATTCTTCTCTTCCACTAACTGCTCACTTTCGCCGTCATACCAGTCGTTTCTCTGGCACCGGAGGCACCGTGCCAAGTACAGCGGTTGCGGTGCTACCAATGACGGATCGAATATCTTTCTAGCCATCTTCAAGAGACGCTGCGCCCAGCTGCTCTTCCGTTGGGAGTGTCACTCCCAGCTGCTGCGCGTATCCTTGGGCTAGTCTATCATCTTGTAGCCGCCCAATGTTAAGCCACGGCGTCCGACGTCGAGAGTTCTGACCGCAGGCATACTGCAACGTGGTAGTGGTCGGATTCAATATTCGCACTGCGTCAAGTGCGGACGTTCATGATGTCGGAGAAGAATTTACCGTCGAATAGAACGTGGTCAATTTGGATTTCAGTTTCTTGGTTAGGTTGTCTCCATGTGGCCTTGTGAACATTTTTGCGGGGAAAGAAGGTGCTTCGGACTACCATTCCGCGTGAGGCTGCGAAGTTTATGCACCGTTGGCCGTTATCATTCGATACGGTGTGCAGACTATCCGGTCCGATGACCGGTCTATACATTTCCTCCGTTCCTACTTGTGCGTTCATGTCGCCAATGATGATTTTGACGTCCCGCAGTAGACCTCCATCGTATGTCTGCTCCAGTTGTGCATAGAACGCTTCTTTCTCGTCGTTGCTGTAGTTGAAGAAACGGCCTTTTATCCTCATCTTGCACAACCTTGCGTTGATTGGCTGCCACCCAATCACGCGTTGGCGCATCTTACCTAGCACTATGCCGGAGCCGGTTCCCAGCTCGTTGGTAGAAGGTAGCCGCTCGATGCCCGCTTTTCCACATTTTCTGTCCTGTTCAGCAAATCTCCTGCAGCGCCACGACGTCGAAGTTGCGGGGATGTAATTCATCGTAGATCATCCTGTCGCAACCTGCGAAACCTAGCGACTTGCAGTTTCATGTTCCAAGCTTCCAATCGTGATCCTTTATTCGTCGCCTAGGTCGTTGCCGATTGTATCGAGTCGTATTATCTTCAATGTCGTTCGTAATGGTTGTTTTTATAGGCGGCTTATTGGGCCTGCGCGAACCTCCTGTCTCGTGTATCAGGTCTGTTTAGTGTCCCACCTGACACCAGGACCTGGGCTTGTGTGCTTTGATCGGCACACGGTCGCTTTGGTGGGGCCTGCTTGCGGATACATGCAGCTTTTTATAGGAGTTTTACAGGGCCCACTGTCAAACCCCACCACATCCTAGGCAAGCTTCACAACTCGCAGACGGCCTGGGAAGGAAACGTCAAGCCTCGGTATTCTTAATTTCCCTAATTTGAACAAGAATAATTATTTTGCAAAAATCAGAAAGGTTGTTACAGGTAGACACCGATTGAATTTTTACCGGCGGCGGCAGGATAGATCATTTTTAGCCAGCGGTGGTGGCATGGTGGCGTCATGCCGTTTGTGATCGGCGGCGGTGGCGCTGAGGCGTGGGTCAGGGTGAACCAGTTTTAAGCGCCAAAATTTCCCCGGAGTTTCTTCAAAAGATCTTTAACGAATTCCACAGGAAGATCCTCTACAAGTTCGTTAGGAAGTTCATAAAAAAAAATCCTCTGGACATTCCTTCAGATATTCTTCGAAAGTACCTCTGGGAAGCTCCTCTTGAAATTCTTCCGGTATTACTCCAGAAATTTCCCAAGTAGTTCTTCCAGGAATTGCTCCGGAAGTTCCTTCAGGAAGTTTCTTCAGGAACTCTTCCAGAAGTGCCTCTTAGAATTCCTCGAGGAATTCCTCCGGAAGTTCCTCCAGGTATTCTTCAAGAAACTTCTCCAGAAGTCTTCTCTTCTTGAGATATCTAAAAAATCCATTCAAATTTATCCAGCAATTCCTCAGAAAGTCTTCAATAAATTCTTTTAAAATTCGTTCAGGAACTACTCTGGAAGTTCCTGGAAGTTCATCCACGAATTATTCGGGAAAACTTCCGGAATTCTTCGGAAGGTTTCTTCCTGGAACTCCCAAAAAATTCAGTTTAAATTCCTCAGGAAGCTTTGTTAAGAATTTCTTCCGAAGTTTCTCTAAGAGTTCCTCCAGAAGCTCCTCCAGGAATTCCCCCAGAAGATCCACCATGATTTCCTTCAGAAGTTCTTGCAAGAGTTCCTTCGGAATTTCCTCCGAAGGTTCCACCAAAAATTAGTTGTGATGTTCGCCCAGAAATTTTCCGGGAAGCTTCTCCAGGGATTCCTCGGAAAGTATCTTCAGGTAATCTTCCCGGAAATCCTACAAAATATCTATTAAATTTCTTCAGGAAATTTATTCAATAATTTCTCCAGAAATTTCTTCCAAAGTTCTTCAGGAAGTTCTTCCGGGAGTTCCTCAGGTAATTCAGGTGATTGAATAGACAATGTCATTGACTACGGGATTTCGAATTTCATTAGGAAACACTTATTCATTCAATCTCAGTTCCCTCCATGATTTTTCGAAGTTGTTTGCGTTTACCGATTTTAGCTTAGTATTTAACCGAAATAGGTGATACAGCTCTTCTACATTTTCAACATTAATTTCTTCTTTTGTCCTACTGACCTTTCGATAATGAAGGAGTTGGGAAATAAAAACTAAATGCATAAATTGATAACATCGACAATCAGTTTTCTTAAAGATTTTTTTATGAAATTTTAAATTTTTATTATTTTTCAGGTAGACTTTTAAATCCCCCCTTAAATAAATAAACTTGATCATGAAATTTTGAGGGGGTGGTGACAGAAGAAGATATTAGAATTTGTTTCCGCAATCTTTAAGTTATTAAAAAATCACCGAAATTCAGTAATTTCCTACTGTTTCAAATTAACTTGCGAAATATTTACAAAACTTCCGTAAATTTTTAGATCACTGATCGTTTCAATAAATGAATGACCGATTTTCGAATCTCTGTCCAAGTGTGTATACTTGCAATTCTCACGACAATTCTCACAGAAGCTTTTACATAAATTGCTTTCGAAAGTCCTCCAACTTTTTTCGCAGGTACTGCATCCAAATTTCGCCCCTGGATATTTTTCAGAAAATTCCTTAAATTCTCCTTCTTTCTTAAATGATCGTTCGTACTCTTCTTCGAGTTCCTCCAGGAGTTTCCGCGGAAATTTAATCAAGAATAGTTATATAATTCCCAATTCTCTGAAAATTGTTTCGAAAATTTATTCCAAATTTCAGGAATTACTTAAGGTATACTCCAGATAAATCCTCCAGGAACTGCTCCGATATATTTCGCCAGCTATCATTCAGGACGGAATTTTTCTGGGAATATTCAATAGAGTTCCTGAAAGATGTCTTGGAACGAGTCCTGAATGATTTCTTCAAGAAGTTCCTGAAGAAATTCGGGAAGAAGCTTATGGTTAAAATCCCTATAGAAATTATAGAATAAATTCATGGGGGAAATTTTGATGAAATTTCTGATTTATTTTCCAATGGATTCTCGAAATAAAATCTGGAAGAATGGTTGATGAAATTTCAGGACAAACTCCAAAAGGAATTCCTGGTTTGATCGCTGTACAAATCTTTAGGTGAATTCTTGAAATAATTTCGAGTGGATTTTCCGATGGGCATCTATGAGATATAATGAAAGGAATTACTTAAATGGTTTCTGAAGAAACTTCAAGAGATATTCAAGAAGTTGACGTATATTCACAAAAAAAACTATTTTTGTTTCCGAATTGAAACAATTGAATATTTAAATGAAATTCTGTAATGATTTCAGACCGAAACACTTGAGAAATTCTAATAGAAGTTTCTAGGAGCAATTCCTGAAATTCCTAAAAATAATTGATTTCTTAGGCTGCGTTACTTAAAAGTTATAGTTTCATAAAAATCGCTTTCAATAAGCCCGTTAAGACATCTGCAAAAACATTTTTTTCAAAATTAATCTTGTTGTGTGAGCAGCGTTATTTAGAAATTATTCAACTGTTAGTTCAAAGTTGTGCTTAATTCGGCAAATGTGACGAAAATATTTTTTTATGTTTGCCGAGCAAGTATCAAAATCATCTTAATGCTAGTTACCGTTAAGAGTAGCCATCCAATAGTTTCGGTATATTTGAAAGTAGATAAATATCATTTGAACTTGACTGAATATGTTCAGTAATATCTCGATTTTATCACCCTCTAGTGAATTTTGGGTTGACAAAATAGGAAATGTGACAAAATCGAAAAAAAAAAAATTCTTAATTGTTTAACTTGTTCCACCAATATGAATCAGTTAATGCCTTGGAAAGGCAAAATACGCGAACGGGACCCGTAATTTCTTATCTATAAGGCTTACAATTTTTGTACAGGTACTCAGAAATGATTTATAATAAATCACAGGTGGTGAAAGCTATGTCATGAAAATTAATGTTGTTTGCGGTATTAATATTATTTACAAAAATGAACGGAACTAAAAGACTAAAATTTTCAAATTGGTTTAGGTTGACAAAGTGGCGCACTGTCGGGTCGTTTGCTTTTCTACTGTGCACAAGCAAAAGTGAAACGAATGAAGTGAGGTGTTTATTAATAGGTCGAATTCCGTTTCTCGATCGATTCACTTCTACCCTCGTGGGTAGAGATTGCTGAGATCGTAAAGCAATTGAAATGTGATGTGTCGCATGCTGAAGCTATCTACATCCTGACGGAAAACCGAAGCATTTGCATCAAGTTCACTTCGGAGGCTGTTATGTTAGAAGCTCTTCGAAAAAATGCGGAGCCTCGGACATTAAAATACGTTAGTGGTAAAACTGTGGAGGTGTGTATGATGGTAGCGGGAAGTAATACTCGTTACCTTCGAGTGTTTGATCTGCCACCGGAGTTATCAACCAACGCACTGTCAGCGGTTCTCAACCAGTATGGAAAAGTGCATCGCACAATTCGCGAAAAGTTTCCTCCTAACCTGGAATTGGACCATGTCTGCACTGGTATTAGAGGCGTGTACATGGACATGGAGAAGGAAGGAACTGCAGAAGCGTAAAAGTTTTCCACGACGGTTTAAAGAACACGTGCTTTTTATGCCAAGCGACAGGACATCGTCAACACATCATCCCTTTGAGAAAAAACCGGAACCCGGGACACGGAATGAGCATCGCACCTGAAAAAAGTCAGAAACTTTGGAAGTGGATTTGGCGAAGACGAAATTGTGGAATTTGAGGAAGAAATTATTGGAGATCATAAAGTAGAGGAAAAAAGTCAGAACGAACAAGAGATACCAGAAAAGCAGACACCGGATATCGATGACGAATACATCCAAAGGACATTCGGAATTCCTAACTGTTCACAGCTGGTAAACAACTTTTAGGTAGTTATGAAGGAAAAGACACGGAAGCTAGAGGCAAGCTAGCGTCGAGCTCAATTCGCTTCGCCAAGATCCACCGAGAGTGCTCCGTTAAGGAAGAGTTCACGCAAGATAAATAAATAATTTTATTTTAATTGTATTCGGCTCCGCAAAGTTTTAAGAAACGTCTGAGCCTTAATAAGCAAATAATCAACAAAAAATGTATGAAACCCATAAAACTACTGGTTTATTTTAGTCCTTCAATAACCATCGGCGTGCTAAAAAATATTCGGCGGCGTAAGAAAATCAGCAGCGGCGGCAGCGGCACTCCCGTATGAAGGGCGAAGAATATCAGTGTGGAAGCTGATATATTTCCACTAGCAAGGCAGTTTGGCAGAAGGCAGGTCGTGCGATATATGCCATCACACAAATATTTCCCTCCGCTCGCTTTCAAATCAACTTCTATAAAAACATTCTTCATGCCTGCCGTATCCTAACGGAACTATCAATTCTATACTTTCGCCTCTAATTATATCATGAACATGTACGTCTAAGTTTGGATATTAGCTTTTTCATATCATTTTAATATTCAAATTATTAGATTTTTGAAAATCGTCTCAGTTTGAACTAAGTAGGTATTAATTTATTATACATATATAAAACGCATTGCGAATGGTCGTCGCATGGTGAACTCATTCTGTTTTCAGTGCTTTGCCTTTGAGATATCAAAAGATATTCATAGTGTTTCACGTCTTGCACACAACCCCTATGATTTTTTATGAAACATTCCATATTGTTCGATAAATTTAAAACAAATGATTTGCCTGTTTTTTTTTAACGGGTGATAGTTTACGCCAATTGGCAACCATTCAACCTTATCGTTGTGTGTACTCATGGAATCCTACAACTGTCTGTTTATGATGGTCAACCAAAAATGCAGTCGCGTGTCGGTGGTAAAATGTTCCACCTGGCATATCTGTCCTGCCACACCTCACTGCTCCATTAACTGCGGTGCTCACCAGATCCTGCAGTCCATAGCAGCAAAATCCGCACTCATGTAGTGGACGAAACACACCGAACAGACTGATGAATTATTCATCGCGATTCATAAAACTCCGAAACAGCATGCATACTATTTTTCAATTAAATTAAATAAATATTAAATAATCGATGACTTTGCAACTCAATCCGAGCGGATCGAGCAGATTTTTGAAGCCCCCAAAGCTGTCAGCGCCGTGTCATGGGGGAAAATATCATATTCGCAAACCTCAACCTATGCCATGATGCCGCTTCACGGTACATGGGAATCAAGGTGCCCACTGTGTCCTGCGTGGACGGTGGACCAGCATCCATTTTCACTTCGTGATGAGTGATTTATCTCGTCAATATGGGATTGCTACTCCTATGCTGGTGATAATTATCGATAACAGTTTGATGTTGTATTATCGGGGTGACAACCTGTTGTTAACTTTATTGAACATTATGCTGACCAGAGGAATTGTGGAAGATAGCCGAATGGGACACTGGTAAACGAATGGTAATAAAATACTAAGAATATTCAACGTGGGTCATAAGAAAACATGATTGAAAAAAAAAGGTTATTTATTTCTGCAATTGGACCGGAAATTATTGAAACACATGCGTTTTAGAACTCTTTCTCATTTTTAAAATATTTACCCATTGATCATCTTATCAAATTGCAGTATGAATGCTTTGAATACTAAACTCCCTTCCACCAATTTGTAACGTTATTTTTGTACAGAACGTCAAGCTTCAAGCTACTTGCTTTGGCACACAGCATTGAGTATTTTGCGATTTGGACCTTTGCAATACTGTTTTCCTTGCATCATCTGAATAGTCAGCAACAGTCGAAACAGCTCAGCACCGAAAATCATCAGCTCCACAAAATTTGCATATAATAATTGAAAATTAATCAGTTAAACAACTATAGCAGTTCACACAGGCGGAATCAAATATAGATAGTTGAACCTATCGAAATCGAATTCGAAATCAATTTCAATTAAGAATTCAAATTAAGTCAAACGTGGTGGGATACATTGCACTGTCTGCCATGGATTGAATGTCGGCAGTTATCGTGGAAATAATAGAGACATTGAAAATAATCTCCTATTATGTCCGATGTCATAACTTTGAAATCGAAAACCATTCGTCAATTAATATTAATTGACCATTTTAAACTGTGGGCACTTTGCCGTAACGATTCGATGAGATTAAACGCATTGACTTGACGATTGCTCTGAATGGCCGTTTCGCTCCATCAAATAATATGACCCTGATCCGATAAACACTCTATTCTTGGTTGATTGTGTTAGCACTGTTCAGTAGTGACCAGTCAGCGACCCTTCCTGTTGTCAATCCAAAATCACAGTTGAAGAAATAATGTTCCACTGCTTAGATGGCTTATGGAGATGGACAAAGAAACTCGGCGAAAAAGGTTTTCGGAACAGAAACAGACCCTGCACACATTCTTGAGCACCAACCAACGGTGATGGATCCTGTTGAAAAAAAAAAACGCTTTTCCAACCGCACCGAAAACCAGAAAACTGTCCAAAATGATGAAGTAAAGGATGAAAGGATTTAGTTTCCGGTATTTATCTGTTCCTTCTTATTGGTTCAAAGACGGACTCCTTCTGGTTTGGTCTTGCGTTCGAAGCTGTCAGCAGAACAAAGACCAGCGCACACACTTCCCATCCGATTCGAACGCTCTCAATCTCATCCATCCAGTCGGGCAGCGCCTTCGGATAGGTTGTTCCCGTATACCTCGATAGAGGCACCCGGGCTTGACTTTTCAAAGACCAACTCTCTGTTATGTCTTATCAGTCCATCATCTTGTTAAAATGGTTTGCTCTGTTTCCTTGGGGGATGGTATTACGTGTCTTTGTTTACTTCCACATAGGTGTTTATTTAGAAGAAGAACATTTCGTAGAAGGTGAACCATCCATCTGGCGGCTCGTGTGGATTCAAAGCATTTAGTAACTTCGAGAGAAATGTTTGCAGAAGCAATAGGATTATTCACCACCGCAGTCTGTCTGTATAGGGTGCTGTACCTGTAGTAAAACTATACAGTTTGCGAATTTACTGCGAGTCAAGATAAGTTTTTTGTCTGGATTTCAAAACTGATATGATTATACATTTATGTAATGTGAACATATCAAGGTTCAGATCGTCGTGAAACATGGTAAGCTTTAAATGTTTTCAAGCCCTTTTTCTAATACACCCGCTTCCCCTGGAGGAGCCCTAAGTTTATCCCCTGAAGGAGACTTAAATTGAGACTCCCCAGGAGGAGATTTAGGATTAAAGTGATTTGCAATGTTTGACACCAAATGGAGCAGTTGTATGACACTTAAACAATTCGTACGAAGACTGGTGAATATAAGTTTGTATACCAAATATACTCTCACAATTTAAATTTCCATTTTTTCCTTAAAATTCATATTTAATAAATGATGATCTAATATGATTCATACCGCACGTGACGAACTGCAGAGCGCACATAAGAGCTTCATTCGGCAGCATCGAATGGTGCTACCAGAGTTATAGCAAACTAGCGGAAAATTTATTTGCTTTTTCCGAGAGCGCTACTACGGTTCGAATCAAACACCCTCCGACGACGTCGCCGGCAAATCGGTTGCGGAAACGAGATTTGTGGCACCTTGCTCGCCCGGTTGGCTGACCCGGCACTTATGGCGGCTCTCAAATCATATAAATTTCCACCTGCGAACTCGCATTCGAATTCGGTGAACCCAAAATCGGTTTTCGGACGGGTTGGTTATTGAAAGCTGTTGCCCCGTTTTCACCGTAAAATCGGAACCCTGGCGTTCCGGTGGCCACCAAGTCACTAAGGTTATGCTGCCGCCATTCACTGCTCTCTGACGGTGGTGATGATGACCAACAGCAGAGGTAGTACCTGCAATGGCGTAGCTAGTGTTGCAAATAACACTAATACCTAAGGGTGTTTTCTAGGTGAAGCGCGCCCTTTAATAATGTCGTCTATGGGGTCGTACACATATTACGTATCACTTATGGGGGGAGGGGGGTCTGTCGTTTTTTACACAACATATAAATAAAAAATCATTTGTATGGAAAAAAAATCTTACATGGGGGGAGGGAAAGAAAAATTGCTTACGTAATATGTGTACGACCCCTATGGTTTTAATCGTTCATTCATTTATTAAGCTTACATCCAGACAGATAACACTGCATCAACAATTTGACACCACAATACACGGTTTGAGGCCGCATCTCTCCATCCTCGAATGCGCCCCACGCTCGCCAAGTCGTTATGTACCTGGTCAGCCCACCTCGCTCGCTGCGCTCCACGCCGTCTTGTACTTTTTTTTTCTTTTTTTTAACGAAGGTAATGGAAATCTGCAACCAGACACCTGGGGAGGCGAACCCAGGTAGTGTGGGGATGGGATCACCACTCCCAACCCACTAAAATCAACTCCTTCCTCTCCAGTCATTCCCCTGGCCCGCAATTAAGCAATACTTCGGGGGTGACTATTGGGCATTGCGCCCCCTCCATGACGTACACAAGTGCACGTATGCACCTGAACTCTTCGACACTCCCCATGCAACACATTTGCACAAGACACACTGGCACCACATGTGCCCCAACACTCACCTGCCTATGCCGCTTGAATGACTGCAAGAGGACCAATAGGTACCTTGCAGGGGGTACCCCATGCCGCCATCTCACAACATAGACAGTCCTCACTCAGTATGGTGTTCACCCCGTCCTGCAACAGGGTGGCACCACTTGTCTACCAAGCCGGAGGCGACCCTAGGTTGGTGGCTCCTATGCCGCTCCTACCTCAGCTACGAGGCACACCCTTTCATGTCTCCTATTTCTGAGATGCCGCAGAAGCATCAACCCCCCGACACTCCTGCCAGTCATAGCGAGACGTTCGTGTCCCCTACTTCTGAGGTGCCGCAGAGGTATCTGCCCCCCGACACTCCTGCCAGGCCTCACCAGACTTCAGTCATTCTAACACTACCGACCATGCGTACCATGCGTACCATGTTCTGTGGAACCTCCACAGGCTTCGTTAACGATCTGACTAATTGTTTCACCCCCCAGGTCATTCATCCCTTTGGCACGGGTCGCCTGACACCTTAGGATTCGGGGTTAGGGACGCCGTATTGTTAGCTTCAGTGTTGTACTGAGCCTGATGATATGGCCGGGTTTACACCGTTACACACTACTTCCAAGTATCCATATCCCAACGTAACGGGGGGCCGCCGCCGCCGACTTGTACCTGTCAGATCGGAAGCGAACACAATCGTTACAGGGTTGCTGTTCGGCATTCTTGCAAGATGTCCTGCTCATCGTACCCTTCCGGCTTTAGCTACTTTCTGGATGCTGGGTTCGCCGTAGTGCTGAGCTAGCTCGTGGTTCATCCTTCGCCGCCACACCGTCTTCTTGAACACCGCCAAAGATGGTCCTAAGCACCCGTCACTCGAATACTCCGAGTGCTTGCAAGTCCTGCTCGAGCATCGTCCATGTTTCATGTCCATAGAGGACTACCGGTCTCATCAGCGTTTTGTGCATGAAACATTTTGTGCGGTGATGAGTCTTTTTTGACCGCAGTTTCTTCTGGAGTTCGTAGTAGGCCCGACTTCCACAGGTGATGCGCCTTCATATTTCAAGACTAACATTGTTATCAGCCGTTAGCAAGGATGCACGGTAGACGAATTCCTCAACCACCTTGAAGGTATCCCCGTCTATCGTAACACTGCTTCCCAGGCGGGCCCTGTCGCGCTCGGTTCCGCCCACTAGCAAGTACTTTGTTTCTTTGAATGCGTCATTCACCATCAGTTAAACTATTGTTGCTTCACATTTCAGGCGGGTGTACAGTTCTGCCACCTTTGCAAATCTTCAGCCAACAATGTTCATGTCATCCGCAAAACAAATAAATTGACTGGATCTGTTAAAAATCGTACCCCGGCTGTTACACCTAGCTCTTCGCATGACGCCTTCTAGCGCAATGTAACAGGCACGGAAGTCCATCACCTCACCTTGTCCATCACCTAGTCCCCGGCGCGATTCAAACGAACTGGAGTGTTCGCCCGAAATCTTCACACAGTTTTGCACACCATCCACCGTTGCTTTGATCAGTCTGGTAAGCTTCCCAGGGAAGCTGTTCTCGTCCATAATTTTCCATAGCTCTACGCGGTCTATACTGTCATATGCCGCCTTGAAATCAACGAACAGATGGTGCGTTGGGACCTGGTATTCACGGCATTTTTGAAGGATTTGCCGTACAGTAAAGATCTGGTCCGTTGTCGAGCGGCCGTCAACGAAGCCGGCTTGATAACTTCTCACAAACTCATTCACTAATGGTGACAGACGTCGGAAGATGATCTGGGATATCACTTTGCAGGCGGCATTAAGAATGGTGATCGCTCGAAAGTTCTCACACCAGCTTGTGGTGGGCAGTGTAGTTCGCCTCCGCGCGGTACCCACTGGAAACGATGGTCGGTCAACACTAGTTGACATGACCAGTCGGCAAAATGAGCTACAAACTAGGGAGCGCGGTAGCGCATTTAGGCTGACGCCAGTAAGGTCTCAATTATGGTTCTGGCAGGCACGTCAAGGCTATGTGTATGGTATATTGCAATATTGTGAAGCGAGGGCTAGCAGTCTGACATTCTACTCTCTTAGTATAGGGCCGGGTGACACCGACTCGAAACGGCTAGGCTGTCTTCCGTCCCATAAAACCGTGGTGGGCCTTGTAGCACGCTGTCCAATCCTGCCATCCAGTTTTGCCTACTGGGTAGGAGTAGGCTCAGATGCCCTTTCTTGACTTGCGCTGATCTCACTCTGAACACGCAAGTGTCAACCCTCACATGGCCTCCCTCCTTGCCGCAAGGCAGGTATAGATAAGCATGGGATCACTAAAGGCGACTACTAGGCGAGTTGGAGGTGATGGATTTTTTTGCCAAAAGGGGTCTAGCGAGGTCCCCTATTAAAGAGGGGGCGAGTGGAGTGACGGTTGCTGCTATTGGCAGTACCGAAGAGTCTCCAGTGGTGGTGGGGAGTAGCCCTGCCTGCACGCCTGACGAGTCACTACCAGGGATACGGGTGGTGGCCGAGCATCTCGATGAGATCATCGAGTTCATAGTTTTCATTTCATTTATTTAGTTAACATCTAAACAGATAACACTGAATCAACAATTTGACGCAACAATGCACGGTTCGAGGCCGCATCTCTCCATCCTCGGATACGCCCCACGCTCGCCAAGTCGTTCTGCACCTGGGGCCTGTAGCATAATCGAAATTTTACTAATAATATTAGTAAAGTAGCTTGTAACTTGTATTTTTCCGTCGCATAATGAATCTGCAAGTATCAATTTACAAGTCTAATATTACAAGTAAAGCGCACTAATAATATTAGCAGAATTTACAAGTAACTGTTGCATAAAAAAATACAAGTACAAATTATTAGCGTTGGTTTGTAGTTTCTTTTACAAGTATGAATGGTGCTGTAATTTAATTTACAAGTAGCTTTTATTCTATTATTACAGCTGTGCAAAGTAAATATACATCGTTTTATTGTTTTAAACGACTTAACTATATTAACTATTATTCAATGTGCATCAAATTACCATACAGTGAAATACTATGCATTAAGAATAAATTTATCGTTCCAATACAAAACTGAGAATTGTGATTTTTTTTTTCAAATTACTCTGGAGAAAGCAGAAATACTTGTGCTGACATCAAGTATTCAAATGGTGGGGCGCTAACTACTCAAAAGTGGGTTGTTTTCGCTTAAACCCGTACTTTGGTCCAATAGCCCAATTTAGTGTAAAATTACTCTTCTAACACTACGTAGTTTACCTTAATCCACGTAAAAACATATTACCCAAAGCGAAGTTCTTCTTCTTATTGGCATTACAAAGCAAAGTTAGTTTACCTAAAGTTGACTTTATTCAACTCAAATGTGAGTTGTTGCACTGAACAATCTCGGGTAGGACCATGCATCTTGCCCTATTTTGACAACAATCATGAGAAAGGAAAAACTACTTAAATTTTTAATAAAATTTGATGCGATATTATCATCAGTAAGTATTTTGAACTTTATTTTGAAATGATTTATTTTTCAAGAAATCGCCTAAATTTCATAATAATTTCAACAATTTTAATTATTGAGCTGAAAACAAAATCCAAACCCGCATAAGTTCCGCAAAACACGTAAATTGAATCCCGTAATTACAATTCGCCCAAATTAAAACCCATGTCAATCCCAAATTCGCCTATAAAAACCACGTAAAAAATCACATCACTTTTTCTTTGTAAAAAATGCCAATACCACGAAACCGGATTGAACCGCGGGAATCAATAAATTTTTTTTTCCAATTTCGTTTATTTGGTAGGCTCAGGCGTGTATAACACTTTACGGAGCCACGTTTCTTTGAGATATGTACAATCGACATAATCTTATTATTAAATTAGTAAGAGAGGGAAATAAGCCAACGTTCTCGTGGTGACTCGAGGTTAGGTTTACAATGTTAAGGGATGGACGGGGATTAGGATTCGGGAATCAGGGAATCATCATAATCAAGGAATTTCAGCAGCTCATCCGGTCATTTGGCGTCGGGGACGATGTGGTGTGTCGTCGTGCTCGAAGAATGGTTCGAATGGGAGCATCTTCCGGACGGCCAGAGCTATGGCGCTCTACGGGACAGACAGACAGAGACAAAACAAAAAAAAAAAACTTTGTAGAAAAGAAAAAAAACAAAAGTATTACACTTTTATGTCAGAGGAACAAAGAAAACTATAAATGGCTTGCATATAGACCACATCACGATCCCCCAAAACACCTCTTATCTCCTGGAAGGGTTGTTTACCTCGGGCCACTAGGGTATCCAATAATTGCTCTCTGGAGACGTCGTTTTCCGAGCAGAACCAAACTACGTGATCGATGTCATCATAACCGGCTCCGCACCTACATAAGTTGCTATCGACAAGGTTTATTCTGTACAGATGTGCGTTTAGTGAATAGTGATTAGACATAAGTCTCGACATCACGCGAATGAAGCCTCGACTTAAGTCCTCACCTCTGAACCACGCTCGCCCAGAAACTTTTGGAACTATGGAAAATAGCCACCGTCCAAGTTCGTTGTGTGTCCAATTTCTTTGCCAACTTTGAAGAGTACTCTGACGGACTAATGGGAAAAACTCGTTGTCTATCATAAACCTCACCTTCCTGTGCGCCCACCTTTGCCAGCGAGTCTGCCTTCTCATTGCCGTAGATTGAGCAGTGAGAAGGGACCCAAACAAAGGTAATCTTGAATGATCTTTCGACCAAAACACGCATCTGCTCTCTTATGTTTGTAAGAAAGTAAGATGCGTGCTTAACAGGTTTCATCGACCGGAGTGCCTCGATAGAACTAAGACTATCCGAGAAGATGAAATAATGGTCTACGGGCTGATTGGAAATTATCCCCAAAGCGAAGTTAATTGCTGCCAGCTCAGCAACATAAACCGAACACGGTTCCTGAAGTTTTCGGAAGGTGGTTGAAGTTACATTGAAAACACCGAAGCCAGTGGATCCGTTAATGCGAGAACCATCAGTGAAATATCTGTTGTTGCAATTGACATGTTCATATTTTTCAGAAAAAATGGAGGTAATTGAAAGATTTCGAAGATGATCTGGTATTCCTTGAATAGCGTGTTTCATGGACAGATCGTATTCAATTGAGAAACTGTCATTGGTGAAGTCAACTCGAGGGGGAGTATAACATGGAAGACAAAGATCTGACGATATGTAGTTGAGATAAACTCTTAGGAATCTTGACCGATGAATCAGTTCAAGCATATTATCGAAGTTATGTAAGACAAGTTTGTTACTTGTTCCACATTTGATTAGTATTCTTAATGAGAGCTCCCAGTAACGGTGCTTTAAAGGAGTGACTCCAGCAAGCACCTCCAGGCTTCATGTTATGCGTTGAATGCATACAGCCAAGGGCAATACGCAAACAACGATATTGAATTCGTTCCAATTTAATAAGGTGGCAATCAGCTGCTGAGAGGAAGCAGAAGGAGCCGTACTATAAAACAGAGAGAATAGTCGTTCTATAGAGTTTGATGAGGTCTTCCGGGTGAGCACCCCACCATGTTCCGGAGATAGAACGTAGAAAATGGATCCTTTTCCAGCATTTCTCTATCAAATACTCAATATGAAGTCTCCAGGTGCATTTAGAATCAAACACGACCCCAAGGAATTTAGAAGATAAAGATTGGTTGATGTCATCATTCAACAGCTTTAGTTTCAGTTGAGCAGGGTACCGCTTCTTAGTAAACACAACCAACTGAGTTTTTTGCGGTGAAAACTCGATCCCCAAATGTCTGGCCTAAACAGTCAGATTATCTAGGGTACTTTGCAATGGTCCTTGCAAGACAGCTGCACTTGGACCTCTTAGAGAGACCACGGCATCATCTGCAAGTTGTCTGAGCGTGCATTGTCCTTCCAAACAATTGTCAATATCTTTAACATAGAAATTATAAAGCAAGGGACTTAAACATGATCCTTGGGGTAGGCCCATGTAGCTATTTCTGGAAGTTGTCAGAGTGCCGAGTGTGAAATTCATTTGTTTTTCTGACAACAAATTGTACAAGAAATTGTTCAAAATAACGGGTAATCCACTACTGTGCAGATTGTCTGACAGTACTTCTATGGAAACTGAATCAAAAGCGCCCTTAATATCCAAGAATACTGAAGCCAATTGCTCCTTGTGCGCAAAAGCCAGCTGAATATCTGAAGAGAGCAACGCTAGACAATCGTGTGTTCCTTTACCTTTTCGAAAACCAAACTGAGTATTTGACAGTAATTCATTTTGCTCGACCCAATGGTCGACTCTTGAAAGGATCATTTTTTCCAATAACTTTCTCATGCATGATAGCATGGCAATCGGTCGGTATGAATTGTGATTAGACGCTGGTTTCCCAGGCTTTTAAATAGCTATTACTTTGACCTGTCGCCATTCAGGTGGCACAATGTTGTACTCCATGAAACAGTTGTACAGGTCAAGTAATCGTCTTTTTGCGATATCTGGGAGGTTTTTAAGAAGATTGAATTTGATGTTATCGCATCCCGGAGCAGAGTTATTCGATGAAAGAAGAGACATAGAAAGTTCCAGCATTGTGAATGGTCCACCCAAAGAACCGGGATCATTGACTGATTCTCGAAATAGCGGTTCTGCTGGTACGGAATCTGGGCAGACCTTTTTTGCGAAGTTGAATATCCATCGATTGGAGTATTCTTCACTCTAGTTGGTGGAAATGCGGTTCCGCATATTGCGGGCCGTTTTCCAAAGTGTTGTCATTGAGGTTTCTCGTGATAGTCCCACGACAAAACGTCGCCAGTAGCTACGTTTTTTTGCCTTGAGAAGATTTTTGAGCTTTCTTTCAAGCCTCAAATACTCTTCAAAAAGCTCGGACCTTCCGTGTTTACGAAAGGCCTTGAAGGCATCAGATTTCTCAGAATAAAACTTAGTACATTCATCATCCCATCCAGGAGTGGCTGGTCTTCTTATGACAGATGTACTTGGAACGCGTCGTTTCTGAGCTTCCAGTGCGCTTTTATGAATCAATTCGGTAAGGAATCGATACTCATCCAGTGGCGGAAGAATATCAGTTGATTCAATACCAATTTTTACCGCCGATGCAAATTTTTGCCAGTCAATGTTCTTCGTAAGATCGAAAGGAACATTAACTGGCTCAGATTCTTGATAGCCACTTTTAATGGTGGTGGCTATCGGCATATGGTCACTACCGTGGGGATCTTGGATAACCTTCCACGTGCAATCTAACGATAGTGAATTAGAACATAAAGACAGATCAATACGGCTTTGTTGACCATTTGGTCCTATTCGAGTTACTTCACCAGTGTTCAAAATATTCAAATTGAAATCGTCACACAAATCATAGAAAATAGGCGCTCTATAATCGTCATACGTTTCGCCCCATCCAATACCATGTGCGTTCATATCACCCAATATCAATACTGGAGATGATAGAAGGGAGACTGCGCTTCAAAAATGTCGACGATTAATAGAGGCATTTGGAGGAATGTACACTGAAGCTATGCAAAGGTCTTTATTCTTCACATTTACTTGGCATGCGACGATTTCTAAGCCGGGAACAGTCGGAATGGGAATTCTGTAGAAGGAGTAGCATTTTTGATCCCCAAAGAACGCCACCATAATGATCATCCTGATCTTGGCGAATAATGTTAAAATCGTGGAAATCTTCAGAAGAAAGCCATGTTTCACAGAGAGCAAATACATCACAATCGGAATTGCGAATCAAAACTTGAACACGTCCAATTTATTTTTAGACTATGACAGTTCCACTGCAGCACAGTGATTGTATCTTGTATGGCCGTATTATCCATCGAAAGATACAATTTCTGCAAGAAGGGCCATGAAACAGTCAATTGCTTCAGATAACTTTCTACTGTTGGAATAAAGAGGTCAATGATTGGCCTCAATGAATCCGGAATATTGAAAAGATTCAAAAAGCGGTCCACGAGGTCCTTAAAGGATATCAATCCTCGCTTGGACGAGATTCTCTTTTCGGAAGTGCGAGTAGCATTTTCCTTTTCATTGATAATCCTAGCCGGATGTTTCTTAGGAACATCGGTTTTAGGCAATGGCGGGAATGTCTTAGAGCAGCAGGGATCTGCAGTGAAGACTGGTTGCTTCGGGATTTTAAATAATCCCCCATTACCTTCAGATTTTGCCAAGCCTTTATGGATGACTTTTGTTTTCTTTCGGCGCGATCCCGGGGAAGACGGTTGCTTCCTCTTTTCGGGCGCGTGTACCTCCGAAGAGTCATCCATGTCGGCTGCGTCAGAGTCCGATTCATCAATGGAGATGGAATCATAATAGTCACCTACTTGAACGGCAGCTGAAAAAGCAGTCTTTGCGGTGGCAGTGGCGGATGTGTCTTGCGCTTTAACCATTTCCGCATAAGACTGCTTGGAGCGCTGTACCAACGAGCGCTTCACTTTTTGGGTGCGTCGTTTGTACACCGGGCAATCTTGCAAACCATGGGCAGGATCCAAACCACAATAAGCACATTTTGTGGCTTGTTGCTGGCAGGTATCCTCCTGATGTCTTTGGAAACATTTACCACAAAGTGGTTTGTTGTCACAAAACTCGGCAGTGTGACCTAATTGTTTGCAGTTGGTACAATTAAATACCCTTGGTACAAACAAACGCACCGGAAACAACATATTCTCGATATCTACATATTTTGGGAGCATCGAACCGGCGAACGTCACCCGAAGCGAGCCTGACTTAGCATATACCTTTTACCATCTACTGTGGTTGCTGAATGCAATTCCTTGCAGTCCAGGATATCCACGGTAGATTGCAGAACATTCTTTAAGCGACCTTTCCCTGCAAGCACATCCTTGCAAGTTAAGCTCGCTGCGTTGATCACACCTTCTATTTCGACCTCCCGCGAGGGGACATAAACTAAATATTCAATGTTGTACGCCCTGTCGCCAGCAATTTCATTCGCCACCTGGTATGTAGGTGCGGTGATGCGTAGCTTGTTTCTGTTGATTTGATTGAATACAAGCTTCGTAAAACGACGCGTCAAGTCTCGTTTGATGCCGAGAAAATCTAGGCTTTTCGCTTTCTGCCGAAAGTAAACAACCCAAGGGCCAGGCGAAGATGCCTGGTAAAACCGTGTGCGAACCTCTTTTGGTGGCTCACCACCTCCCATAGTCTCTGCTTCCATTCTCACTACGAGAGGTGGAAGGACAATTCTGTCTTATACTAACTTAAAACTATTAGCAAATCAGAAAAAAAATAATAAGAAAAAAAACTAATTCAATTGATTTCAATCAGTCCCGCTCCAAAAGGGAGAACAATAAAACAAAATCTGCCACTTATCTGTGCTGCTGCTGTAGGTAGCAGCAGAAACAATAGCCTGCTTTACTGGCGTCGCCAGAAGCAGCTACTTCGCTCGCCAACAGTGATCGCCTTGGATCCGTAGGTAGGCACCACACAATAGACTCGCACTACCGAACAACACCCGCGATGAAACACAGCACACACGTCTGGCTCGTTCGAACTATCGGCACGGAATGAATCAATAAATTAAAGAGAGAAGGATAATAATTTTTTTTTTCCGTGTATACCTATCGCTGTATTCTATGCACAAACTTACAGAAAAACATAAACAAATCATTTATCGCCGCATTGACAGTGAACTATCGGATGAATTTTGACAGGTAAATGAACTTGATAAACTTGTCATTTCCATCTTTCTAATAATACAAGTACTAATATTATTAGTTGACGAATCACTTTTATGCAACACAATTTACAAGTACTTGTAATTTTTTGACTTGTAACTTGTAACTTGTAGCTAATATTATTAGTCTGATTATGCTACAGGGCCCTGGTCTGCCCATCTCGCTCGCTGCGCTCCACGCCGTCTCGTACCTGCCGGATCGGAAGCGAACACCATCTTTGCAGGGTTGCTGTCCGGCATTCTTGCAACATGTCCTGCCCATCGTACCCTTCCGGCTTTAGCTACCTTCTGGATACTGGGTTCGCCGTAGAGTTGGGCGAGCTCATGGTTCATTCTTCGCCGCCACACACCGTCTTCTTGCACACCGCAAAAGATGGTCCTAAGCACCCGTCTCTCGAATACTCCGAGTGCTTGCAAGTCCTCCTCGAGCATTGTCCATGTTTCATGTCCGTAGAGGACTACCGGTCTTATAAGCGTCTTGTACATGACACATTTGGTGCGGTGGCGAATTTTTTTCGACCGCAGTTTCTTCTGGAGCCCGTGATAGGCCCGACTTCCACAGATGATGCGCCTTCGTATTTCACGACTAACGTTGTTGTCAGCCGTTAGCAAGGATCCGAGGTAGACGAATTCCTCGACCACCTCGAAGGTATCCCCGTCTATCGTAACACTGCTTCCCAGGCGGGCCCTGTCGCGCTCGGTTCCGCCCACAAGCATGTACTTTGTCTTTAACGCATTCACCACCAGTCCAACTTTTATTGCTTCACGTTTCAGGCGGGTGTACAATTCTGCCACTTTTGCAAATGTTCGGCCGACAATGTCCATGACATCCGCGAAGCAAATAAATTGACTGGATCTGTTGAAAATCGTACCCCGGCTGTTACACCCGGCTCTCCGCATTACACCTTCTAGCGCAATGTTGAACAACAGGCACGAAAGTCCATCACCTTGTCTTAGTCCCCGGCGCGATTCGAACGAACTGGAGTGTTCGTCCGAAATCTTCACACAGTTTTGCACACCATCCACCGTTGCTTTGATCAGTCTGGTAAGCTTCCCAGGGAAGCTGTTCTCGTCCATAATTTTCCATAGCTCTACGTGGTCTATACTGTCGTATGCCGCCTTGAAATCAACGAACAGGTGGTGCGTTGGGACCTGGTATTCACGGCATTTTTGAAGGATTTGCCGTACAGTAAAGATCTGGTCCGTTGTCGAGCGGCCGTCAACGAAGCCGGCTTGATAACTTCCCACGAACTCGTTCACTAATGGTGACAGACGACGGAAGATGATCTGGGATATCACTTTGTAGGCGGCATTAAGGATGGTGATCGCTCGAAAGTTCTCACACTCCAGTTTGTCGCCTTTCTTGTAGATATGGCATATAACCCCTTCCTTCCACTCCTCCGGCAGCTGTTCGGTTTCCCAGATTCTGACTATCAGTTTGTGCAGGCAAGTGGCCAGCTTTTCCGGGCCCATCTTGATGAGCTCAGCTCCGATACCATCCTTACCAGCTGCTTTATTGGTCTTTAGCTGTTGAATGGCATCCTTAACTTCTCTCAAGGTGGGGGCTGGTTGGCTTCCATCGTCCGCTGAACTGGCGTAGTCATCTCCTCCGCTGCCTTGACTTTCACTGCCTGTACTCTCAGCGCCATTCAGATGTTCCTCGTAGTGCTGCTTCCACCTTTCGATCACCACACGTTCGTCCGTCAAGATGCTCCCATCCTTATCCCGGCACATTTCGGCTCGCGGCACGAAACCTTTGCGGCACGAAACCTCGAAACCTCGAAACCTCGCGGCACGAAACCTTTGCGGCACGAAACCCATCTCCTCGCACTCCGCTTCTTCCAGGCGGCGTTTCTTCTCCTGAAAAAGGCGGGTCTGCTGTCTCCGCTTCCGTCTATAACGTTCCTCGTTCTGCCGGGTACCTTGCTGCAGCGCGACCGCCCGCGCTGCGTCCTTCTCCTCCAGAATCTGAGGATGCATAGACAAACCGTACCATACGCACCGCGTTCTCTTCAATTTCTTATCTTGGTAGTTGCATATAAATATGTAGTTGTATATAGATGGTTGAAAGACTCGAATTTCAAACAGGCTAAACTGTATGCAGTGGAAGCAACTTTGTAGCAATTAGTTTAAAAAACCTCGGCGATAGTTTGTAGTAGACATCGAGCAAGTAAGTTCAGTGCGTGTTTTTGTACTCTGGTACACTGTCGTGCTGGTTTGACAAATACCAAAATGCTTGTGCTGCGTCAGAGCACACAATTTCTAATTAGAACAGAGCGTTACCGTAGCTTTGTGAATACAGCCTTCAGGAGCTTGGAATGGTATAAGATTTGGAGTATGGATTAGAATTATTTTAAAATTAGAAAAAGATAGATAGACTGATCGAGGACGGAGTAGTGTTAAAGAAGGCTGAGCAGAAAACTTTCAGAGTGTTTGAGCGTAAGGTGTTGCGGACAATACTAGGCAATATACAGGAGAACCGTATCTGGCGGCGTCGCATGAATAAATAAAGGGCTGAATATTGTTAAGCTTATACAATTCGGCAGACTACGGTAAGCTGGACACGTTGTTCATATGTCGGAAGAGCGTCAAGCGAAGATAATATTTAGAGGCCGTAGCCTACGTGAAAGGCCGCGTACAGGATGGCTTTCCAACAAAAACTGGAGACACGTGAGGCGCTAATTAAGTAAAAAATCGTCTTCTTCAGCTAAAAATCTAGCTTATTCGGCTAGAGTTGTTGGGTTTTTGCAGTTGAAGAGGACCTGAGGGCGCTCAACGTTCAGGGCAACTTTGAACGATTTCAATCGAGTTCAATAGAGAAGGTTACTCCATTCGCCGTAGGTTCATCGAAGAGCTGTAGCCCATCAAGTATCAAAAACGCAGATATACGGAGCACCCCCTGAAGAAAATCCTAACTACTCCACTGGGCGTTGGTCCGATCAGTGCATTCTTTTCTATAGTCATACGTAGGTCGTCAGTCGACCAACTGGAGGCAGTTGCTGGTTGGTTCCACTTTCCAATTAGTGCCGATGGAGGGCGCGCACTTTTGGCTTTAGTCGATCGGAATATGCAGCGATGATTTTCGCTAGTGCTTTTTGTATTAATTAAAATGTTTCGCTATTATGGATCGAAATGATTGGTTATGACTTCGAGCCGCTGCCCAATAAACAAAGCGGATTCCAGAGGTTCATTCGCAAAATGGGTTGTTTTTCTTTATTACGTTTGGTGGATAAATTTAATTAACGGTCCGATTTCTTATTTATGCCGTTTCCATTGTGTCGCGCGGTTGTTATCCAGGTAATGAATCAAATCGGCGCCAAACGTCCTACATTCTGGGTCCGGGAACAATTTTGTGCGGGCGATAATTGAAACCATTTATTATTCACTTCAGCCGCTAATGACGGCAAGTGCGACATTTTGGCCCGTTTGATGTGAACCTAATTGATTGATTCGAGTTACCTTCTTATTAATGGAGAAAGGCAATGCCAAACCAGAGAACTCATTACGACATCGTCAGTTTCCTTCGGTTCGATGTCAACAGCAGTGGTTTTCTTTCTCGTTGTTTTTCGCTCATTAATTTCATTTTTGTAATCTTAGTCATTAGCAATGTCGGCTCTCTCATTGGAAATGAAAACTCCGGGGTTTGCAATTTGCGGTTGTCGCTTCTCCGATTGTGTGATAATCAGAGGCACGTGAACATAGGATCTTTAATTACTATTTTTCAAATCATCAATCTTTGAAATTTCATTGACTCAAAATTAACGGTTATTAGGTACCGTTTGAAATTTTAAATTTTAAAATTATTTAGACTATACTTAAAAGTACTGATTGACAGATTGGTCAGCAACACGATTGTTCGTTATATAAAATAACTTACCCATCAGTTTTGTAGCAGAAACTTACTGGAAACATAGAATCTCTTCTCTCGTAGTATCTTTGTCTACTAATAAGTTGTTGCAGATGCGTTGATGTGGATGATTTCCGTGCGGAAATTCAATAGACACTCTATATTCACATCATACTTAGACCGACCACTATGAATGCAAAAACAATAAAAGTGTTTCAATGGCAGCTATGCAAATTTCCCCATCACACATCCTGGTGGTCTGTACCTTCGAATCTATCTCAAGTCACCCCACTATTGAAGAATAACCCCAACAGATGGGTGTCAGACCACTAACACATTCTCACGTATGACTGCCTCTCACTGCACCCATTTGTTGGCTCCTGCATTCAATTGCATCCAGCCTTGGCTTCCTACCTGGCTACCGTGCATGCTTACATTAGCTTTTTATTAATTAAAAATTTTCACTCTGTTGATTCTCTTCAACAGCACCCTACAGTTGAAAGGCATGACCCGAACCGCAAGTACTTTATCCGTCCATCATACCGGTGAAGGCATAGAAATATAAATCGTTTAAAAGGCTGATGTTGGTTTTCCTGTATGCAAAAATGTGCTGAGAAATATGATGAGGTCGCTTGATACAACCCGTTACAGATATTCTCAGTTGGCTCAACCCGATAAGCTTCAAGTGGCCACTTGGCTGAGTCCTTATCGGCACGCGGTTGCAATCAATTCTGCATCACTTGAAGTCAAAGCATGCAACTAGGCAATTTTCCAAGTCGGGTACAGTCATCTTCAATTCCAGTTTATTTCATTGCATACCTTTAGCCTTTTTCGTACGACAATGTTGTACTGAATAATACATTCTTCAACTCACGAAATACTACTGCAAAAAAAAATAAAACCCAATCATCGGGTGCAAGATTTTCTAACAATTTTATATTAGAGCCCAAAATCGGTTGTGTAGCTGCAAATAATGTTGTTGGGGCCCTCCTTAGCCGTGCGGTGAGATGCGCGGCTACAAAGCAAGACCATGCTGAGGGTGGCTGGGTTCGATTCCCGGTGCCGGTCTAGACAATTTTCGGATTGGAAATTGCCTCGACTTCCTTGGGCATAAAAGTATCATCGTGTTAGCCTCATGATATACGAATGCAGAAATGGTAACTTGGCTTAGAAACCTCACAGTTAATAACTGTGGAAGTGCTAATTGAACACTAAGCTGCGAGGCGGCAATGTCCCAGTGTGGGATCCAATGCCAATGAAGAAGAAGCTGCAAATATAGAGGTTTTCTGGATTTCAATTTAAAAATGAACTACCATAAAGCTGGGAAGGTCACTTTTGCGTAGTGTTGAGACGCAAGCAAAAGACAAATAGTCGGAGGACATAATTGGGTTGTTACCACCGCTGGGGACATCATGAAAGCCTTGGTTGATTCGGCAGAACATTTGATTCAAACTCTAGGACAATGTAGAGATCTTGCAAGATCTCATATGCCAAGATTTGAGACGCGAGTGAAAGATAAATACTTAGAGGACATAATTGGGTGGTTTGCGTGGCTGGGGACATCATGGAAGACTTGATTGATTTGATAGACCATTTTATTCAAACTCCAGAACCTTTTTTTAGATCTTACAACAACTCATGTCTAGATTTGAGACGCAAGTGAAAGACAAATACTCGGAGGACATATTTGAGATGAAACCATGGCTGAGGAGTCTAGGGAATTCTTGGATGACCTGGAAAGGAACGACTGCTTAATGCATATTGGTTTAACAGATCATATAGGGCATGCACCATTTTTTAAAAGAGTTAACAGCTCTCTCGTTACTCTTGTAGATCTTTGGTCCTTGGTTACGCGTGTAGACTCCAGAAATTTCATGGATGACCTGGAATGGAACAACTGTTGAAGGGAAATAATGAATAAACAAAGTGTTCGGATTATGGGTCAAGAAAAACTTCTCTGTAGCGGTTTTGGTGATACGCTCAAAGCTGCAATAGATAGTGTATTTAAGTTTCATTGTGGGTTAGATTCGTTTGCTATTAGACTTTACATTAGTTTTCCAAGTACTCAGCGCAATGAGCTCGTAGCTATTTCTTCTAACAGGTCCTACTATAGATATAGTATATTAGGTTTAGCTTGGCAAAAAAGGTTTGCGGTTACACTTACAGTGCTATTAAAAATCAATCGATGTCGAAATACGATTCTAGACCAGATAGCATTTGACTCCCACAATCTCTAACATAGGGGATACAAATGAATAAATTACTGCATAAATTTCACTACGAAACGCAATCTTACAAGTATTAAACTGAACAATTCCCCTACACTGTAGATCACTAGCTCGAAAATAACGATAATATCGAAGAATTCAATAAGTTTTATATTATCAACAAGTAACCGTTCATAACACGTTTTAAAGCGCTCGATGGCAATCCATATATGGGGCCGTCCAGAAACCACGTGGTCATATATGGGGGGAGGGGGGTTTGCAAAATGACCACGATAAGCCACATGGGGGGAGGGGGGTGTTGCTCACGAACCACGTGGTCTTTTTTTATACGAAAAGTTTTTGGTGAATAACAATAGCGGTGTAAAAAATACAAATCAATAAACGCAAAGCGCATCTTAGAACCGATGCCCACGTAGCGTCGCAACGTCGATGCGTATCTGCGTTATTTGACCATCTTAGCCTTAGCCCATTTCCATAAAAAAATAAACGAAAAAACAGGTTGCGATTCAGTCTCAATTTCCACAAAAAAAATTGGAGAGGAAAAATGGGAAAATATAAAGAAAAAATCCGCCGCGCCACCGCCGCAGATGGTTTTTGGCATCACGCCGCTGACACTTTTGCATTAGCGGTCTGCAGCTACAATTTTGAAAAATGTTCATGTTTTTACAATAATCCAAGAAAAAAACTTCAAAAGAATTTCTTGTGGATATTAAGGAAAAATCCAGTAAAGAAATTGCCTGTAAAAACTTTGACTTTACTTCATACAATCCTAATAAAGTGCTGGCATTCCGAATGATTTTTGAACAATTCTCTGTGAAAAATTTTGCTTGGAAATTTTGCTACAAATTGTTAATGAAAAAAAAAAACAAAACAACTCCAGCGTAAATTCCGAAAAAAATTCAAAAATAATAAATTAGCACTTTTAAAAGCAAAAACTGCAATTGTAAAATAAGAATTTTCCATAAAGAAATCAAAATGTTCCACGAAAAAAATACAAAATTTTCATGAATAAATCAATATTAGCAATGAACAATTACAAAATTTTTCACAAAATAAATATTTTTTTCTACACATAATCTCTATATAATAAAAATGAGTTGAGATTTCCTTCTTGACGATTTAACTCGCGAACCGGTTGACCGATTTGCAAGATTCTCCCTAATCGATTCGTTTTGGGATCCGCAATGTTTGTATATACAAAAAGTTAGTGAATTTAACGGGGAAATGTAAAAAGTCATTAAAATACAATTTTTGGTCAGCTGTTGAGGAAAAGAGAACAAACGCACGGAAATTGATCTAGAGTGCGGTGCTGCAAATAGTTCATTGCGACATTTGCAACACCTGGGCAATGCTGGGTTTCTTTCACACCAATAAAGAGCAATAAAAAATAAGAAAATAAGAAAGGAAAGCAACCAAATTGATAAAATTTTCCATGAACTTCGAACGCTTTTAAAGGAGGGTTAATCTATGGAAAAATGCTTTATTTTTATTGCTTTTTTATATTCTTTGATAGAAAATTTCCTTTTTTTCAAGGCTCATTATTGATTTTTCATGGAAAGGTTTTAATTTTTGGTTAAAAAAATATTTATTTTGTTGAAAATTCTGTAACATTTTTTTTCTTATATTGATTTACGTTATTGATGGAATGTTTGTATTTTTTCCGTAGAACATTTTGATTTCTTTATGGAAAATTATTCTTTTATGTTTGTAATTTTTGGTTTTAAAAGTGTTAATTTATTTTTGTTTTGTGGAAAATTCTTAATTGTTTATGGAAATTTTGCATTATTTGTAGAAAATTTGATATTTTTTTATTGCTAATTCCATGATTTCTTTATTGGAAATTTCCTAATTGTTATGGAATTTTTTTTTAATTTTTTAGGCTGAATTTTCATTTCAGTCAATATCGTATCTTAGAACATCGACTCATGGAAGGGCTTGAAAGTAATAAATGAAATCGCATTGGCTCAATGGACCTGCTTGGATGCTTAGCGATGCACGGATACATCGTTCAGGACTTGGTTGATCGGGTCGTTTCAAAACTCCGTAATATCATGTCTTAGGTCTCTTAGGACATTTTGTTTCTTGACATGATTTTGATACTTTCGAGGATATGTACTTCAGAGCAGTTTGGCCTATGACACCCGAAAAAAGTACGACTTTTTAGTTCTTTCTATGCTAGTTTTGGCAAGATCGATTGAAAACCTCTAAATATGTACGTTAAATCCATGTAAAAAATTCGTCCTGAGAGGGTTAAATATCAAAATCTTCTTCTTCTTCTTCTTCTTATTGGCATTACATCCCTACACTGGGACAGAGCCGCCTCGCAGCTTAGTGTTCATTAAGCACTTTCACAGTTATTAACTGCGAGGTTTCTAAGCCAGGTTACCATTGTTGCATTTGTATATCATGAGGCTAACACGATGATACTTTTATGCCCAGGGAAGTCGAGACAATTTCCAATCCGAAAATTGCCTAGACCGGCACCGGGAATCGAACCCAGCCACCCTCAGCATGGTCTTGCTTTGTAGCTTCAAAAATATGACCACGTGGTTTCTGGATGGCCCCTATGATCTCCTCATTATCTACGTTTGACGTCGGCTCATCTCTTTCGTATTGTGTTTGCTAACTGCATACTGTTTCGCTGTCGGGGGATTCCCCGCTGTACAGTTCAATCCTGTTGGTTCGAACACTCCCCAGCCCATGAACCCTGGTCTACATGCTCTCCGATGGCTTCACCAGGTTTATCATCCAGTTCGAGAACCGCCAGCTTTGCTACGGGTCTCTTAAAGACTCATCCATTCGTCCTAACTATTGCTTGCCGCACACGCCCATCGCGTCTAGCGAAGACTTCTTCGATTATACCTCGAACTCCTGTCTCGCCTTTCCCATCATCCATGATGAAAACCAAATCCCCTACATCTAGCCTTCTACCTTCCTCGTGCCATTTACTGCGTTGATTTAGTGTCGGAAAATACTCTTTACACCATCTATTCCAGAACGCATTCGCCAGTGACATAGACCGCTTGTAGCTGCTCCTTAGTTCGTCTGCCATAGTAATTGTAACCTTGTACGGTTCGTGTTGTCCAGAGGTAGTCCTGGGGGCAGCAGGGACCATGTCCAAGGGCTTGACGACCCCTCCCCAGCTGTCTGCGAGTCAGGGGGTTCTGCCTAGGAGGTGGTGGGGTTAACAAGGGGCTCTGTTAATTCCCTCCCAAAAACCGCATATCCGCAAGCAAACCCTATCAAGCGACCGTGAGCCGCTTAAAGCATACAAGCCCCTAACCCCGAATCCCAAGGTATCAGGCGACCCGTGCCGAAGGGATGAATGACCTGGGGGGTGAAACAATTAGCCAGGTCGTTAACGAAGCCTGTGGAGGTTCCACAGAGTAAGGGCTGCTTCGTCGGCAAGCGGGTGGCAGTGGGTGGTACCCACACACCCCCAAGTAGTGCACATGTGGTGCAAGCGAATGGGAGTTGGGGGTATTACTCGTGAGGTACCGAGTGTATGGGTGAGCACACAAGTAAGTCTCGCATGGTACGCATGGTCGGTAGTGTTAGAATGACTGAAGTTTGATGAGGCCTGGCAGGAGTGTCGGGGGGGCAGATACCTCTGCGGCACCTCAGAAGTAGGCGACACGAAAGTCTCGCTGCGTCTGGCAGGAGTGTCGGGGGGTTGATGCCTCTGCGGCACCTCAGAAATCGGAGACATGTAAGGTAAGTGGTGCCACCCCGTTGCAGGATGGGGAGACCACCACACTGGCTGAGGACTATCTGGGCTTCGAAATGTCAATAGGTGGGTGCTACCTGCAAAGTACCCGTCCTCCAGACCTATTGGCCGTATCAAAGCCCGGGTAGGGGAGTGCTAGGCACGCGTGACGTGCCGGGTGTTCCACGCCCAAACGATGCACAGGAGGTGCACAGAGTGGATAAAAATGGGAGATGGGGGTATTACAACCCCCACTGAGTGAGTGACTGAATGTCAAAGAGAGTGGTGCACAAGTGGTGCAAGCGATTGGGACTGAATGTATGAGCGAGCACACAAGTCAGACTCGCATGGTACGTATGATCAGAGTGGCTGCTTAGGCAGTAGTGTGATCCGGCTGTCAGGGACGGAATGAGTGAAGTCTCGCTAGGCCTGGCAGGAGTGTCGGGGGCAGATACCTCTGCGGCACCTCAGAAGTAGGGGACACGAAAGTCTCGCTATGACTGGCAGGAGTGACGGGGGGTTGATGCCTCTGCGGCACCTCAGAAATAGGAGACATGAAAGGGTCTGCCTCGTAGCTGAGGTAGGAGCGGCATAGGAGCCACCAACCTAGGGTCGCCTCCGGCTTGGTAGACAAGTGGTGCCATTCTGTTGCAGGACGGGGTGAGCACCATACTGAATGAGGACTGTCTATGTTGTGAGACGGCGGCATGGGGGTACCCCCTGCAGGGTACCCAGTCTTCTCCTTGCAGTCATTCAAGCGGCATAGGCAGGTGAGTGTTGGGGCACATGTGGTGCCAGTATGTCTTGTGCAAATGTGTTGCATGGGGAGTGTCGAAGAGTTGAGGCGCATACGTGCACTTGTAACCTGATTTGTTTTTTCTATGCGTGTATGTTATGTTTTTGCACAAACGGTTGAAAACTTCCCAACAATCAAATACCGAAAGCGCCATCTGTCCGTGGAAGAGTGATTGCATTGCACGTGTAATATTTATAATTGGGTTTCACTCAGAGATCTCATTTAAACTTGTCCACAACGGAGATTACGAAATGTTGGGGAAAAGATAGGCAAAAAAAGATACCGATGATACGGTCAAGGTCGCTTAATATGAATGTTAGAAAAGGACAGCCTCAAACAGATAATACAAAAAAATGAGATGAAATTCATATTTAGCAGCCTCCAATACAGTATGTATTGTTTGATGCGATCCAAAAGAACAAGGAACGCGTGGTCTGCTTTTGGGTTTTTGATTTACTTTGGTAGATATCGTTAACAGAAGCACACGTCTAGTTACCACAAGGAAAGAGGAAAATACTTACAAAAAGTAAAGTTAGTTAGAACATTATAGATAAAGTTACACTCAGTTCTGTGCTAGTGCTAACAAAATGCGCAAAGTAAGTGATAACCTAGATTTGTGACTATGTGTTCTAAAATAAAACTTAACTATTACACAGGGCTGAGTTTTGTGACGACCCTTTGATTAAAGGAACGGGGTTGAAAGTGTGTGTAAGCACGTTTTCGGTTCAGGTAAGGCTTTGGCATCTATTTAATTAAAAGCAGTATCATGACGATAAATTTGAACACGTTGTCAGGTTGAAAGCCCACCTTGCAACGTGGGTGCGAGTTCGGGGCGGCATTCGTCCGTATTGAAAAGCTACACGTGAAACTGGACGAAACGAAGACCGCTCAAAACTACGTTTTGGTACGGTAGTCCCACGGACTTGACGAAGCCCTCAGACGGTCGCTGTAGTGTAGTTTCATTCAGTACCACCCAGTACAATAAGTCAAGACATCGCAGGGACTGAAGCGCCACCCGTCGGCAGGTGGATGAACCCATCTAGTGACGACACACAACTGTGATCCGACTTCGTTTACCCTATTACGTCACCGAGTTGTATCCGATGAGAAACCGTTCGAGGTTGGCAATAAGCTTTGCGATTACGTCACCGACCCTCCCACTGGGTATCTGGGATAAGCTGAGCCGTGGACGTTGGCGGTTAGGAAAACCGGGGAAACTAGCGTATGCGGTCGACTCCGAACGCTCCCGATACGTGTGGATTACCTGCCAAGCCTACTTGAATATAGCCAGAACAAAAAGGTTAGATTAGACGTAAGACAATTTTGTACCATTTAGAATAGTGACGTCACTCATAAGACAGGAACCAAAACTATGAATATAAGTGAGAATGTTACCGCAACAAAAAGTTCATTATGTACAGAGGTTCCCCAGCCTATGTTGACGTTTCTTCCTAGGGTGTGCGGGTTGATAAAATCTTTTTGATCACTCTGATGCTAGATAAGGAATATCCTCTCATTATAGTTTTTTTTTGATAGGGACTCAACAGCTTCCGTCTCTATTGTGGGTACGCTAATTTGGATTCGGGTGTTTGAACCTTTACAACCCGCCGTGAAAAAGAGTCTCTTGCCGAGCAACCGAATTGCAACAGCAACCTCTCAACTTACGAGAGTGGCGCATAAGTTGCTGATTGTTGGAAGGAAAGCATTCGTTACACACTTGTGTACGTCGTGGAGGTGGCGCAATGCCCAATAGTCATCCTCCGAAGTATTGCTTAATTGCGGGCCGGGGGAATGACTGGAGAGGAAGGAGTTGGTTTTAGTGGGTCGGGAGTGGTGATCCCATCCCCACACTACCTGGGTTCGCCTCCCCAGGTGTCTGTTTGCAGATTTCCATTACCTTCGTTAAAAAAAAATAAATAAATAAAAGAGTTAGTCCCTTAGTGAAGGTAAGACGCCAGGACCGGATGGTATTCCGAACCTGGCCATCAAAGCGGCCATTGCTGAGGCTCCGGGGTCGTACACTTATTACGTAAGCAAATTTTTCTGGGTTTTTCGACCCCCCTCCCCCCCATGTAAGATTTTTTTTCATACAAATGATTTTTTATTTATATGGAGCGTAAGATATTGACCGACCCCCCCTCCCCCCATAAGTGCTTACATAATATGTGTATGGCCCCTCCCGAGATGTTCAGATCTGTCATGCAGAGATGCCTGGACGAGGGAGTCTTCCCTGAAACATGGAAAAGGCAGAGCTTGGTCCTATTGCCAAAGGCGGGAAAACCACCGGGTGATCCGTCGGCATATAGACCAATATGCCTGCTTGATACGGCGGGGAAGGTGATCGAGAAGATCATCCTCAACAGGTTGTTGATACGCACGGAGGGTGCGGATGGTCTATCGAGTAACCAGTTTGGCTTCCGAAAGGGCAAGTCGACCGTAGACGCTATCTTGTCGGTTACCAAATCCGCGGAGATAGCTATCCAGCGTAAGAGGAGGGGAGTTCGCTATTGTGCAGCAATGACTCTCGACGTGAGGAATGCTTTCAATAGTGCCAGTTGGGCAGCCATTGCAGATGCGCTCCTGCGTCTTGGAATTCCCGAGTACCTGTACAAGATTCTCGGAAGCTACTTCCAGAATCGAGTACTGGTATACGACACGGAGGCGGGTCGGAAGTGCGTTGACATAACATCGGGGGTTCCGCAAGGTTCCATACTGGGTCCGGTGCTATGGAACGTCATGTACGACGGTGTCTTGAGGTTGAAGTTCCCGGTGTGCGTGGTAATCGTCGGCTTCGCTGACGATATTACGCTGGAGGTCTACGGCGAATCGATCGAAGAGGTGGAGTTGACTGCAGCCCATTCGATCGCAATTGAAACTGGCTCACCACAAGACTGAGGTGGTTGTTGTTAACAACCGAAAGTCGGAGCAACAAGCGGTGATAAGGGCAGGCAACTGCACGATCACCTCTGAACGCTCCATCAAACTCTTGGGGGTAATGATCGACAATAAGCTCACCTTTGGTAGCCACGTCAATTACGCCTGCAAGCGTGCCTCCACAGCTATAGTGGCATTGTCCCGGATGATGTCCAATAGCTCTGCGGTTTATGCCAGCAAGCGCAAGCTTCTGGCTAGCGTGGCTCTGTCCATACTAAGGTATGGGGGGCCAGCTTGGGGCACGGCCCTGCGTATGAACTGCTACAGAACGAAGTCAGAAAGTATGTATAGGCTCATGAGCCAAGAGTTGCGAGCGCGTACCGTGTCGCACGATGCACTTTGCGTCATCACCGGTATGATGCCTATTGACATCGTTATCGATGAAGACATAGAGTGCACTCGGCCTCGCCCGAGTGTCCGGTGTGCGCAGGTTTAGAGGAAACGGCGAAACACGTGTTGTTCGTGTGCCCGCGTTTTCGCACAATGCGTGACCACATGCTTGCCACATGCGGTCTCTACACTACCCCGGACAACCTAGTCCGGAGGATGTGTAAAGACGAAGTTGGCTGGAACGCCGTTTTATCGGCTATCGTCCAAATCGTCTCGGAGCTACACAGAAGGTGGCGCGTGGACTCGAGGGATGGCTAGTTCAGGCGCAAATAAGAGGTGGTCCAAGGGTTCGGAGTCGGCTTCATGGGTCATACCGGTGCTCTGTGGTCGAACTCGATCCTTTTATCGAACAAGTGGCCGCGTGAAGAACAACATGGTATCGTCGCTTTCGCGGCGTCGGTCAACCGGGCGGGTTCCAAGCCCGAGAACGGAAAGGGGTCCTCGTCAAGGCTGGGGCAGGCGTAGGCACCGCGTCGGCAAGTCCCTCTGTGTGCTGGCGAATAGGCCCTATCGCAGAGAGGGGGTGCACGCGGCATCATCATTCTTGATACCAGTCGTGCAGAGGGAAGCAGGCGCGAAGTAGACCCTTCCCACCTTCCGAGGACATAGGGCTTGGTAAGGTCACCTAGAAAGCCGGCAATGCGCTGGCACGATACCATGGTGTTCTTCTATAAAAGCGAGTCACGATGTTCGATGCTGCAAGGACACGCAGCTAACCTCGAGGGTGCGTTATGCACTGGCCCCCCTTTGAAGCATTACTTTCTGGTTGTACCGAAGGGACGATGGGCTTGGCGGCAATGGAAACGGTTTAGCGGGTCGGGGATGCAGTCCTGCCTCCCTCGTTTGCTGTTGGGGGTGGCCCCTAACCCCGCACTTCCTGGACAACCCAGGATGTCTGTTGAGCAGATTCCCCCTCCATTGCTTAGGAAGAAAAAAAAAAAGAGGTACTGCCGAGAAGGAAATGGTTTGGTGTAATTGCATCCTTTTCATTATCTTCTGTTCCCGCATACGTCAGTGGTCGGGAATTAACCAAATACTCCGCTTCCGCTAAAGTGGTCGCCCAGAATTTCGTCGTTCATTCGACCACCGTCATTAAGCATCACCATTGCGGCTTTGACAGACCTCACCATTCGCTCCCACACGCCGCCCATATGAGGAACGAATGGCGGATTGAAGGTCCACTTACTTCTAGCATCGTGTTGGCGCAGTCTCGATCGATTCTTTGCAACTCTTTCCGAAGCTCCCGACTGACCCCTTGAAATTTTGAAATTGAATTTTTTTCCGACTGCCTGAAAATTGGTTCCATTGTCCGAAAAAATGTGAACCGGTGAACCACGTTGCCGAATGAAACGTCTGATAGCTTGCTTGCAAGATTCAGAGCTTAGACTATACGCTACCTCACAGTGGACGGCCCGTACAACCAGGCACGTAAATAGTGCTACGTAACGCTTCTCCTTGTGCCTACCTACGGTGACATCGATCGGCCCGAAGTAATCAAGTCCTACGTAGCTAAAAGCTCTGACATAGGGATGCAAACGTTGGATAGGAAGTGGCGCCATACGAGGTAGAACCGGCTTACTTTTCCGTAGCCGACATTTCAAACAATTACGAATAACTTCGGCCACAGCTGTCCGTAGTTTTGGAACGAAAAACGCTTGACGTACTTCGTTTACGATGATTTCCTTCGAACCATGTCCTAATCGAACATGATAATCTGCCAATATCTTCGTCGTTATTTCGTGGCTTCTTGGCAATATGACAGGGAAACGGGTACCCCACGCTACAAAGGCTGCTGAGCACGTCCTTCCTTCCATTCTGATGACACCATCTTCGTCCAAGAACGGTGAGTTTTTGTAGAGCTGACTTGACTTTTCGATATATATACATCCACTGGTCACGTGGAAGTTCCATATTTCTTTTCAGAATTATCCACAGAATTATCTTTTCAGAATCACCACAATAAACATTCACCTTTCGCTAGCTCTTCTTGCTGGATTGCCACAAAATCTGCTGAAACTGCTAATTTATGAGCGTTTTCAGTGTTTATTGCTTCAATGGGTAACCCAATCCGCTTTCGTTTACAGTTAGAGACAAAGCGATACACCATTGCCACTGTTCGCACTAATGTTCGCCATTTAGATATGCGTGTTACGTCGATGATATGTCGAAGAATAGCTATATGATGAAGCAGGTAGCATGGTCTTAGATCCTCCGACACAACGGACTTTGTCTTCGGTTGCTCCGGCCACAAATCTATAGTTTGACGGAGAAAATGTGGACCATTAAACCACGTACCATCCGGGTTCACGGTAGTTCCAGCTCCCCATTTTGTTATATTATCGGCTACATTCCTCCTCGACGGGACATATTTCCAGCAATTGATATTCGTCGTGTGGATTATTTCCGCTATACCGTGTGCCACATACGGTTTGTACTTACGGCTGTCAGACCTAATCCAGGATAGAACCGTCATTGAATCTACCCACAAGAATACTTCCTGAACCGGGACGGGCAACGTTGTTTGCAACGTGTTCATCATTCTCGCACCTATCACTGCGGCTTGCAGCTCCAATCGTGGTGTCGAGGTGAGCTTGAGTGGGGCGACCTTCGCCTTAGAACCTACCAGGGAGCAGCGGATACCCTCCGCTACTTGGAAACGCAAATAAGCTACACAGCCATAGGCATGACGCGTCGCCGGCATCACAGAATATATGTAGCTGAATACAAGTTACGTCCGTGATGGACTCATTCCCAAAAAAACATCTTGGAACTTCTACCTTTTCTATATTGGGAAGAAGTTTTGTCCAGTTTATCCATTTGTCGTAGATCTCATCCGTCACCGGTTGATCCCATTCGGTGCCACTTCTCCAGTTTTCTTGAATGATGATCTTTCCATGCACCAGTAGAGGAGAAAGGAACCCAACCGAATCGTAGAAGCTCATGACACACTGCAGAATGATACGCTTTGTGGGTCGCCTGTTTACAACTTGGTATGGAATCAATTTTTCTTACAACCCCATGGAAAAAGTGAACACATCTTCTTCCGGTTTCCAAAGTAGCCCTAACACACGTTCCGAATCTGTGGTTTTATCGTAGCACAATGTCTTCGTTGTTCGGCCTTCTTCTCCCAGTGCAGTAAGGTGAATTACTCACCCAATTGCGGATTTCAAACCCACCAAACGCATGTACCTTCCGCACGTCAAGTGCCCGTTGAATCGCTTAATCTTCGTTGTCAGCACTGTCAAAATAGTCATCGACATAGTGTCGATTAACGATGGCTTCTGCGGCGTCTGGATACCAATTCGCATGCTCTCGAGCATTCGCATCTTTTGTGTAATGTGCACAACATGGCGAACATTTCGCCCCAAATCCGCATCCGAAATAAAATAAAATCGGCCCAAATATGAGCCGCATCCGAATCTGAAGAAACATTTCTTTCACATCGCCTCCAAACCCAATTCGCCTTCCTCTGAAGTAGTTGATAATGTTCAACATAGAAACCAACAGGACCCTTCAGCAACATGTCATTGAGTGAGATTCCGAGTCGTTCCGGTAACACTCACAAATGGAGCTTGTGAGTTAGCGACCTATGCCTTCCTGGACGAGGGTTCTACCAAGACACTATTGGAGAAAAGCGTAGCTACCAAACTGGGGCTGAAAGGAGCTGTAAGACCATTAGATCTAACATGGACTTCTGGAGTTACTAGGACTGAAAAAACATCGATGAGTGGGCGTTTAAAGGTGTCGAGAATCGAACCAGCGATACTTATTAACAGATGTACACACTGTTGAACGACTAAATTTACCAAGACAAAGTGTTAATTTCAATACAGTGGTGTCGAGATTCGATCACTTGCAAGGATTGTTTGTCGAAGAACAGAATGATGCAGAACCGACCATTTTGATCGGCCTGGACATCCTCGATTTGATGGTGTGTGGTGCGCACCAGTGTGATGTTTCGTTGGACCAAGTACTGAGAAATTATTTCACTATAGAAGAGGCCGGAATTACGTGCCCGTATCTCGTGGAATCCGATGAAGACCGAAGAGCTCGTGTTATTTTGGAGCAAACCACAAAACGTGTTCTTTGGGTTTCTAAGAGAGCCTTCTTATAGGCCGTACACAAAGTGACGTATAAAACACTGCCGTAAAAAGAGGGTTGAGTGTAATTCGGGATACTGGCTCATCTGAAGTAATGGCATTCGGGCTAGTGACTCATCCGGGGTAATAACGTTCGGGGTAGTGGCCTTCGGGGTGATGGCATTATGGGTAATGGAATTATGAGTAGTGTCGTAGAGTCGAAAAAACAGAAATTCATCATGAATTATAATTTAGAGTCTGATGTCCAATATTTGAACGTTAACTGGACTGCTGATTGGATTATCCTAATTTTCTTCTTCTTCTTATTGGCATTACATCCCCACACTGGGACAGAGCCACCTCGCAGCTTAGTGTTCATTAAGCACTTCCACAGTTATTAACTGCGAGGTTTCAAAGCCTGGTTACCATTTTTGCATTCGTATATCATGAGGCCAACACGATGATGCTTTTATGCCCAGGGAAGTCGAGATAATTTTCAATCCGAAAATTGCCTAGATCGGCACCGGGAATCGAACCCAGCCACCCTCAGCATGGTCTTGCTTTGTAGCTGCGCGTCTTTCCGCATGGCTAAGGAGGGCCCCTAATTTTACTTTACCTTTTGACGTAGGACTTACGTCTCTCTTTACTATACCGGGTGTCATTTCAAAATTTCTTAATCGGCCGCGTTACGCTGTGTTGAAAGATTTCAAACGTTAATAGCTTTTACCCTAGTGAACAGATTTCTGCAGTTAACCCCTCAATCGACAGCTTTCAAGTATGCCTTTCATGTTAATGCTTGATAATATCCGAAAACTTTTTTCAACAGGCCTAAAACTGTTTTCAAAGCAAAACATTGAATTCACGAAAACCTATAAATATGGGTACCGCATAATTCTTGCATCATTCCATTACCACGCCACGTTCTGATTGGTGCAGACTAGACCTGTGCGCCGGTCATATCATCGGCGGCGGCGGCGTGGTGGTCACTTTTGCTCCGGCGGCGGCGGCGTCACGGCGGCGCGCCGTTGACTTTTATCGGCGGCGGCGGCGGCGGCGTGAACCGGCGTGGATGAAAAAATCAATGGCTGAAAAAATCAATTTTACCGTGGATTTTTGGATTAACGCGGTTTGATTCACACGGTAGGAATAGCCCGTATAAAAACCGACTTCAGTGGATTAAAATTTCAATATTCTGCGTTTGCCGATCATCAAACAGCACATTCAAAATAGTCAATTGCAGCCGATACTAACCAATACCTGATTTCAAAATGTTATTTGAATTACCACTATTTTGTTACTCTTTGATTTTGATTAATCAAATTTAAACAATAAATCCTGCTACACTTTTTCGTGACCCCTAAGTGCTAAGAATTAGATTTCGGAGTCATAGAACAAATAGGTAATAACTTTTTTCAAAAGTCTAACTTTTTTCAAAAGTTATTTCCAATTTAGGATTTAGATACACTCCAGTCGCTTTGATCTCAAAATAACTAAGTTTCAGAAAAAATCTAATATTTTCCTGAAATTTTCCTGAATATGTCAACAAAGCTCTTGGTGGAGTTTCTGAAAGAATTTCTGGAGGAAACTATGATTTTTTTAATTCCTACAGGCATTTTTCAGTAAATTTCATTAGGAATACCTTCGTAAAATCCTATGACAATGTCTGCACAATTTTTCTATTTTAGAAAGAATAATCCATTCAGATTTTTTTGGGAAGTTCCTTTAGTAAAACATTAAATATTCCTGCAGGAATTCATTCCGAAATTTATTAAAGAATGAGCTATTTTCTGACGGAATTCCTAAGAGAATTTTTTAATGGACTTTCCGAGAAAATTCCTGAAGTAGTGTTGGAAAGTGTAGTAGGAACCTTTTAACAAAATTTTGAGCAAATCCCCAGACATTTTGAAGGAATTCCTAACAGTATTTCCAAAATGCAACAGTGGCTGCTTCCGCATCTTCCTCGATTGCACACCCCAGAGCCAACGTCCTGTTCCAGGTTCTTTTGCTGGTCTTCAAGTTCTTTTGCTGGTCTCTCTTCCTGCATACGCACTACATGTCCAACCCACTGTAATCTGCCTTATTTTATCAACCTGCCTATGTCTGCATATACTTGGCTTAACTCGTGATTCATTCATTCGTCTGCTCCATTTACCATTTTCCACCACGCTGCCAAGTATTGAGCACAGTATTTTCAACTCAAACACTTTGAGAATTTGATAATCTACATCTTTTAACGTCCATGATTCATGGCCATACAGGACGACTGAACGAATCAACGATGTGTACAGAGCTAGTTTTGTCAGTGTCTGTAGGTAGCCTCACGAAGTTACAAAAGAATTTTCTGGAGGAATTTTCAAAGGATTACCCTGAGGAATTCTCTTTTAAATTGCTTAAAGTAGTTTTGGAAGAGTTACTATGGGAATTTCAGGAACAATCATTGTCAAGGAACTTGCTAAGGAATTCCTAGAGGAATTACTAAAAAAAATTTCCGAAGGAATATCAAATTGATTTACAAAAAAATTCCAAAGCAAAACTCCGAAGCTGACAGATATTTCCAAAGTAATCCGTTAATAAATTTCTGAAGGAGTTTTTAGAGATTTTAATTGGAATTTTGAAACAATTTCCTACACACTTATTTTTTTTACCAGGATCTCAGCAAAATGTTGATCTTTTACCGAGAATCGCACAGCCGTGCCCCAGCAAACATGCTTTTGTCGAGATTTTTGTCAAAATTACTGATAATCAGCAAATAATTTGCCGAAAATCAGCTAACAAACGCTATTTTTGACAGAATATCGGTTATTTATTTTGCTGACCGTGCTGTGCGGATTTTTGCCGAGCTGCAGAATAAAAACTGAGTGTGTAAGGAACTCCTAAAACATTCTCTGTAGATATTTCATAAAGAAGGATTTTCAGAAGGTATATCCGAATTTTTGAACGAAGTCTTGACGGAATGTCCAGAGGAATTTTCGGAGATATCTAAGACTGTCCGAAGTTTCTTCAGGAGTTACTTTGAAAAAAAAAAAAACCTGCAGGGACTTCTACGGATATTCCTTCAAGAACTTGTTCAGGAATTCTTAAGAAAATTTCGGCCTAGAACTTTTCAAGGAATTCCAAAAGAGTTCTTAGAAGAAGTTCTTGATGAATTTTCGGGGAAACACCTCAACGATTTTCCCGACGTTTTCTCAAACAAATTTCTGAAGGAACTTTTTCCGAACTAGTTCCTGATAGAAATTTCAGAATATAGCTGAAAGAATTTTCGAAAGACTTTCTGGAATTCGTTTCCGGAGGAGTTTTTGTAGAACTTCTTGAGGTAATATCCGAGGGAATTCCTGGACGAATCTCCATAGGATTTTTTGGAGAATTACAAAAAAAGTCCTGGAGAAATCTAGGAATTACTTCAGAAATACCAGTAGGCATTTCCTCTGAAATTCTATTAGAATTTATTTCATAAATTCCTTTGAGAATTCCTCCGGAAATTCCTTCAAATATTCCTTCAAATATTCCTTCAGAAATTCCTTTAGGGGTTGTCCATAAACCACTTAGACTCTTGAGGAGGAGGGGGTTCAAAAAATTCTACGTCAGTCTACGAAGGGGGGTAGGGGTATACGAAAAGTCTACGTAGACTCTTTTTATTTATTTTTATTTTTTTACTAAAATATCTTTTGATTTTCGGCAGGAACTTCTTTAGAAACTACAAGTGATTCTTTAGAATTTCCACGGGTAATTATGTCGCACTTCGAAGAAAAATTATTTAGAATTTACAAAGGAAGCATTTTGGAATATCCAAGAAGAAGTCTTAGGAAGGCATTCTTTGGAACTTGTAAGGGGAATTCTCCGAAATTTCCGTGAGAAATTCTTCAAATTTTTCTTAATTTCTGAAATTCTTGGAATTTTCGCGAGAAATTCTTTGGACATACATTTAAGCGAAATTTTTCGAAATTTAACGGCAAATTCATCGGCAGTTCTAATGAAAATTCTTTGGAATTATCGATGGAAAAAGAAATTGTTGAAAACTTTAAGGAGAAATTATTTGAATTTCCCACCAAAAACTCTTTGAGTTTTTACAAAAAGTATTTGTAATTTTCATGAAAATTTATTCTATTTTTTTACGATAAATTCAACACAAATTTAACTGAAATCCTCCATAATTTCCATCGAAAATTATCTGGAAAACTCTTTGGAATGTCCATAGGATTTTTTTTATTTTCTTCAGGAAATTGCTCCTACTTTGCAAGAGAAATGTCAAAATATCGTAGGAAACCTTTAGCATGGTTTCAACGGGAAATAATTCAAAATTTTCACGGAAAATTACTCGAAATTTTAACGGGAAAACTTTTGGAATTGCGATTTCAACGGAATGGAATTTTTAAGAAAAATATCGGAATTATCACGGAGACTTCTTCAGCGTATTACCTGGAAACTTTGAAGGTTATTAGTCGGGAAATTCTACGGAATTTCTACGACAAACTTTTTGGAATGTAGACTTGACGTTCTCGGAATTTCAACTCGAAATTTTTCGAAATTCTTAAAATTCTTGAGTTTTCTGCCGGTTCACATGAAGAACTAAAATTCAGATGCGTGACAGATTTTAAGCAGTGGCGCGCCTATGCAAGTGCCGGTGCCGGTGGCGCACACCTCTAGGAGGAATCAAATCCAACAGAAATTAAATTAATTGGCTTCGAGATTTGGTTTCAGGAGCTATGGACAGAGGATTGAATTTGATTTCGTTTTGATATTGTTGTTGGTATTGATATTGAGTTGGATTTTGTTCAGTTTGATTTTGTTAGGTTTGAAATTTGAATTTTACTGTAGTGTTTACAATGGATTTGAAAATGGATTTGTATATCTGAATTACTGAAAACGTGGTTGATTTCCAATTTTTTTCCAATCACATATGACATTTTGTTAAATTTGAAAAAGTCTACGTAGGCTTCAAGGGGGTGAGGGAGGGGTTTTGGAAAAGTCTATTAGGGGGAAGGGGGGGTGGCTTTGAAAATGTGAAAATTCGGCCTACGTGGTTTGAGGGAAGTTGTTTAGAAATACTTTCAAAATCTCTTAAAGTAGTTTAAACGGGAATTGTTTTCGAAAATACATTTAGAAATTCCTCCCTCCAGAAATTTCTTCAAAAACTTCTCCAAAAATTCATTTAAGAGCTCCTCAAAAAAATTTCCTTGAATAATCTAAAAAACTCCACCAAGAATTCCTTTGGATATTTCACCAGGGATTTCTTTAAAAGTTTCTTCGAAAAGCCTCCGGGATTCCTTCTTAGATTTCTTCCAGGAAATCCATTGAAAATTAATTAGATAATGAAATAGTTTTCGGTGGAGTTGCTAAGTGAGTTTTTGAAAAAAAAAACAAATAAATTAAACAACTAGCACTAAAAAAATCCGAAGGTATTACTGGAAGAATTTCGTAAAGAACCCATGAAGGCATTTTCGATGGAATTCCTGCAGGAAGTTCTGGAAGAATTGTCGGAGAATGTTTTAAAGGAATTGCTGGAAGAAGTTCTGAAGAAATTCCTTATGAAAATTTGGAAGAAATCCCTTATGCAATCTCTGGAAGAATTTATTTGAAGAATTCATATAATAATTGCCGAAGAAATTCATGAGGAGGTATTCTTTTAAAAAATTGAAGAGTTGCTAAACAGTTTTTGAAGAAACTCCAAATGGAATTTCTTGAGAAATTTATTAAGAAATATCCGGAGGAATCGCTAAAGAAACTTCCGAAGGAATTCCTTAACGATTTTCCTAAGGAATTCTTAACAACATTTTCGAAGAAATTACTGAGACAATTTTTTGTATGCATTCCATAAGGAATTTCCTGCAGAAATTCGTGAAGGATTTTCTGAAGAGATCCGCAATGGAAAGAATTTTCGGAGAAATTTTGTAAGACATTTCCGGAAGAATACATAAAGTAATTTTCCAAGGTTTTTTATTGAAGCTTTTCGGAGGAATATCTGGAGGAATTTACTAGGAAATATACCAAGTGGTTTTGGCGCTTTGGGGATGTATTCAAACCTTCACAAAAGCTTATGTGCCACAACAAACATAATTTGTGAGTCATCTACAGGCAGTGACACTCTGTGCAAGAAATTCTGCTCTTTGATTTTACTCCATCTAAACGATGGATATTTAGTAAATTCAAATAGCCTTCTATAAGTTGCACTTACTTAGTAAAGATTGTAAAATCGTTTGGATGAAGTAAAATTAAAGGGCAGACTTTTTTGTACTGGGTGTAGACTGCCTACAGATTTAGGTGCCCGACTGAATAAGGCTTTGGCTTAAACGAATTCCAAAGACCATTTCAACATTTTTTGTATTATTCTACTTAGTAGATTAAATCTATTATATACAGCCTAATTAAAATTCACAACTAATCAACCAACCAATTCATTATCCAATGTTTGTCATAACACTGTCTTAGAGGCACCATCACTTGAGGTAGATTTGAAATTGAATTCTGACGAGTTCCACCTCAACAACATTCTAACAACTAACTAACAACAACAATCATAACACGAGTTTAGTACTATTCCAATCAATTCCACCACGTTGTATTGTCTTACAAATACGTATTTCGTCTCTGTAAGGCCATCTTCAGTGTCTCTTATTTTACTCGACTCGACTCAAGTTAATTGATTTTTTTTTATTACGATCAGTCATCGGCGTGGCAAAATTATGATCGGCGGCGCGCCGACCCAAAATCGCCGGCGGCGGCGGCGTGAGTAAAACCACCGGCGGCGGCGGCGCGGCGCGGCGGCGCACAGGTCTAGTGCAGACGTCAACGATTGAGCTCACGCTAGGTCTGCTAAGAAGGCATAAAATAGCGCAGCGCGAATTTTTCCTCTTAATCTGACCGAAACAGGCAAAGCAATAACAGCATCACATCGTCGGATTTTTTGAACGGTTGCATCATCGTCTCAGCCACGCATTCGCAAACCTAAAGCCTTTTTAAGAGCAAGGCGGAATCGTCAGCATTCTCAGGTCAGCATCATCGGCATTTTCAGCCCGGCATTGTCGAGAAGCCAACAGTAAGCGCGGCACGGCGGTGTGTGACGATAGAGTGTCGACGACAACACTACTGATCAAGTTTTCTCGGCCGATGGCAGCAGCGGTTAATCGTTTGGTATTCCTGCAGACATCGATTCATAATGTTTTAAACAATCATAAACTCCCAGTTGAACCGCTCAAGAGAAACTTTACATCTAACATTGTGAATGGATTTTTTCAGAACCACTAATATACTTACTAAAGAGTTTTTCGCAATAGAATCATTTTGAAAATGTAGTACAATCAACCAATTAGAGAGCGTTCGCGTGACAATTTTATTAATTCGCGTTCATGGCGATGAATTGTTACAAAATTCTGTCTTCCTCGCTCACGACAAAAGAAAATGCGTTTCTTATTCTAAGATTTCAACGAAAATTTTTGAAATTTCTCCATTAGAATTCCAAAAATTGTCATTGTTTTGAGTCTAAATATTTCAATTTAAAATTTGATTTATTTGTTGATGTGAATAGGTAAATAGGTAATATAAAATAGGTAACGTGATTTTGTGTTTCAGCAAATATACTCTATTACCACTATTACCACTCTAACTAATTTGCAGAGTTAACGCAGTAGCGTCGCGGTATCACAAAAGACAAGCAATGTAGTGAAGAGACATTGCGAGGGGTGCCAAAACGTATAATTCAATGTGCAGCATAACTTGTCGAAATAATATGCTAGAAATCATCACATTATCCCATTTTGGAATCTTAGTTTAAAAATGAAATGTTGAAAAATGTAATTAAAATTAAAAAAAAAATGTAAAATTAGTGTAATATTTGCAATTATCGCACCCCTGGCAATCATTTTTAGGCGTTAGTCATCTTTGGTAACCCAAGATAGTGTGAATGTGCTGTCTGTTGTCCAATATATGGGGATTCTCGAAGTGGACCATGTTGTTAATATACTATACTATATACTATATATGTGACAAATCATTTTCGCTTGGTTGGTCAACGTAAAGGTAGAACCAACAAATGTATTCATCAAAGAGGTGGAACATCGGCTTAAGTTGCAATGCTATAATGAAGAAATCATTCGCTTTATTGATCAATGTAAAGGTGTAGCCATCAGCTGATTTACAATGGTATTATTCATCGAAAAGGCGGAGCTTCGGCGGATTTCCTATGCTATAGTTCATCTTTTTTTGGCAATTATGGCATTGAAAATACTTCGAATGTCCCATATATAATTATTTTGATAGTGAACTCTTTTATTCATTAGTAATTATTTAGAAAATAATAATTTTGAAATGTTTTATCACTTTAATTAACCACGACTAGCAATGAGCAAACGATGTTCAATGGTCTTATTCATCAAAGGGCGGAGCTTCGGCTAGCGTTCTGATATAATGATAAAATCATGGCTCACGCGAGTTTAGTTCCTGCTCAAATTTTATCTTGAGCGGTCGGTAGAGAACCAACATCCAGCGACAGGGACAGGCCTGACAATAGTCATCGTCGCAGCAAGAAAAACCGCAGTAGCGACGAGATTTATTGTCTTCATTGCTACTCGACGCATCGTCAATGATGCGCACAACGTTAGCTTTCGTCGTGCAACCAAATCGTCATGACGACAGCGAAGAACGATGATTTCATACCATTATTCTTCAAGCGGCAGCTGCCCTGCGAAGATTTTTATTATTTCTTTGTGAAAATGAATTTGAAGTAACGTATGAAGATGTTATAAATGCTATCGAAACATTTATGTTACCAAAGTTCGTACTATTTCTTTATTCTAGACGTCATTATGTTTTTAACTACTCCGTCTATAATGACGTGCAATCGATTATGTGAAGTAGTGACGACGGAAATCGTCTTTTTACTTTTGGCTGCACGACTATCTTCGTGGTAGGCATGCGGCATGAAGAAACCGAATAGGTGTCGCGTCGGGCAATGTTATGACGAAGACTATATTTTTTTCGCTATCTTCATACGACGAGAATGACTATTGTCAGCCCGGACAGGGGATGATGATATTGCCGTCTCTAGAAATCAAAGAATTATCTTTTTACATACATTCATCAACGACAAAAAAAATTCAACATTAGATGAAAAATCGATTGATAGCTTTCCATTTTGATATTTTTTCTCTAGATTGGTAACGAAACGTGTAATAATGCTGAGCAAAATATATATTTTTACATGCATGGTCAAGCCAAGTCCTACGTCCCCTTCCGGTTATGTCACAGACATTACCCACTGTTAGTTTTTTTTTAAGCGAGAAACCACTGCGTCTACTAATTGAACTTTTGTGGTGAAACCCCTATTTAATATTACGCGTCAAAAAGGCTGGAAAATCAATTGATGATAACCAACTAGGCATTATGACGCGTCTTCTCCCAGTCAGGTGAGTTGGCTTCGATAAAACCAACCACCCTTTTGGGATTTGTGGTCCAAACCTCTTCCGGTTGCATGTATGCACCATTTAAGAATTTAGACCTTCGTTTATATAATGCAACGCAATTGCAAATCATATATATCATATATAACGACATATATCACTTTGGACCAGGTCTATATTTTTTAAATGATATCTACTCGGACAGTGCCCAGTTATACTAGGCCCGTGAATGTACTTAGAGCACGTTTGTTTAGTTCGAGTAGCCTTCTTGTAATTATGGCGTTAGGCACAATAAATCTTTTTGATTGAACACATGTTGTGACGGCCATCCAGTTTGTCATCACCCTTTGTTCTTCCCATTTTTTGAGTTCAATTTTTATCGTACAATACGATACTCCACAGAAAGGCTCTGGGCCAATAAACTGTAAATTGGAACCTTGTTTTGCCAGTTCGTCTGCCTTTCATTGCCTTCAATACCACAATACTTTATCTAATTACAATTTTCAAATTATCTGAGCTATAGCAGTGCCCAAATTCTTCTGATATTAGCGAAATATAACTAAATGCGAATATTAGTTTTTGAATCATCCGGGTGAAGTCGATTTTGATATCAGGAATATTTCAAAGTCTATTTCCAAGTCTCAAAACACCCAAATCGGTTTTGCATTACCTATTCATCATCAGCACCATAAACGGACGTGTCGAATGAAGATTTTATCTCTGACAACCCCATTACGCTCATTCACGCCAAAAAACTGCCGTGTCATGAACAAAATTTTTGTGATTCCGTGCGAAGCACAATACCTCCTCGTTTTGCGTTACGAAATTCCGTTTTCTTCCCCGACAGCACCGTGACGGTGACAGTTTAGCACCCTTCAAGCATGAGCAAAATCGTGAGCAGGCATGAACTTCCACACCTCGCATTCCGTGTCGTGCCGTTGTTGGTGGAAGTGGGTCCTTCAGTTCGTGATAGAATCCGTTTGCAAGGAGTATTTGTGGAAATTTTACACTATCTTCGTTTGGGATTGGGAGGCTGCGAAATATTTTGCTGAGATTTCGAAATCACACTCGCAAAAATTGTTCAGCCCATTCCAGCGTCCAAAAGCCACGAAAGTCGGAACATCATGAATGTATAATTAACCGACGACGACCTCGGTCATCATGGTGTGGTGAAGCCAAACATTTGCACTTTTCTTTTTAGTTCGAGTGTTTGTTTTTTGTGCATTAATTTATTTTTCCTAGGCGAGCATCAGATTTCCTTTAGCGCTGGCTAGCCCTGGAGTAGACGATGCTTCGTAGACGACCGATTCAGCTGGCAGCGGGAGACAGCGAACAAATTTGTTACAAGTACGTTGCTGGTCGGTAGGGTGGCACACGATTGAAGTCCTGTTGACGACCACTACTGGGATAGCGTAAATGAGGTTGAAGGAAAGCGAAAGCGAACTAATTAATTTCAGATTGATTTTTCTTTTGCTCTTGCAGCTTTCCGGAAACTTTAAAAAATGGACACAGTCGAAAGATTAATGAGCTAATTTGTTCAAGCTTACGAATTGTCTTATTAGAGGTTTGTGGGTGATTCTTGAGTTCTATTGGTTCATGGAATTGAATCTAATATTTTGAGAATCGAAGCATGATATTCTTCCTTATTCATGCATTTTTTCGATACTTAAAAAATGAACAGTGGGTAATGTCTGTGACATAGCCGCGAAGTGAACATCGGAAAATGGCCATGGTTCTGACATGACAGAATTTGTCTGAATCTATCACAAAATCTAATTTAGATAAAAATCGTCGATATCAGCATAATTAAAACATCATTATTCAAATTTCCGTGACCAAATTGAAAAAAAAAATGATCCCAAAACAAAAAGCATATTTTATAAACCGTGGTTTTTTTTCTCACTGGTAATATATGTAAAAAATAGTTCTTTGTTATTTCCTAGAAAAATGGTGAGAAGATTTTCATTATTCTTGTTTGATGTAGTTTTCTGTGTAGAAGGATGAGTAGAATAGTATACAACGCTAACATATACCAAAAAGGCGAAGTTTGGAATTCAAAATATTAGTTCATCTTATTCAATGACTTTACGTTCCAACTGGAACTTGGCCAGCGTATTTTTAGTATAAGCATTTCTTCAGTTATTAATTTAAAGCTTTTCTATGCCCACCATTGCATGAAAAAGTATCTTTTATGGCAAGTACAATGGATACACTATGTCCAGGGTGTCGAGAATGTTTCCAACCCGAGAACATCCTAGACCAGACCGAGTTTATCGAACTCGCCATCTCCCGATTGGCAATCCTACACGCCTACTCGCAAGTCTTATATTGGTTATGCGTGGCAAATTATTTTCGATTGATCGGAGCCATCAAGCGGTTTGTAGTGGTGTTCATTATCAAAGGAGCGGAATTTCGACAAGAGTTGTTCGTTAGTATTGACAAAATCATGGCTCGCGCGAGTAGAGCTCCCGCTTAAATTTTGACATGACTGGTTGATAGGGATCCAACATCCAGCGACAATAATGATAACGTTGTCGTCATTGGAACCAAGAGAAAAAAATAGTTCTGATGATGATGAATCAACATGCAATCATCTTATCATTCATGTAGACCAGCGGTTCTCAACCTAAAATCTTGAGTCTAAAGGTCCGGAAGCCACAATTTGAGAGGCATAAAGTTTTTTTTTTCGTAAAGCTCAGTTGCTTCGTTGCACGAGAATTGGAAGCAACCTTCTACGCTTCTCGAAACCACTTTCCAAGCAGCTCAAAAGCCTACTTTCAAGAGGCTCTGATGCCTCTTTCAAAAGGCTCGGAGATGCCTCAAAAAATTCGGAAGCCTTCTTTCAAGAGTTTTGGAAGTCTCCTTTCAAGAGACCTGAGAGCATCCTTTCAAGAGACTTTCTTTCTTTTAAAAGGCTCAGAACCCTCCTTTTAAGAGGCCCGGAAGCCTCCTTTCAAGAGGCCCGGAAGCCTCCTTTCAAGAGGCCCGGAAGCCTCCTTTCAAGAGGCCCGGAAGCCTCCTTTCAAGAGGCCCGGAAGCCTCCTTCCAAGAGGATTGGAAGCCTCCTTTTAAGAGGCCCGGAAGCCTTTCAAGAAGGGCGGAATCCTCCTTTCAAGAGGCCCGGAAGCCTCCTTTCAAGAGGCCTGAAGCCTCCTTTCAAGAGGCCCGAAGCCTCCTTTCAAGAGGCCCGGAAGCCCTCCTTTCAAGAGGCCTGAAGCCTCCTTTCAAGAGGCCCGGAAGCCTCCTTCAAGAGGCCTGAAGCCTCCTTTCAAGAGGCCAGGAAGCCTCCTTTCAAGAGGCCCGAAGCCTCCTTTCAAGAGGCCCGGAAGCCTCCTTTCAAGAGGCCCGGAAGCCTCCTTCAAGAGGCCCGAAGCCTCCTTTCAAGAGGCCAGGAAGCCTCCTTTCAAGAGGCCTGAAGCCTCCTTTCAAGAGGCCAGGAAGCCTCCTTTCAAGAGGCCAGGAAGCCTCCTTTCAAGAGGCCAGAAGCCTCCTTTCAAGAGGCCTGAAGCCTCCTTTCAAGAGGCCCGGAAGCCTCCTTTCAAGAGGCCCGGAAGCCTCCTTTCAAGAGGCCCGGAAGCCTCCTTTCAAGAGGCCAGAAGCCTCCTTTCAAGAGGCCAGGAAGCCTCCTTTCAAGAGGCCAGAAGCCTCCTTTCAAGAGGCCCGGAAGCCTCCTTTCAAGAGGCCAGAAGCCTCCTTTCAAGAGGCCCGAAGCCTCCTTTCAAGAGGCCAGGAAGCCTCCTTTCAAGAGGCCCGGAAGCCTCCTTTCAAGAGGCCAGAAGCCTCCTTTCAAGAGGCCAGGAAGCCTCCTTTTCAAGAGGCCCGGAAGCCTCTTCAAGAGGCCCAGGCCTCCTTTCAAGAGGCCAGAGCCTCCTTTTCAAGAGGCCAGGCCTCCTTTCAAGAGGCCCGGAAGCCTCCTTTCAAGAGGCCAGGAAGCCTCCTTTCAAGAGGCCCGGAAGCCTCCTTTCAAGAGGCCCGGAAGCCTCCTTTCAAGAGGCCCGAAGCCTCCTTCAAGAGGCCCGGAAGCCTCCTTTCAAGAGGCCAGAAGCCTCCTTTCAAGAGGCCCGGAAGCCTCCTTTCAAGAGGCCCGAAGCCTCCTTTCAAGAGGCCCGGAAGCCTCCTTTCAAGAGGCCCAGGAAGCCTCCTTTCAAGAGGCCCGGAAGCTCCTTTCAAGAGGCCTGGAAGCCCTCCTTTCAAGAGGCCCGGAAGCCTCCTTTCAAGAGGCCAGGAAGCCTCCTTTCAAGAGGCCAGGAAGCCTCCTTTCAAGAGGCCTGAAGCCTCCTTCAAGAGGCCCGGAAGCCTCCTTTCAAGAGGCCCAGGCCTCCTTTCAAGAGGCCCTGGAAGCCTCCTTTCAAGAGGCCAGGAAGCCTCCTTTCAAGAGGCCAGAAGCCTCCTTTCAAGAGGCCCGAAGCCTCCTTTCAAGAGGCCCGGAAGCCTCCTTTCAAGAGGCCCTGGAAGCCTCCTTCAAGAGGCCCGGAAGCCTCCTTTCAAGAGGCCCGGAAGCCTCCTTTCAAGAGGCCTGAAGCCTCTCCTTTCAAGAGGCCCGGAAGCCTCCTTTCAAGAGGCCCGAAGCCTCCTTTCAAGAGGCTTGGAAGCCTCCTTTCAAGAGGATTGGAAGCCTCCTTTCAAAAGGGCCGGGAGCCTCATTTCCAAGAGGCCCGAAAGCCTCCTTTCAAGAGGACCGGAAGCTTCATTTCAAGAGGCGCAGAAGCCTCCTTTCAAAAGGCCTGGAAGTCTCCTTTCAAAAAGCCCGTAAGCCTCCTTTCAAGAGGCCCGGAAGCCTCTTTTCAAGAGGCCCGAAAGCCTCTTTTCAAGAGACTCGGAAGCCTCCTTTTAAGAGGCATAAAAGCCTTCTTTCAAAAGGCCCGGAAGCCTCCTTTCAAGAGCCCCAGAAGCCTCATTTCCAAGAGGCACGGAAGCCTCCTTTCAAGAGGCCCGGAAGCCTCCTTTCAAGAGGCCCGGAATCCTACTTTCAAGAAGCTCGGAAGCCTCCTTTCAAGCGGCCCGGAAACCTCTTTTCGTGAGGCCCGGGAGCCTCCTTTCAAGAGGCCCGGAAGCCTCCTTTCAAGAGGCTCGGAAGCCTTCTTTCAAGAGGCCAGGAAGCCTCCTTTCAAGAGGCCAGGAAGAGGCCCGGAAGCCTCCTTTCAAGAGGCCCGGAAGCCTCCTTTCAAGAGGCCCGGAAGCCTCCTTTCAAGAGGCCCGGAAGCCTCCTTTCAAGAGGCCCGGAAGCCTCCTTGCAAGAGGCCCGGAAGCCTCCTTGCAAGAGGCCCGGAAGCCTCCTTGCAAGAGGCCCGGAAGCCTCCTTGCAAGAGGCCCGGAAGCCTCCTTGCAAGAGGCCCGGAAGCCTCCTTGCAAGAGGCCCGGAAGCCTCCTTTCAAGAGGCCCGAAAGCCTCCTTGCAAGAGGCCCGAAGCCTCCTTGCAAGAGGCCCGGAAGCCTCCTTGCAAGAGGGCCCGGAAGCCTCCTTGCAAGAGGCCCGGAAGCCTCCTTGCAAGAGGCCAGGAAGCCTCCTTGCAAGAGGCCCGGAAGCCTCCTTTCAAGAGGCCTGGAAGCCTCCTTGCAAGAGGCCCGGAAGCCTCCTTTCAAGAGGCCGGAAGCCTCCTTTCAAGAGGCCCAGGCCTCCTTTCAAGAGGCCCGAAGCCTCCTTTCAAGAGGCCCGGAAGCCTCCTTTCAAGAGGCCCGAAGCCTCCTTTCAAGAGGCCAGGAAGCCTCCTTTCCAAGAGGCCCGAAGCCTCCTTTCAAGAGGCCCGGAAGCCTCCTTTCAAGAGGCCCGGAAGCCTCCTTTCAAGAGGCCAGAAGCCTCCTTTCAAGAGGCCAGAAGCCTCCTTTCAAGAGGCCAGGAAGCCTCCTTTCAAGAGGCCCGGAAGCCTCCTTTCAAGAGGCCAGGAAGCCTCCTTTCAAGAGGCCCAGGCCTCCTTTCAAGAGGCCAGAAGCCTCCTTTCAAGAGGCCAGGAAGCCTCCTTTTCAAGAGGCCTGAAGCCTCCTTTCAAGAGGCCCGGAAGCCTCCTTTCAAGAGGCCCTGAAGCCTCCTTTCAAGAGGCCAGAAGCCTCCTTTCAAGAGGCCCAGGAAGCCTCCTTTCAAGAGGGCCAGGCCTCCTTTCAAGAGGCCCGGAAGCCTCCTTTCAAGAGGCAGAAGCCTTCTTTCAAGAGGGCCAGAAGCCTTCTTTCAAGAGGCCCGGAAGCCTCTTTGCAAGAGGCCCGGAAGCCTCTTTCAAGAAGCCAGGCCTCCTTTCAATAGGTCCGTAAGCCTCCTTTCAAGAGGCCCGGAATCCTTCTTCCAAGAGGCCCGGAAGCCTCCCTTTCAAGAGGCCAGTAGCCTCCTTTCAAGAGGTCAGGAAGCCTCCTTTCAAGAGGCCCAGAGCCTCCTTTCAAGAGGCCCTGAAGCCTCCTTTCAAGAGGCCCGGAAGCCTCCTTTCAAGAGGCCCGAAGCCTCCTTTCAAGAGGCCCGGAAGCCTCCTTTCAAGAGGCCAGAGCCTCCTTTCAAGAGGCCGGAAGCCTCCTTTCAAGAGGCCCGGAAGCCTCCTTTCAAGAGGCCCGGAAGCCTCCTTTCAAGAGGCCCGAAGCCTCCTTTCAAGAGGCCCGGAAGCCTCCTTTCAAGAGGCCCGGAAGCCTCCTTTCAAGAGGCCCGGAAGCCTCCTTTCAAGAGGCCCGGAAGCCTCCTTTCAAGAGGCCCGGAAGCCTCCTTTCAAGAGGCCCGGAAGCCTCTTTTCAAGAGGCCCCAGGCGGATTTTATGGGCGAACGCTCCACCACGGACCAGGTGTTCGCCATTCGCCAAATACTGCGGAAATGCCGCGAATACATCGTGCCCACACATCATCTATTCATCAACTTCCGTATATGATACAATCGATCGGGACCAGCTATGACCAGCTAATGCATGAACGCGGATTTCTGACACGGTTGATCAAAGCGTTTCAGGGGCATTCTCGAGTCCCTTCGAAACCCGCAGAGGGCTACGGCAAGGTGATGGTCTTTCGTGTCTGCTATTCAACATCGCTTTGTAAGGGGTAATACGAAGAGCAGGGATTAACACGAGTGGTAACCCGGTGAAAATGGTTCTCGACAACGATCCGACGGGCACAAGAAGGCGAGGTGCGCAGCGTGCAAGGTGGATCGATCAGGTGGAAAATGACTTGCGGATCCTCCGTAGACTGCGTGGTTGGCGACGTGTAGCCATGGACCGAGCCGAATGGAGAAGGCTCTTATATACCGCACAGGCCACTTCGGCCTTAGTCTTAATAAAATAATAATAATGTTTTAATCTTCGCAAATGTTTCAATTTAAGGTGATTCTTTAGTATCTAGTATCTAGTATAAAGAACTTTTCCACATCTACGCCCCCATTAAGATCACAATCTGATATTATTTGAATAACAAGTCAACAAATCTTTGGAAAAGGTCTACCTTCCATATACAAAATATTTGTTTAGTATGATTCTTCTTCTTCTTCTTCTTCTTCTTCTAATTGGCATTACATCCCCACACTGAGACAGAGCCGCCTCGCAGCTTATAGTGTTCATCAAGCACTTCCACAGTTATTAACTGCGAGGTTTCAAAGCCAGGTTACCATTTTTGCATTCGTATATCATGAGGCTAACACGATGATAGTTTTATGCCCAGGGAAGTCGAGACAATTTCCAATCCGAAAATTGCCTAGACCGGCACCGGGAATCGAACCCAGCCATCCTCAGCATGGTCTTGCTTTGTAGCCGCGCGTCTTACCGCACGGCTAAGGAGGGCCCACTTTTAGTATGATTAATTAGTATAATTAACTGCCCTTCAAATTGATAAAAAAAACGGAGAATGTCGTTTGATCATACTAAATAAAAATCATTGCCCTAAATGAAAAACGTTGGAATTGATAGATATTTCTATTTTTCTAGCTTTTATTTCACACAAAGGTATTATGTCATACATTACAAGCATGCTCGAATTCATTGTAACTGCTATTGAAATCAAATAGAAACCAGCTCTGTTTGTATAGTAGAAATGGTCTGCTCAGCAAATAGATATTTTTAATGCGCAGTCTTGAAAAGTTTTGACAATCCGACTATCCACTCATTGACAATGCTCCATTGTCGTCTCGTTCGTCTATCTATATAGAAACATGTTTTGCCTGTTCATAAGCAATATTATTCATTCCGGCCGAACTTTTAATAATGCCATGCTTTCATTGGAAAGGAATTGTTTCAAAAGCGGCATAAACATTGTAAGCAAATATTTCGATGGTATGGGTGCTAATAAATTGTTTTCCGATACAAGTTGCTATAAATATTGAGATCCAAATTATTTTCAAACAGTTTCAGTTTCGACAAGAAAGTCACAGATACTTCTACTAACAAAATGAAAAACTTGCTGATCATTGGTTTTGGCCTGTGCCTTTTGGGGGTAAGACGCCTGTTCAATAAAAATTTAAATAAATTATCTTTCCGCACTTGTGAATTTTAGATCACTCTGGCCAATCCACAATTGCTCACGAACATTGGCAACACTGCATCCAGTTTGCTCGACAATCTGCTATCCGCTTCAAGCAACGCTGTCTCTTCTGCTAACGATGCTTTGACTACGGCTCTGAGTGAAGCTCAAACGGCTGTTAATAGTGCCCAATCGACTGTGTCCGGCATAGCTGGAAACGCTTTTCTTTCAATCGGTGCCGTCATGAACGCCAATCTCAACTCGGCCGTCACCCAATTGTCGGCCGGCATCGACAACGTAAACACCATTGTCAACCAAATCGTCGCAGCTGGATCTTCAGTATCGAGTACTCTGGTTACCGAGCTGAACGATGCCGTCAGTAGTCTGACCACTCTCACTGCAACTGTCGTGTCGCAAAGCAACTCGCTGTTAAGCTCCCTTGGTGTTATTACGGGATAACTTATAAGGATTTGGCTGCATCTAAATAAACTCAATATGACATACTAAAGCGATCGTTTTATTGTTTGCATATTGTAGGGGAACCGCACAACAAATTCCCTTACCTTCGATAGCTTTCCATGAAGTCTCTTCAACACTCAAAGAAGTACAATACCAGGTTCAAACCAAAAGTAGTAGCAAGCCGCGTAGTGTAATAATGGTCCAGAAGCTAATAATCATGGCATTAAAGCAATAGAAGATTTTTAGGAAATTTGTTGCTGTGTCTCAATATAAGCAATTCTATTAATTGTACTATACAAGGGAGTCCACTGCAGAATTTTTTTCGAAATATTATTTTGAACCTTTCGAAGTGTCTTCTTCCTGGTATAGCAGCAACTAGTCTATATTTTCACAGTATACAACATGGCTAGTCTAAAGTTTGTTGTTAAGACAAAGTTTTTATTCTCTATTTGAAAGTGGATTGATTATAGATACATTTGCATTGAATGCATTCAATATGATTCTTGATTGGAACCTTATTCATAGTGACAATGTGTCTACTGGAAGGTTTCTAATATGAAGATCTATGGAGAAATTATGAAGGCTGTGTTTTGGAAGTATTTGGGGAATTATCACAAGTAAATGAAAAAAATGTCTAAACGTTTCTAAAAAATAGATCACTTTAAATTTGTTCAGTATATCTTTTTGGCACACTCTATATTGTTTTTTACAGCCAGAAAAACAGTGAGCAGAATCGTTTTCCATGAAGGACAAATCTCCGTAAAAAAGTAGCGGCATTATAAAAATTGACTGCCATCGAGCCCTGAATAAGATCCCATCCCTAGATCTAAACGTCGGCGATAAACAGCTCACCATGAGACAACATTTTTTTTAAACAGCTTAGCTTTAGCCTAACTTTAGTTTAGCTTTAGCTTAGCTTTAGCTCACCTTTAGCTTAACTTTAGCTAAATTAACCATAGACCACTTTTATAACAACAGCGAGTATATTCATGAAAAATTGTGAAGAAAGAGCCGTCGCACGACATGTTTCGGATCAAAATCGAAATCGTCCCCTTTACAGGTTCCCTGGGGGCATTCCGGGCGTCACAAGAGTGGCCAAATTGACCATAGACCACTTTTATAACAACAACGAGTATATTCATGAAAAATTGTGAAGAAAGAGCCGTCGCACGACATGTTTCGGAACAAAATCGAAATTGTCCCCATTACAGGTTCCCTGGGGACATTTGGAAGCTTCCTGGGGATGTCCGTATTATAGATAGTAGAATCTATAGATGAGCGAAAGCATAGCTGAGTCGATTTTTTTGCCCGTGCACACGCGCATATGACGTCACAGCCCTTAACGTTTCCATTGAAATCGTGACGTCATGCTCGTTTGGAGACACGTTTGACAGTTCGTTTGGAGACAGAGGATTTATCTTCGCTCATCTATATATTCCACTATCTATAGTCCGCTCCGTGCCGCGAGCCGAAATGTGCCGGGATAAGGATGGGAGCATCTTGACGGACGAACGTGTGGTGATCGAAAGGTGGAAGCAGCACTACGAGGAACATCTGAATGGCGTGGAGAGTACAGGCAGTGAAAGTCAAGGCAGCGGAGGAGATGACTACGTCAGTTCAGCGGACGATGGAAGCCAACCAGCCCCCACCTTGAGGGAAGTTAAGGATGCCATTCAACAGCTAAAGACCAATAAAGCAGCTGGTAAGGATGGTATCGGAGCTGAGCTCATCAAGATGGTTCCGGAAAAGCTGGCCACTTGCCTGCACAAACTGATAGTCAGAATCTGGGAAACCGAACAGCTACCGGAGGAGTGGAAGGAAGGGGTTATATGCCCCATCTACAAGAAAGGCGACAAACTGGAGTGAGAACTTTCGAGCGATCACCATCCTTAATGCCGCCTACAAAGTGATATCCCAGATCATCTTCCGTCGTCTGTCACCATTAGTGAACGAGTTCGTGGGAAGTTATCAAGCCGGCTTCGTTGACGGCCGCTCGACAACGGACCAGATCTTTACTGTACGGCAAATCCTTCAAAAATGCCGTGAATACCAGGTCCCAACGCACCATCTGTTCGTTGATTTCAAGGCGGCATACGACAGTATAGACCGCGTAGAGCTATGGAAAATTATGGACGAAAACAGCTTCCTGCGAAGCTTACCAGACTGATCAAAGCAACGATGGATGGTGTGCAAAACTGTGTGAAGATTTCGGGCGAACACTCCAGTTCGTTCGAATCGCGCCGGGGACTAAGACAAGGTGATGGACTTTCGTGCCTGTTGTTCAACATTGCGCTTGTGTCATGCGGAGAGCCGGGTGTAACAGCCGGGGTACGATTTTCAATAGATCCAGTCAATTTATTTGCTTCGCGGATGACATGGACATTGTCGGCCGAACATTTGCAAAGGTGGCAGAACTGTACACCCGCCTGAAACGTGAAGCAACAAAAGTTGGACTGGTGGTGAATGCGTCAAAGACAAAGTACATGCTTGTGGGCGGAACCGAGCGCGACAGGGCCCGCCTGGGAAGCAGTGTTACGATAGACGGGGATACCTTCGAGGTGGTCGAGGAATTCGTCTACCTCGGATCCTTGCTAACGGCTGACAACAACGTTAGCCGTGAAATACGAAGGCGCATCATCAGTGGAAGTCGGGCCTACTACGGGCTCCAGAAGAAACTGCGGTCGAAAAGATTTGCCACCGCACCAAATGTGTCATGTCCAAGACGCTAATAAGACCGGTTGTCCTCTACGGACGTAAAACATGGACAATGCTAGAGAAGGACTTGCAAGTACTCGGAGTATTCGAGAGACGGGTGCTTAGGACCATCTTTGGCGTGTGCAAGAAGACGGTGTGGCGGCGAAGAATGAACCACGAGCTCGCCCAACTCTACGGCGAACCCAGTATCCAGAAGGTAGCTAAAGCCGGAAGGGTACGATGGGCAGGACATGTTGCAAGAATGCCGGACAGCAACCCTGCAAAGATGGTGTTCGCTTCCGATCCGGCAGGTACGAGACGGCGTGGAGCGCAGCGAGCGAGATGGGCAGACCAGGTGCAGAACGACTTGGCGAGTGTGGGGCGTATCCGAGGATGGAGAGATGCAGCCTCGAACCGTGTATTGTGGCGTCAAATTGTTGATTCAGTGTTATCTGTTTAGATGTTAACTAAATAAATGAATGAAAATAGTCCGTATGGAAGACTTACTTTCGGAAAAATCGCTATGAGACTCGTCATTAGTGTGGCAATATTGTTTTATACTGTTTGATATGGGTTCCATGGAGAAAAATTGAGTAACTGGCGAAATACCCCAAACACCAGTTTGCTGGTACCCCAAGGGAATCTGGAATAATTCCGAAATTATCCAGAAATTCCAAAAAAAACTCAGTATGCAGCCAAAACTAGAATAAAAATTGGATCTTGTGTCAAAATTTCATCAAGATTGGACAAAAAATAAAAAAGTTATGATTTTTTCAAAATCAAAAATCGCTTTCTCAAAGAGCTTGGCCTTTTGGGTGTTAAGCACATTTATGGCTTTGTGCTGTGAAAAAACGAAAGCATTTGGTCATTGTTATGAAAAGTTGTTAAAATTTTGCTTGGCCAATCAAAAAATCTTTAGGAACGTCAAAACATACAAACCGCCATGCAGAACAAATAAGGTTGTCAATCCAGAAAATAACTCACCACATAAAGGTCATTTGTCTAGAGGATCTATACTAAAAAATACGCTAGAACAAAACTACTTTAGTCCTCGATAAAACAGGGGGTGATCAAGTCTCCCCGGGGATCAAGTCTACCCACCTTCCCCTATTTTGAACCTTTCGAAGTGGCTTCTTCCTGGTATAGCAGCAACTTGTCTATATTTTCACAGTATACAACATGGCTAGTCTAAAGTTGTTTGTTAAGACAAAGTTTTTATTCTCTATTTGAAAGTGGATTGATTATAGATACATTTGCATTGAATGCATTCAATATGATTCTTGATTGGAACCTTATTCATAGTGACAATGTGTCTACTGGAAGGTTTCTAATATGAAGCTCTGTGAAGAAATTATAAAGGCTGTGTTTTGGAACTATTTGGGGAAATTTTTCATTATCACTATATCTTTTGTTCACTATATCTTTTTGACACACACTATATTGTTTTTTTTTTCAGCCAGAAAGACAGTCAAAATCATTTTCCATGAAACCAAACAGGATAAATCTCCGTGAAAAAGTAGCGGCATTATAAACATTGACTGCCATCGAGCCCTGAAGAAGAACCTATCCCTGGATCGATACGTTGGCGATGAAGTAAAATCGCGAACAAGTATGAAGCGATAGAGGGTGAAAAGGAGAAAGGAAGACCATCTATTGAACAGCATACAATCGAAGCGTGAATCTTCTTGCCTAACGCCCTGGTTGTGGACGGCTTGGTTAGTGGTATGGAATCCACCGTGCCAAGACAGGCTAAGCTTTAGCTTAGCTTTAGCTTAGCTTTAGCTTAGCTTTAGCTTAGCTTTAGCTTAGCTTTAGCTTAGCTTTAGCTTAGCTTTTAGCTTGAAGCTTAGCTTAGCTTTAGCTTTAGCTTTAGCTTAGCTTTTAGCTTAGCTTAAAATTAAATTTCACCAAAATTACTAAGGCGAAGCTGACCAGCCAGCTTAGGCTGTTCCAGTTCAGGCTGAAATTCAGTTGAGCTTCCACTCCCACCATGACCACTCCCACCTGTTCTGTTCCCACCTTGTACCTGAGCACCCAGCAGGCTGAGGCAGGCTGATGTTCAGCTCCTGTTCCCACCTGTTCCACCTGTTCAGCCCCCAGCCCACTGTCGCCCCAGCCCACTGGGTTCAGCCCCAGCCCACTCCCACCCCAGAGCTGTTCCCAGGCACTCTGGGCCAGGCCTGAGCCCGGGCTGTTCCAGGCGGGCTCGAGCGGGCTGCTCCAGCCCTGAGGCAGGGATTCCCAGGCCAGGCCTCACCCCGGACCCCAGCCCCTGTTCACCCTGTCTGAGCCTGGAGGCACGGAGGCACCCTGTTCCCAGCCCCCAGGCTCCAGAGCTGTTCTGCAGCCAGGCTGAGCCCAGCCTGTTCCCAGGGACCTGAGCAGGGCTGTTCCTGTTCCTGTACCGTCACTGGGGGCACTCACCCCCATCCCAGCTCCTGGGCGGGGCTGGGGCCAGTCTGCACCTGTTCAGCTCCCAGCTCCAGCCACCCAGCTCAGCCTCCAGGCTTCCCCCACCTCAGCCCCAGCCTCACTCCCTGTTCCTCAGCCCCTCACTGTTCTCACCCTCAGCCCTCCAGGGGCCCAGGTGGGGCTGGGGGCTGGCCTCAGCTCAGGCTGGGTTAGCTCCCCAGCCTCAGCCCCTGCCTCAGCTGTTCCACCAGCCTCAGCTTTGCAGCTTATGCTTTAGCTTAGCCCACTGGCAGCTCCCACTCCAGCCCCCAGCCTCCACTTTTAGCTTAGCTTTAGGCCCCGCGCTTTAAGCTTAGCTTTAGCTTAGCTTTAGCTTTGCTTGAATAGCTTTCAGCTTTACTAGCTTTAGCTTAGCTATTTAGCTTACCGGCCTTTAGCTCAGCTGGCTTAGCTTTAGCTTAGCTGAGCTTAGCTTTTAGCTTAGCTTTAGCCTTTAGCTTATAAGCTTAGCCTAGCTTAGCTTTAACAGCTATTTTAGGCTTCAGCTTCTGTTTCAGCTTAGCTTTAGCTTAGCTTTAGCTTAGCTTTAGCTTAGCTTTAGCTTAGCTTTAGCTTAGCTTTAGCTTAGCTTTAGCTTAGCCTCTGGAATGAGTTATTAAAAAACGACTAAATGATCGAATGCAGATTACTAAATGATCGATAACATCCTTGGTGCGAAATCTTGATCTTGATCTTGAAGAGATTTTCAAAATTCTCTTATTTGGACTTCCGACGAAAGTAAGGAAGAAATTTTTTGACAGATGAAAAAGAAAACGAGAATTTAAATTTCTTCCAAATTTTTGTGGGAGAAATTCGATGAGAGATTTTTTTGGGATGAAATTTGACGGTATAATTGAGTCTTTACTTCCTATATTGAGTGGAAAATGTTCTCGGTTCCATGGGCATGTATCCATTGTACTTACATTGTACTTAATTTTCACTCAAGATTCATACTCATGCAATGGAAAGCATAGCTTTCAATAAATAACTGTGGAAATGCTAATAGAGCGCTAAATTAAAAATAAGGCCAAGTTCCAGATGGAATTAAGAACCATTGAGCAAGAAGAAGAATCGTGTTTGACTGATTATTTGATTACATTTTTTCAAGGCAAAGCTAAGCTAAAGCTAAGCTAAAGCTAAGCTAAAGCTAAGCTAAAGCTAAGCTAAAGCTAAGCTAAAGCTAAGCTAAAGCTAAGCTAAAGCTAAGCTAAAGCTAAGCTAAAGCTAAGCTAAAGTTGTTAAAGCTAAGCTAAAGCTAGCTAAAAGCTTGAGCTAAAGCTAGCTAAAGTTAAGCTAAAGGCTAGCTAAAGTTAAGCTAAAGAAGCTAGTTAAGCTAAAGCAAGCTAAGCTAAAGTTGTTTAAAGGCTTAAGGCTTAAAGCTAAGCTAAGCAGGAACAGCTAGCAGACAGCAGTTAAAGTTAACAGCAGCTAAAGCAAGCAAGCAGCTAAAGCAGGAAGCAGCAAAGTTGTTAAGCAGCTAAAGCAAGGAGTTAAAGCAGCAACAGGAAGCAAAGTGAACAGCTACCTGGGGCACAGCCTGCAGCAGCAAGCAGCAACTGAGGTCCGTGGGAACAGAAAGCAGCCCCAGCCCTGAAGCAGCAACCCAGGGCTGAAAGCAGCCCCGTGGAACAGCCCCAGGAACGGTTAAAGCAGCTAAAGCAGCAACAGCATTCAACAGTGCAGGAACGCCCCAGCCTGGCCCCAGCCCCCACCAGGGCTGCCCCAGGGGGCTCAGGCTGGCCCTGGCACCAGCCCTGCCTCAGCCCTGGGTGAGCCCAGCCCTGAGCCCAGGGAGCCTGGTGCCTCCGCCCCAGCCCCACCAGCCTGGCCAGCTCAGCCCAGCCTGGCCCAGCCCGAGCTCAGCCCACCCAGCTCCGGCCCCAGTGCCAACTGGGGCCGTCCAGCCTGTGCTCAGCCCCAGTCCCGGCCCCGTCTGGGCCCGGGGAGCCTGCCCCAGGCTGGGCTCTCAGTCTGGGAGCTGGGAGGAGGCACCAGCTGAGCGTGCCTGAGTGAGGCAGGCTCCGAGGCTCCAGCCCGCCTCAGCCCAGCCCCAGGCTGAGGTCTCCAGCTGAGGCTCAGCCTGCCTCAGCCCACAACCCAGCCCTGGCTGAGCCTGGCCCAGCCTGGCTGAGCCCTGAGCCTGCCCGGCCTCAGGTGAGAACAACAGCCTGGCCCCAGTCACAGGTGGCTGTAGCCTGGCTGAACAGCCCCGCCTCAGCCTGAGCCTGAGTCTGGGAACCAGTCCCAGCCCTGGGTCAGCTGGGTGGGGCTGGTCAGCTCCCGGGCCCAGCCTGCCTCAGCCCTGGCCCAGCCCGTGCCCTGAACAGGGCTCCAGTCCCGCCCAGCTCCTGGGGCTCAGCCCTGGGCTCGTCCCAAAGCCCGCCCCAGCCTGAGACAGGGCTGGGGCTGGGGCTGGGCCCGTCAGCCCCCGTCTCAGTCCGTCACTGCCCCAGCCCGCCAGCCTGGCCTGGAGCCCTGCCTCAGGTGGTCAGCCTGCTCAGCCTCTGGGCCTGTGGGAACAGCCTGAACAGCCTGGGTCCAGCCAGGCTCCAGCCTGGCCTCAGCGCCCCAACAGGTCTGTGCCCGGTCAAAGCCTGCCTGTGGAACAGTTGTGCCCACTTAAGCTCAAAGGTGCAGCCTGGAAGCTCAGCCTGCCTCCGCCAGCCTGGTTAACCAGCCTGCCCAGACAGGCCTGTGCCTGAGCTGAACCAGCTAAGCCCAGTCATAAACCCAGTACTTCACTTCCAGCTTGCTTAAAGCCTTCACTCCAGCACTCCAGCTTGCTGTGCCCCTTCAAGCTTCAAGTTGCTTAAAGCTGTCTTAAAGCTTGCTCAGCTAACTCACTTGTGCTTCAAAAAAGCTTCGCTTCAAAGTTCCGCCTAAAGCTCAGCCTGCACTTCCTTCAGCTTGCTGTGCGCTGTTTAAAAGCTTGCCTGCCTGGCTCAGCCTCGCTTTCAGCAGTTGCTTCAGCTTTCGTTTAAAGCTAAGCTAAAGCTTCGCTTTAAAATAAGTTAAAGCTTCAAGCTAAAGCTTGCTTCAGCTAAGCTAAAGCTAAGCTGAAGCTGCTTTAAAGCTAAGCTGTTCAAAGCTGTTTAAAGCTAAGCCAAAGCTAAGCTTTAAAGCTTAAGCTAAAGCTAAGCTAAAGCTTAAAGCTTTACACAGTACGAACAAAAACCTGTAAATTTCGTTCAAGTAGATGTAACAAATCTGTCTGATGTTAAACGACAGAAAGTTATGGGTTGTTTTAAATTTACACGTGCTGGAATTTTACAGTTCTTATTTTTATTTGAAAACAAAAAAAAGGAGCAGAGCATGGGAATCGAACATTGGTCTGCAGAGTGAGAGCCGAACTTGTTATCATCTCGGGTATTTCCGCTTCTTGATATCGAGTCGATCAAGGTGTACCAGGTTAAACGTTTTGGTGATTCGATAATTCTTCATTAGGCTGAACGATAGCTTAAATTTACATGACACGGAAACTCCATCGAGACGGAATCATTTGAGACTCAGTATGCTGAATGCATTACAGATTTCTCGCCGGAAGAAGCAAAACAAAAAGTTGCAGCGATGAAATGCAGCGTCATAAAGGCTGCTTTATTTTCATATGCGAAGATATCCGTTTAGGTTGATTCTTATATGAGTAAAATAGGTGCCAGCTGCGGTTTGCATGAAATGCAGTGAAGTTTGTTTTGATTTGTTTTGACAGCCACGTGCTCGCTCACCAAGGTTTCCGGTAGAGTCATGTAAAATTAAGATATATTCAATTGAAATTTCAATGGTTTTATCATTTACATCACAGAATCTTAAAATTATGATCTGGTACACATTCTGTTTCCGATCTTTACATTTAATTATGAATTCCGTCGTGGCTAATTTTCATAATATTTTACTGTGTGCCAATAAGAAGAAGAAAAAAGAGGACAACAATATTCTTCTACTTCTTTTATTTCTTCAAGGGATCTACTGTCCAACTCTAATTTTGACTGCTTCTCAATTAACCAACCCACCCAGGTGGTCATTGCTGTCATCATTCGGGAGAGGTTTGCTCTCCCCTGAAGAACGGGAACTGCGGATATCCTGCCCGGGGTGTGAGTCCCTATGAACTCCAGAGCCAGAATCAATTTCGTCTTGGTCAGCCATAGAAAGTACATCTTTTTGCCACAGTCTGTCAATATAGCATTGCACTTTTTTATGGAATCTGATCTCATACTTTTACTTTTACTTTTACTCAATAAATTATCGATTATCAGCCCGTGACGTCAGCCCGTGAAGTCTGTTCAGCACTCTGTTTGTTCTCATAAGTTTTCATCGATTGCACAATCCGACTGTCTGAGAGATTCTAATCTCAACCTGATATCTACGCGTTCTACGTTAAACCGCTGTTGAACAAGCATGAAGACTTTCTTTACTACGATGGAGCTACAGTTGAACAAATTGATTTTTCTGCAAGTAGCAATCGGAGCTTATTAGCTTATTAGCAATCGGAGCTTAGAGGTCCTAAGCGATCAAGTACATGGCCATAATCCTGTTTGTTTGTTCTACATATATTCCTTATTTGATAACCGATTCGTATTTTATAGCATTTTATGTTTAGTTTATAGCAGTTTGATGTTTTGCTACTCAGTCCTTTAAACAGAAGTTATGCTATGTTGTGTATCCGATGGTCAGCCAAAGTCCAAATCAAAAATTAAATGGAATGAATATCAACAATTTTGGATGCACCAAAAACGTTCCTATCCCGACAACTTTAATAGTTGGTAACGCTCTACTCGTCATGCGAACACATAACTACATCGTGGTAACATCTAACGAAAAGTTCTCTGTCTGTTCGTCTTAACAACAGCCCTGTACCTCTACGGCAGTCGAGCACCCCTCCTGCGAAAGACGTAAACATCTTGTCTATCGCACCCTGACGCTGCTGCTACTAGAACTTGATTCCATCATGGAACAAGCTTACCATGCCGAACCGAGTGCTCTCGTCATGGAGCGCCTCTACAGAAAGAAAATAACTTTTAGCAAGCACCTCCACTTGTCAGCACCGTTTTGATGGGATGTGCTTTACTTGATGTTCGAATGCTTGAGCGAGATTCCAAAACGTTTTGTATGCGCAGTTTTTCGCTCTCGGGTAGCGCACTACCTTTCCTTCCATGGAGCATTACATATGTAGGTATGTAGCGTAAGGTACCGAGCCCGCTGTGGTACAAAACCGAAAAACATGCATCGTTCGCCGGAACTATCAACTGCACGAGGGTGGTGTAATTGAGTTGGTCATAAATTTATCCCTTTTTATCGCGTACCCTGCGGTTGGTTAACATTTTTATCTGTCCTCAAAGCATGCAAAATGTCACGGTAGAAATGTTTGGATCCAACACTGGGATGCTGTACCGAACTCCGCTGATAAGCTTCTTGTTGATAATTGTAGAAAGTAGGATGCAATTTTAGAATGCAAATGTTGGATTGGATTTCGTTGCTTGCTTGTCGTTACAGCGGTTTAGACTAAAACTTGACCTGAACGTGTTTTCTTTCAGTTTATTATTATTTTGAGCAATTCAATTATTCACGCCACGAATATGTTGCCCATCTTTCTACAAGTTTGGATAATTTTTCGAAATTCAACTCAATATACCTATGGATTATGACAAAAATGCATTTTATTAGTGTAGGACTGGATTGAACTAAGCAGCAAGGTGCATTTCGCTACGTTCACCAATGAGTCAACATTACGATAGTGCAACAATCCGCATCTGCACACTAAATTCTATAGTTCGGCAAAAATCCGCACTGTTGCGTTCCCAGCAAAATAAAGGCTTATATCCCGGCACAAATGACGTGTGTTAGCTGATTTTCGGCAACTTTGACAGAAATCTCAACAACAAATATATTTGCTAGGGCTCAGCTGTTCGAATCTCAGTAAAAGTTTAACAAATTGCTGAGATCCAGGTGAAACAAAATGAAATGTTTGAATGTTTTGAAAACTCATACCTATGTGAATATGTACATTATGTGGTAGATTTTGATTTGAAAAATGTATTGGAGGTAACCACTTTTCCTTCGATGAGACTTGAATCCACGACCCTCAGTACTGAGGTTTGGTGACCTGCCCAAAAGTGTACACAGGGATGGTTCCCACTATGTGGTCGGAGTTTGTCTCAAAACCACCACACAACACATCTCGTAAAATTGTTTCTGTAATGAGTTATTGCCAAACGAGTGAACTGGACTAAATGATTGAAACAATTCCTGTCCACTGCAGTACCTTTTTACAGTTCTTTGCATCCAGCTTCGCATGGTTATGAATCTATTATACGGTGTGGCCCTAAATGGCCGAAACGAAGCTATGACGGCGACTCTCCGTGGATGCGTGTGCACGCCGTGGAGGTCTGACTGAAAGAAGAAAAATCATGGCTTGCTGCTCGCCGATTGACACGCTGAGGTGTGAATCTATTGTAACACGCTGAAGGCATTTTACTCAAACCCCACGTTTCCCTTCTTCTCTCATGAAAAACGAAAAAAAAAATCTTCTAGCATAGGGTGCAATGCTTGTTTTTCTCCTGGGTTATTTAAATGAGACGAAAGTGAACATCGGTTGCAATTGAGCAACCGGTTAACTCCATTGAAAACTGCACACCATAATAAACTAGACTCAACATCATGGTTGTAATACCAGAACAATGATTCAGAGTTTGGGTTCCCAGATAGAACGTGATCCATACTTTCGTTGGATGATTAGAGAACAACAAATTTACGAAGCCTTCTTTTGTTTATCAAATACAATGACAATTTCAAAAAACATTCCAAATCTTACCCAAATGCAATCCAAAACTAAGCGGTGTTGAACTTCATTACTAATAAGATTTAGGAACAACCTAAAAAAGATAAGAAAATTCATGCTAATCCAAATCCAATCCAAATCCAATCCAATCAAAATCCAATCCAAATCCAATCCAAATCCAATCCAGATCCAATCCAAATCCAATCTGAATCCAATCCAAATCCAAACCAAATCCAATCCAGATCCAATCCAAATCCAAACCAAATCCAATCCAAATCCAATCCAAATCCAATCCAAATCCAATCCAAATCCAATCCAAACCAAACCAATCCAAACCAATCCAAACCAATCCAACCAATCCAAACCAATCCAAACCAATCCAAATCCAATCAAATCCAATCCAAACCAATCCAAACCAATCCAAATCAATCCAAACCAATCCAAATCCAATCCAAACCAATCCAAACCAATCCAAACCAATCCAAACCAATCCAAATCCAATCCAAACCAATCCAAACCAATCCAAATCCAACCAAACCAATCCAAACCAATCCAAATCAATCCAAACCAATCCAAACCAATCCAAACCAATCCAAACCAATCCAAACCAACCAAACCAATCCAAACCAATCCAAACCAATCCAAACCAATCCAACCAATCCAAACCAATCCAACCAATCCAAACCAATCCAAACCAATCCAAACCAATCCAAATTCAATCCAAATCAATCCAAACCAATCCAACCAATCCAAATCAATCCAAACCAATCCAACCAATCAAACCAATCCAAATCAATCCAACCAATCCAAACCAATCCAAATCCAATCCAAATCCAATCCAAATCCAATCCAAATCCAATCCAAATCCAATCCAAATCCAATCCAAATCCAATCCAAATCCAATCCAAATCCAATCCAAATCTAAATCTAAATCCAATTTTATTCTGATCCAAACCAAAGCCAATCCAAATCCATACAATTAATCCAACTTTTAGTTTCGCGTATAGTACACCATCAACCATTTGCCATCAACTAGTATTGCTAGCCAATAGTCCAAACTAATCTTACGCATTATAAATTCGAACTTCCGAATAGCTTTGTAAAATCCGGCAAACTTATTAATTTTTCAAATTCCAAGATATCTGCTTATATCTAGACCAACATTTGAAAAGGGCGTAACAGCCAAAATTTATTCCTTCTGATTCTTTGTCTGCATATATAGCTATATATGTAGACGAGGAATCAGAAGGAATAAATTTTGGCTGTTACGCCCTTTTCAAATGTTGGTCTAGATATAATAGCTCGACTGGTAGTCTCATGTACGTTGCCAAGTGGCTTCATGTAATCTAAATTTGTTTTAATCAAAATCAATGCTCGCAGGATTTTGAAATTTTCTAGATCGTAAACCATTTTCCGTTGGTCTTCCATACGCACCTTGTAGTTTCACAAACTACAATACATTTTTTTCGGCTACCTTTCAGACACACCTTATAGTTTTCTAAACCACAAACCGATCTTCCAGACGCGCATTATAATTTTGCAAACCACACACCCAGGGTTTGCAGAAATCGCTCTCAATAGATAACGAACAACGATAAAAGAGAGGCAAAAACTGTTCCGAATCATAACAATCCATGATAACAAATTTATCAAACTTGTACAAGTGCGAAAAAAAACAGAATCGGATAGGCACCTCCCACAGAAAAATGGTGATTCTGGCTTTGTTTTTGCTCATTTCGTGTTGGTTACTGCACAGCTGTGTAGAGCAAGTTGAAATGCATCATCAGAGCCAGTGCTTCACGCATTTGGAGCTTTCTAAAAAAATTGATCATGGGATATAGCCTCCCGAATCAGTTCTCTATCATGACAACTTGCGAAAAAAGTCTCTCGCGGGATGCTACATATCGTATATGTATACAGAGATGATAAGTGAGAGACTTGCTCTTTCTCTTTAGGATTCAATCCCTGCACACACCAATTTCTTACGGTCTTCCAGGCGAGGCTTCAATGTTCGTCAAACCACAAACCATTTTTCCAGCGGTCTTTCAGACGGGCCACCACAAATTTCCGACGGTATTCGAGACGCTTGTTGTGATTTAGAAAACCACAAACCATTTTCCGACAGACTTCGAGACGCATCTTGTGATTTAGCAAACTACAAACCATTTTTATAAAGACAGAATCACCGTCTTCGACCAGAAGTCGCACAGACTGAACACTTAACATCTAGCATGAGACAACGGACGACGGTCTTCCGACGGTCTTCGAGACGCGTCTTGTGATTAAGCAAACCACAAACCATTTTCCGACGGTCTTCGTGACGCGTCTTGTGATTTAGCAAACCACAAACCATTTTCCGACAGTCTTCGAGACGCGTCTTGTGATTAAGCAAACTACAAACCATTTTCCGACGGTCTTCGAGACGCGTCTTGTGATTTAGCAAACTGAAATATATCACTCGTCACAGTTTATCCAGTTGATGAAATCAGCGACAGGATCCAAAAAATAGACAGGATCGCCAAATTGTGTGGCCCTAAATGACCGAAACGAAGCTATGACGGCGACTCTCCGTGGATGCGTGTGCACGCCGTGGAGGTCTGACTGGGAGAGGAAAAATCATGGCTTGCTGCTCGCCGATTGACACGCTGATGTGTGAATCTATTGTAACACGCTGAAGGCATTTTACTCAAACCCCACATATTCCACAACAGAAAACTCGGATTTTTCATTTACTCTCGGAAATTTCAAAGTATTAAGGTTCCCCCAAACACACGCGACGCGACAGCAGCGACGCGATTCTATCACTTGGCGACAGCGATTCTGTCGCCGTTGGTATGGAAGCGTAAATAGAACATTGCCTGCAGCGACCCAACGACAGAATCGCTGCGACTAGTTGTCGCCGTCGCGGCGATGAAATCGCTTAGGTTTGGGGGAGCCTTTAATCTTGATTACTCACCTACTCTGGCTCTAGAGAGGGATTTCTCAAGAATTTTATTGAGGTTAGCTCCTTCTCCATGAAAAAGATCTAGAAAATGGCCACGATACACCGGATCAAGAATCGAACTTATGAGACAACTGAAAGTCTTTTGCAATGTTCCAGAAAATCAAAATAATATCGCTTAGTATGTCAAATTAAGTTTATTAAGATGCAACCAAATCCTTTTAACTTATTTCTTTCCCAACAGGGAGCCCAACAGCGAGCTGCTTAGTGATGTGACGGATGTTGTGAGAGTGGTTACGTTAGCGACGGCATTGTTCAGTTCGGTAACCAGAGTGCTTGATACTGAAGCTCCAGCAGCGACGATTTGGTTAACGATGGCGTTCACGTTGTTAAGAGCGGCCGACAATTGGTTGACGGCTGTGTTGAGATTCGGGTTTACAATGGATCCGATTAAAGAAAACGCGTTGCCAACGAGACCGGATACAGTCGATTGGGCATTACTAACAGCCGTTAGAGCTTCACTCAGAGCCGTATTCAAAGCAGTGTTGGAGGTAGTGACAACATTGCTCAAAGCACTGTTAAGCAAGCTTGTTACGTTCGTCAGTTGGCCCAGCAGAGTGCCGAGCAAGCTGGATAGTGTGTTGCCAATGTTCGTAAGCAATTGCGGGTTGGCAAGAGTGACCTGTAGATAACAATTACGGAAACATAATTTATTTCAATTTATATTTATGGTACGTCTTACCCCCAAAAGGCACAGGCCAAAACCGATGATCAGCAAGTTTTTCATTTTGTTAGTAGAAGTATCGGTGATTTTCTTGTCAAAACTGGAACTGCTTGAAATCAATTTGGGTTTCAGTATTTATAGCAAAACGTGTATCGAGAAATAATCTAACCTTAGAACCCATACAAACGAAATATTTTCTCAAATATGTTTGCAACTTTCAATATCTTTCAGAAGAATGCATGGCATTATTGAAAGTATGACTGGGACAAATGACATGGCTTATAAACAATTAAAACGTATTTCGATTCAACATAGACGAATGAGACGACAATGGAGCATTGTAAAAGAATAGTTTGTTTTGAAGATAAAACGTTCCAAGGCTGCGCATAGAACATATATGTTGCGTAGATCATTTTCCAATAATGAACAAAACCGGCTTTCATTTGATTTGAATTTATGCTGCATTGTGCTCGAGAATTATTTTAATGTAGTTCATTATTTATTGGAATGAAATACAAACACCACAACATATTGAATATTATTTCAAATAAACTTTCAATTTAACAATAACAGACCTTAGTATGGAATATAAAAGTAATAATACAAATTTAGATTTAAAAGAAGATGAACTTTATTTAATTTTGAAGGGCAATACGTGACTAACTTGTATTTCAATGGTCTTAAAAAAGTTTCTTCGTTACCTCTGGAATCTTAAATACTATTATCAACACATTTCCAAAGTTCTATTTAGCTCCAGAAATATTTCATTTTAATATATAATTGTTTTCTCCTACTACTCAATAACCGACGTAAGTTAATTAATTAGATAATAAATTGCCCGATCAATTTTAATCAATCATAATGTGAAAACAACCCCGTAACATGGTATGATAAACAAAATTATCATTCGTAGCCTTAAAAGGTATCTATTATATAATAAACACCTCATTGTCAATAACGCAATATTATAGAATTGAAGGTCATCAAAACATCTAGAATTGGAGCATCAAAACATGGTCAGATATGAATCGTAATACTATATTAGTTAGCCTAGTTGTGCTTCCAACAATGCTATGTATTCTTTTGTGAGATATTGATTTGCTAAGTAACATAATCTGTTTGAAGCATATTTTGTTTGCCTTTAAAAGGAAATGGGAGTATGGGTTTTGGAATCAAGCTCGCTATAAATACTACGTTCCGAGTTACTTTCAACCAGTTCCAGTTTTGAAGCTGTCATAGATACTTTTACTACCAAGATGAAAAACTTGCTGATCATCGGTTTTGGCCTGTGCCTTTTGGGGGTGAGACATCTTACAAATGAAAATTTGAAATATAATTATCATTCCGTATTCGTCATTTGCAGGCCACTCTTGCCAATCCACAATTGCTTACGAACATTGGCAACACTCTATCCAGCTTGCTCGGCACTCTGCTAGGACAACTGTCTACTCTAACCAACTTGCTCAACAGTACTTTGAGCAATGTTGTCACTACCTCTAACGCTGCTTTGGCTACGGCTCTGAGTGAAGCTCAAACGGCTGTTAATAGTGCCCAATCGACTGTATCCGGCCTCGTTGGTAACGCTTTTTCTTTAATCGGTTCCGTTGTAAACCCAAATCTCAACACAGCCGTCAACCAACTGTCGGCCGCTCTTGACAACGTGAACACCATCGTTAGCCAAATTGTCGCTGCTGGAGCTTCGGTATCAGACACTCTGGTCACCGAGCTGAACAATGCCGTCGCTAACGTAACCGCTCTCACAACGTCCGTCGCATCACTAAGCAGCTCGCTGTTGGGCTCCTTGTTGGGTAAGAAATAAGTTAATAACACATCTTAATAAACATAATTGTGCATTTTGCAAATACCTTGTTTGATTGCCTTGGGTACCCTATTCGCTGTGAAAACCAGATTTCCGTCTTTTGGGTGAGTTCCAATATTGTAAAAGAAAACTCCAAGGATACAAAACCACCCTAAAATGTCATCGCTTCTTAAATAAAAAAGTTTGATATGCTCATGCTTCATGGCGTATTATAGGTCTAGATTGTCCGATTGCCTTGAAATGTTCAGGGAAGAAGCGTTCTCATGTCTATTTTTTGGTACATGACTTGATTTGACCATGGTGCCAATCCGGCCGGATTTATTTAGGGGGGAGGGGAGTCCTGCGTCAGGTGCAGTCAAAAACGGGTCATTTTTTTAAACCATTGATAAATGAACGAAAGTGCCCAGAATGTTGATGCAAACGTGATCAGTCATTATTGAGCAGCATCAGAAGTTATTTTTGATACAATTGAATCACCAGGACATGGTTCCGGATGTTCAGGGAACCTGCTTCCCTGGGGCAGTGAACACTTTTCAAGTGGTCTAAAAACCAGTCTTGCGACATATCAAACTTCATGATTTTAGAAGACAATCTCAATAGATGAGTTTTTGAAAATTTTTGGATACATTGGTCACGGTCGGAAGTGTTCCCGGGAGCCTGGTTTCCTCAAGGAAGTGGACAAATTTTGATTAGCACCGAAACCCATCTTGCAACATATCAAACTCCATGATTCTGAAAGTCAAGTTCACTAGATGAGTTTTCAGAGGTTTGGACATATTGGCCACGTCGGGAAGTGTTCTCGGGAACCTGGTTTTTTTCAAGGAAGCCATCAAATTTCGATAAGCTCTGAAACCTGTCTTGCGACATATCTGACATAATAATTTCGAAAGACAATATCAACAGATGTAATTTTGAGAGATCTTGGACACATTGGCCACGTGCGGTAGTGATCACAGGGACCTGGTTCCCTTTTTAGCTCCGAAACCCATCTTGCGACATGTCAACCTCCATGATTTTAAAAGATAAGCTCACTAGATGAGCATTTAAAACGTTTTGGACACATTGGCCACGGCCGGAAGTGTTCCCGGGAACCTGGTTTCCTCATGTAATTGGATGAATTTCGATTAGCACCGAAACCCATCTTGCGACATATCCAACTCCATGATTTTGAAAGACAAGTCCAATAGATGAGTTTTTCAGGGGTTTTAAACACGTTGGCGACGTCCGGAAGTGTTCCCAGGAGCCTGGTTCCCTCAAGAAAGTGGACAAATTTCACCTAGCAGCAACATCTATCTTGCGACATATCAAACTCCATGTATGAATTGTCACACTTCGGGCAACACCCCCCTCCCCCTCTAAGTGTTACGTAATGTATGGGTTCCCCCTTGTTGTTTTTAAAACATTGCTTGAATTTATGAAGAATTCAAGACAAAGCAAATCTGCTTATGGATTATTATAGGCCTTCTTCGGGAGTGAAGGTAATATGTGGGTTCTATACAGGACTCTACAAGGCTTGATGGCTTTCATAAGTCTTTCTCAAAACCAACATAAATTTTAACTAATGGTTTAATGTCATTTCCATTCTCTAGCTATTGGAAGTCGAAACATGGATCTGTAGTATTCTTGCGGATCTGAATAAATGGCAATTGTATAAAACCGAAAAAGCTATTAAGCCATTATAAAACCTCTATAAAACTAGCAACTAGCACAATGCTTCTCTGAAGCATTGCAATTGTGACTTGGATTGATGACAACTCCATATTGTCAGTCTACACAAGGGATCGTAATGCTTCCTCATTCTCACGAGCAGAGATAGATTTTCGCCAAGAAATCATTGTGTAGGCTGATGAGAGATAATTATTTCTCACTCACTGTCAGTGCCTTGAAAAGTTGATTTGCTTGTTTTCTCGATTCATTCATACTTTTCGTGCCTTCAGCATTGCAAACAAGAGTAGCTTTAATGGAACAAAATACCTATCACCAATAATCGATGTGATGTGGCTAGAATGTTATTTTTTGTTGGTGTTCTGGGTTCGAATCCCGTTGCGGTCATAAAGTTTTTATAAATGCAAACTGAAATTTTTCTGCGAAAAATGTACGAGGCGTAAGAATGATGAAAAGAAAAAAGAATTTCATCAAGTATGCACGATTTTCGTTAATTTTTCAGGCTTGTTCTAGAGAAAAAAGCAGTGAGTGAAAGATGTAACTCACCACAAACTTAGAAAAAAAGATTCTCCTCCGACGAAAACGAATATTTTGAACCTTGAGCTAACACAATTCTAAGATGGACTCTATACGGACTTGGGCTTGGGTTCCATCTGCCGTTCATCCAAACCTTTAACGATTCGCTGTACTGCTAGACGTATTATAACGCCATGAAGCATGAGCATATCAAACTTTATTATTTAAGAAGCGATGACATTAATTTAGGGTGGTTTTGTATCCTTGGAGTTTTCTTCTATAATATTGGAACTCACCCCAAAGCCGGAAATCTGCTTTTCACAGCAAAGTGGGTACCCAAAGCAATCAAACAAGGTATTTGCAAAATGCACAATTGTGTTTATTAAGATGTGGTCAAATCCTTTTAACTTATTTCTTACCCAACAGGGAGCCCAACAGCGAGCTGCTAAGTGATGCGACGGACGTTGTGAGAGCGGTAACGTCAGCAACGGCATTGTTCAGCTCGGTAACCAGAGTGCTTGATACTGAAGCTCCAGCAGCGACGATTTGGTTAACGATGGCGTTCACGTTGTCAAGAGCGGCCGACAATTGGTTGACGGCTGCGTTGAGATTTGGGTTTACAACGGAACCGATTAAAGAAAATGCGCTACCAACGAGGCCGGATACAGTCGATTGGGCACTATTAACCGCCGTTTGAGCTTCACTCAGAGCCGTAGCCAAAGCAGCGTTAGAGGTAGTGACAACATTGCTCAAAGTACTGTTGAGCAAGTTGGTTAGAGTAGACAGTTGTCCTAGCAGAGTGCCGAGCAAGCTGGATAGAGTGTTGCCAATGTTCGTAAGCAATTGTGGATGGGCAAGAGTAGCCTGTAAATCACGAATACGGAATGATAATTATATTTTAAATTTTCATTTATTAGATGTCTCACCCCCAAAAGGCAAATGCCAAAACCAATGATCAGCAAGTTTTTCATCTTGGTAGTAAAAGTATCTATGACAGCTTCAAAACTGGAACTGGTTGAAAGTAACTCGGATTGTAGTATTTATAGCGATCTTGCTTCCAAAACTACTCCCGTTTCCTTTCAAAGGCAAACAAAATATGTTTCAAACGGTTTATGTTACTCAGCAAATCAATATCTCACAAAAGAATACATAGCATTGTTGGAAGCACAACTGGGCTAACTAATATAGTATTACGATTCATATCTGACCATATACTATGTTTTGATGCTCCAATTCTAGATGTTTTGATGACCTTCAATTCTATAATATTGCGTTATTGACAATGAGGTGTTTATTATGTAATAGATACCTTTTAAGGCTACGAATGATAATTTTGTTTATCATGCCATGTAATGGTTATGTTTTTACATTATGATTGATTTGAATTAATCGGGAAATTTATTATCTAATTAATTAAATTACGTCGGTAATTGAGTCGTAGGAGAAAACAATTATATATTAAAATGAAATATTTCTGGAGCTAAATAGAACTTTGGAAATGTGTTGATAATATTATTTAAGATTCCAGAGGTAACAAAGCAACTTTTTTAAGACCATTAAAATACAAATTTGTCACGTATTGCCCTTCAAAAATAAATAAACTTCATCTTCTTTTAAATCTAAATTTGTATAATTACTTTTATATTCCATACTAAGGTCCGTTAATGTTAAATTGAAAATTAATTTGAAAAAACATTCAATATGTTTGGTGTTTGTATTTCATTCCAAAAAATAATGTACTACATTAAAAGGATTCTCGAGCACAATGCAGCATAAATTCAAATCAAATGAAAGCCGGTTTTGTTCATTATTGGAAAATGATCTACGCAACATATATGTTCTATGCGCAACCTTGGAACGTTTTGACTACAAAACAAACTATTCTTTTACAATGCTCCATTGTCGTCTCATTCGTCTATGATGAATCGAAATACGTTTTAACTGTTTATAAGCAATGTCATTAGTCCCAGTCATACTTTCAATAATGCCATGCATTATTCTGAAAGATATTAAAAGTTGCAAACACATTTGAGAAAATATTTCGTTTGTATGGGTTCTAAGGTTAGGTTATTTCTCGATACATGTTGCTATAAATATTGAGAACCAAATTAGTTTCCAGCAGTTCCAGTTTTGACAAGAAAGTTACAGATACTTCTACTAACAAAATGAAAAACTTGTTGATCATCGGTTTTGGCCTGTGCCTTTTGGGGGTAAGACGTACCATAAATATAAATTGAAATAAATTATGTTTCCGTAATTGTTATCTACAGGTCACTCTTGCCAGTCCGCAATTGCTCACGAACATTGGCAACACTCTATCCAGCTTGCTCGGCACTCTGCTGGGCCAACTGACGAACGTAACAAACTTGCTCAACAGTGCTTTGAGCAATGTTGTCACTACCTCTAATGCTGCTTTGGCTACGGCTCTGAGTGAAGCTCAAACGGCAGTTAATAATGCCCAATCGACTGTGTCCGGCCTCGTTGGTAACGCTTTTTCTTTAATCGGTTCCGTTGTAAACCCGAATCTCAACACAGCCGTCAACCAATTGTCGGCCGCTCTTAACAACGTGAACGCCATCGTTAACCAAATCGTCGCTGCTGGAGCTTCAGTATCAAGCACTCTGGTTACCGAGCTGAACAATGCCGTCGCTGACGTAACCGCTCTCACAACGTCCGTCGCATCACTAAGCAGCTCGCTGTTGGGCTCCCTGTTAGGAAAGAAATAAGTTAAAAGGATTGGGCTGCATCTTAATAAACTTAAATTGACATACTAAGCGAAATTAGTTTGATTTTCTGGAACATTGCAAAAGACTTTCAGTTGTCACATGAGTTCGATTCTTGATCCGGTGAATCGTGGTTATTTTCTAAATTACTTTTATGAAGCTAAACTCAATAAAATTCGTGAGAAATCCCCCTCCAGAGCCAGAGTAGGTGAGTAGCCAAGAAAAGTGAGGAGTGAGAAGTGAGACGTCTCACTCTTCATCTTTCTCTTCTGACTGTAAAAAGTGAGAAGCGTGAAGTGAGTAGTGATCTGTGAGTAGTAGTAGAGATCTCTCACTTCTCACTCCTCATTGCTCACTTCTTACTGTGAAAAGTGAGCAGTGTGAAATGGCTAGTCTCACTACTCACTTCACGCTTCTCACTTTTTTCAGTGAGAAATGAGGAGGAATGATAATTGAGACGTCTCACTTCTCACTTGCGAAGTGCATATTTATAAAATAGGCCCAACGTAAGCAGCATATTATGTCTTTATGGTGTATGGGTCCTGGAAATTGTAACAAAATCGTTTTATGAAACTTAACATGTTATTGGATTTCCTTACAATTGTGTTAATATTTAATTGTAGAAGGCTTTTGGTACACCATGTATGAAATAGAATTATTTCGTTTTTAAATGTTACATTATCCTCGGCAGTTTTAATTAGGTCCCCGGTTACGAGAAATAAGAACTGGTAATGTTTTTTGTCTATATTAAATCTAATTTTACACTCCCATCGAGAAGTGAAATGCTGTATATTATAACCTCAGCAACCTCACAAAAAAAAATCCCCCGAAGACGGGTGTTGAACCTGGACCCTCCACACTCAGCGTATCTCGACTGATGCGCTAACCATCTGGACTATATACCAGATGAGGAAAGATGCTATCATAGTCTACGTTGCATGATATGTTGGTGTAACAATCATAATGTAATCTCAAGTGGAAGGGTAATAAGGGACAGCAAAGAGTGATACGAGTGGAATAGGCATCAAGCAAATTGATGTCCTGTTCCGTCATTAAACTAAATGGAATAGGGAAGATTGTGTGGGTCGAAGTAATATTGCTGTCCACTGTCATATACTTGTTCTAGGAGGAACCAACGAGTTCACTTAGATGTATTGATCGAAACCAAATACATAAACCAACTTAATACAATGAGCTAGCATAATAACTATGACATTCTCTGATCTGTTTGCATGCGAGATTTGGATACAAAACACTTAATACAAAGAATGTCACACAAAATTGTTTTGGGTGTATAGATCGTAAAAAGCCAGACATGAACAGTCACGGAGGTGACTAGGTTCGATTCCAGGTCCGGTCTAGGAAATTTTCGGGTTTGATATTTTCTCGACTTCCCTGGGCACAAAAAAATCATCGTGTTAGCCTCATGATATACGAATGCAAAAATGGTAACTTGGCTTGGGAACCTTGCGGTTAATATCTGTGGAAGTGCTAAAAGATCACTAAGCTGCGAAGCGGTAATGTCCCAGTGGAGGATGTTATGCCAATAAGAAGAAGAACAATTCGGTAAATAATTCCTAATCCATTTAGGGAAACGGTTCGGCACTTCATCCCATAGCTCCTATTTCCATCCCATCAAAAACAAAGCTATGAAAAGGAATTTTGTTTGTTTCTTATTTTTGTGATTATTTTGTGAGATTGGTGCCGTATTTCTTTGTTTTGCGATGAGATGAATATATGTTCAGTGAGATGGAAATCGGAACAGTTCCCCTATTTGTTTTTTTTTTCTGCGATTTCAAACAATTAAGAAATGATCAGCATGAGTAGTAACAGCTGTTCTTTCATTAGCTTATAAGTTGATTCGACGTCATAGACGCTGAAGACATGAACACATTTAAACACGAGATCCAGATATTTCATAACTGGAGTATAAAAAGTTTGCTACAGCTCAATATAAAGAAATGTAACTTAATTACTATAAGCAGAAAACGAAATATTCCAAATATGACAATCACTTTAGGTAGCCAAAAGGTAACAAGATGTGATAGAATATGGGATCTTGGCATAATTATAGACTCTAAGCTTACGTTCATTGACCATTATAATACTATTATAAACAAATCTAATAATATGTTAGGATTCAGAAAAAGGTTTGGCTACAACTTCCACGATCCATACACTATAAAAATATTATATATTTCTTATGTCAGATCGACACTTGAATATTGCAGCCAAGCTTGGTCACCTTACACAGTCACGCATGACACAAGACTTGAGTCGGTACAAAAGCAATTTTTATTATATGCACTACGCAAGTTAGAGTGGACTCATCTTCCACTCCCGTCTTATGAAGCACGATGCATGCTAATTAGTATACAAACATTGAAGGAACGACGGGAATCATCGTATCTTTCATTAATGATATTATCCCGAACAAGGTCGACTCAAATGCAATATTATCTAAATTAAATTTTTATATCTCATCAAGACCTTTGCGAAATCGAACTTTATTTGCCTATTTGCCTGGACCAACTGGACATAACATGGCTGAATAGCGATCTACAGGAGGTTGTGAGAACTGTGAGGTCTGCATGGGAGGTTTTGAGATTGAGTTCTGAAGAATGCTATAAAACTCTAATACAACCTCACCTGATACTTGGGATAACTTGGTCTATGTTCCACTTAGTGTTGATATGAACCTTTCCGTATCTGACGTCTATTTTTAATAAGTCAAAAGCACAGTTTTTGACCGATTCTTTCGCAACAACTAGCATTTTCTCCCAATTTTCTTATATTTCTAAAAATTCTAAAAATTTCAATTAAATCCATACCTCGGAATTTGGGCTATATGTCACACGACTTGCAGCATTACATGTGACATGACAATCGCCAGGAGGACCTGTGGGGTGGACATTTCCTACTTTTGGTCTAAACAAGTCATGTGACGGCTCAACCTTCATGATTTTGTCACATAAAGTTGAAAATAAGCTTTTAGCGGTATTCCTCAGTTATGTACGAAACAATTTGTATGGACCCCTCGATTTTCGTCAAATATTGACTTACCAAAACTGCCATTACTCAGACATTTCTCATTCGATCTTTTATGTTAGCAATCGTTGAAGAGATTTTTTGTAACTTTTAAACTGTTTAATAATTGTGTTTAATAATTCGTGAGTCTTGGTTTTGGTGACAATAAAGATAAATTACGATTTCCGAAGGGATGACATTTTGGGTTGGTTTTGTATTCTTGGGGATTTTTCGGTCATATTGGAACCCAATCAAACAAAGCATTTGCAATGTGCACAATCGTGTTTATTAAGATGTGGCCAAATCCCTTTAACTTATTTCTTACCCAACAAGGAGCCCAACAGCGAGCTGCTAAGTGATGCGACGGACGTTGTGAGTGCGGTCACGTTAGCGACGGCATTGTTCAGCTCGGTAACCAGAGTGCTTGATACTGAAGCTCCAGCAGCGACGATTTGGTTAACGATGGCGTTCACGTTGTCAAGAGCGGCCGACAATTGGTTGACGGCTGTGTTGAGATTTGGGTTTACAACGGATCCGATTAAAGAAAAAGCGTTACCAACGAGGCCGGATACAGTCGATTGGGCATTATTAACAGCCGTTTGAGCTTCACTCAGAGCCGTGGACAAAGCAGCATTAGAGGTAGTGACAACATTGCTCAAAGCACTGTTGAGCAAGTTTGTTACGTTCGACAGTTGGCCCAGCAGAGTGCCGAGCAAGCTGGATAGAGTGTTGCCAATGTTCGTGAGCAATTGCGGACTGGCAAGAGTGACCTGTAGATAACAATTACGGAAACATAATTTATTTCAATTTATATCTATGAATTGTCTTACCCCCAAAAGGCACAGGCCAAAACCGATGATCAGCAAGTTTTTCATTTTTGCAGTGGGAGTATCTAATACCGTCTCAAAACTGGAACTGGTTGAAAGTAACTCGTATCGTAGTATTTATAGCGGACTTGTATCAAAAAATATTTCCATTGGCATTCACAGACAATCAAAATATTTCCCAATCGAATTATGTTGCCTGGGAAATTGATATCTCACAGAAGAATGCATAGCATTGTTGTAAGCACAACAAATACAAAATTGTATCACGATTCTTAGTTGAGCTTACATTATGTTTTGATGCTACTTTCAAGGACGATTTCAATTCTTACAAGTAGGTAATTGATAATGAGGTGTTTGTTCTGCAATATATAACTGCCAGGGCAACGAATAACAAACATAATATGCCATCTGTTGTAGAATTTTTTTTTACATTATGTCCAAATAAAATTATTCGTGCAATTTATTTAAGCACTGAGTTCAAAATTTGAACTATATGATGAAAATAATAGGCATTGAGTGGTAGGGAAAACAATAATTTTGTCTTGTGATTTGAACTTAGAGCTTCACAAATATTTCAATTATAATATTTTTGAAAATGTCTGCAAAAACGTCTACTTTAACCTAACAAGTTTTTTTTTTGTTTTTACATGTTGAATTCAACGGAAGCGAAGCTAATTTTTGAAAGGTTAGTGGAATACGATTTGGCTAAATATTGCCCTTCAAATTTGTGGAATTATTTTTTCCAATGAATGTTTAAGTCCATATATTTTATTCTAATCTAAAGTGATTCAATTATTTTTACCCTAACTATAAATTGAAAATCCTTGCGCAGCAGCAAAACGTTGAACATAACAGTAAAAATATTTTGGTCTTGCGGTATTTGGTTGAATAGTTCGTTTTTGAGTGATAAAATGGCTTACTTTTCCATACCTTACATTTCCATGAGAGCTGTGATGACCATTGAAGCACCTTAAACATTCATTCTAATAATGGAAAACCAACAATGAAAAAACAATTGTTTTATTAGTACATTTTGCTCAATTAGCATGGATGAATGATCAAACGGGGAAGGTTCGTTTGGCCGAAACCCATTTGCCAAAGCCATTTGTCCGGATGCCACTAGGCCAAAAGTTGTTTGGCCTAATATACCATTTGGCCGAACAGACCATTAGGCTGAAAGTCATTTGGCCGAAAAAGTCTTTTGGCCCAAAATGCTCATTTGGCCGAAAGGGTCGTTTGGCCGGAAGGGTCATTAGGTCGAAAGGGTCAATAGGACGAAAGAGTCATTTGGCCGAAAGGGTAATTGAGCCGTAAGGGTCATTTGGCCGAAAAGGTCGTTTGGACGAAAGGGTCGTTTGGCTGAAAAGGTCGTTTGACCGAAAGAGTCAATTGGCCGAATAGATCATTTAAAAAGTGAGAAATGAGGAGACGTCTCACTTCTCACTCCCTATTTATCACTTCTCGCTGTAATAAATGAGGAGCGCAAAGTGAGTAGTGAGACGTCTCACTACTAACATCGCGCTTCTCACTTTTTACAGCAAGAAGTGATAAAGGAGGAGTGAGAAATGAGACGGCTCACTTCTCACTTTTCAAATAACCTATTCGGCCAAATGACCCTTTCGGCCTAATGACTCTTTCGGCCAGATTACCCATTCGGCCAAATGACCCTTTCGGCCCCTCATTGTCTCTCCAAAATACTCCGATTTGAATTAAAATGTGTTCCACTTTTCTTCGTTAGATCAATTTATAAAAATCGTCAGTTTTAGCAATTCTGCTGTATTATAAAAATATCCCTAAATATTTCAATCACAGTTTGCATTGTGATTTGATTGTTTCAAATGTCCAAATATTTAATAAATGAAAGAAAAAAACAAATGTAGATCGATTTTATTTTTTGGTAGGCACAGCCCCAACATCCCCTAAGGCCTGATGCAACTTTAAAGCATTGTATTCCCTTTATATGGGGTCCACATAAGATAACCTTGAAAAAAGTGTTGAAATCAGTTTTGGCCCAAGCGGCCTGACGAAATCGGCAATTCTCGAGGCATTCGAGACACAGAATAAGCACAAATGTCATTCATTCCTAGAATACTCGAATTCCCCGCAACTTAAATTTGAATCAAATAGAAACCAGGTCAGTTAATAACGTGAAAATAATCCACTCAACAAATATTTTTCTGCCGCAGCCTTGAAAACTTGTTACTACAGAACAAACTACTCGTTGACAATGCTTCATTGTCGTCTCATTCGTCTGTGATGAAACACATTTTGACTGTTTATAAGCAATGTCATTCATCCTAGTCTCACTTTCAATAATGCCATGCTTTCTTTTGAAAATATCTGTTTCAAAAGTGCAATAAACATTATCAGAAAACATTTCGTTTAGGATAAATTATTTCCCGATACATGTTGCTATAAATACTGAGACCTAAATTGATTTCAAGCAGTTCCAGTTTTGACAGGAAAGTCACAGATACTTCTATTAACAAAATGAAAAACTTACTGATTATCGGTTTTGGCCTGTGCCTTTTGGGGGTAAGACGTACCATAAATATAAATTGAAATAAATTATGTTTCCGTAATTGTTATCTACAGGTCACTCTTGCCCATCCGCAATTGCTTACGAACATTGGCAACACACTATCCAGCTTGCTCGGCACTCTGCTGGGCCAACTGACGAACGTAACAAACTTGCTCAACAGTGCTTTGAGCAATGTTGTCACTACCTCTAATGCTGCTTTGGCTACGGCTCTGAGTGAAGCTCAAACGGCGGTTAATAATGCCCAATCGACTGTGTCCGGCCTCGTTGGTAACGCTTTTTCTCTAATCGGTTCCGTTGTAAACCCAAATCTCAACACAGCCGTCAACCAATTGTCGGCCGCTGTTAGCAACGTGAATGCCATCGTTAACCAAATTGTCGCTGTTGGAGCTTCAGTATCAAGCACTCTGGTTACCGAGCTGAACAATGCCGTTGCTAACGTAACCGCTCTCACAACGTCCGTCACATCACTAAGCAGCTCGCTGTTGGGCTCCCTGTTGGGTAAGAAATAAGTAAAAAGGATTTGGCCACATCTTAATAAACACAATTGTGCACATTGCAAATACTTTGTTTGATTGCTACGCATGATAAGAGAATATTTCCTGACGGAATTCAGGTCAGTAGCCATCGATAGGTTAACGCACAACTGTCATTTTTATTTTTTCACGCATGCTGCGACGCAGCAAAACTAAATAAACAAAAATGACAGTTGTGCGTTGCTTCCGTATCGAGTGGTGTGCCCCCGAAAACGCGAGCACTTTGAAACTTGGATTCCGTCAGGAGTGACCTTAACCGTCTTAGATGTGAGTTCCAATATGACCGAATATTCTCCAAGATTATAAAACCACCCTGTCATCGCTTCTGAAATCATAAAATTGGATATGCCGGTATACCATAAATGTCATGTCATAAGTCTAGCAGGATACCGCACCGTTAAAAGCTCGAATGACCAGCACTTGAAACCCTTAGCCCATGTCCGTATACTGTCCATCTTAGAATATTGAAGACTCAAAGTCAGCCAAAGAAGTCAAAAATACCTTGGTCTACGTTCCGCTCACTGTTGATAATAACCTTTCCGTATCTGGCGTATAATTTTAATGAGTTGCGAATATCGAGCAAGCTGTCAAAAAGGGCCGCCCAGAAGCCATGTGATCATACATGGAGGGAGGGGGGATTTACAAAAAAAAACACAATAAACCACATGAACCGTTTGTTTGAGAAACTGCATATTTAACATTGCCTGAATGAGATTTTTATATATTCTGAATCTTTGTCCTTGTGATCTGTATAGAAGAAATCGGCCATTTGGACATTTGGACATTTGGCCGAATAGTTCATTTGAAAAGTGAGAAATGAGGTGTGAAAAGTGAGACTCTCACTACTTATTCCGCGCTTCTTACTTTTTACAGTGAGAAATGGGAAATAAGTAGTGATAAGTGACGCGTCTCACTTTTCACACCTCATTTCTCACTTTTCAAATGTCCTATTCGGCCAAATGACCTATTCGGCTAACACCTCTACACCGATATAAATATTTTTTCAAGGTTTTCGAGATTATTTTTGCGATTGGCAATTAGGTAAATGATGTGTATTTTGTAACATAGTTACAAAATAGGAACCGTTTTAGTACATTTAATTGAGTTTGATTGATTAGCTTATGCCATGAGAAGCCGATTTAAATCATCTTGTAGGATTAAGTACTAAGATTCGAGCAAATACGTATTACCGGTAGCGCCTCTGGTTGTCAAAAAATGCAACTACCTTACATACTGAATCACAAGCAACTTGGGTGTCACTTGCCGTTTTTCTTCTCAGAAAAATATGATGAGATGACAAGAGAATTTTGAGGTAATATTTCTTCTAATAATTTATTTACCTTTAAGATTCCAAAGGTTATAAAGAAACAATTTGCCAATCAATAGCTCTTTACTAAGTTGAACGGCAATTGAAGAGGACGTAGTCCCTGTGAGTTTGTGACCATTATTAGCCGGAACAATCGTTCAATCAAGCTTTAGTGAGGGAAATTGTAGAATCTTATAAGTACGTTCTTTGTAAAGCATTTCTATGTTGTTTCTAGCTATCAGAATCACGAAAATTGGTGGAAGAAAGTTACTAGGCCCAAGTGCGCGGGAACAAGAATTTCCGATGTAAGATGTAAAATGTTACACAAAAAAAGCTTGTTGAAAAATTTAGTATTTCAAAATTAGTACCAATAACTAATTTTAGTAAATAAGTCGTGGCTGCTCGAGACTCAGGTAAGGCATCGAATAATTCTGCTCAAACAACTCGTGTAAAATTGGTGTTATGTTGTGCTAATGTGACCTGTGATTTATGTTTTTCCCTTTTTGGTGTGTGAAGGAACTTGAAATCTTTCACGCGAAGGTGTTCCGTCCGGTCTGAAGATCGGATTGTAGGTTGCGAGAGGTCTCGATCACTCCGATTCCTCTTGGTGGTAGGTAGGATTGTAGTAGAATTGATAGGACTGGTAACAAAAATTAAATTCCTATTAACGAACTCGGAGATTGTTTTAGACAAAGGAAAGATTGATCGATTGTTTTTTTTTAGAATTCATTGTCTGGGAAGGGAACTGGGGATTAAATCGTAAAGGTTGTGAGTGATTTGGTCGGTTCGTTCTACTGTTTTTCCATGATTTTGAAGGACTCGCCCTGAGTCTCGCCGGGTATCTTATCTTGCTGCTTCACAAGCAAGAGATTTAGGTCATCTTGCTTGGCGCTTAAGTGAAGCCAGTTAAACGGAAATCAAAGAACGGTTCCAACTCCAAAACTCCTCGTTACAATTTTTTAAACATTCACTTAATATTATTCGTCGAGAATACACATATTTTAATACTAAAAAGCACGTACTTTGGCCGTCAACCTGCCCTCCCTCATGTGAATAATTTGGATGAGAAACTGCATATATCCATTTTACACAATTTCGAGAAAACAACGAAAAAACTGTTTTTAAACAAAGTGACACTGAATATTTCGATTTCTTCGATACATATCAATAGTTTTTGCAAAACTCCACATCATGGGGAACTTCCAGTGCGAAAACTGTAAGCAGTACTCCATAATTGCTTTTAAAAGTGCATGTACATATATAGTTTCTCCCAACAAACAACAAAAAATCATACATTCCTGTACAAAAAAAAACATTTTCGTATTTTTTACCAGAATAGGGTAAGGGGGGTATTTTGAACCACCATTTCGACGGCTCATATTTTGGACCACTAAGTGCAAATTCCTCTTGGTAGTCCAAAATAAGAGCCCTTGTGAGGGTGGCCCAAAATACATCCTATACCCTACGTATTTTGGACGAGGATTCAGAATATATAAAAATCTCATTTTGGTCAAAAATGTTACATATGCAATTTCTCAAACAAACGATTCATGTAGTTTATTTTGGTCTTTTTGCAAACCCCTCCTCCCTTCATGTATGACCACATGGCTTCTGGACGGTCCTTTTCGACAGCTTGTTCAATATTTGCAACTCATTAAAATTATACGCCCGCTACGGAAAGGTTATTATCAACAGTGAGCGGAACGTAGACCAAGGTATTTTTGACAACTTCAGATTGATATTCTACAATATTCTAAAATGGACAGTACACGGACATGGGATAAGGGTTTCATGTGATGCTCATCCGAGCTTTTAACGATGCGGTGTCCTGCTAGACTTATGACATGACATGAAATATCGGCATATCAAATTTTATGATTTCAGAAGCGATGACAGGGTGGTTTCATAATCTGGAACTCACCTCTAAGACGGTTAACTGTTATGCGTAGCAATCAAACAAAGTATTTGCAATGTGCACAATTGTGTTTATTAAGATGTGGCCAAATCCTTTTAACTTATTTCTTACCCAACAGGGAGCCCAACAGCGAGCTGCTAAGTGATGCGACGGACGTTGTAAGAGCGGTAACGTCTGCAACGGCATTGTTCAGCTCGGTAACCAGAGTGCTTGATACTGAAGCTCCAGCAGCGACGATTTGGTTAACGATGGCGTTCACGTTGTCAAGAGCGGCCGACAATTGGTTGACGGCTGTGTTGAGATTCGGGTTTACAAGGGAACCGACTAAAGAAAAAGCGTTACCAACGAGGCCGGATACAGTCGATTGGGCATTATTAACCGCCGTTTGAGCTTCACTCAGAGCCGTGGTCAAAGCAGCATTAGAGGTAGTGACAACATTGCTCAAAGCACTGTTGAGCAAGTTTGTTACGTTCGTCAGTTGGCCCAGCAGAGTGCCGAGCAAGCTGGATAGAGTGTTGCCAATGTTCGTGAGCAGTTGCGGACTGGCAAGAGTGACCTGTAGATAACAATTACGGAGGAATAATTTATTTTCAATTTATATTTATGGTACGTCTTACCCCCAAAAGGCACAGGCCAAAACCGATGATCATCAAGTTTTTCATTTTGTTAGTAGGTGACTTTCTTGTCAAAACTGGAACTGCTTGAAATCAATTTGGGTCTCAGTATTTATAGCAACATGTAGCGGGAAATAATTTACTCTAAACACTCATACAAGCGAAATTAATATCTTTCAAAAGAATGAATGGCATTATTGAAAGTGCGACTGTGATAAATGACATTGCTTATAAACAGTCAAAATGTGTTTCGACATCACCACAAACGAATGAGACGACAATTGGAGCATTGTTAACGAGCAGTTTGTAGTAAAAACTTTTCAAGGCTGCGCAGGAAAATACATGTTGAGTGGATTATTTCCACGTTACAAACTGACCTGGTTTCTGTTTGATTCAAATTTATGTTGCAGCGAATTCGAGTATCCTCGGAACGAACAACATTTGTGCTTATTCTGCGTTTCGAATGAGTCGAGAATTGTCGATTTCGTCACGTCTCTCGTGAGACGATCATGTAATTTAAAAGGGAATAATCGACAATTCTCACTTCATACGAAACGCCATATCTCTTAAAGGCGGAAAATAAGCACAACGTTAAGCTTTTTCAGTGGAGTGTCTTCACCTGTCATAACTCGAGTTTAGTACTATTCCATTTAATTCTACCAACTTGTAATCTTGATACGTATTATGACATCAACTATATGGCAATCTTCAATGTCTCGTACTTGATTCGGAATAGTACTAAAATCTTATGTCTTATGACAGGCACAATTATATCTTTTTATGGAATACAAGCAGAACATATGATAGTAATTTGTGCAACAAACTTTTCAACGGTATGTTTTCCAGCACGGTCGTACGTAGTACGAGTGCTTACCGAACTGGATCTTCCAGAGGGTTTATTCTGGACTTTCGAAGGTAGATTTGACTATTTCCTATTTTGTATCATTATTTTGAATCGTAGCGTTTCTATAAAATAGGACAAAGTTTGATACAAACACCTTGATAAAAATATCAAAGGACGAATTAGTGGCGTTACTGACCGAGACTCGGAGCCCTGATGACCATGCGTGGAATATTGATGGAATATTCCGTTGAATCATTAGCTGAAGGAGAGTTTTCTCAAGAGCAGGTGGAAGTTTTGGAGACAAATATTCCGAGTCTAGATAAAGTCGCGTAGCAAAACCATTCACACACGCAAAGCATTACCATTCATGGTGATCAAGTTTTACAAAACTCTGTGTGTCACGATGTCATCAGCAAAGACTGTTCCGTAATTGTCGCGACGCCCCGTTGCACCTTTGAATGACAAGCTTTCCACTCAAGTTCCCACGGAAATTGGTAATACGTTAGCTTCTGAAAATGTCGAGGCAGCCAAGGATGCAGTTGTTTCAGGTGTAAAGTTCTCGAGAAATCCAAAGACTCAGAAATAGGCGCTCAAAAAACCTTGACGAATGAGTCTCATACTCGAGGCATTTTTCACCTGCCACGCTTACTCGTTTACTGGACACCACCATTACGGGATAGCAGATTTTGCCTATCGCCCTTACCTATTGCCTATCGATTCAACTCCTCAACCCTTCTTTAATAGTATACAAAAGAAAATCCATAGTTTCAAGCGTTGATCTGAAAACAGCAATCCACAGGACCATAAAAACAGTAGAAAATTAGATCAATTCAATTTTTTTGTAGAATCGTCGTCATAATTGGTCTTAATACGGTCCTTAAATTGGTCCTCAAACTTCTGAGGTCGGTGTGAGGCAGTACAACCATGCTCATTTCGTATGGTGAGTACAGCTGAAACATTCGGTTAATTGCCTTAATGTAGGCAATTAAAATGAAAATAAGTTCTACGAGCACACGCGCGTTTCACTGGCGTTTCCACTGGCGCATCTCACCCCGCATAGGGGAGGAGAAGACCACCAGCTGACATCGAGAGAAAAAGTAGAATCATTGAAATTTCACACGGTGTGGTATAGGAAATGAAGTATGTTTTTGTTATAAAACAAAAATTAGAAACGCTTCTCAAAAAAATCTTGGTTTACGGGATTAGAATTTTAAAAGCACACAAAATAGACATGATATCTCGATTTTTAAATTTTTTTCGAATAAGCAGTTAATACTTAAGATTGTTGAACTTCTAACCCCACAAACTAAAAATTGTTTGGCAAAAAAATCTATAACGTTGTAGAGACATTTTGATTTTCATTTTCTATATCATGCCATGTCAAATTTCCATGGTTCTACTTTTTCTCTAAACTTTTCCAGGTGGCAGCACTGATGAAGGAACCTCCCCCATGGTTTCAAAATATTTCGGGTGATTTAAAAAAATCAAATTTCTGCACAACAAAATTATAAATTAGATAACTGTCATCGGAAATCTATTTATCTATTTAATACCTTTTTTTTTATTATCTTTATTAATGAGGTTTTCGGCCCTTGACCGGTTCACCTCAATCTTATATCTTCTTGTATATATATATATTATATATATATATATATATATAAATCTCAATGTTTGTATGTTTGTATGTATGTTCCAGCATAACTTCTGAACCCATGTACCGATTTTAACTAAATTTGGAACACACATTCTTTATCTTAAGGAGACGACGGGGGGTCATGCTCTCAAACTCAGTGTTATTTTATCTGGAGAGTATGTTTGTTTTAGGGGAATATGGGGTAGAATAGTCTCATATATTATATATAATATAAAAATGGATTTCTGTCTGTCTGTCTGATCATTATAAACTACTGAACCATTCGGCGTGAACACTAGTATGCAGAGGTTTTTGGAGTCAAGGAAGTTTTTATGATTCTTGGAGACCCCTCCCCCTTCTGAATGGGGGGCTCCCAAATAAATAAATAAATTACAGCATATCTCGAGAACTACTCAAGCAACTAAAGTTAGCATGTTGAGGTTTTTGAAATTCAGAATTGTTTCTTTGGTGATTCGTGACCCCTCCCCCATCTGGAAGGGGGGGGCCATCATATAAAAGAAACATAATTTGTCTGCATAATTTGGAAACTGATCAAGCAAATGGAACCAAATTTGGCATGAGATAGAATAGGCAAGAAATGTTTCCGTGGTAGTTCGTAAGCCCTCTACTCTCTTCAAGGAGGGAGGGGGGGGGGGCTCCCATACAAAGAAATCGAAATTTCCACATAACTCAAAATCGAATCAAGCAAATGGCACCAAATTTGGTATGTTAAAGGTTTTTTAAGTCAGGAAATGTTTCTTTGGTGGTTCGTGACCTCTCCCCCTTTTGGAAGGGGGGCTCTCATACGAATGAAACATAAATTTCTGCATAATTCAGAAACTAATCAAGCAAATGGAACTAAATTTGGCATGTGAGAGTTTTTGAAGGCAAGAAATGTTTCCTGCCTCATATGTATCCCTAAAATTGTAGAACACATCTATACAGTATTTTGTTTGAAAAGCTCAAGTTCGTTGAGCATAATAGAGCCATGTCCACATTATTGGTTTCTAATAATTCGTGAATTTTGGATTTGGTGATAATGCAACTTGAATATGATTGGAGAAGCGATGACATTTAAGTTTGGTTTTGAATTCTTGGAGATTTTTCGGCCATATTGGAACTCACCCCGAAAACGGAAACCTGGTTTGCATAGCAAAGTGGGTACCCAAATCAGTCAAACAAATTCTTTGCAATACGCACATTTGTGTTTATTAAGATGTGGCCAAATTCTTTTAACTTATTTCTTACCCAACAGGGAGCCCAACAGCGAGCTGCTAAGTGAGGCGACGGACGTTGTGAGAGCGGTTACGTTAGCGACGGCATTGTTCAGCTCGGTAACCAGAGTGTCCGATACTGAAGCTCCAGCAGCAACGATTTGGTTAACGATGGTGTTCACGTTACCAACAGCGGCCGACAATTGGTTGACGGCTGTGTTGAGATTTGGGTTTACAACGGAACCGATTAAAGAAAAAGCGTTACCAACGAGGCCGGACACAGTCGATTGGGCATTGTTAACCGCCGTTTGAGCTTCACTCAGAGCCGTAGCCAAAACAGCATTAGAGGTAGTGACAACATTGCTCAAAGCACTGTTCAGCAAGTTTGTTACGTTCGTCAGTTGTCCCAGCAGAGTGCCGAGCAAGCTGGATAGAGTGTTGCCAATGTTTGTGAGCAATTGCGGACTGGCAAGAGTGACCTGTAGATAAGAAGTATGGAAAATAATTTATTTCAATTTATATTTATGATTCGACTTACACCCAAAAGGCACAGGCCAAAACCGATGATCAGCAAGTTTTTCATTTTGGTAGTGAAAGTATCTGATACCGTCTCAAAACTGGAACTGGTTGAAAGTAACTCGGATCGTAGTATTTATAGCGGACTTTTATCAAAAAATATTTCCATTCACAAACAATCAAAATGTTTCCCAATCGAATTATGTTGCCTTGGAAATTGATATCTCACAAAAGAATGCATAGCATTGTTGTAAGCACAACAAATACAAGATTGTATCACGATTCATAGTTGAGCTTACATTATGTTTCGATGCTATTTCCAAGGACGACTTCAATGCAAGTCAGAAGTAGGTAATTGATAATGAGGTGTTATTCTGTAATATATAACTGCCAGGGCAATGAATAACAAACATAATATGCCATCTCATATAGAAATTTTTACATTATGACCAAATAGAATTATTCGTGCAATGTATTTAAGCACTGGGTTCACAATTTGAACTATATGATGAAAATATCAGGCATTGAGTATGTAGTAGGGAAAACAAAAATTATGTCTTGGAATGAGATGATATTTGACCTTAGACCTTCACAAAGAGCTTCAATCACAAGATTCTCGAAAATGACTGCAAAAACGTCTGCTTTAACCTAACAAGTTATTTTTTTTACATTTTAAATTTAACGGAAGCGAAGTTAATTTTTGAAAGGTTAGTACAATGCAGGCATTGCAATATCATCTGAGCACAGGATATCATCTTTGCTTGTGCAAAGATATTATCCCTAATCATAGAGCAGTCCGGAAAGATATTATCATTTGAGCATTTGATGATGATCCTGATAGCTAGCGTGGTTCGAGGTTTGTTCACGTTGCGAGGGCGTTGCTACAACAAAAGCAGTGAAAAAACTTTTCTCCATGGCGAACATTGCACTTTGTTTACTGAGCTGATAGATAACTAGGATCGATATCCCAGCATATCATCAGTATCTTTGCTCAGAAGATCAAATGATGGGATAAATTACAATGCCTGGTACAATGCGAGTTGGCTAAATATTGCCCTTCAAATTTGTGGAAATATTTTTTCCACTGAAAGTCCATATATTTTATTCTAATCTAAAGTGATTCAATTAGGTTAACCCTAACTAACGGGTGGCAATTGAAAAATGGCATTAATTTCTATAAGAATATTAATGCTTCCACAGAAATATGACTTTATGTGAATGAATATCTTACTCCAACATTGCTTAAAACATGTCGTCGAAACAGGAAGTTTTGCGGCGCACATTGTACATTTTTTCAAGCGATCAAAGATCATGGCAAAAGTACACGGTTGAACATTTTAGGCGTGAAAATGTTTCGAAAACTGTCATAGCATTTTTTGGTCTACTGAGCTCCATTGTATACAAATGCCAAAGACACAAAGCAACTCATAAGCAGGATCAAAGGCAGCATTCCGAGAATCGATGTGGCAGAGCCGTCCAGCGGTCATGTCATACCAGCAAGACTAAGCTGCGTCGCAAGGCGAACCACGGACCATATGCTAATATTCATTTGTTTAAGTTTGAAGGCTACGGCCAACTCTTTGTATAACATATGTCAGATTGAACAGTATTTCTTCGTAGTTTTTTTTTTTTAAATCATTAACCAGAAGCAAAACATTAAACATGATAGTAAACAATTTTTTTGCAATTCCTGATCATAATACCTGGTTTACAGTTGGCATTTGAGTGATAAAACGGCCTACTTTTCCATACCAATGAAATGGGTGCTTTAATGAACATTATGCAACTCAAATGGGTTGCATAAAATCCATTATAGCACTCATTTCGGTGCTATAATGGAAAACCAGCATTAGAACAATAGTTATATGACCACATTTAGCTCAATTGGCTTGGGTGAGTGTTCAAATAGTGCATTCTCTAACTCACGTAATGAATAATGGCCATGACATCAAATTTTCCAAAGGCAGGTTTATCTATTTCTTTATGGTCTGTCGCGCACACAATGGGGCACGATAACATAGATTCTGTTTGTTTTCTGCAGCAACGTGATTTTTTGGCAAGATTGATCATGTGAACTAAATAAAATTGTATCATTTTGGTACAGATTTATCATATTTAAGCCATTTTTCGTCAAAACTCGATTTTTTCAGCACTCGTAGTATTTATCCAACTCGGCAAGCCTCGTTGGATAAACGTACAACTCGTGCTGAAAAAATCATCTTTTTGCAACTAGTTGCACAAACTACTATTTTGCTCTTGCGGATCATAAAACCTGATTTAACAGTTCTTTTTGAGTGATAGAATGGCTTACTTTTCCATACCAATGAAATGGGAGCTGTCATAACCATCAAAACACCCAAAACATTCAATCGAATGTTAATAATGAAAACCAACAATGAAAAAAACAATAAATTTATAACTATATTTTGCATCATAAGCATGAGTGAATAATCAAATAGTGTATTGACTGCATAGTGTAATATTTGAAATAATTTGATGAACAAAGTCTAGTTTCGATCGTGATTCATGGAGTTGTGTAATGCGGCTCGATAATAAGGAATCTGATTGCTTTCTGCAGCAGCTTGATTTTTTGGCAAAAACGGGCATGCGAAGTAAATAAACTACACAATTTTGGTCCCGATTTTTCATATTAAACCCCATTTTAAGTCATTGCGTAAAACTAGTGTGTGCAATTTGTTGCAAAACTCGATTTTTTTCAGCACTTGTGGTACGTACGACCGTGCTGAAAAAATAAAGTTGAAAAATTAGATGCACAATAGTAGTTTGTGCAACAAGTTGCAAAAAGAAAAAATCGAGTTTTGCAACGAGTCGCACACGCTATTTTTTGCAATGACGAAAAATGGACTTAAATTTGATAGATTTGTACCAAAATTATACATTCTACTTTACTCCAAACGATCATTCTTGCCAATATATTATGTTACTGCAGAACAATCAGATTCCATGTTACCGCGCCACATTGCATAGTTCGATAAGCCGTGCGGCGATAGATGTACTCGCCTTTGGAATTTTTTGATGCCATGGCCATCAAAATATTTCATTTATTACGCGACGCAGAGAATACACTTATTTAAGCTAATTCAGCAAAATGTAGTCATGTAAATACTGTTCAGATGTTAGTTTTTCATGTTAGCATCCAAACGAGTGCTATAAGGAATATTATGCAACCCATTTGAGTTGCATAATGATCATTAAAGCACCCATTTCTTTGGTATGGAAAAGTAGGCCGTTTTATCACTCAAATGTGAACTGTAAATCAGGTATTATGATCAGGAATTGCAAAAATTACTTTTTTGCAATTCCTGATCATAATATCTGGTTTACAGTTCGTCTTTGAGTGATAAAACGGCCTACTTTTCCATACCAACAAAATGGGTGCTTTAATGAAAAACCAACATCAGAACAGTAGTTACATGACTACATTTTGCTGAATGAGCTTGGGTAAGTGTGACATGAAATAGTTTGATGGACATGACATCAAACATTTCCAAAGGCAAGTACATCTATCGCTTCACGGCTTATCGAACTATGCAATGTGGTACGGTAACATGGAATCTGATTGTTTTCTGTAGCAACATAATTTATTGGCAAGAATGATCATGTAGAGTAAATTAGACTGTACAATTTGGTACAAGTTTATCAAATGCAAGTCCCGTTTTCGTCATTGCAAAAAATAGCGTGTGCAACTCATTGCAAAACTCGATTTTTTCAGCACTCGTAGTATTGAATGTAGTAGTGAATGTACAACTCATGCTGAAAAAATAATCTTTTAGCAACTTGTTGCACAAACTACTATTATATGTTCTGCTTGTTTTTCATAAAAAGAAATAATTGTCATAAGACATTAGAGTTTATTACTATTCCGAATCAAGTACGAGACATTGAAGACGGCCATACTGTTGATGTCGTAATACGTATCAAGATTACAACTTGGTGGAATTAAATGGAATAGTAATAAAACTCGTATTAATACAGGTGAAGATATTCCACTGGAAAAGCTTAACATTGTTCATATAGTTGTGCTTATTTTCTGCCTTTAAGAGATAAGGCGTTTCATATGAAGTGAGAATTGTCGATTATTCCCTTTAAAATTACATGTTCGTCTCGCGAGAGAATCGATGAAATAGACAATTCTCGACTCATTCGAAACAGAGAATAAGCACAAATGTCGTTCATTCCGACTCCGAGGATACTCGAATTCCCCGCAACTTCAATTTGAATCAAATAGAAACCAGGTCAGTTTGTAACGTGAAAATAATCCACTCAACATATATTTTTCATGCGCAGCCTTGAAAAGTTTTTTACTACAGTACAAACTACTCGTTGACAATGCTCCATTGTCGTCTCATTCGTCTATGATGATATCAAAACACATTTTGACTGTTTATAAGCAATGTCATCTATCCCAGTGGCACTTTCAATAATGCCATGCTTTCTTTTGAAAGATATTTCAAATGTGACAAACACATTATCAGAAAATATTTTGCTTGTATGAGTGCTCAAGGTAAATCATTTCCCGATACATGTTGCTATAAATATTAAGATCCAAATTGATTTCAGGTAGTTCCAGTTTTGACAAGAAAGTAACAGATACTTTTACTAACAAAATGAAAAACTTGCTGATCATCGGTTTTGGCCTGTGCCTTTTGGGGGTAAGACAAATCATAAATATAAATTGAAATAAATTATTTTCCATACTTCTTATCTACAGATCACACTTGCCAGTCCGCAATTGCTCACGAACATTGGCAACACTCTTTCCAGCTTGCTCGGCACTCTGCTAGGCCAACTGTCGAACGTAACTAACTTGCTCAATACTACTTTGAACAATGTTGTCGCTTCTTCTAACGCTGCTTTGAATTCGGCTCTGAGTGAAGCTCAAACGGCTGTTAATAATGCCCAATCGACTGTGACCGGCCTCGTTGGCAACGCTGTTTCTCTAGTCGGTTCCCTTGTAAACCCGAATCTCAACTCAGCCGTCACCCAACTGTCGGCCGCTGTTGGTAACGTGAACACCATCGTTAACCAAATCGTCGCTGCTGGAGCTTCAGTATCAAGCACTCTGGTTACCGAGCTGAACAATGCCGTCGCTAATGTGACCGCTCTCACAACGTCCGTCGCATCACTAAGCAGCTCGCTGTTGGGCTCCCTGTTGGGTAAGAAATAAGTTAAAATGTTTTGCCCACATCTAAATAAACTCAATTTGACATACTGAGCAAACGTAGTTTGATTATTTCGAATCTCTGTTTAACATTTTGAAAGATTTGTTTCTTCATGAGATACATATAGTCTTGATGCGGTCAGTCATGTCCATCGTTCAGGAATATCGGAAGTTTATTTCCATTTTTGTCACAATTTTTCATAAAGTCGTTGGCATTGTCGTTGATTTTGATGATTAATCGTCGTTGACATCTTCTTCTTCATGATTCTACATTCGTACTGGACGTTAAACAGACCTGACATGATACGACGGCCCTCCAAGTCGGCTACCTTCTAGCAAAACTGTGGCACAACCAACGAGAAGGGAACCAGCTCCATAGTACTGGGCAAGATGTGCCAACGTGTGATTGGGTTGCAGCCGCATCAACGCAAGGATGTTGATGAAAGGCCGTTTCTTCAACTGCATCATCAACGTGCACTGCCCACACGAAGGGAGACCCGACGATGAGAAAGAAGCGTTCTATGCACAGTTGGAGCAAACATACGATGGATGCCCACTGCGGGACGTCAAAATCGTAATCGGCGACATGGTCGCATGGGTAGGAAGGGAGGAAATGTATAGACAAGCTGTGCAGTCGCCTACACTAGATGAGGTTAAAAAAGCTGCTAAAGAGCTGAAAAACAATAAGGCTGCGGGGAAGAACCAGCTCCCGGCTGAACTTCTCAAACATTGAGCAGTTTTATGAAGTTCTGCACCATATTATGTCGGAAATATGGGTAGACGAGGAAATGCCTGCCAGCTGGTTGGACGGCCTCATTTGCCCACTCTTTAAGAAAGGGCACAGACTGGATTGCGCCAATTACCGAGGAATAACCCTCCTTAATTCGGCGTACGCCGAATGTCTCGTATTCTGTTCAACAGATTGGGACCGCTTGTCCTTCGTCGGCGAACACCAAGCAGGTTTCGTGAGGGTCGATCAACGACGGATCAAATGTTTACCTGAGATAAATCGTTGATAAATTCCGGGAGTACAACTTGCAGACACATCATCATCTTCTTCTTAATGGCATTACATCCCCACACTGGGACAGAGCCGCCTCGCAGCTTAGTGTTCATTAAGCACTTCCACAGTTATTAACTGCGAGGTTTCTAAGCCAAGTTAACATTTTTGCATTCGTATATCATGAGGCTAGCACGATGATACTTTTATGCCCAGGGAAATCGAGACAATTTCCAATCCGAAAATTGTCTAGACCGGCACCGGGAATCGAACCCAGCCACCCTCAGCATGGCTTTGCTTTGTAGCCGCGTGTCTTACCACACGGCTAAGGAGGGCCCCTCACAGCATCTGTTTGTTGAATTCAAGGCGGCGTACGATTCTGTGAAACGGAATGAATTATGGCAAATTATGCATGATTTACATGATTTTCGGGCGAAACTGATATAGCTGATTAGGACGGATCGATGAAATATCGACGTCATTTGTTACCTTACATGGATTAAAGCAGGGTGATGCACTCTTGAATCTACTGTTCAATATAGAGCTCGAGGGAGCGATTAGGAGAGCTGGTGTGCAAAGAAGCGGTACCATTATCGGAATTGATCGCCGTGCCGTGAAAGAGGCTTTTGTGCTTTTTAAGAGGGAGACAGCGAGGATTGGAAATACCAACAAAACGAAGTACATGGTCGCTGGCAATCAACGTGGGTTCATTAGTAGTGGTGGTAGCGAAGTTGTGCTGGATGGTGAAAAATTTGAAGTGGTAAAAGAATTTGTGTATCTTGGAACATTAGTGACGTACGATAATGATGTTACCCGCGAGGTGAAAAGGCGTATTGTAGCTGCAAATAGTGCTTATAACGGACTTCGTGACCGGCTTAAGTCCCGTAGTCTGCAAACGAAGACAAAATTCGCGCTGCATACTACTCTGATTCTTTCGGTGGCCGTATAACCATGAAACATGGACGTTAAAGAAGGCTGATCGGAGCTTTCGGAATATTTGAGCGTGAGGTGCTGCGGATAATACTCGGCGGTAAACAGGAGAACGGTATCTGGTGGCGTCGCATGAATCACAAGTTGTACCAGGTGTATAAAGGGCTGGATATTATTGAGCTCATACAACACGGTAGACTACATTGCTGGTCACATTGTTCGTATGCCGGAAGACCGCAAAGATAATATTTAGTAGAGAATCCGGAAGAGGCCGCAGGCTCCGTGGAAGACCGTGTACACGATGGCTTTTTGCACTTGAAGAGGACCTTAGGGCGCTCAATGTTCAGGGCGACTGGAAGCGATTGGCCCAGGATCGAGTCCAGTGGAGAAGGATACTCCATTCGGCGTAGGTTCATCGAAGAACTGAAGCCCGTCAAGTATCAAGTATACAATTTAAAGCCTATTTTTCGTCATTGCATAAAATGGCGTTTACAACTCGTTGCAAAACTCGATTTTTTCAGCACTGGTAGTATTTATCCAACTCAGCAAGCCTTGTTAGATAAACGTATAACGTATGCTGAAAAAATAATCTTCTTGGAACTAGTTGTACAAACTACTATATTGCTGTAACTTATTTGTCTGTTAAAATTTTTTATCGCAACTGTCACCAAAAGAAGCGAAATTTAATCAAGTTTTAGGAATTTTATGGATTTTTAGGATTGGCCACTCGGTTCCGGAGTTATTCCGGATTTAAAATGGGTGTTAGCCTTTGGCAATTTCTTAGAATGCATACTTCGGAAATGATTATTTTAGATATTTTAATTGGAAACGGCGTATAAACGATACCAAATATGATCAGGATTTTGATCGGTCCAAACTATGGCCTGTATTTCTGATTCAGGACGTTTCACTGGAAGCTGTTAGGGGGTTACAACTACCATCAAATGCCATTACTTTTGAAATCATGAAGTTTGAAGTGGCGCATGATGGGTTTTTCTTATTTCCCAAGACTGATCTTTGAACCGGTAGTCGGTAAATCCGTTTACCGGTTCTAATCGGTTCAAATATGGCCCAGAAAGTACAAACATACCATAGATTGCCATAACTTATAAAATCATGAAGTTCGATGTGTCAATATGATGGAATTTGCCTATTTCCGTGGAGTGAACCCGTAACAGGTTCCGGCGGAACGTCCGGAATCCGGAATACAGGCCATAATTTGGACCGAGTAAATTTCTGATCATATTTGGTATAGTTCATGCGCCGTTGTCAATCAAAATATCTAAAATAATCATTTCCGAAGTATGCATTCTGAGAAATGGCCAACTAACACCCATTTCCCTACAAACATTCACAAGTTTAACTAACATCAGTGTGATGATTTAATTCAGCGCTGTGTTGAATTATTGATCGCAACATCTGTTCAAGCTTTATTCACATAATTTTTGCGAAGTTTGCTTTTCTTGTTACTCTTGTTACGAAGTACTTTTCTTGTTACTCTTATGAATTTTCTTGTTTTATAATACACGAGAAAGGCACCATCACCGCCAGGTGGATTATTCTGGGTTTTTACATTAGACTAGATCAATATAACTGATTTTCCATTTTTCAAGCAATTCAATTTTTGATTTCACGCGCTTGGAATCATAAGGGCGTAACTGTATTGATCGATTTCTCTTCATCGATTTTATATTTCTTTTTATATTTTTTTCTTTACTTCGCTGTTTCAAAAGCAACAACAAGTTGTATGCTATTGCACGGTTGTAGGGAGTGAGTGCTAGTAATGGACCCCTAAACGACTAAAATTTTCTTCAGTCGCTTTGTTACAGCAAGCCTCTTGACAAATTGTTGTTCTGCTGTACCAGATGACAAGCAACAGGTATTTGCATCGTGTTTCGTACATAAAACTAGCCAAAACATTCATTTTTACCAATAAAGAAAGCATTTTAAAATTATGTAGCTAGCATGCCTATTATGGCCACCCCCGGGTCCATAATACGCAACGTCGAGTTTGTTTACATACGTATTATGGTCCCCCATTTGATTTACATGTTCCATTCCCACATGTTCCTTGTGCCTATAATGGACCCCCTTGTGTGCTAGTAATGGACCCTTTAAATAGCATATTTACATTTACAAATAAGTTAATATAGGGGAAAAGACGGCTTTGGCAGGTTTTGTTCTATTATTGGCAGGGGGGTTTTTGTCGACCAAATTTTATGAAATTTGGCCACAATATTCTTTGATATGCAAAGAATGTTTAGGCCAAATTTGAGCCTAGTCAGTCATAAAAAAAACCCTGCCAATAATAGAACAAAACCTGCCAAAGCCGTCATTCCCCCTAACTAAATTTCTGTTTCCCTGTATGTAACAAATGTATGGAACTGCTGTCCTGTTACATGAAGCAACTTCACCCGACGGAAGTTTGCAGAAAATAGTCGATTCCAGCGTTTAATTTGGGATTTGGTTCAGGGGGTCCATTATACGCACGGGGTCCACTACTAGCACTCACTCTTTATGCTTGTTGTTTCTGGTGCAATATGCAATCATGCTTTATCACATCAATCCATTAAATGTTCGGCAAACTACCGCAATTCGCTACATTGATCAAAAGGAAACCGAAAAGAGAAATCGAAAAATTCAGTTAAGCCCCTATGATTCTAAGCGCGAGAATGGATTCTGGTTTTGTAAATAAAGTTTGGGCACCTTTTTTTTCAAACAAACGAATTCGTTTCAAAACTTCCGTCGACCATAAAAAAATAGAGATATTACCCAGAAAATCTAGAAAAAATGTTCAAGCATATTTATTCACTCATTTTTATATGCCTAACCGAATAGCAATCCATTGATGTTAGACAGGACCGAGCCAATCACCGAAGAAGTTTCCGTTGCAACGGTCGATGTAAGGCTGGTCAGATTTGCGGTAGCGTTGTTCAATTCAGAGATCAAATCGCTCGACACATCATCTCCAACTGCGACGATTTGGCTGACGATGGCGTTCACATCGCCAATCGCGCCCGATAGTTGGTTAGTAGCGCTACTCAGGTCAGAAGTCAGGCTGGAACCCACAGACGTCAAACCGTTGGCAACGATGGTATTCAAGGCCGATTGGGCATTCTGGATGGCTGTTTGGGCGTCGGTTAGACTCGCAGTCAAAGTAGAAGCCAGGGAGCTCGAGGAGCTGGCGGCATTGCTCAAAGCGGTGTCGACTGTGCTGATCAAGCTGGATAGTTGGCTTTGCACATTGCTGACCAGAGTGGAAAGAGTGCTGGTTAGATTCGAGAGCAAGGAGGGATGAGCGATGGTTACCTGTCGTTGATAGGAAGATTAAAAGTTAGTTAAGAAAGCGTGATTATTTCCATTCATGAATACTTACACCCAAAAGGCACAGACCGAAACTGATAATCAGCAAGCTCTTCATATTGGTAGTTTCCTTTCAAACCTGGAACTGATTAAAAACAATTCTGCGCTGCGTATTTATAGCAATCTTGAGCTCCTTAAAAATTAAAGTGTCTGAACACCATCTCACACCATTGCGGAATTTTCCGATGTCTAGACATTGCTTATACCGAATGAATTGAGCACATTGTTCTAACAGCCATAGTAACTAATCCATTTCAAACGAGAAACAGTTTATAACCATTGTACTTCAACAATTGTTTTAACGTCTTTGATACTGTATGAAGCAGCTTATTTGATGACAGTCGCTGGTTATGTAACCATGTGTATGAAGCAGAACATAAAATGCTCACCTCCATGAAGCAACTTCGACCCAAAACAAATGCTTGGTCTTGATTATATTGACTTTTCATGCTATAAGTACCTCTCACTTGAACGTCGAGATCAGATCTATGAGGGTAATTATTTAAATCATCAAAAATCTGTTCAGTTTTACAACAAAATATTAGTTTACGAAATCTAAATAAATACGTACTGACTGATATTCATTCGGAAGTTGGAAGTGCACAACCGAATATGAATATATAACGATGTGATTTGACAAAAAATGATTGTAACATAATAATTATTAAAAGCTCTGGTATGGAGTACTAAATATTAATTATTGGAAATTGCTACAAATAGGCTTTAAAACAAAATTAGGGGAACTTTTCCGTTTCCCATTTCAATGAACATATGTTCATCTCAATTAATTGCATAAATAATATGGCAACTCGGCCGTACGAAAACCATGTTTTTGTTAAATATCTTGGCTGTGCATATGCACAGCACATGTTTCGAAATGGACAAATTGATATGAAATCGGCGAAAAAGAATCCACGTGTCTTGGAGGGACTCGAACCCTCAACCTCCTACTCTCTAGATAGTCGTGATAACCCCTACACAACAAGACCACTTAGAGGTCACGTTTGCGGAAAATATATAGGGTAAGACGGTATAATGCATCCCACCTGGCCAAACTTTGCGCCCCACTTTGATTTCTAGAAAACTGTAATTGGGCCGTGGGCCGTATTGCCCAGGAACTTTTTGAAATCCATTTTTTACAACTTTTCAAAAAAGCTTTATTACGTGTTATCTGCAAGGATGTTATCGATCATTTAGTAATTTGCGTTCGATCATTTAGTAGTTTGTCAGAAGCTGAATTTCAAAATGTACTGTGTGGTGGACTTCTAGTGCGATGGTTTTTCTACAACTCTGCCAAATGGTTCGTTGTTCGAATGCCACTAGTAACGGAGTTATAGCTTTAGTTTCAGTAACTTAGATTAAATGATAACCCAATTCCAATCATTTAGTTAAAGCTACTGCAACTAGCGCCAAAACTCCGTTATTAGTTGAATTCAGCAAACCATTAGGCAAAGTTTTAAATAAACCTTCACACTAGAAGTCCACCATACAACACATTTCGAAATGCAGCGTTTGGAATGAGTTATTGATAAACTACTAAATGATCGAACGCGAATTACTAAATGATCGATAACATCCTTGGTTATCTGTAATATTGTTTATATGCCTACTCATGGGCAATGCATTTGCGACTTCCTGGACTACCGAATAACACAAAGTTTGCAAGTAAAAAGTTATCAAGGACTTGCCTTAGGGGGGGACATATTATACCGTCTTACCCTATATTCATCTGTTTGCGAATCAAAGAAAAAAAAGCACCATTTCGTATAAATAAGAAACAAATTAAATTTCTTTTCATTGCTTTGTTTTTCACGGTATGAATATCGGAGCTATGAGATGACGTCCAAGAGCAGTAATTAATGACCCTACTTAGTACTCGGACAAATAAGGGCGATCTGGTCTCCCAAGGAATGAAGCCTACCCATAATACCATTTTTGTGTTTCGAGTAGTCCGTATATATATTGCTCGTAGTAGTGTTGCTCGAACTGCGCCTTTACGTAGGCACATGCCTCACATACATTTCGAGCTGTACACAGACTTTTAGTACCGTGAGCTACGGATATGTGATACATTTTTATCGACCAAAATAAAAATTCTCACCAAAAAATTAGAAATTTTCCATAAAAATAGGAGATGGCTCCAGCGAGTAAAAAATAAAATAAATAATAAATAATAAAAAATAAATAAATTTTCACCCCTCATCCTTTTAAGACGACTACGACTAAGATCTACGGAGATTTACCGTACAAAGATGATTTTTTTCATTGGTTTCTGTCAAAAGTAGTATAGAAAGAACTGAAAAAGCCTTGAAATATGTTTTTTGATGTTTTAGACCTCCAAACTGTTCTGGAGTACATATCCTCTAATGTATCAGAAAATATTTCGGGTTAAATAATTTCAAAGAATAAAGATGTTTATATTAATACAGAACAAAGTAATTAGCATCTTTGAACGTAATTAGTTTGTAATTCGATTCCGAAACAGAGTATCAATTAAGTATTCGTTAAATATTGCCTTGCACTTGGATCACTTCCATGCTTTCATCTAGACTGTCTTAAAATTGTTCATGGGAAGTATGGCTATGAAAGTATTTACACTAAAGAGTTCGAATCAATTGATCAATTCATCTAACGAACATGTATTGAATATTTCTAAATATTATTTCAGTATTTAGAATAAATAATTATTTTAGGATTAGTACTCATACTTATACAAAATTGAATTTGCATTTCCTTTGTAGCCGTGCAGCTAACCACAGGTTTATCCTATACGCTAGAATTTTTTATTGCTCGACTGGACTTGGGATGCTTATATATTTTAAAAGACGAAAAATTTCATAGGAAATGTCAAACAATTTAAGATCGCAATTAAATTTTATTAGAAATCGGGCTAGTTAACACTAGGATACATCCGCTAAAAAAACTAACACGGATACATTCGTGTAGAAAAAGGTGTAACTAAATTTTCAATTGGCTTCATCTCTGTGATTTTTTAATCGATTCTCTCAGTTATCCATCAATCTTTTAGTCATCGCTTCTGGTTTCTTGACATCACAAAATATTATGTTTTAAAGATAAATTTTTCGACTATTGGTGGTGATGCTTTTCTCGTTCATTATAATATGTAACGAGAAAAGATCATTAGGGAGGTGTAAACAGCACAAAAAGCAATTAAAGGCTTAGAGCTGGAAATGTATATACGGTACGTTGTAATATAGACTTCTAAAAAATTTGATAATTTCCAATTCTTCCTCTATAAACTTCCAAAATTCATTCCAGGGGCAGTCAAAACTTGGACATGTCAGAAATCGTGTCATTACTGTTTCTTGCACATATTTGTTTGTGGAATGATACTATGAAAATAACGTTGCAAAATATTGAAAATAACATTTTATTAAGTTAAATTGTCAAAAAAAAACCAATCAAAATGAAAAATTTAAGTTAACATATATTTTCTTAAATTCATATATAATTTCCAAAATCCACAGTACTTTCAAAATATTGAGAATGTATATAAAACTGTTTTGAGTGCCCATTCAGTTGGATAGTTGATTATTTATGGCAAGTTACGAGCATTAATCTGAATATAATTTCATTACATTTTAGAAAACCAAGTATGGCCTATGTAATCAGCATCAAACAAGTCACTGTTGGAATAATTTTAATTTTAAGGTATTAAGCTTTTAATAACTGTAATTCAACAAGAGTAATGGATAATACTATTTGAAAAATTTAAGATTATATATATATATACGCATTTTTTGAGTAAAAAACTAAATTTTGCCCATAACTTTGGAGCCCATAGCTCAATCTGGCCAATTTTCAATAGGAATGAGTGAAACTTATTGCGAGCAAATCGGTGAACGATAAAGGCCAAAAAACTGACTAATTTTAAATAGGAAACAATGGGGCAGGATTCTGTGTTGAATGCATTTTGTCGCGAGCAAATCTGTTGGAGATAAATGGCAAAAAAATGAGTGACACTTTTTTGATTCATTTTTCTGTAACAAATTGTATTTTGGCCATAACCTCCGAACCTTTAGTGCAATTTGAATCGATTGGTATATAGCACTAAGGATCTCCGGGCGTTTAATAAAAAGTTTGCTTTAGGTGCGAACATATAGTCTTTACGTATACTTTGTAAACGAGAGAGGCAAAAATCCAGTTTTGATGATATACTCATATGGCATTTCCGCAAATGATTTCTAGTCATCTGATATATCTGATATGTGATAATAAATATTTGTAGTTTAGAATTTTTCTACAACTAACCTTATTCAATAGAAGGTTGTAGTGGTGAATGTTACACTCTAAAATATTTATCCAACTCTTCACAGAAAAAAAATAAACTCTGAACATTTAAAAATTGCAATAAGGTCGTTACAAATATTTAATTAACATTTTGTCCTACTGGTCTCCGAAAGGTCAGGGGGGGGGGGGATAGTAAAAAATAAATATTAAAATGAAAAATTCTAAAAAAAAATTCTAAAAAATCAAATTGTGAAATTAATAAAATCGCGAATTAAAAATTGTTTTTGCCCAAACCGTGTTTAGATCGATTTTAGAAAGCAAAATAGTGATTTTGAGCGAAAACAGAAATTTGGGTTGTAGAGGGTTAATGATCATCTGCGGCTGATTATGAATGTGGTTTAAGAGACCTGAAAACCTAACAAAAAAGCGCACCGTTTATAGGTACATTTTACGGTGTTAACTTTAAATTTGTGAAATGAGTTCAAAAAGTGAAAATAAAAACACCAATATTTCCATTCTTTCTATTTGGGGTTATCCATGAATCGCGTAGACCAAATTTTCACATTTTCAAAACTCCCTCCCTCCTACAAGACTTGCGTAGACTTTTTTGGAACCACCCCTTTTCCCCGCTCCATGAACTCTACAATTTCAAGTGATATATATCATTAGTATTGTGCTATGAGGCAGGCTTAGAATCAAATATCGAAATATTCATACTTTTAAATGTATCAAGCTTTTAATTATTCTTCTATTGCCCATCAGGCTCGCCTTTAGACGAGGTACTTCTATTATTTTCTTTTGTATTTTTTAATTGCACAGAATTCGAATAAAATGAATATGGATATAACAAATGTTCAAGAGTTATTTCGAATTAACTTTATTTGAAAATTCTACAAATCATAAAAAATGGTATTTTTTATACTTCATCATTTCGTCTGTAACATTCTAAACAATCAAATATCTTCAGTTCAGTATTTTTTAACCAATGTCCCAAATAGAAGGTTTTGATGATGAAACATATACTTTAAGATATTTTTTCAACTTGTTACACGGAAAATAAGGAATAAGTTTCAAAACTTTGAAACTTTCAGTATTCCAATAATGAAAGAAAAAACATTTTTAATAATAAATTTAAGATTTGATTTGAGTGGATAGAAAACTGGACTGAAAAATTATAAAACTATAAGATACTATAAGTTTCACTGTTTTCTGTGAACATCATGGTCTAAAAAGGAAGAATCACACTAGAAAGCCATGCAATGTCTCTATTGCTTATGACATAAACTTTCGAAAGTTTTGCAACTAAGAAAAGAATCAAACCATTGTAATTAGATGCTAATGTGATACTACCGTATTGATTAAATGCTGGTTTACACTAACTACATGACCATGAAGCACTCAATTTCAGTGTACCTGATGATCAAAGCATTTCGCATATAACGTTGTCGGTAATTTATTGTATCCATTTTGAAGGTTTGATACAAATTATCGATATAAAAATACAGGGGACAGCCTAATAATTGGCTGTACAAACCGTAGAAGTAGAATACGAAGCTACTATAAAATGTGTGGCCTAATCTAATAGAATATCCAACATATTCGTACCTTCAAATAATTGGAGGAATTTAATGTTTCCACCTTTAAAAAACCGCGAGTCATTCGGTTCCCCAAAACTAACATTATTGTTGAAAAATTATATTAAAAAACATGTCTTCGGCTCCATAATGCTTCACGGAAAAAGATCCTACCAAATTAAACATAAATAAAAAAATATCATTACGATTGGTATGGAAAATTGAAATTTGAATGTCTTATTAGCTACTAAAGTCTATTATTATTCGTGAAGCTCTTGTTTCTCAAACATGAGAAGTGTACCCCTGCATCCGTATCGAAAAGTAAAAAGTATTGACCTCCGGTTTTATCAGGAATAAAAACACCTAGTTACAGTTAATAAACTCTTACCCTGAATTCTTTTCAAGTAAAATAAAAACCGGGAAAATTTAACGGAATTTATCGGTAAAATCGAAAAACCCAGGAATTTGAAAATCGAGTTTCAGTTAAACAAGTTGCACAGAAAACACACACAAAAAACAAAAATATGCAAGAAAATCTATGAAATTGAAATCGAAAGCAACAGAAATTCCTTTAGAAATTATACAGGAAAGATCTTATCAAATTCTATAAGGAATCCTATGGAAAATCAAATGAGATTTTTTTTTCAAAAACATTTCAGTTAGTAATATTATACCATTCAAAAACGTTCTTCCCCTCAACAATGATATAATTCCAAAAAAAGGCTGTCCATAAACCACGTAGACTCTTGAGGGGGAGGGAAGGGTTTCGAAAAAGTCTACGTTAGTCTACGAAGGGGAACGGGGGGTATACAAAAAGTCTACGTAGACTTTTATATTTTTTTTTGGAAAACAATTTATAAAGCAGCTATGTGCAAGGTTCACTATTGTTTGATTTTTTTAAAGGATTTTCCCTGATTATTTTGCAAGACTTTATCGAAATAATCTCTTGAATTTATCTAAAAAAATCTAATGAATTTCACTGATGTAATAGTCTGAACTATGGCTTAAAACTATATGGATTTCCCCAGGAAATTTTTCTGTGTTTAGCAGGAAAATTGTCCGAAGTATTCTATAAAAACTTTCGAAAAAATTTCAAAATTTCCACTTGGATTTTATGGCAGATTCTACAAGAAAATCTTTTGATTTTCGTCGGGAACTTCTTCAGAAACTACAAGTGATTCTTTAGAATTTTCACGATAAAATATGTCGCACTTCAACGGGAAATTCCCCGAAATTTCCGCGAAAAACACTTTACTGGAGATTTTCTCAGAAGCTCCGGGAAATTTTCTTAATTTCAGAAATTCTTCGGAATTTTCGCGAGGAATTCTTTGGATAGATAAGCGAAATTCTTCAAAATGTCCATGGGAAATTCTTCGTATATTTCACGGCAATTTCTTCGGAAGTGCTAATGCTAATTCTTTGGAATAATCAATGGAAAATTTTCACGAGAAATGATTTGAATTTCCCACCAAAAACTCTTTGAGGTCGCAAAAAAAAAATTTGTAAGAAAAAATTATTTGAAATTTTTACGAGAATTTCACCAAAATAGCAACTGAAAATTTTCTATAATTTCCACCGCAAATTATTCGGAAAAGTCTTTGGAATATACATAGGATTTTTTTCAATTTCCTCAGGAAATTGTTCCAAATCTGCAAGAATGTAGGAAACCATTCTGAAATTCCACGGGAAATGTTTCGGAATGTCCATTTCAACTTAGCATTATGTCGGGAAATAATTCTAAGCTTTCACGGAAATTTACTCGGAATATTAACGGGAATAGTTTTGGAATTTATAAGACAGTTCTTGCAATTTCAACGGAATATTGCATGGAATTTTCAAGAAAAGCATCGGAATCTTCACGGAGAGTTCTTTGAAATATTACCGGTAAGCTTTAAAGATTATTAATCGGAATCTTCTACGAAAATTTCCACGCAAAACTTATTGGAATGGAGACTTGATATTTTCGGAATTTCAACCTGAATTTTTTCGAAATTCTGAAAATTCTTCGGTTTTCTACAAATTTGAACCGGCGTGGAGAATTATAGGTCAGATGCGTGACACATTTTAAGCAGTGCGTGCCGATGCAAAAGTGTTGGCAGCGGTGGTGCACATCTCTAGGAGGAGTCGAATTCAACAGAAATTAAATTAATTGACTTTGAGATTTGGTTTCAGGAGCTGTGGACAGAGGATTAAATTTGATTTCGATTGTCCAATCACATATGATGTTTTGTAAAATTTGGAAAAGTCTACGTAGACTTCAAGGGGGGGGGGGAGGGGTTTCGGAAAAATCTACGAAAGTCTACCAGGGGGGAGGGGGGGTTTGAAAATGTGAAATTTTGGTCTACATGGTTTGTGGACAGCCCCAAAGCTCAAAAGGGACGCATCCTATGGAGGGAAGGGAAATCAATTTAAAAAGCCATTTCTATCTAGAATCGATGTTACATAATCGTGAAACGGTTTACAAAAGTCAAAAATGTAACATTTATACAAGGTGAAAACTGAGTTAGCGTAGCAATTCAATAGTTATTTAGTAGGACAAAACATGAATATATAGCTTTATGGAACCTTTACCTTTATGGAACATCGGATCCACATGTTAAAAACTTTGTTCAAAATTTGCGATTGAAAATGAATACTAACAATTTTGGTGTTTCTCCTGATTTTAGAAGAATCAATAATATTAAAATTGATTGGACGCATTATGATTATGTGAAGATGGTAAAAATCAACCAAATTTTCACTAACTTTGCTGGATATACCGTTAAATTCTAATGTAATATCAATTCCGGAATCTAGCCGCTGTTTCCCACTTCCGGATAATTAGATGTTTAACACTCGAGCACGCGCGCTGTTGTATTTTGTACAACACTAACAAGAAAACATCGCTCGCGGTACACAGCATGGGCGGTACACTACCGCGCGCGTGCTGAACGGTTAATGTGAACTAATAGCCATTTTTACAGCTGTTTTGTAAAATCTATTTAATTGTTTCTTCTGGTATCAGAAAACAACAGAAATAATCAGAAACAAAAATTGAAGATGATGAAAAGTAGGATGTAACAAATTTAGCTGGAGAGTCAAAAAAGCTCTACTAGCACACATTAGGTAGGCACCCCATGACAGCCGCGCGCAAACTGTTTTATTGACAGTTCATACGAAAAAAACGAAGAATCTCTTCGAGTAATGCCGGCTGTCTTCATGACGTCGAATGAGCGTCAAAGCACACAAGACAACATTTAGGGGAAGACGGTATAATATGCCCCCCCTAAGGCAACTCCTTGATAACTTTTTACTTTTCAGCGCAATTTATGCAAACTTTGTGTTATTTGGTAGTCCAGGAAGTCGCAAATGCATTGCCCGAGAGTAGTCTTATAAAAATATTACAGATAACACGTAATAAAGCTTTTTTGAAAAGTCGTGAAAAAATGGATTTCAAAAAGTGCCTGGGCAATACGCCCTACCTTAACAAAGACGCTTTATAACCCATCATTAGTATTTTATCAATTCCATAATAAAAAGGTTACAAATCCTTATGTAATTGACCTTGAAAACCCAACATAAGTCCATTTGAGCAGGCTGAATTACATTTCGATAGTTTCAATATAATTTGGAAACAACTGCTGCTATGCTCGCCGTGCTTGTATCCAGCTGGTAAGAGCATATAGTCCTGTCTACATTGGTGTGTTTTGACCAAAGAAACATATTTTAGAAAACGTTACATTTCCGAAGATAGAAGCAATTTTATATCAGAGAAAAGTTATTTTGTTGCCTAACTGAGTGTTCCTGTGCAAGTTTGGCGGACAGTATGCTAGCGTCGTTCCAGAATATTGAGGAAACAAACATGAGAAGTTACATCAAAACTGTAACTTTTTGTGTTTTGCAAATATTTTCATTATGTAATACAAAAATACTTCCACATTCACATAGTGTGATGGTTTTACAAGTATTTATAGGTACCAACTGATTTTGACCCTTAGTTAGTTATAGTTTTCTAGAAATCAAAGGGTGGCGTTTTGGCCAGGTGGGGCGCATTATATCGTCTTACCCTAAAATGAACAGCCCATCGGACTCATTACATCCACGGCGCTACAATGTCGAACTAGGGTATCTGTTCCTATATCAATAACAATAAGGCAATGCGCATATGAAATGCATTGATTTCTCACCCAATAATCAAGAAACATGTGAATAATTATGCTCGGCTCATGTAATTTTTAATTGAAAACAATTTGGTAACTTCAAAAATGAAATTTTCATCACATTATAGAAGTATTTAGCTAAAAAACATCATCACCGCCATGCACCTATTTCAATAACATTCAAAAACAGTTAATCCTATGCCTGTACCTATATCAATAATACTGTTTCCAACATAAAATACGCACACTATTACATGTGTGTATACGTAACGATATGATTGCAGTGATGCCGAGTTCTTTAATATTTTGTATTTGAGTTGAAATATAATTACAAAATTGTTGTTTTTGTTGCAGTTTTCCATCTTATCAGTTCAATTTTGTGTTTGTCATAATTTATCTTTTCTATATAATTTATTTTACAAACATAAAAGTTGAATTTCACAATGAAAGTTCATTCAAGCATTTTTAAATAAAAATGTTGGTCGGCAACCCTTGCAGATACTGCCAGCCATGTAAACAGTTTGGAATACGGACAAGGATAATTGAGACGTTGTTCGAAAGAAACCTATATCAAACTATTGGAAATCGCGTTGGTTTTTAAAATATAATTATATTCATAGTGAAAATGTGATGTGCTTTAAGTGCTGTGAAGTGAATTTTGAAGGGATAGAATTGTTTTAGCCCGAAATTGAGTGGAAAACAACGAATCTGCTAGTGAAAACACATGAATCTGCTAGTAGCAATCGAGCAGTGCATCAAACCATCAGTTCAAAGGTAGGAAAATGCAAATAAAAGTGCTTTCTAATTTTATCTTTTAATAATTTGATTCTTGTAAATTAAAACATTACTCAAACAAAATTTTGAATAATATACCAAACATTCAAGAATGTGTTCCATCCATTATTGTTTACATACGATGTGAGAAATTGTAAATAAATTGATTTTTTATTTGGTTTATCGACGGTTGGGATTAATATACGGGCTGTTATTAATATGGGAACAGATACCCTATGTAGCTGCTGTGATGCCGAAAGTTTGGCAACAGCGTGCATCGTGCAAGCGTGCATGTCGTCGCTGCGACACTTCGGGTTGAATGAGAAGTAAACAGCATGGAGCGATTGATATCATGCAAAGCGACAGTAGGTGCTCTTCCGAAATGACTGCAGCGGCAATGCTGTGCATGTGGAAAGCCTGACTAAACGTTCGCTAAGCTGTTGGAAAAAGGACGAAAATCAAGATAAAGTGACAGAATTTAAACTAGACCTGTGCGCCGGCGGCGTGGTAGTTACTTTTGCCCGGTGGCGGTGGCGCGCATTTAGTTTTATCGGCGGTAGCGTGAACCGGCGTGGATGAAAAAATCAACGGCTGAAAAACCAATTTTAGGCGAATTTTTGGATTCACACGGTTTCGGCTCACACGGAACGAATCACCCGTATAAAAATTGACTTCAGTGAATTAATATTTCAACACTCCAGTCGTTTTACTTCTCAATGTATCTAAATTTAATAAAAATTCTAATTCTAATTCTAATCAAAGACGCATATCTTTAAAGAATTTGTATTGCTACTGACAGCCACAACGGACAGTTTATTCCGCAGTTCTGCATACTTGAAATCTCAATAGATGATCAACATAACTGAAATTGAGCACTGATTGAGTAAGACTGGGGCACGATGTTAATTAGTATTGTATTGTGAATATTTTTCCTAAAATTTGGATAAATATATCAAAAAAGTTATGGTGGAGTTCCTGAAGGAATTTTTGGAGGAAACCAGGATTTTTTTTGGAATTTCCTACAGACATTTCGTTGGAAACTTCATTAGGAATTCCCTTGTAAATCCTATGAGAATTTCTGCGGAAATTCTTAAGGTTCTTCAGGTTTTACGAAAATCCTTTAGGTTCTCTTCCTTTAGTAAAACCATACAATATTCCTTTGGGCTGCGAAATGGTGAGTTGACAACCGGGAAGGGCGCCTAACATAGCTCTGGTCCTCACAAGTTCCAATACTCACGCTTCCACGGGTCTTCCGATGAAAATTGACCGCCAGCTAAGGGTTGCGTACTTAGCTGGTAGTGTGCCCCTGGGCACTGTTGTCCTTCTGACATCAGCTAGAGTGAGAGGGTGTGTCCTGTGGGGTCTGCCTAGGATGTGGCCTCTGTTAAACTTTTATAAAAATCTGCATGTGTCCGCAAGCAGGCCCTATCAAAGCGACCATGTGCTGCTAAAAACGCACGAGGCTAGTCCTGGTGTTGGGTTGGACTTTAAACAAATTTGACGCGACTGATCGAGCGTTTGTCCACCAAGGAGGTGCGGCTACAACAGCGTCTGTTCTGGCATCCAGCGGCTGAGTATGAAATGCTATTCCCCGGAAGCTATACCTAAGATGGCAGCCCCATCCCAGTGGATAGGGAACCTTGAGCCAACAACCTACTGTTCCCGAAACATCAATTTGTTCGAGAATCCGATAATGAAAGAATACGGACTGATTTTACGGCGACGACTCTTAGCGCGAAACAATGGACACGAATAGGAACATGGAACGTTTTAACCCTAGCCCAGCAGGGTAAATTGGCACAACTTGCCAATGAGGCACGCCGCATGAAGCTTGAGAACCTGGGACTGAGTGAAGTCCGTTGGCCAAACTTTGGAGAACACAGAACGCTGTCGGGACACGTTCTGCTATACTCTGGTTTACGAGGTGAACACGCTCCCCGGCATCGCGGAGTTGGCTTCCTACTAAGCGCTCAGGCATACTCTGCGCTTATGAAGTGGGAGCCTATAAGTGAACGGATAATCGATGCCAGATTTAGAACACGGGTCCAAAACCGTACTATTATACAATGTTATGCGCCAACCGATGCTGCGATCTACTAGACAAAGAGATCTTCTACAGCCAGCTCAATGCCATCGTAGATAGAATCCCGAAAGGTGATATCAAGATCTGTTTGGACGACTTTAATGCGAAGATCGGATCCGACAACTCGAACCATGAGCGCATTATGGGACGCCATGGTCTCGGAGAAATGAGCGAAAACGGAGAGCTGTTCGCAGAATTTTGTGGTAATAACGACATGGTGATCGGGGATCGCTCTTCCCTCATCGACCGGTTCACAAGGTCACGCGGGTCTCCTGTGACGTCTTTACAGAAAATCAAAAACAATGGATCACCGATGAGACCTGGAGGAAGATAGAGGAGCGAAGAGAAGCCAAAGCCGCGATAGAGCGATCGAAAACCAGAGGAGCCAAAGTCTTAGCCCGTCAACGATACGCGGCTCTTGAGAAGGAAGAAAAACGCTCAAGTCGACGGGACGATCGAGCGTGGGCAGACTCTCTGGCCGACGAAAGAGATAGAGCCGCCGCAACCGGGGACATTCGCCTCCTCTACGATGTCTCACGACGCTTAAGCGGGGCGAATATGAATGCAACGATGCCTGTGAAAGATTGACCGACCCAACTGACCAGCTGAAACCCTGGTTCGAGCACTTCGAACAACTTTTTCAAGTGCCAGCCAGGCCATCATCACCTCGGCATGATCTGCATAGGATCCGACGTGTAACATGCGTCAATACCGAAGCTCCATCACTGCTAGAGATTCAAACAGCCATCCGAAGCATGAAATCAAATAAAGCCCCAGGGGTCGACCGCATATCAGCCGAGATGCTCAAAGCTGACCCCATGACATCCGCTCAACTACTGCATCTTTTATTTCGCAATATCTGGGACACCGCAACTCTCCCGGTCGACTGGATGCAAGGTATCTTAGTGAAGGTACCCAAAACGGGTGACCTGACTGCATGCGATAACTGGCGAGGCATTATGTTGCTGTGTACCGTTCTCAAAGTTCTGTGCAAAATTATCCTAGCCCGGACTCAGGAGAAGATCGATGCGACTCTCCAGCGGCAGAAATCCGGATTCCGTGCCGGAAGATCCTGTGTGGACCATATTGTCACGCTCCGCATAATTCTGGAGCAGGTCAACGAATTCCAAGAGTCCCTTTACTTGGTATTCATTGACTACGAAAAAGCTTTCGACCGTCTCAATCACGAGAATATGTGGGGCGCCCTGAGACGAAAGGGGGTTCCTGAGAAAATCATCGGCCTCATCGAAGCACAGTACGAGGCCTTTTCGTGTAGAAAGCTGGTGTAGGTAGCTAGTGTGAGGCAAGCATGTATTCTATCACCGTTACTGTTCCTCATCATAGTCGATGAGATTCTGGTAGATGCGATTGACCGTGAATTAAACTATGGCAGCCTATAACCATGGAGCACCTAAACGACTTCGAATTGGCTGATGACTTTGCACTCCTCGCGCAACGGCGCTCTGATATGCAGAGTAAGCTCAACGACCTTGCCGAGCGCTCCTCCTCGGCAGGTTTAGTCATCAACGTCAACAAAACCAAATCGTTGGAAGTAAACTCGGTGACTCCTTCCAGTTTCACAGTAGTCGGGCAACCAGTGGAGAATGTTGAAAGCTACCAATATCTTGGTAGCCAAATGGCGTCAGACGGCGGTACCAAGATCGACATAGGCGCACGGATCAAGAAAGCAAGGGCTGCCTTTGCGAGTTTAAGAAATATTTGGAAAAACAGGGAGATAAGTATACGCACCAAAATACGAATTTTCAACACTAACGTTTAATCTGTGCTGTTATATGCTAGCGAAACATGGTGTGTATCAGTGGAGAACACTCAACGGCTGCAGGTGTTCATAAACAGATGCCTGCGGTATATAACTTGGGCCTGGTGGCCTCACAACTGGATCTCAAACAACGATCTCCATCGTTGTTGTCACCAGAGGCTGATAGCAACAGAAATTCAGGATCAGAAGTGGGGCTGGCTCGGCCACACTCTACGTAGGGGCGGAAACGAAATCTGTAGACAAGCATTAGACTGGAACCCAGCGGGACATCGCAGCAGAGGCAGACCCAGTGGCTCATGGCGGCGAAGCCTCAATAAAGAAATAAAAGAAGTCGACCGAAATCTAACCTGGCAACAGGTTAAAGCGATAGCCGGGCAACGCTCATGATGGAGATCTTTCAAGTCACCCTTTGCACCACCGGAGGTGTACACACAGGATCCATAAGTAAGTAAGTATTACAATATTCCTACATGAAATCAGAATTTTCTTAAAGAATGAATTTTGAAAGGTTTCCTAAAGGATTTTCCTGGACACTTTCTGAATTAATGTCGGAAAGAGTTTATGAAGGCATTTCCGACAATTTTTTTGAAGGAATTTCGAAGAAGTTCGAAAAAATCATTAATGGATTCTGAAGAAAAATCAGAAGGAACCTTTTACGGAAATTTCGAATAAATCCCTACAGACATTTTCGAAGGAATTCCCAACAGAATTTCCCAATGCCCTCAGAAGCATTGGAGAATATTGGAAGGAATGAATTTCTACAGAAACTTCACAAGGAGTTTTGAATGAATTTGAAGTGATTTTCGAAAAAAAATAGAAAGAAATGGAGAATGCTGTGAAGTAATTCACGAAGAAAATGTTTAAAACTTTCTTCCTAAAGTTTCCAAAGAATTTAATGAATGTATTTTCAAATGACTACTCGGAGGAATTCTCATACAATGGCTTAAAGTACATCTGAAATAATTCTTATGGAAATTCCAGGAAAAAATGTCAATAAACTTGTTAAAGGAACCTCTAAAAGAATTTCTAAAAAAAAATTCGAAGTAAATTCCAAAAAAAAAATCCTAAAGCAATCCTAAAAAAATCCGAAGGAATTCTTGAATTAATTTCCGAACCAATTCCTAAGCTAAAGAAATGTCCGAAGGAATCCGTAAATGAATATCAAAGATTTTACGGAGGAATTCTAAAACAATTTCACCCCCCCCCCCTCTTACACTTTTTGTAATAAACTTCTAAATTATTTGTATCGTTATGCTGGTCGGAACCCCCCCCCCCCCCCCCACTACAAGCGTGACGTACTTTGTTAATGCCCCCAAAGGAATTCCTGGATGAAGTTCTTAAGCGATTCCTGAGGGAAATTCTGAAATAGTTTGAATCTCTTAGAATCTCTTCTTTGATTTTTTGGAGGAATATCTTGAAGAATTTTTTTTTTCAATTTCTAGATTTGTCCCAAGAGGAATTTGTGAACAAAGTTTTGACGGGACGTCCAAAAGAATTCTTGGAGAAATCTAAGACTATCGGATATTCCTTCAGGAACTTGTTTAGGAGTTCTTAGGAAATTTCCTAGAAGCTCGTTCTAGAACTTTGCACAGAAATCAAAAAAAAAATCTTAAAAGAATATCTTAAGAGAGTTTCTGAATGAATTTTCGGATGAATACCTTAACGAATCTCCCAAGGATTTTCTAGGACAATTTCTTTAAAAAAATCCTGAAACGAATCCTGGAAGAACTCTCCCAGCCCTTCAAAAATTCCCTCAGAAATTCCTTTATAGATTCATCAGGAAATTCCTTCAGGAAATTTAAAACTCTTTCAGCAGTTCCTTCAGAAATTATTTTCGAAAATCCCATTCAGGTTTTTTTTTTGGAAATGTCTTCAAAAATTCATTTGGAATTTCCTGCACAAAACCCACCAGGAATTTCTTTCAAAACTCCTCCTAAAAAATCCGCCAGGATTTCCTTCCGATATGCCTCCAGAAACTTCTTTAAGAGATTCTTCGATAAACCTCCAATAATTCCTTCTTCTCCAGAATTTTTTTTGGAAGTTCAGAAGTTTTAAATGAAATCCATTGAAAATTAATTAGATAGTGATTATTATTATTATTTCAGACTAAGGCCGAAGTGGCCTGTGCGGTATGTAAGAGTCTTCTCCATTCGGCTCGGTCCATGGCAACACGTCGCCAGCCACGCAGTCTACGGAGGGTCCGCAAGTCATCTTCCACCTGATCGATCCACCTTGCCCGCTGCGCACCTCGCCTTCTTGTGCCCGTCGGATCGTTGTCGAGAACCATTTTCACCTGGTTATTGTCCGACATTCTGGCTACGTGCCCGGCCCACCGCAGTCGTCCGATTTTCGCGGTGTGAACGATGGATGGTTCTCCCAACAGCTGATGCAACTCGTGGTTCATTCGCCTCCTCCATGTACCGTCCGCCATCTGCACCCCACCATAGATGGTACGCAGCACTTTCCTTTCGAAAACTCCGAGTGCGCGTTGGTCCTCCACGAGCATCGTCCAGGTCTCGTGTCCGTAGAGGACTACCGGTCTAATGAGCGTTTTGTAGATGGTCAGTTTGGTACGGCGGCGAACTCGATTCGATCGAAGCGTCTTGCGGAGTCCAAAGTATGCACGATTTCCAGCCACTATACGCCTCCGAATTTCTCTGCTGGTATCATTTTCGGCAGTCACCAGTGAGCCCAAGTACACAAATTCTTCTACCACCTGGATTTCATCACCACCGATGCCAACTCGCGGTGGGTGGCTCACATTGTCTTCTCTTGAACCTCTTCCTATCATGTACTTCGTCTTCGACGTGTTAATGACTAGTCCGATCTGCTTGGCTTCCCTCTTCAGTCTGATGTAGGCTTCCTCCATCTTCTCAAAGTTACGTGCCATAATATCTATGTCGTCGGCGAAGCCAAATAGCTGGACGGACTTATTGAAAAACCCGCCTGATACTGCCCCACGAACTCCCTTGCAATTGGTGCTAGTCGACGGCATAAAATTTGGGAGAGTACCTTGTAGGCGGCGTTCAGCAATGTGATTGCGCGGTAGTTGCTACAATCCAGCTTATCGCCCTTTTTGTAGATGGGACACACGACACCTTCCATCCACTCCTGCGGCAAAACTTCCTCCTCCCAAATCTTGGTAATGACCCAGTGCAGCGCTCTAGCCAGTGCCTCACCACCGTGTTTAAATAGCTCTCCTGGTAGTTGGTCAACCCCAGGGGCTTTGTTGTTCTTCAGCCGGCCGATCTCCTCCTGGATTTCCTGGAGATCCGGGGCCGGTAGAATTATGTCCTGCGCGCGTTCCCTAGGTCCATCACCATACCGCCATCTTCGTCTGCCACATCGCCATTCAGGTGCTCTTCGTAGTGCTGCTGCCACCTTTGGATCACCTCACGCTCGTTCGTAAGAAGGTTCCCGTTTATGTCCTTGCACATATCAGGCTGTGGCACGTGGCCCTTACGTGAACGGTTCAACTTCTCATAGAACTTTCGTGTGTTATTAGTGCGGTACAGTTGCTCCGTCTCTTCACGGTCTCGATCTTCCTGCTGACGCTTTTTCCTCCGGAAAATCGAGTTTTGTCTGTTCCGCGCCTGTTTATATCGTGCCTCATTCGCCCTCGTGCGGTGTTGCAGCAATCTCGCCCATGCTGCATTCTTCTCTTCTACTAACTGCTCACATTCGCCGTCATACCAGTCGTTTCTCCGATCCGGGGGCACCGTGCCAAGTGCAGCGGTTGCGGTGCTACCAATGGCGGATCGAATATCTCTCCAGCCATCTTCAAGAGACGCTGCGCCTAGCTGCTCTTCCGTTGGGATATTAGAATTAGATAGTGAACAAGGTTTATATTGTAGATATCGTGGGCAGAACTCGAGAACGTCTTGGAGTACCTTGAACATCTCGTATTTCTAAATTGTTCACTGGCTTGGCGTTTGGGATAAATAACATGATTGAGTGTTGTCAAACAATGCGATACTAGATTCAAATATTTCAGATTCGGAAGCGAAATTTTCCCAAGGTTTCGGATATCTGGGTCTTCAGTGTATAATCACACTTGACCTCCTCAGTAGGACGACCCTCAGTACGCTAGACTGGTGCTTTTTATCCACTAAGCTACGAAAGACCTCCGTTGAGCCCGAGATTCCCAAATACAGGTCAGCCTCGTTATAAAGCAACCTCGCTATAACATAATTCGTTATAAGGCAATTTTTAATTCTATATGACGTAACATTCAAAAACTATTAGCTTTTATGTCTATTAGTTTGTGTAATTGTCAATAGCACCGGTGGTGGGCTTCCGGTGGTTGCTGCTGAGAACTGAACCTAAACGATTGTGTCTACTGCAGTACATTGGGAAGTCATGGTGTGATCGGTCAGAAGCAGCACCCAAGTGATATTTTCTCGCATTTCTCGGACTAATGGTTGGCTCCTGTTTTCAAATGTCAACCACATCCGATATGCATTACATAACAAGTTCAGCGTCCTGGAATCCATTTTTCCAAAATATCACTAACAACAACCTGGCTAGTACTACATGGGTCCCTGAACCCGCTAGAAATAGTTCGATTTTGGTGTGAAATGATAGCCTTTCGCTACCTATTTTATTGTACGAGAAAGGCAAAAAGGAAGTTTCCGGGCTGATTATGAAGTATTTTCTAACACGCCCCGGACCATTAAAATGGATCTGAGGGCCGCTTCCGACCCGTACGTCGTACTTTGGGCAACTCTGGTCTAAATAATAGAGTGTAAAGACACCCGAATCTTTTTTGTACGCGGGGGATGCGTTCCTAGTAAAAAAAGTTTAGTTCAAAAATCGGAAATCTGTGTTAAAAAAGATTTATGATTTCTCGACGAATCATGAAGCAGAAAATGTGTATGGGATTTTTTTACACGGCCGTATGAAAAAAAAATCCTTGTAAAAACAGAATCGGGTGTAGGTACTAACTACAAACATAATGGTAGGGGATGCATTGAAATTTATTATTTATTTATTTAGTAGCATGTTTAACCGAATAGCAATCCATTGATGCCAGACAAGACCGATCCGATCAACGAGGTGCTCTTCGAGGCAACGGTTGCAGTGAGACTGGTCAGATTTCCGGTAGCGTAGTTCAATTCGGTGATCAGATTGCTCGACACAGAGGCTCCAGCTGCGACGATTTTGGCGATGACGGTGTTCACATTGCCAATGGCGGCCGATAGTTGTGTGGTTGCGGCACTCAGGTCAGAAGTCAGGCTGGAACCCAGAGACGTCAAACCGTTGGCAACGATGGAGGCCAAGGCAGATTGGGCATTCTGGATGGCTGTTTGAGCGTTGGACAGAGCGGCAGTCAAGGCGGAAGCGATGGAGCTCGGGGCACTAGCAGCATTGCTCAAAGCGGTTTGAACTGAGCTAATCAAGTTGGACAGTTGGCTTTGCAAATTGCTGACCACAGTGGAAAGAGTGCTGGCCAGATTCGAGAGCAGCGATGGATTTGCGATGGTAACCTGCCGTTGACGGAAACAAAAAGAATAGTTGGAATACTAGAAATATCCTTGCGCCTGTTGAATACTTACACCCAAAAGACACAGGCCAAAACCAATGATTAGCAAGTTTTTCATTTTGAATGTTAATGTTCTCCTTCTAAAACAGAACTGATTAAAACCGATTCTGCACTCATCATTTATAGTATGGATCGATTTCCGAAAACATTTAAAACCAACACAATATCACACCACTTCGAAATTTTTCGACGTGTGGACATTACTTGCGCCTTGAAGAATTGATCACATTGTTTAAACCGCAACAGTGACTATGCCATTTCCAGATGAGAACAAATGTATGACGATTATTTTTGCAAATGTGTAAGCCACTTCAATAGTGCATGATGCAACTCAAATGATGACAATGGTTTACTGTATAACTAAGAATATGTAGAACTTAAACCAAAAAATTGCGAAGTGGGAGGTTACGCAATTCTTAATATTCTTCGCAGACAGAGAGTAAACATTATGCAAGAATGTTTTAGGGGTGTTGATAATTTTCCTTTGAATTAATTTGGTATTCTATGGAATCGGCAAATGGCTAAAAATCAAGCTGGTTTCATCAACTGATTTTTAACGTTATACAAAATAGCGAGACTCGTAATTTTTTGTGACAGTAAGACGAAAGGCAACAAAATTCACAACGCATAGCCATGCAAAAATTTGAACAAGGACCAAGTTTAATTTAAAATTCCAGTTCATAGCGTTGTTATTGACAATTAAAAATGAACACAAAATTATACTAAACTCGATAAGCAGAATGTCTTTCTTTTTCGACAAGTGATTTTAAAAAAAATAACTTATTTGAGAGCAGCCAAATTTATGAAAATCAACAATATTTGTTGTAATTTATTTATAGTGATGTGAAATAAAGTCTGGAAGAGTAACTCAATTTCATGTACTTGTATAATGAAGTATACAAAGTGCAAAACAAGTAAAAACAAAAAGGTGCTTTGATATCGAAAAAGTTGAGTAGGCTTACTTCATTTGCTACTCCATTTGTGTATAATTGAGTCATCCACATTCCGTTCAAATTCAGTTGCATCATCAACTAAATGTTTGCGTAAAACGAATTTCTGAAATGCTTCTTTCAATAGTCATTGACGTATGTACGGCTTCACATCTTGCAACATAAAGTCAGACTATGTAAGGTTAAAATTTGCTATAAATATTGAAATCTTAATTGACTTTCAACAGTTCCACTTGTGATAAGACAGCTGAAGTTACACGGAAGTCCACAATGAAGAATCTGCTGATCATCGGTTTTGGTCTGTGCCTTTTGGGTGTAAGTACTCAACAGCCGCAAGGATATTTCCAGTTTTTAACTAACTTTTATTGTTTTCGTCACTGACAGGTTACCATCGCACATCCGTCGTTGCTTTCGAACCTGGCCAGCACTCTTTCCACTGTGGTCAGCAATCTGCAAAGCCAACTGGCCAACTTGATTAGCTCAGTCCAAACCGCTTTGAGCAATGCTGCCAGTGCCCCGAGCTCCATCGCTTCCGCCTTGTCTGCGGCTCTGTCCAACGCTCAAACAGCCATCCAGAATGCCCAATCGGCCTTGGCCTCCATCGTTGCCAACGGTTTGACGTCTCTGGGTTCCAGCCTGACTTCTGACCTGAGTGCCGCAACCACACAACTATCGGCCGCCATCGGCAATGTGAACACCGTCATCACCAAAATCGTCGCAGCTGGAGCTTCTGTGTCGAGCAATCTGATCACCGAATTGAATTACGCTACCGGAAATCTGACCAGTCTTACTTCGACCGTTGCATCGAAGAGCACCTCGTTGATCGGATCGGTCTTGTCGGGCATCAACGGATTGTTGTTCGGTTGAGCATGTTGCTGAATGAATAAATGACGAAATTGAATGCACCCTACCATATTGTTTACAGTTCGTACCCTTTATTACCTTAAATATTTAGTCCAATACCTAACCCTTCGAAACAATCGTAACAACAACTAACCAACGTAACTCGCAAAATCTTAACCTGAGCTTCAAAAACAACCAAATTTTCAAACATTTCTACAAGAGTTTGCAAAACTTGATTGAAGTTACATGATAATGTGTTGTTATAAAGCTTCATCAACTTACATTTATTGCTAGATATGGACACAAGCTTATCGTAATTTTGAGCAGCAGTTGGAAACAGTTATAAATGATAGCAGTCCGACAAACATTTCACTTCTTCTTCTTCTTTCACTATTTTGACTATTTTTGTGTAAATATAAAGCTGTTCAGAAAATTTGTAAAAGACCGAACTATTCACAAGAAAAAGAAAGAATTTAAATCATCTATAGATGGTTTACTGAACTTAGAGAATAAAGTTTTAAATATTTTGAGGATTTAAATAATTTCTGTAATTTTAAATGAGGCCAGCGGGATAATTGATTTTTCGTGTCGAAATCTCTTCACTCCCGCCACTAAAAAATAGACCGGGACAAAATCCGTGGACCAGGTGACCAGGCTATCTTAACTATTAAAGATATACCCAGTCTTTTAAAAAAAAATCAACCAAAGTTGAGTTGATTTGTCAGCCTTTGGATAACGCAGGAATCTCCGGAATCTTAGTCGTTTTAATGAACTAAAAGGAGGAATGTGGGAGTATTAGGGATTTTTATGATCTAGGAACAAAATTAGAACTGTCTAGTAATATTCTGATAAGTTTAGGCCAGCTCCAGAATCTAGAAAAAAATGGGACATCAGAAAATGTGTAAAACATGGAGACCAACGCAGGGCTGAAAACCTAAATAATAAAGAAAAAATCTGCAAAGTTCTAAGAAGCATTATAATCAAGAAAAGGCTTGAAACGTTCAGTTGGACACTTATATAAAACAATGGACAACGGACAACATTCAGTACCTAGACCAATGAGGAATGTTTTGTTCATCGGAGACTTTACACGACTAAAGCGGAAATCAAACTCTCAACTCATAATACACGTCATATACCTGAGTACAAAATATGTTCAGATGGCAGGCGCCGTGCAGCCATGAGGTCTAGATTGTGCATCATTTCTTATATGTTTGAAAAAAAATAAAGATTTTGAGGATTTTGTTTCTATGAAATTGAGCGATTAGTATCATACTGGATGATGTTGTAGCAAAATCTCATTGACGATTTAATACGCTTTCAAAATATATAATGCATATACTGTCCCGGATATAGCCCCAAAAAAATCTGGTCACTTTAATGCTTGTATCGTGCATTATGAGGAAGACAATCCCCAACATCCTTTTTAGTTTTGTGCTGGTTTTATAGAAGTCTGGTAGAGCGATTTCAAACCAAAAAATGTTACCGTTATTAAATCAATGACATAAGGAAAGTTTAACCCTTTCAGGCTCGAATTTTTCAAAGCGGTATCACACAGTATATTTGATATATTTCATTTATTTCCATGAATAGTAATGGAGATATGACAAATCAAATTGAAAAATAGTTTGTTGAAATCTGCAGGGTCATCCAAACTTTTCTTTGAGTTCGGAGCTCGAATTCTACGGTCACGATGTGTAACCACCCATGGACATCCACACGTCCAGGTGTCGACGTCCATACGCCCACGCCAGCTCACCTTCTCAGTTACCTCAGGATCGGCTTTGGACCGGGGAAAACTGAGTAACCCTATACCTACCTCCTTACTTTCAAGCGAACCAGAGAAGGCCAATCAATTTATTGGAATTATTCTATTGTTTTAAATTTATATAACGCTTGGATGTATGCCTTATAATCCATATTTAAAAGGGGGATTGGGTTAAGTTATTACAATTTTTATTTTGCTGATCGTTAGGGCCCATTGCTGATGGAGACGGATAGAAGATGGAAACATACCTTCCCACCCAAGTAATACCGAAAACATCTTTCCTAGCGAAGACCTTATAAACTTGTTGTATGACGGTTAAAAAAATGATATATAAACATGTTATGCTTAAAAAAAACTGTGCAAAGCTGTTTGCTGAACATACATCTGTTTGATCTTAAAAGATATTTTGAACTAAATTCTTACAACTTACTGATAACATGCCATATTTTGACATTTGTTTGGTTTTTCAAGATGTTTTATTTTACATTCTCACGACATAAAACATGCTGTCAGGATGATTTCACGAACTTACAAATAAAATTTTCATTTTTAGATATTTGTTCACACAGAAGATGTGTAGTTAATATGTATGCAGTATTATGGACTTAATTTCAACATTTTGTCGTAACTCAGCCATGAATATTTTTTATCTACACTGTCGTTTATCGAGAACTCGCCATATTGCTATTTCGCAAACTCAAACATGTGTTTGCATTTGAATTCCTAAATTATATGTTTTTGGTATAGCGTATATATTTCTCCAATCAACCCCGCTTGAATTTGGAAAAAATAAAATGAAAAGTTGCACGAATAAATTTCAAACTCATGCATCGACACAAAATTCAAACTCCATGAATGTGTCTTTATAATTATTTTTTGCAAATGACACATTCCAGCGTAACGCGACACCATGTGGAGCCGACTTTCAGCGAGAAATTAGGTCTGCATTCGAAAATTGGCTTCGGGTGCATATGATTAAACAGGTTTATAATAATCCTCACTAAATTTTCTTTCTGATAGAATATTTACTTTAAGATTTCTTGCTTTAAATATAGTAAATAAAACGCGCTACATTTCGTAATGCGACACCATCGCTGAAATGAACTTTTTTGTCGTTTGCAATACAAGTGCGTTTTTTAGCTCTGGTATATGGTTTGGAATCTCGATTTATTCCAACCACTTCTCGTATACATCAACAGAAATGAGGCTGTGCACTCAAATTGTGGGTAAAAACGGAAATTACAAAGAAATTCGATGGATTGATTTCAACACCACCGCGTTACGCTGGTCGACAAACAGTGTTCTGCAAATGTGTCGCGTTACGCGAACATGTTTCTCGTTGATAGAGTGCATAATTTCAGCAGATTTCGATGGAGCATGTTGTATTCGACAGAGAATATTGTTACATTATCTATCTTTGAATGTTGTTCGAGTTGGTGGCCACGATCTGGTGTTTCGAATTTCAAGATTTTAGGGACTAACCGGCCATCCAAACAAACAACCAAAACCATTCATGTCACATATCCAGTTTTCAAAACGAAATCAATGCACTATGGTCCAGGATTCAGATTTACGCGGAAAGATGCATTTTACGCCAAAACTATATTTTTTAGAAAAAACAGTTGTTCTACAAAATTGTTCGAAATAGTAAGGCCATCATTATGGTTTTACCAAAAAATAGGGTGGCCCATCATATAAAAAAAATTAGAAAATATTTTTTTTATTTCTCAGAATATTGACATGTTATGTTCTACAATGTTGTAGCGTAGCTTATTCCAATCAATTTTGCTAAAAAAACTTTTTCTGTAGCTCTTAAGTTGGCTGATTTAGAGCAATTTTACCTAATTGGATTAGGGTGTACCTCAAAAAAACTGTATTTTTGATCTACTTTTTTTGTTTTACATTTCTCGAAAAAGTCGTCTTCAGGTGACTTTTAGAGCTAAAAAAATGCAACTTTTGATGGGTGAATATGCTCAATATCTTTTTCCGATCAAAAGTTATAATCGTTTTTCTGTCAAAATTACATTTTTTTCATAAGTTGATATCTCCGGTTAGGGCAGACCAAAAAAATATATTAACACAGCATTTGAAAGAGAAATTAATATTCTTTATTATGTCAAAAAATTGGGGATATGTTATTTTTTTATCTCAAGTTTTATCAATTTTACTAAAATCATGTTTTTTCAAATAAATTATTATAACTCGACAACGGAAGAAGATACAGACGATATTCTTATAGCAAAACACGCGTTTTGAAAAGCCCCAAAAGTCTTCAGAAGATAACATTCGTGAGAAATGAAAAATAAAAAATCTACAGCTTAAACACTTTTTATAAATTTTATCATTATCATCGTATTGCAAGATTTACGAGAAAAGATGCATTTTCGGTCTGAAGCATACTTTTAAGAAACAAAATATGTTCTACAAAGTTGTTCTGAATACTTGGGCCTTTATTATAAAGTTACTGAAAAATAGGGTGGGCCATTTTATAAAAATGTGAAATTTTTTTTTTTTTTATTTTACGGAAAATTGACATAAAATATTCTACAAAGTTGTAGCACAGCTTTTTCCCATCAACTTTGCTATATAAACTTTTTATGTAGCTCTCAAGCTCACTTGTTTAGAGTAATTTTACTTACCAGGATTAGGGTGTCCCTCAAAAAAGAATATTTATGATCTGCTCATTTCATTTTTCATTTCTCACGGATGTCACCTTCTGAAAACTTTTGAGGCTTTTTAAAACGCGTGTTTTGCTATAAGAATATCGTCTGTATCTTCTTCCGTTGTCGAGTTATATAAATTTATTTGAAAAAACATGATTTTAGTAAAATTGGTGAAACTTGAGATAAAAAAATAACATATCCTTAATTTTTTGACATAATAAAGAATATTAATTTCTCTTTCAGATGCCGTGTGAATATATTTTTTTGGTCTGCCCTAACCGGAGATATCAACTTATGAAAAAATGTAATTTTGACAGAAAACGATTATAACTTTTGATCGGAAAAAGATATTGAGCGTATTTACCCATCAAAAGTTGCATTTTTTTGAGCTCTAAAAGTCACCTGAAGACGACTTTTTCGAGAAATGTAAAACAAAAAAAGTAGATCAAAAATACAGTTTTTTTGAGGTACACCCTAATCCAATTAGGTAAAATTGCTCTAAATCAGCCAACTTAAGAGCTACAGAAAAAGTTTTTTTAGAAAAAATGATTGGAATAAGCTGCGCTACAACTTTGTAGATTATAGAACCATAATGATGGCCTTACTATTTCGAAAAATTTTGTAGAACAACAGTTTTTTCTAAAAAATATAATTTTGGCGTAAAATGCATCTTTCCGCGTAAATCTGAATCCTGGACCATAGTGCAATGGTAATAGGTTTTCTGATATTTATATTAGTCACACCCAGGTATGATCCGGATCTGTTTTTAAGTACGTGGTCAGATGATCGATCTCCCTAGAAGTGATTTGTTCAAGATGAAAACTTCATGTGTTGCCTTTTTTCTATGTTAACCGTTTTAAAAGGTGATGATGGCCCAAGAAGCTGAGAAATGTTGAAAATGTGTTTTTCTGTTGTTTTTAGTCTTCTTTTCTACTGGAACGTGGTGTGTTTTTAACTTTTTGTTCATACATGTCTGAATACATTGGTGTATGTGATGAACATAACTGGGAAATCAATAAATTTCCAATGTTTAACACAGAAGCCCCCTGTTTGCCTTTTTCAATAGACCCTTATTCTTGCAGTGGTTGCTGAAGTTTGTTTTCCTGATGCTATCCATTATATTTTCAACTGCCGATGACCAACGCCCTAGGCTGTGTAAATCTCAGTGAAATTCCGTAAGCTGAAATATCGGCTAAATTGACGCATGGTTACGGCGCCTCCTTTAAGTGTTGCAATGAATCGCCCACTTTGAGCGTGCTTACAGCGGTACACTAGGAGTTAACTTTCTGAAATCAGTATGGCGAATGGCATCTAAGGGTCGATTTCTCAAAATTAAGCACCTTCATCGAAAAAATATTTGGTAGGCGGTACCAAATAGTTTTTCATGGAAAGCTTCTAATTTTGAGAAAACCCGCGTTAGATGTCTTTCACCATACAAATTTCTAGTGGTTAACTCATGCTGGCTATTTTGCGCATATACTACGGCGCCTGGATGCGACAGCGGGATATTAGTAGAAATTCTCGAACCAAGAATTGGGCCGTGCAGATCTCGGATAAAAAAATAAAAAAAATCTTGCAGATCTACTGATCGTAAGGAAAATAAATTAAAACACTAAAAATCATCAAATCAAAAGAAAAAGCACGAGTCTTTCTGCTCTCCAAAGCCAAAAATATGTATAAGATTCAAGATCAAACTAGTATCGAAAAGCATTTTTGCGGCTCCGTAACGCTTCACGACAAATGAGCTTTTCAAATAAACAATTGAAGCAAAAAAAAATGTCCTACATGGCATCCGCAAAGAGTCTGAAGGTCCGTGAAAGGGTAGAAGAAAGCCGTGTTCGGGAGCAAACTGTTCGCTACGTTTACTCATATGAGTACATGGTGATATCGAGCGCGAAGAGAGAGGTTTAAAAAAGCATCACAATCTATTCGAACAAAAAAAGAGCTCAAATTTCTCGGGAATTATTTATGGATGAGTTCTATGAAACACCCAAAATTTGCAGTTTCCCACCCTTTCGTAACATTTAGTAGGGTTTTGGTCACCGTGAATTTTTATATTTTTGGATCGTTGACTTCGTAACATTGTTTGCATGTGAACTCATTTTTTAGTATGGACAGTTATCAAATGATACACCCCAATTTTGTTTCACATATTCACGTACAAACCCTAATATACTAAAAAGATTTTTTTTCTCTATTTCTGGGCCATTGTGATACTGTATACATACACCGAAAGCCGGTTATCCCTCATTTCAGTAAAACACTGAATTCGCGTAACGCGACACCAAATTTTTGTACCTAGTGTAACTTCGTGAAAAATGCTCCGATTTTGGATATTAAAACATGAAAAGAAAGCTCTTGACGAGTACTAAGAGAATCCGAAGTATTATTTTTCCAATGTGTGTACTTTTTGTGTAGTATCAATTATGCGACTATTTTCGTAACGCGACACCATTTCAATGTTACTGTTTTCAAAGTCCAAAAATTTTAAGAAAACAATTTTTTTTCGAAGCAATACAATTGGCTCACAAAAAGGCCATCATAAACTCTACTATATCATGTATTAACCAATACATTTGAACGCAAATAGGTGCGATGGAGCACATTTCTAAAAATTAGATTAAGAAGTTTTTTTTTCATATTAAAAGTCTACTATTTTGATTGGCTATCAAAATATGTTCCCAAACTAATTTTCAGTGAAACAAATGTTTTTCTTATAATTCAATATATACATTTTCTTGTCCTAAAGATATTGGACCCTAATTTTCAGTTTAAAATTTTGGTACCTTGGCGTAGAAGTGCGTGGAATGTGTCAAATAGGAATTCGTAGTTGATTTTATGCATGCATTTTTTCATTCGATTTTGTTAGTGTTCTATTTGATTAGAATAAAATGTCAACAACTTTTTTTGTACTCGATTTGACAAATCACATCATGTTGAGAAAATGTTATTGAATACTTAATTCGAACTTAACTTAAGTTTTGTGAGTGTATTACGATTACTTTCTTGTGACTGAAAGATGTTGAAAATGTGAACAATTTTTGCGCTGTTTCGGTCGTGTAAAGGTAATAAAACAAGTTTGTATACCAACATCAATCAACCTATATGTTTGAAACATGTATTTTTTACTTTCATACGACAAACCGTGTTACTTGGGCACCACGTGCTCAACGTTGCTGAGAGAGTGTGGCGCTCGCTCCTGGAATTGGCGGGGTTCATCTGGGTCGGGGTTTGGTACTGTGATGAAATAGAAAACATGTTACTGCGATCACTAATGGATGCTGGCGTTGCATGGAGATTCTTTGTTTATTCTTTGTTTATTTGAAAATATTTCAACGAGCCTTTGTGGTCTTATTGAAATCTTACTTCTAATTCCAATGGCATTGAACATAATCTGAAATCTAATCATTGCACATTTATAGTTCACAATACATCATAGAAAATCACATAAAAGTTTTTAAAGCCACATGAGCATCATAACATTATATACTAATACTAAACCATCTTAAAATACAACGATTACAATTCAACATTTTGATCTTTTTGATTACGGTTTTAGGGTCTCCACACAACACGCCGGTTTTCAAAGTCACGATACTTAATACCTGTTGGCCATGTACTAGGCTTCATTGCTAGGGTTTTGAATTTCAAATTCAGAACAATTTTGAATGAAACAAAATCTAATTCTTCGTTTGCTCTCCCTCTCGACACAAGTTTCTTAACATTCAATGGACTCACATTACTATCAAGACCTAAACAATCACATACAAGCCGAGATACAACGTTTTCAGTGGTATGATAATCAATATTCGTTAGGTATAGAGAAAAATTTTGATCTACACATTCTTATGGAGAAGCAATAGGTAAGGCAATATAAGAATTGGTTACTGTAGACTCATTATTCTTTGTCCTGTCAAATAAAATATCGTTTCGAGCGGATATATTATGGGTCAAATGAATCCTCCCGAACGTGCTTTGCGGTGCAATAGTGGCGAGCACTTGAACAATTTCTATTCATTTTCATTTATTTAGTCAACATCTAAACTGAATCAACAATTTGACGCCACAATGCACGGTTCGAGGTCGCATCTCTCCATCCTCGGATACGCCCCACGTTCGCCAAGTTTTTTTTTTTTTTTTTTTTTTAATCTTTATTAGAGTGATTTTTAAGATAATACAAAGTTCATCACTTTGCTCGCCAAGTCGTTTTGCACCTGGTCTGCCCATTTTTCTAGCTGCTCTCCACACCGTATCGTACCTGCCGGATCGGAAGCGAACACCATCTTTGCAGGGTTGCTGTCCGGCATTCTTGCAACCTGTCCAGCCCATTGTACCCTTCCGGCTTTAGCTACCTTCTGGATACTGGGTTCGCCGTAGAGTTGGGGGAGCTCATGGTTCATTCTTCGCCGCCACACACCGTCTTCTTGCACACCGCCAAAGATGATCCTAAGCACCCGTCTCTCGAATACTCCGAGTGCTTGCAAGTCCTCCTCGAGTATTGTACATGTTTCATGTCCGTAGAGGACAACCGGTCTTGTAAGCGTCTTGTACATGACACATTTGGTGCGGTGGCGAATCTTTTTCGACCGCAGTTTCTTCTGGAGCCCGTAGTAGGCCCGACTTCCACAGATGATGTGCCTTCGTATTTCACGACTAACGTTGTTGTCAGCTGTTAGCAAAGATCCAAGGTAGACGAATTCCTCGACCACCTCGAAGGTATCCCCGTCTATCGTAACACTGCTTCCCAGGCGGGCCCTGTCGCGCTCGGTTCCGCCCACAAGCATGTACTTTGTCTTTGACGCATTCATCACCAGTCCAAGTTTTGTTGCTTCACGTTTCAGGCGGGTGTACAGTTCTGCCACCTTTGCAAATGTTCGGCCGACAATGTCCATGTCATCCGCGAAGCAAATAAATTTACTGGATCTGTTGAAAATCGTACCCCGGCTGTTACACCCGGCTCTCCGCATGACACCTTCTAGCGCAATGTTGAACAACAGGCACGAAAGTCCATCACCTTGTCTTAGTCCCCGGCGCGATTCAAACGAACTGGAGTGTTCACCCGAAATCTTCACACAGTTTTGCACACCATCCACCGTTGCTTTGATCAGTCTGGTAAGCTTCCCAGGGAAGCTGTTCTCGTCCATAATTTTCCATAGCTCTACGCGGTCTATACTGTCGTATGCCGCCTTGAAATCAACGAACAGATGGTGCGTTGGGACCTGGTATTCACGGCATTTTTGAAGGATTTGCCGTACAGTAAAGATCTGGTCCGTTGTCGAGCGGCCGTCAACGAAGCCGGCTTGATAACTTCCCACGAACTCGTTCACTAATGGTGACAGACGACGGAAGATGATCTGGGATATCACTTTGTAGGCGGCATTAAGGATGGTGATCGCTCGAAAGTTCTCACACTCCAGTTTGTCGCCTTTCTTGTAGATGGGGCATATAACCCCTTCCTTCCATTCCTCCGGTAGCTGTTCGGTTTCCCAGATTCTGACTATCAGTTTGTGCAGGCAAGTGGCCAGCTTTTCCGGGCCCATCTTGATGAGCTCAGTTCCGATACCATCCTTACCAGCTGCTTTATTGGTCTTTAGCTGTTGGATGGCATCCTTAACTTCCCTCAAGGTGGGGGCTGGTTGGCTTCCATCGTCCGCTGAACTGACGTAGTCATCTCCTCCGCTGTCTTGACTTTCACTGCCTGTACTCTCAGCGCCATTCAGATGTTCCTCGTAGTGCTGCTTCCACCTTTCGATCACCACACGTTCGTCCGTCAAGATGCTCCCATCCTTATCCCGGCACATTTCGGCTCGCGGCACGAAGCCATTGCGGGATGCGTTGAGCTTCTGATAGAACTTGCTTGTATCTTGAGAACGGCACAGATGTTCCATCTCCTCGCACTCCGCTTCTTCCAGGCGGCGTTTCTTCTCCTGAAAAAGGCGGGTCTGCTGTCTCCGCTTCCGTCTATAACGTTCCACGTTCTGCCGGGAAACTTGCTGCAGCACGACCGCCCGCGTTAAAAATGTATGACAGCAATACAATAACTACAATCGTTCATGTATGCGCACAGTTATTCGAAAATAACGCGTACTTTTAAGGAAAAATATTTAAAAAAATCTAAGGGCACCGAATATTTTAGAAGTCGACTTTCGACTGCACTCTAAAAAAACGATTGTGTATCAATAACAACAATAATTTAAGGACTGTCATACATCAGTTAAGTTAAATACACTATAATTCTTAGAGAGTCTGGTAGAAAATCGTGTATGTTTATTTATTTTTTGCTGTGATACATCGGAAATCAGAAAAGGGCATCATGTCTCCCCAATCTCACCTAATAATAGGCGCTTGTCCGGATTAACGCAATGGTTGATGTAATTCATTCTTTGAAAGTAGGCCCTTGCCCGGATGAAGGCCATGGTGGATGTGATCCCTTCTTTAAAAATAGGCGTTTGCCAGGGTTAAAGCAATGGTGGATATGATCCCTTCTTCAAAAAAGGCGCTTGTCCGGATAAGGGCAATGGTGGATGTAATTCATTCTTTAAAAGAAGGCGCTTGCGCTTGTAATTGTGGGTGTGGTTCCATCTTTAAAAGTAGGCGTTTGCCACAAATGAAGCAATGCATTGCAATGGTGGATGTGATTTCTCTTGAAAAGTAGGTGCTTGCCTGGCAATGGTGGATGTGGATATGATTCTTTCTTTAGAAATAGACATTTTGCCTAGACTTGTAGATATATTTTTTCCAATGAAAGCAAATGACGTCTAATATGACGTAAAATGAATTATCCAATTGTAGATATGATTTAATTTTTGAAATGAAGTCTGCGTCTACTTTTTTTTATTATGTTTTTTATTAAAGTTATTTTTAAGTAGGACAAAGTTCATAACTAAAGTCTGCGTCTAGAATGAGGTGAAGAAATATGATAACCATTCGTAAACAGTTTCTTTAGTATTAGACAAATATGATGTTTTTGGTAACTAGTATCCATCTTTCTGAAAATTGTTCAATATGTTAAATAATCCCTTTTATTAAAATTAATTATACCGCAAACCCATTCATTAGTAAACAATGCCAAATCCCCGTTATGCAAAATTACTTTCTTTATATAATTTTTTTTATATTTGTATAAGCCTATGATTTGAATCTGCTAGATAAGTTCGATCTAATATTCTTGTTATCACCCTAATGCTGTGAATTTATACTACTTCTATACATATGTAACTTGCCATGTTATATACTTCTCTCTATAAGCCAATGTATTGCCTGAAATACGAGAGAAGAGATAATGTTCCTATCTGACCACTATCCATATACATTAAGATAGCCGATGAGTCCGTTGATCATCTCGTTAAGAGACAGTACATTCCAACTCGTCGATCTATACGATTGAGAATAAACGATCGTGCGCGACAAATTCCACCCTAAATTCGAATCGTCTCTAACAATTCCGAAAGCAAGTGCTTATCCGCGACTTTAAATCCGAAAAGTGGGAAAGCAATATTCGGTTCGAAGTGTAAGACACACAAGGAGTGGAAATGTGCTACTAAACTCCGTTCTGGTTAAAGAACAAAGAAAGTAGTGTTTTCCGAGAAGTTCACACTCATTTAGTCAACTGATTGCCGTTTATTGCGGTGAAGAAAAACATTCGGTCCAGCGAACAACCCTGTGGGCGTCGTCATTGGTCCTTCGATCCAGATCGAAGGATACCCCGGTCAGAAGGAATAAAGTGAGTGTGTGTGAACCAAATTCCGGGTCCGAGTGACCACTGAAAGTCGGCACAGAGGCCGTGAAAGTACGCCATAGTAGAGTGACTACAAAGTGTGGATATCTGAAGCGCGCCAGATTCCAATTGTGCGATCAGTGAATAGTCACCGTGCCATTTGTATCTAGGCATTGTACGGTCCCCGTGGGGAAGAATAGTGTGAAAATCGACACTGAAGCAGCTTTGTAGCTGAGCGTGGCTTGGGTATAGGCAGTAGAAACAAAGTGTGCTGTTTTTAGCCTGGTCGAATTCAGTGAAAAAGTGCTTAAGCGTCCGAGGTTTGAGTTTGCACGGTACCAGTGACTCTTCAAACGATAGTGTTTGCACCAATCCGCGTAATCGCGACGTATTCCGCGCAATTCGTCCGCGTCGGGAAGGAGCAAAATCGTACCGTCCGCGACGGGAAGAAGAAAATCGATTTCGTTCGCGAACATTTCATCCTAGATCGGTGCAAAAATGCCGGGCAAGCGTGAAAAAAAAGTTAACCAACTTTAACGTAGTGAGGAAAGGGCTGATAGCCCATTGTACTGAAGTAGAACATTTTGTGAAAAACTACGATGAAAATCGTGATAATTGTCAGATTTCGGTTAGACTTCAAGTACTGGACAGAGTGTTCCGAAACTTCCTCAAGGTGCAAGCGGAAATCGAAAATGCGATGATGCGGAGAATTTGGACACGCATCTAGCGGAGCGAAGTTGGGTTTGAGGCCAGATATTGTGTAGCTGAAGGTTTTCTGTTGCCCAAACGAGCAGAGGATCACAACCAAAGTGTTCTAAATACAACAGCAGCTGTTCCATCTACGACTGCCACAAATTGATCTTTCCAAGTTCCTTGAGGATTTCTTAAAGTGGCTATCCTTTTGGGACATCTTCACGTCAATGGTGCACTCGAACGCCGACATTCCAACTGTAGCCAAATTGCAGTACCTGTTCCAGTCCCTCGAAGGAGAGGCACGTAAACCGTTCGAGACCGTAGACATCGAAGCCGATAATTACGGTGCCGTCTGGGAGGCTCTACTCAAAAGGTATGACAATCGTCGTTTTCTCAAGAAACAGCTTTTCCGTAGCATCTATGACCTACCGGCGGTCAAAAAAGAATCCGCCAACGATCTGTATGAGTTGGTGGATGAGTTTCAGCGCCATGTGAAGGCCCTCGCCAAGCTAAATCAACCCATGGATCACTGGTACACCCCCTTGGTGAATATCCTCTCCCACAACCTCGATCCAGCTTCTCTCCGCGCGTGGTAGCAGACTATCCAGGAAGATGACGACAAATACAACGATTTTTCTCAGTTTTTGTACCAGCGTGTGCGCATTCTGAAGTCCGTAGCATCTGACATGTCCCATCGTTCCCAACCCAGCCAAGCAAAGGTGGCCGGCAATATTTTGCCTCCAAAAAAGCAGCTTTCGTCCAAGTTCGCCGCCAGTGTGGTATCATCCGATAGTAAATCAAACGTTCCATCATGTTTCGCTTGCTCCGAACGGCACTTTCTATTCCAGTGCCAAACATTCGCCAAGATGCCCGTCAGCCAAAGAAGAGAGCTGATATCCCAAAGGAAGCTTTGCTGGAATTGTTTCCGAACCGGTCACCATGCTAGAAGCTGCTCGTCTAAGTTTTCCTGTCGAACGTGTCGCGATCGCCACCATACGTTGCTGCATGATCCCATCCAGACTGTTAAGTCTTCTGCTGCTCCTGCCGTGATGTCGAAACACCATGACGTGATGGCCAATTCTGCCCTCCTCCCAACAAGTTAGCATGTCGGTTCAATCCCAAGCCAGCACGGTTCTCCTACAGACGGTCGCGCTCAAAGTTGTCGACGATCACGGGAAGTCTTTCGAAGCAAGAGCTCTGTTGGATTCCGGTTCAATGTCGAACTTCATGTCATCAGAGCTTGCCAATCTCCTTGCCATCTCTCAATCCAAAGTCGATGTATCCGTTGAAGGAATTGGCCAATCCCATCGCAAGTTGCATCGTGCCATCGCCGCCACAGTCTGTTCCAGAGTAGGAACTTTCTCCACGAAACTTCATTTCTTCGTCATCGACCACCCACCGCCAATTTGCCTACTATCGAAGTCAAGCTTTCCTCCTGCAAACTTCCCAAAGTCGAATTAGCCGATCCGTTATTCTATGCCCCGAACAAAATCGACCTCGTCATTGGCGGCGAAGTATATTGGGATCTCCACACGGGCAAGAAAGTTTCCCTGGGTCCTGGCTTGCCCTACCTCATCGAAACCCATTTCGGTTGGACCTTATGTGGCTCGACATCACCAGAATCTGTCGGGCCAGTAGCGTGTCAGCTATCCAGTTCTGACGCCCAACTGGATGCCACTCTCCAAAGGTTTTGGGAGATCGAGACGATTCCCAAACAATCCGTACACTCCGCTTCCGAAAAGATTTGTGAAGCATTCTACGCTACAACCACGTCCAGAGATCCAAGTGGGCGATACATCGTTCGCCTACCTAGAACCGAAAATCCCCAAATCGAATTGGGAGAGTCAGAGTCGATCGCAGAGCGTCGATTCCTCGCTTTAGAACGCCGTCTAGAGCGAGACCCCAACGTCAAGTTTGCCTACCATCAGTTTATGGATGATTACGAACGTCTTGGGCACATGAGACGGCTCGATGAACCGGTTGACAATACCAAGCTGCACTGTTACCTTCCCCATCATCCGGTATTTAAGCTCTCAAGTACCACCACGAAGACTAGGGTAGTGTTTGATGCTTCGTGTCAAACAACATCAGGCAGCACACTCAATGACATTCTCCTTGTCGGACCGGTCGTTCAAGACGATCTCTTGTCACTCGTTATTCGATTCTGCTTCCACCGCATCGCCCTAAATGGGGACATCGAAAAGATGTACCGGCAAGTACTCCTTCACGAAGAAGACCAACCGCTGCAGCGCATCAAATGGCGTAGTAATTCATCCGACCCGATAAGCACATACCAGCTTACAGACCGTAACCTACGGTACAGCCTCTGCCCCCTATCTCGCCACGAAAACTCTCCAGCAATTGTCACTTGATTCCGGCAACCAATTTCCATCCGCCGCTGATCCTGTTGCTAATGATTTTTACGTCGATGACTTTCTTTCCGGAGCCGACGATGTCGTAGCCGCTATCCAAACACGACGTGAAGTATCAGCAATGCTCGAATCTGCCGGATTCTCGATGAAAAAGTGGGCTTCCAACTCAATCGAAGTTCTTGAAGATATTCCTCCAGAAGACCGTTCTATCCAGCCATGGCATGACCTCCAAGATCCGCAGTTTGTTAGCACGCTTGGGCTTATTTGGGAACCGGGAACAGACATTTTCTGGTTCAAGGTTCAGCTACTTTTGCCAGTCCCCATTCACACCAAGCGAAGAATCATGGGCTATGTAGCTCAAATATTTGACCCACTAATGCTAGTATGAACCACTGTTGCAAAAGTGAAGCTGATGTTCAAGCAATGTTTATGTGCGTCGAAGACACCGAACAACGAACGGTATGAATGGGACCAACCTTTGCCCCTAGAGCTGTAGCAATAATGGAAAGAGTTCCACCCAACTATCGATCTTCTTCGCGAAGTTCGAGTACCCAGATTCACATTTGTCATAGACGCTGTAAGCATTGAGCTTCACTTTTTCGCCGATGCCTCTAATAAAGCCTACGACGCTATGTGCTATGTCCACGTCCAATCCACCAGTGAGGTGAGTCTAAATCGATACTTTTGCCTCTCGCTGATCGTTATAATATAGTCAAACTGGAACTGTGTGCTGCTCATCTTTCGACGCAGCTGTACAGAAAGGGTGCCTCATCTCTCAAGACCGTTCCACCGGCCTTTTTCTGGTCCGACTCTACCACAGTGATCCAGTGGCGCCGTACATCTCCAGGACGTTGGAAAACGTTCGTAGCAAATCGCGTAAGCCAAATTCAAGCAACGACTACTATTAATTGAAAGGTGGAATCACGTAGCAGTAGCGGGTTCTGATAACCCCGCGGACGACATTTCCAGGGGACTGGATCCAGCCAATCTTCTCAACAAAACGCGGTGGAGGAATGGCCCGTCGTGGCTGAAGCTATCTCCAGATCAATGACCTGCCGGAACAATTTATGCAGCTGAATCATCGGAAGTCACCCACGAAACCCGTAAAATTCCATCGTTGCCATGACCTCCGTTCAAGTATCGTTCAACGATGAACTGTTCTCCAGGAACTCAAGTTTTTCGGCACTCCGCCGTACTGTTGCATGGTCGCTGCGCTATCTCCAAGCCCTGCGTGACCGTGCAATCGCTCGTCGCTGTTCTCCTGAAAAATAAACAAACCAGCACTGTCTAGATCTACTACTACACCAATCAACTCTGAAGAACTCCCAACCGCCAATCGAATGCTGTGTCGCTTGGCGCAGCGCGAAAGCTTTCCTGAAGAGCACAGCGATCTGTCCGCTGGTATGCTTGTTTCAAATCTAGTCCGTTGAAGTGGTTGAAGGCCTACATAGATGAGTTCGAGCTGATCCGCGTCGGTGGATGAATCCATAGTGCCGATTTATCGGAACAAACAAAACACCCTATTGTCCTTTGTGCCAAACATCCGCTGGCACGTCTCCTTGCTGTTCAGTACCATAAAACGCTACTCCACACTGGCCCACAATTAGTCTACGTCAAAAATTCTGGATACTGGGCGCAAGAAATCTCGCCAGAGGCGTCTACCATCAGTGCATTACTTGCTTTCGCAGCAAATCAAATTTGATCCAGCAAACCGTCGCCGATCTTCCAGTTTCGCGCGTTACCCAACGCGACCTTTCTCTGTCTGTGGCGTAGATTATTGTGGACCCTTTTACGTCAAGTCACCGATTCGTAAACGTGGTCCAACGAAGGTATATATCGCTATTTTTATCTGCTTTTCCACGCGAGCCATCCACATAGAGCTCGTGAGCGACCTAACAACGGCGGCATTCCTTTCGGCGCTGCGCCGTCTGGTAGCTCGGAGAGGAATATTTGTGAACTCCATTCCGATAATGCGACTACATTCAAGGGAGCATCTCATGCTCTACACCAGGTGTACAGAATGCTGAAGCCGGACAACGAAGACCGAAACAAAATTTTCTCCTGGTGTGCCAACAACGAAATCCGCTGGAAGTTCATCCCTCCAAGAGCTCTCCATCACGGAGATCTCTGGGAAGCTGCGGTGAAATCCACATAGACCCACCCCCTGCAGGAAAACGGCAACACCAGTTTGTCGTACGAAGATCTGTCACCCTTTTGGAACAGGTGGAAATGTCCCTTAATTCCCGTCCGATGACACCTGGACATTTCATAGTGGGCTCCAATCTCCAAGCTGTTCCTGAATTTAGTTCAAGCAACGTTCCTGAAAACCGAATCCACCATTACGAACAAACCCAGCGCCATCCGCAACGAATATGGTCACGATGGTACCCGGAATACCTGCAGCAGTTGCAGTCCAGGGCTATGCAAGGCTGCCAAACCTCAAAACGCGTGAAACCTGGACAACTCGTCGTGGTCAAAGATGACTGCCTTCCGCCTGCCCAGTGGCCCCTCGGAAGAATAGTTAAGGTCCACCCAGGGAAGGACGGCATCGTCAGAGTGGTCACGTTGAAGACTCTTCTTCTTCATTGGCATTACATCCCCCACTGGGACATTGCCGCCTCGCAGCTTAGTGTTCAATTAGCACTTCCACAGTTATTAACTGCGAGGTTTCTTAGCCAAGTTACCATTTCTGCATTCGTATATCATGAGGCTAACACGATGATACTTTTATGCCCAAGGAAGTCGAGACAATTTTCAATCCGAAAATTGTCTAGACCGGCACCGGGAATCGAACCCAGCCACCCTCAGCATGGTCTTGCTTTGTAGCCGCGCATCTTACCGCACGGCTAAGGAGGGCCCCTGAAGACTGCTTCCTCAGAAAACGTCGTGCGGCCTGTCGCGCGGATTGCCCTGCTGCCAATACCAACCGAAACTCATCAGCCATCCGGTGCATCCGAAAACCAACAGTAGAGCAGTGCTAAACTAGCTCGAGGCGCATATCATTTTAAACCAGGTAATTATCGTTCCATTATTTTAAATCCACCCGAATGATCTACCTGGTCTTTTTTTTGTTTTCGGACGACAACACCGAGGCCACGGCTCCACATCACGACTGCTATGTACATCATCCAGTCTTCGATCACATCGACTCATCGCCGAACTCGATCATTGTCAACAGAGAAGCGATGAGAGTCTCTCAGCTTCATGCAGCCAGATACAGAAGTGTTAGTGTTTAAGATGATTTGAAATAAGCTATTTCAAAAGGTGGCCGGAATGTATAAGCCTATGATTTGAATCTGCTAGATAAGTTCGATCTAATATTCTTGTTATCACCCTAATGCTGTGAATTTATACTACTTCTATACATATGTAACTTGCCATGTTATATACTTCTCTCTATAAGCCAAATGTATTGCCTGAAATACGAGAGAAGAGATAATGTTCCTATCTGACCACTATCCATATACATTAAGATAGCCGATGAGTCCGTTGATCATCTCGTTAAGAGACAGTACATTCCAACCTCGTCGATCTATACGATTGAGAATAAACGATCGTGCGCGACAAATTCCACCCTAAATTCGAATCGTCTCTAACAATTCCGAAAGCAAGTGCTTATCCGCGACTTTAAATCCGAAAAGTGGGAAAGCAATATTCGGTTCGAAGTGTAAGACACACAAGGAGTGGAAATGTGCTACTAAACTCCGTTCTGGTTAAAGAACAAAGAAAGTAGTGTTTTCCGAGAAGTTCACACTCATTTAGTCAACTGATTGCCGTTTATTGCGGTGAAGAAAAACCTTCGGTCCAGCGAACAACCCTGTGGGCGTCGTCAATATTCTTTAACCACCAATAATAATCGGAATTTCCAGTTTTACTATTTCTGGGGAATGGTACATTCTGGCAAATAACATTTTGGCAAGTGGTCTATTCTGGGGAATGGCTTTCTGGCATATAGTCCATTCTGGCAGACGGGTTTCTGGCAAAAATCATTCTGGTAAATTGATTCTGGCAAATGTCATACAATCATCCAAACGGTCACCCAAACTATCGTTGAGTTCATCTCGTTACGCTGGGATATGGATACTCTGAAGTAGTACGAAGCGGTGTTAATCCAGTCATATCGCCAGGCTCGGTACAACACTGAAGCTGACAATATGACGTCCCTGACCCCGAATCCCAAGGTATCAGGTGAGCCGTGCCAAGGGGATGAATGGCTTGGGTGGTGAAACAATTATCCAGGCAAGTTAGACAATTATCCAGGCACGGAGCCTGGGTAGATGCTGGCTAGACACTTTTTCGTGGTGCATTACGGAGTAAGATTTACCACACTGTGCTCTAGTTCTTACTATTCTTGTTAATACTTACGAGTGATGGTCGGAAGAGTATGGAACGACTATAATTTGCTTCTAGATGACCCATCTTTTCCTATTTTTGGATGGTGTCAATGGAGTAAATTATAAAAACTTATAATTTAAAATAAAAACTCAATCTTAGGCTGATTTCGAAGCCGACGTCTTCAATCTTCAAGCTCCAGAGTAGGGCAGTTCACATTTCAAAATTTTTCGAAAATTACAACTCCCATATGTCTATTAGCATCATTTTGATAATATAGGAGCCTTGGCAAAATTTCAGGCAATTTAGGGGTGGCGCGAAGTCAGTTTATGTTTATATGGAAATTTGTATGGGAAAAACTTAAAATTTATTGAAATCGCCCTACAATTCTTAAATTGTGATGAATTAAAATAAACATCCCCAACCTCCATTTTTGGAATCTATTCGAGCTCAACCAGTGGGTAACTTATTATTTTGATTTATATTTCCACTGCTACGTTGAGGCTAATTACACCATTTTAGCCATTTATCCCATATTCACACTGTCAATAGAACCGTTCAATCCACTCATAACTAATGTGTTATCCGGAGGTCTCACTTATATAGATTCCAAAAAGGGAGGTTGGGGATGTTTATTAGAATTCATCACGATTTGACACTTGTAGGGAGACTTGAATAAATTTTAAGTTTCTCCCATACAAATTTCCATATAAACATAAATTGACTTCGCGCCACCCCTAAATGGCCTCCGAATTGCCTGAAATTTTGTCAGGGCTCCTATATTATCAAAATGATGCTAATAGACATATGGGAGTTGGAATTTTCAAACATTTTTGAAATTTGAACTGCCCTACTCCAGAGCGCTGATTAATTAGGAAAGAAGCGGATACGAATTTGGTGGATCTGCTGAACCCTCTGACTGATTAGAGCTCTGTGTAAAGGTGAGATTCAGCAATGCCAGAACGCAATGATCTCTGTACAACACAAATTCGGAACTCATAAGAAGAAGCAAAAATATGTTAGAACTTCAGTACCGATGCATGGCCAAAATCAATATTATCCCACTTATTGTTGAGCCGAAACTGATTAAGGGACGCTCCTTTGAGAGTTGGTATAAGCCATTTCTCGAAGGGTATAAATTGCGGTATCTTAACATAAAGAGGCCTTACATTAAGCTTGAGAAAATATCTGAATAAAAAACGACTACTTCATTTCTTCTCAATAGATGACACGGGTATACTACAAAAGTTCAATGAAAAGGACGCAGTGGTTCATCCCGAACAAAAAAGAAAAAAAATCGTTGAGTTCGGGACTAGAAGTTTTCTGTTGCTAACAAGCTTTTCTGGAGCTCAAATTTGGATATGTATTCATCCATATCCATAACATTTTTCAGAAGATCAACAGACAATGTTAGATGGTTTTGGGATATCCTTGGTGATCCAAACTTTTTTTTTATTCGTATATTTTTTTGGTAGGCACTCTGTGTTCTTGGGCTGCGAAATGGTGAGTTGACATCCGGGAAGGGGCGCCTAACATAGCTCTGGTCCTCACAAGTTCCAATACTCACGCTTCCACGGGTCTTCCGATGACAATTGACCGCCAGCTAAGGGTTGCGTACTTAGCTGGTAGTGCAGCCTGGGCACTGTTGTCCTTCTGACATCAGCTAGAGTGAGAGGGTGCGTACTGTGGGGTCTGCCTAGGATGTGGTGGGGTTCGACAGTGGGCTCTGTTGAACTTCTATAAAAAGCTGCATGTGTCCCCAAGCAGGCCCTATCAAAGCGACCGTGTGCCGCTCAAAGCGCACTAGCCTAGTCCTGGTGTTGGGTGGGACTTTAAACAAATTTGACCCGACTGGCCGAGCGTCTGTTCACCAAGGAGGTGCGGCTCCAACAGCGTCTGTTCTGGCATTCAGCGGCTGAGTATGAAATGCTATTCCCCGGAAGCTATACCTAAGATGGCAGCCCCATCCCGGTGGATAGGGAACCTTGGGCCAACAACCTACTGTTCCCGAAACATCAATTTGTTCGAGAATCCGATAATGAAAGAATACGGACTGATTTTACGGCGACGACTCTTAGCGCGAAACAACGGACACGAATAGGAACATGGAACGTTTTAACCCTAGCCCAGCAGGGTAAATTGGCACAACTTGCCAATGAGGCACGCCGCATGAAGCTTGAGATCCTGGGACTGAGTGAAGTCCGTTGGCCAAACTTTGGAGAACACAGAACGCCGTCGGGACAAGTTCTGCTATACTCTGGTTTACGAGGTGAACACGCTCCCCGGCATCGCGGAGTTGGCTTCCTACTAAGCGCTCAGGCACACTCTGCGCTTATGAAGTGGGAACCTATAAGTGAAAGGATAATCGTTGCCAGATTTAGAACACGGGTCCGAAACCTTACTATAATCCTATGTTATGCGCCAACCGATGCTGCCGATCTGCAAGACAAAGAGAACTTCTACAGTCAACTCAATGCCGTCGTAGATAGAATTCCGAAGGGTGATATCAAGATCTGTTTGGGCGACTTCAATGCGAAGATCGGATCCGACAACTCGAACCATGAGCGCATTATGGGACGCCATGGTCTCGGAGAAATGAGCGAAAACGGAGAGCTGTTCGCAGAATTTTGTGGTAATAACGACATGGTGATCGGGGGATCGCTCTTCCCTCATCGACCGGTTCACAAGGTCACGTGGGTCTCCCGTGACGGCTTTACAGAAAATCAAATCGACCACATCTGCATCAGCCGAAAATGGAAACGGAGCCTTCTTGATGTACGGAATAAACGTAGTGCCGATATCGCGTCTGATCATCACCTCCTCATCGGCGAAATACGCCTGCGCATTGCGCGGATTCGTCGGCAGGAGGAAAAAGTTGGACGACGATTCAACACACGCCGACTGGAAGATGCCACGGTGAAACGGTCCTTCGTTGAAGAACTGGAGACGCGTGCTGCAGATATTCCGGAAGGTGGCAGCGTGGAAGACCAATGGACCGCCATCAAGAATGCCTTCATCGCCACCAGCGAGAACAATCTGGGCGAACTACGCACCCAGAGAAAACAATGGATCACCGATGAGACCTGGAGGAAGATAGAGGAGCGAAGAGAAGCCAAAGCCGCGATAGAGCGATCGAAAACCAGAGGAGCCAAAGTCTTAGCCCGTCAACGATACACGGCTCTTGAGAAGGAAGTAAAACGCTTATGTCGACGGGACAAGCGAGCGTGGGCAGACTCTCTGGCCGACGAAGGAGAAAGAGCCACCGCAACCGGGGACATTCGCCTCCTCTACGATATCTCACGACGCTTAAGCGGGGCGAAGATGAATGCAACGATGCCTGTGAAAGACGCGAATGATCAGTTATTGACCGACCCAACTGACCAGCTGAAACGCTGGTTCGAGCACTTCGAACAACTTTTTCAAGTGCCAACCAGGCTATCACCACCTCGGCATGATCTGCCTAGGATCCGACGTATAACACGTGTCAATACCGAAGCTCCATCACTGCTAGAGATTCAAACAGCCATCCAAAGCATGAAATCGAATAAAGCCCCAGGGGTCGACCGCATATCAGCCGAGATGCTCAAAGCTGACCCCATGACATCCGCTCAACTACTGCATCGTTTATTTCGTAATATCTGGGACACCGCAACTTTCCCGGTCGACTGGATGCAAGGTATCTTAGTGAAGGTGCCCAAAAGGGTGACCTGACTGTATGCGATAACTGGCGAGGCATTATGTTGCTGTGTACCGTTCTCAAAGTTCTGTGCAAAATTATCCTAGCCCGGATTCAGGAGAAGATCGATGCGACTCTCCGGCGGCAGCAAGCCGGATTCCGTGCCGGAAGATCCTGTGTGGACCATATTGTCACGCTCCGCATCATTTTGGAGCAGGTCAACGAATTCCAAGAGTCCCTTTACTTGGTATTCATTGACTACGAAAAAGCTTTCGACCGTCTCAATCACGAGAATATGTGGGGCGCCCTGAGACGCAAGGGGTTCCTGAGAAAATCATCGGCCTCATCGAAGCACAGTACGAGGCCTTTTCGTGTAGAGTGCTGCACAATGGGGTCCTGTCCGACCCTATCCGGGTCGTAGCTGGTGTGAGGCAAGGATGTATTCTATCACTGTTACTGTTCCTCATCGTAATCGATGAGATTCTGGTAGATGCGATTGACCGTGAACCAAACCGCGGGCTGTTATGGCAGCCTATAACCGTGGAGCACCTAAACGACTTCGAATTGGCGGATGACGTTGCACTACTCGCGCAACGGCGCTCTGATATGCAGAGTAAGCTCAACGACCTTGCCGATCGCTCCTCCTCGGCAGGTTTAGTCATCAACGTCAACAAAACCAAATCGTTGGATGTAAACACGGTGACTCCTTCCAGTTTCACAGTAGCCGGGCAACCAGTGGAGAATGTTGAAAGCTTCCAATATCTTGGTAGCCAAATGGCGTCAGACGGCGGTACCAAGATCGACATAGGCGCACGGATCAAGAAAGCAAGGGCTGCCTTTGCGAGTTTAAGAAATATCTGGAAAAACAGGCAGATAAGTGAACGCACCAAAATACGAATTTTCAACTCTAACGTGAAATCTGTGCTGTTATACGCTAGCGAAACATGGTGTGTATCAGTGGAGAACACTCAACGGCTGCAGGTGTTCATTAACAGATGCCTGCGGTATATAATTCAGGCCTGGTGGCCTCACAACTGGATCTCAAAACAACGAGCTCCATCGTCGTTGTCACCAGAGGCCGATAACAACAGAAATTCGGGATCGGAAGTGGGGCTGGGTCGGCCACACTCTACGTAGGGGCGGAAACGAAATCTGTAAGCAAGCATTAGACTGGAACCCAGCGGGACATCGCAGCAGAGGCAGACCCAGAGGCTCATGGCGGCGAAGCCTCAATAAAGAAATAAAAGAAGTCGACCGAAATCTAACCTGGCAACAGGTTAAAGCGATAGCCGGGCATCGCTCAGGATGGAGATCTTTCAAGTCGGCCCTTTGCACCACCGGAGGTGTACAGGATCCATAAGTAAGTAACTCTGTGTTCTTAGCCGCTACTGTGCCGTGATCTACTGTGGTACTTTGCTCTACAGAATCCACACATAATTTATTTTTAGATGTCTATAATTCGTCATCGTTGTCGTTGCCAGTCCGTATCAGGTCCGTATCATCGCGTGTCCATTGTTTTTTCATTTGTCCATGTGGTGAATCCAGTGATCGTTGCTTTATTCGGTTGCCATAAATCGAAGTACGTTGGAGGAGTGCCTCCGAGAAGAACAGTTAAGTAAGCATATGCGGTATTTCGAAAAATTTCGTTTCAGGTGGTTCGAAACGAAATTCCGCGGAATTTCGCGGAATTTGAGCATGGCGAAATCTGATTTTTTGATTTCGTTTCGTTTCGTAAAATTACAAAAATTTCGCTAGAAAAAACTAGCCTCTAACGAAATTTAACGGAATTCCGCGGAATTTCGAGACAAATTTAAACTTAAGACATACTTTATATTATCAAAAATTTTGGCTGCGCCGCTGAACAAAATCATAATACTATTTTCAATTCGTTATGTTAAACACATTTTTCTGTTAACGCTCACTATATAATGTCAACAAATGCGTATTTATTTTTCTTTTATAAAACGTCTTCAGGGGCTCCTCCTTAGCCGTGCGGTAAGACGCGCTTAACCCTTTCCTTCCCCATGGTAGCTCCATCAAATTTTGCACCTTCCAACATTCTTCGAATTATTTCAACAACAAAGAGCTGTATTTGACACAACTTTATGGTTTCATTAGACTGCAAATATAATCAATTTTGAGTAAAAATAGTGAAACTATTGAAAACAATTGTATACATTTACAATCAAAAACTTTTTTTTCAATTTCCTCTAATTTGAGCTATGCCAAATAACTTTTGTTCTAGCATTTTTTCCATAGATGATTCCTTCCTATTGAAATCTTTGAAAAAAGTCGTGGGAAAGAGAGGGTTAATAAACACTTAGCTGTGAGGCGGCTCTGTCCCAGTGTGGGGATGTAATGCCAATAAGAAGAAGAAGAAAACGTTTTCAGTGGTTTGTTAGAAATATCTAACGGAAAACGAAAAGTATCTTTAACTATTCTGTCCTAGTTTTTACAAAAGTTATCCGACTCAATGTGTAAATAGAGTGTAAATGTAATCAGATATGAATCAGGTCAGATTTGTCAAAGAGGCAAACCGTGAAAGAGCAAATTCGTAGGGCCCTAGTGAAGTCTTTTTTGAACGCCTTTTTCTTATTAAAAGTCGATTTCTTAGGCAAACCTGGTTTAAGAGCATGGGAAAACACCGCTTAAGCGTTAAGGAGGCACTAAAGATAACAAAATGCAACATTTTACGTTCAAACACCAATTGGAATCTTATCTATAGGTAAAAATAAACAGTTCAGAAGATTGAAGATACTTCACACACCAGTCAATATTCGGCGAATTATCGAAACATACATAGCGGGAGATCCCCTAGCGCCGGACACCTCCCAATACTGGACACTTCTCAAAACGAAACTTGCAGAGGCCCTCCCACCAACTAATGAAGTGCAAAGGAATACTTTTTCAAAGTCCTTTATTTGCAAGAAAAATTAGATCTTTAGGTTGAATGTTTTGTACAAGATTGGAATTATGAAAAAATGCTCAAAATTTTATTGTTTTACCTTATTTTAGAAGGTTTGAATCAACAAGATCAAATTCGTTTGGAAGCATTCTAACCATGTAGAGATGCACCTGTCATAAGACGAGTTTATACCATCCCATTGAATTCCACCACTTAATTGTATCTTGACAGATACGTATTTCGACCTCAACAGTAAGGCCGTCTTCAGTGTCTCGTACTTGACTCGACTCGAGTCGAGTCAAGTACGAGACACTGAAGACGGCCTTACTGTTGAGGTCGAAATACGTATCTGTCAAGATACAATTAAGTGGTGGAATTCAATGGGATGGTATAAACTCGTCTTATGACAGGTGAAAACATTCCACTAAAAAGCTCAAAATAATTTTCTTATCAACATGTAGAGATGGTCAATATAAGCCATATTTTGAATAATGATCATGATTTGTTATATATGTCATGTAATTGTGGTGAAAAATCAATTTCGTCTATCCGGCAGCTGTCCCCCAGCTGTCCAGACAGTGAGATTCTTATGTAAGCAAATAGTAATTTTTACACCTGTTTTGTAAAACTTACTTCAATTCGATTGCTTTTTTCTTACAAAGGTATCAGGAAGCCACAGAAATAAGTAGAACCACAATTTGAAGATGGTTTTGAAAAAGGTGGGAATTAGGAGTAGGATGTAAGAAATTTAGCTGGAGAGCCGAATAAGCTCTACAAACAAATTTTAATATCTTCAAAACAAAGCAAGTGAAAAATATTACTATTCCGAATGATGTCTCTACTCATGTAATAGCAACATGGTGATATTTGAACAAGATGCAATAGTGTCCGGTACTAGGGTACGCTTTCCTGAACGGCGTAATTTTTCATCAAAATTCGTCAATACATTGTCGCAAAACGTGTTCAAATGCTCATATATAGTTTGTATGAATCATCAATGATCATATTTTGTGTATATAGTATACCAGTTAACATAATCCGTATAGTTAGTGAGTTTTTCATTAAATGGCTTATGTGTCCGCCACTGGCATATTTGTAACACTTGCATTTTTGTTCAATTTGTAAAATGCCTGTGAATCGTTCAGAAAGCTCAATTTACTGCATCTAATCCCACAACAGTAAAATAGTCTTCACTATCTTGCTTATTTGTGGTAAGCTGGAAATGATTGGAAGGATTGACAAACAATTTACAAAATCAACCAAAATACAAATGTTGCAAATATGCTATCATGGGCAGTATGGGTATCTGAGCCTCCTATAAAAAGATTGAATTTGGATGGAAATGATGGCCTTTTCTTACAATTTTTTGTATGGAGAATCAAAAATTATTTCTTCATGCCCTGGCAAACTGCTGCAGTAAAATTTTGCGATCACATTTGTGAAAAACATATCTTTGTGAATTTTAAAAAGGTACACATGGTCTTGCAAAGGAATGTATGCTATTATTATCAATTCTCTATCTCCGTATACGTACAGATGAGGACATATGTAGGAACTTTTTTCAAATAGGCGGAACGGAATTTGACCTTGAAATTTAAAACGTCTCATACTCTCTCTATTCCTCCTCCTTAGCCCTCCTTAGCCGTGCGGTAAGACGCGCGGCTACAAAGCAAGACTATGCTGAGGGTGGCTGGGTTCGATTCCCGGTGCCGGTCTAGGCAATTTTCGGATTGGAAATTGTCTCGACTTCCCTGGGCATAAAAGTATCATCGTGCCAGCCTCATGATATACGAATGCACAAATGGTAACCTGGCTTAGAAACCTCGCAGTTAATAACTGTGGAAGTGCTTAATGAACACTAAGCTGCGAGGCGGCTCTGTCCCATTGTGGGGATGTAATGCCAATAAGAAGAAGAAGAAGAAGAAGAAGAAGAATACTTACTCTATTCAGCACATTTTGTTCAACTGACGTTACTACCAGCTAGATCGCAGTCTATTCTTTCTGATAGGTACATTAGTTGACCAAAATAGTTTGAATTAAAAGCACAATCGCCATTCTAAAAATCAAGGTCATAATCAATTAGGCCAATTTGAAAAAAGTATTATAAATGTTTTAGTTAGTTAGAGTTATCCTAATACCATAACATCACACTGATGAGACAATATGAATCACATAATCTTAATACGTCTTAAGTGGAATAAGGTTTTCAACAGAATTTGAATCTATATAGGAAAAATCCCACAATTTCTATATTTTTATATACTTTATGATATATAACCGAACTGATATAAAAATGAACAGATTCGGGAACACACACTACAGGATGAATTCGATTGAAAGCGGCACAAATGCGGGGGTATTGGCTTATCGCCAATGGTTTATAAACGGGAACGCGGCGAATTAATAATAGCCTGTTATTATAACTCTATTGGTGGCAAAATAGTTATTTGACTTCGAAAAAGTGAAATCAGAATTGCATACATAATGTAAAACCAAAATAAAAATTCCGCGGAAAAAAAAATAAATTTCGTTTCGTTTCGTAAAATTTCGAATTGAATACATCTTGATTTCGTATCGTTCCGAAGTCTCGAAAGTAAATCTATATTTCGTTTCGTTCCGTTTCGAATCAAAATAGAAATTTTAAATTTCGTTCCGTTTCGTTTCGTTTGTAAAAAGTGTGTTATCGCATACCCTTACAGTTATGTCAGTCGTCATCAGACAGCCGTATCGGTGAGGCGCGTTCCCCAAAACGCCACCGAACGGACTGCGCTTCTGGCGACTGACTAAGGTTTGGTGGAGGGGCTGGGAATCGAACCCATGACCATTCGCTTATAAGGCGAACGTATAGCCAACTACGCTAGGAGACCCCCCAATCCAAACTGTTCTTGAGTTCATAACTTGGGTTCTATAGATGCTACCGTACTTTTTTCGTAACTCAATGTTTTGACATGTATTCTGTTGATCCCAATACATCTCCTGAAAGATGTAAGATAATTTTCAGGCACTCTAAATTGTTCTTGAGTTCAGAATTCGCAATCAACAATTGTGGAAATAGCATTTCTTGTTACTTAAAGTTTTCATATACATTAGATCTCCTTGAAGTCTCAAGACACCGTAAGATATACACAGTGCATATTTCCGGAATGAACAAATTGTTTCTTCTTCTTCTTCATCTCCTTTTGCTTCTTCTATGGCTCTACATTCCAACTGGAACTTGTCTGCTTTTCAACGTGATATTCTATTAGCATTTCCTCAGTTATTATTTGAAAAAGAATCCACGCTCCCAGCTCTTCGGAACCGTAACTGATTTGTTCTTAATAAGTTTTCTTGGGCCACAAACCTAAACGCCTCCTGGCTGCTGGGCAGGTTCTTCTTCGCAGACGACACAAGAATAATCAAAATGATGACATGTTTGTCAGACTGCTATCGTTTACAAAGCACGGTGAACCTGGATCATGGATGGAGGTTTATTACTTGTCAGACTTTTGTTTTTGCAAAAAGAAAGGGATTACAATGTTAGCTGATATGAAAACAATACAACAGCCAGTTTATTGTTTAATTGGCCATTGTCTGGCTTTCCATTAGCTTACTTTCTTACCAAATGTGTTAGATGGAAGAGATGAGCAAATCTTCGTTCACTTTTCGAATGAATGTTTCTCTGTTTAGAACACAAATTATTACATAAATTAGAATTTCAAAAGAAACGTTTTTATTCAGGCGATGCGCAGTGTTGTAAATTTGTAATAGAACGAAATGGTCAACTTATGTCTTAAGCACTTTATTTATCTGAAAATCTGTTAATCTGATGCGATGTTTAACAACAAAACACAAGAAAAAACCTGTTGATCTATTGTAGAATAAATAAATTGTTTGCACTGTATAATAAATAGAATTTCGCATAGTAATGACCATTGCTCTTTTCCATGAGGAAGATTTACAGAATTTACAGAAAGTAAAATACACATTTGATAATCAACTGTACACTACTTCTTAACAACGAAATCAACGATATCAACTGCATTTGATTCAGATCCATATAATATATGAGTGTCGAAGTTATTTTTCACTAGAAAACAATCTTAAAACAGGTGAAATGGCTCTATCGAAAATGTTTTTCAAATATGTCCCACTTGCCCCATGTATGTTAAAACTTAAGGGCAAGTGAAAATTGCAGATTTTGGCTTTAATTAAAACTTTTAAATCGTTTTCGATGTCACATAATTATTTAATTGCTCAACATATTCACTTTCCACATCAATGATGAATTTAGAAACGGCCATTTTGTTGGAAATCCATTGAATTAAAATAAAAGTAATAGATTTTGCCGGTAGTTTAAAGTCATGATTAAACAATACCATTAGTATGGTGCCACAAATGGTTGTGATTACAATTTTTTTGTGTCAGGCGAATTCGTTGATAATTCTGCTTCACCTTTCTAGAACATTGTTACTATTAAAAACGTTCACCGATTAATCGGCAGCCATAGTACCCACTTACCCCGTATTTTCACTTGCCCCGGAGTACCTTATGTGAAACAATGGACCATTGCAATAAATATTTGCGATCAATAGACATTTTAAGATTGCATGTGTTATGTTGTTCTAGTTACATCCCCTGAAAGATGAAAGATAATTTTGTGGCACTCTGGACCATCCAAATTGCTCCTGCAATCCAACATGCAGGAGATGGCGAATTAGAAACACAGAATCCCTGAACATAGTGTATTAATTGTACTTGCCAAACAAGATACATAAGTACACTAGACCGGACACCGGACACATGTAATAACGGGCATAGAAAAGCTTTCATCTAATAACTAAGAAAATTTGAACAGAATACTAAGTTGAAAAGCAGGTCCTGTTCCAGTTGGAATGCAAATAGAGCCATTGAAAAAGAAGAAGAAGGAAAAGGAGAAGGAAGGGTATGAACTGTAAACAATATGGTAGGATGCATTCAATTTCGTCATTTATTCATTTAGCAACATGCTCAACCGAACAACAATCCGTTGATGCCAGACAAGACCGATCCGATCAACGAGGTGCTCTTCGATGCAACGGTCGCAGTGAGGCTGGTCAGATTTCCGGTAGCGTAGTTCAATTCGGTGATCAGATTGCTCGACACAGAGGCTCCAGCTGCGACGATTTTGGCGATGACGGTGTTTACATTGCCAATGGCGGCCGATAGTTGCGTGGTTGCGGCACTCAAGTCAGAGGTCAGGCTTGAACCCAGAGACGTCAAACCGTTGGCAACGATGGAGGCCAAGGCCGATTGGGCATTCTGGATGGCTGTTTGAGCGTTGGACAGAGCCGCAGACAAGGCGGAAGCGATGGAGCTCGGGGCACTGGCAGCATTGCTCAATGCGGTTTGCACTGAGCTAATCAAGTTGGCTAGTTGGCTTTGGAGATTGCTGACCACTGTGGAAAGAGTGCTGGCCAGGTTCGAAAGCAACGACGGATGTGCGATGGTAACCTGTCAGTGACGAAAACAATAAAAGTTAGTTAAAAACTGGAAATATCCTTGCGGCTGTTGAGTACTTACACCCAAAAGGCACAGACCAAGACCGATGATCAGCAAATTCTTCATTTTGAATGCTTGTACTCTCTTGAAGAACGGAACTGATTAAAACCGTTTCTGCACACAATATTTATAGTACGATTGGATTCCTCAAATTAAAAAAAACACCAACACAATAGCACACCATTTCGAAATTTTTCGATGTCTGGACTCTGCACACTACTTAAAGAATTGAACACATTGTTTAAACCGCGACAGTGACTAAGCCATTTTCGGTTACGAAACAATGTATAAGGATTGTAATTCTGCAAATGTTGAAGCGTCTTCCACAGTGCATGATGCAACTGATTCGATGACAATCGTTGACTGTATAACCAAGTTTATGTAGACTGTAGAGGTTTAACTTTAATACTGCGAAATTGATCGTTACGCAATTCTGAATCCTTTTCGCAGACAAAGAGTAAACATTTCTCAAAAGTATCCTGAATAATTTGCTCAACCTTACATTGCAGCTACTTTTTATATGCATGAATGTTTTCGGGGCTCGTAATAATTTTCCTTTGAAAAAATATGGTGGTCTGTTGAATGGGTTCGTGGTTGAAAATCCATCAACTGGTGTTCAATAATATACCAAGTAACGAAATTCGTTTATTCTCCGTGAGTGTTGATGGTGTTTAAATGAAATGCCATAATATTAACAACTAAAAGCCATTCAAAACAAAAGCCAAGCAAACTTATTCATCATGATAAAGATCATACGCCAGATCGAACTAATCAGGGGTCTAGATAATTATGCGATAGTCTATTTGTCGAAAAAATAGAATTAATTTAGATTTAAAAAATAACTTAAAATATAGAAAATCAGTCGCCTGCAAGAAAAAGCATTTGTTTGATGATGATAATCAAAAACAAAGCTATAAAGAGTAACGCATTTCATTTTCTTGTATTTTAATAAGAAGGTACAAAGTTCAGAACAAAAAATACAAAAAGACGCTTAGGTATCAAACCGTTTCACATGCCACACATTTGGTTTCTAATTGAGTCATCCACATCCTATTCATATCCGCTAGAAGTTTGCGTCAACAAAAATAATTTCTCAATAACTTCTTTCAGCATTGACGTCTAGACGGAACAAAATTTTTGCAATATCAAGTCATCTTCTGTGAGTTTGAAGCTAGCTATAAATATTGAGATCTGAATTAACTTTCAACAGTTCCATTTGTGATAAGACAGCTGAAGCTACACGAAGGTCCCATAATGAAGAATTTGCTGATCATCGGTTTTGGTCTTTGCCTTCTGGGTGTAAGAATTCAAGACTCCGGAAGATATTTTAAATTTTTTAACTGATTTTTATACTTTTCGCTAACGACAGGTTACCATCGCACATCCGTCGTTGCTTTCGAACCTCGCCAGCACTCTTTCCACTGTGGTCAGCAATCTGCAAAGCCAACTGGCCAACTTGATTAGCTCAGTCCAAACCGCTTTGAGCAATGCTGCCAGTGCCCCGAGCTCCATCGCTTCCGCCTTGACTGCGGCTCTGTCCAACGCTCAAACAGCCATCCAGAATGCCCAATCGGCCTTGGCATCCATCGTTGCCAACGGTTTGACGTCTCTGGGTTCAAGCCTGACTTCTGACTTGAGTGCCGCAACCACGCAACTATCGGCCGCCATTGGCAATGTAAACACCGTCATCGCCAAAATCGTCGCAGCTGGAGCCTCTGTGTCGAGCAATCTGATCACCGAATTGAATTACGCTACCGGAAATCTGACCAGTCTTACTTCGACCGTTGCATCGAAGAGCACCTCGTTGATCGGATCGGTCTTGTCTGGCATCAACGGATTGTTGTTCGGTTGAGCATGTTAAGAAGGAAATAAATATTGAATTTTAATGCATTTCAATACTGTATGTTTGCACTTGTTACTTTATTGTTTTTCTGGTGTTATGGTTGATGCTCAACGCTAATATAATATCATGCGACATGACTTCCTTCGGCTGCTGCGTAGATTGAACGCCATTCTAGAATCTTACTCGTCCTTCTCAGCAACGTTGCACCTCCAGGGGCGAAGGATTGCTAGCGTTTTTATGATACCCCGTAGATTACCGCAGGGTAGTTATACGTTTTTGGGGACTTTCCTTAGCCGTGCGGTAAGATGCGCGGCTACAAAGTAAGACCAGGCTAAGTTAGAATACCCTGTCCGATCTAGGAAATTGTAGGGTTGGAAATTTTCTCGACTCTCTTGGGTAGAAAGTATCATCATGATATACGAATGAAAAAATGGTAACATGGCTTAGAAACCTCGCGGTTAATAACTGTGGAAGTGCCGAATGAACACTAAGCTGCGAGGCGACAGGGATGTAATACCATGAAGAAAAAGAAGAAGGTAGATGTTTACCACGCTAAGTGGGAAACTATCTCCGAAAAGGACTCTGACAACTGGAAGGTTTTTTTGAACTTCTTGTTTTTTTTTCTGCGAGGGACCTCCTGCAGGCCAATGATCTATAGCGAGCAGTCGTGTGGTAAAAACTCAAGTTTAGGAAGGTTTGCAATCCAGATTGGAGTGCCTGGAAGGCCTGGGACGCTGTGTCAGTTAGGACATATTGCCCGGGTTGGAACTTATGTGGTGCCAGGAAAGCGTCCTGAAAGGGTGGGACGTACCTCTCAAATGGAAACTTTTGGGCTGACTAGTAACTCTTATAGCGTCCAAGTGTTACAAGGTTTTTAGTCTTTAAAAGGTGCTAAATGTATTTTATTATTGTCACTTTTCTAAGGTTGTTAAGTGTTGGGTTAGTAATGTTAATAAAATCAAAAATCAAAATTATTGTTAGTAGCGTTAGTGTTTTTTGTAAATTTGAATTGTATAACAGTAGTGTGGCTACAAGGAGACATGATGAACATCAGTGGGTGCAATAACACGACATGCAGGCGCGCGCAAATCCTGAAACAAAAGGGGGTGGTTATAAAGAAAAACTTCATCTTGGGATGGATTGAGGCGCAATGAGAATCCGCCATCCATCACTTTATTTCTGGCGTTCGTGTGCTTCGGATCGAAAGAAGTAATTTTTCAAAGTGTCCTAGTGATAGAGTGAGTGGTTGAAATACGGGTGTGTGATTAAGTTCGATCAGGTACGTGCATGGTTTAGTGCAACCCGACTTAAATTAACTTAAAACTAATGACTAGTTGCGTTCAGTACGGCACCTTTTATAGTACCCCACGGTACGAAGCCATTTTATGTGCCAACCTACGGTTGGCGAAGCACACGATCGGCCTAGTGGTCCCTAGCTGGCCTCTACGCCTAATTCGTAAAAGACCATACGCTCTAGCCGTGCGCGGTTATAATTTACCAAGGAGCGATTCCTCGGGCCCGAACCGTTGCCCTAACCGTAAAAGAGGACCCCTCTCGGCAGAGTCATTCCGGTGTCGTCCTGGGCTCTGTCGATGTGAGCCAAAGAGGGAAGACGCCAGCGTGAGAAGCAGATCGCACCGTCAAGTCAAGACGATCTGCTATACGATCCACCAGATTCCCCTTCCGACTACTACCATCACCCCGCAGGAGGCCCAACCAGACGGCTATAAGATCTTCGGAGAGCGCTCGTCCATCGTCTTCGAGAACACCAGCAACGCGACTTCAACAGCAGCAGTACCGATACGTCCCTCATCCCACAATTTCCAATAAACCACCCACAACACATTGAAAGCCAATAGTTTTTTCAAATTAATTTCCACCCATACTTCAGAAATAGTATATTTAATAAATCCATAGTTTTCATCCACAATAGAATTCATTTTCAACTAACACGAGAAAGGTGACAATAAACTGCACGTTGTTCGTGAAGCCCCTCCGATTGCCCAGTAGTAAGCCGACCTTGAGACCCAGTTCGAGGGGTCACTTGCTATTGAAAAGTTTACCGCGAGCTAGAGAAGGGTAAAACGTTATAACAGATGAACAGATGAACTGCATGGTAAATACGATGCTCCTCGATATATTTATTCCCACGTTGTCCGTCGGGAAAAAACAAAGCGTCCCAAGTGCGCCTCTGACATGCAATGCTTGACTCCCTCGGAGTCCTCCAGGGAAGCAGCGGTTTGATACCTTCTCATTCATTTATTTAGCTTACATCCTAACATAGCGGTTCTCAACCTGGGGTACATGTACCCCTGGGGGTACTTTCGCCGGCCTCAGGGGATACCTTGGACCAAAAAGCGTAATGGCGGATGTATTACAATTCCAATAAAACTTATTGATACAGTTTTGAGAATTATGTATTTTTAGATTCCAAAACTTATTGTACCTAATATGCATAGCGATCAGTAAATAAAAATCTATTGGATTCTGCCCACTACAACCAACATAGTGTATGAATACTACAAGTTAGTAAGAACAAAAGATCTAAAAGACAAAAAGTTAAGTGACTAAAATCAAGAATCTAGAGGTTTGTGAACCACTATTTGAGGGGCATGAAGATTTTTTCCGAAAAGCTCAGTAGCTTCGATGATAAAGGATTGATAGCCTTTTTTCAAGAAACTCTTAAGCCTACTACTACCTTATTTCAAAAGGCTTCCAGAGGCTCGAACACCCCCTCTCGAAAGTCTCAGAAGCATTCTCTCAAGACACTAGGAAGCCTCCTCTCAAGATGCTTGGAAGTCTCCTTAAAAAAGGCCTCCTTTTAGGAGACTCGGAAGCCTCCTTTTAGGGTACCCGGAAGCCTCCTTTCAAAAGGCTCGGTAGCCTTTTTTCAAGAGGCTCGGAAGCCACCTTTTAAGAGACTCGGAAGCCTTCTTTCAAAAGGTTAGGAAGCTTCCTTTCAAAAGGCTTGGAAGTCTTCTTTCAAGAGGCTTGGGAGCCTCCTTTCAAGAGGTTTGGAATCCTCCTTTCAAGAGGCTTGGAAGCCTCCTTCCAAGAGGCTTGGAAGCCTCCTTTCAAGAGGCTCGGAAGCTTCTTTTAAAAGGGTCGAAAGTCTCCTTTCAAGAGGTTCGGATACCTTCTTCCAAAAGGCTCGAAAAGTCCTTTCAAGAGGCTCGGAAAAGTCGTTTCAAGAGCTTCAGAAACGTCCTTCCAAGAGGCTCGGAATCGTCATTTCAAGAGTCTTGGAAACATCCTTCCAAGAGGCTCGGAAACATCCTTTCAAGAGGCTCGGAAACGTCCTTTCAAGAGGCTCGCAAAAGTCGTTTCAAGAGGCTCGGAAACGTCATTTCAAGAGGCTTGGAAACGTCCTTCCAAGAGGCTCGGAAGCCTCCTTCCAAGAGGCTCGAAAGGCTCTTTTTAAGATGCTCGGAAGCCTCCTTTCAAGAGGCTCGGAAAAGTCGTTTCAAGAGGCTCGGAAACGTCATTTCAAGAGGCTTGGAAACGTACTTCCAAGGAGCTCGGAAGCCTCCTTTAAAAGGGTCGGAAGTCTCTTTCAAGAGGCTCGGATACCTCCTTTCAAAAGGCTCGAAAAGTCCTTTCAAGAGGCTCGGAAAAGTCGTTTTAAAAAGACTCGGAAACGTCCTTCCAAGAGGCTCGGAAAAGTCCTCAAAAAGCTCGGAAAAGTAGTTTCAAGAGAATCGGAAACGACATTTCAAGAGACTCAGAAACGTCCTTTCAGAGGCTAGGAAGCCTCCTTTCAAGATGCTCGGAAGCCTCCTTTCAAGAGGCTCGGAAAAGTAGTTTCAAGAGGCTCGGAAACGTCATTTCAAGAGGCTTGGAAACGTACTTCCAAGAGGCTTGGAAGCCTCCTTACAAGATGCTCGGAAGCCTCCTGTCAAGAGGCTTGGAAGCCTCCTTTCAAGATGCTCGTAAGCCCCTTTTCAAGAGGCTAGAAAGCCTTCTTTCAAGAAGCTCGGAAAAATCCTTTAAAAAAGCTCAGAAAAATCATTTCAAGAGGCTCGGAAACGTAATTTCAAGAGGCTTGGAAACGTCCTTCCAAGAGGCTCGGAAGCCTCCTTTCAAAAGTCTCGGAAGCCTCCTGTCAAGAGACTCGGAAGCCTCCATTCAAAAGCTTCGGAAGCCTCATTTTAAGAGGCTCGGAAGCCTCTTTTCAAAAGGCTCGGAAGCCTCCATTCAAAAGCTTTGGAAGCCTTCTTTCAAGAGGCTCGGAAAAGTCCTTTCAAGAGGCTCGGAAGCCTCATTTCTAAAGGCCTGAAAGCCTCCTTCCAAGATGCTCGGAAGACTCATTTCAAGAGGATCGGAAGCCTCTTTACAAGAGCCTTGGAAAAGTCGTTTCAAGAGGCTCGGAAACGTCATTTCAAGAGGCTCCAAAACGTCATGTCAAGAGGCTCGGAAACGTCCTTCCAAGAGGCTCGGAAGCCTCCTTTCAAGAGGCTCGGAAAAGTCGTTTTAAGAGCCTCGAAAACGTCCTTCCAAGAGGCTCGGAAACATCCTTTCAAGAGGCTCGAAAACATCCTTTCAAGAGGCTCGGAAACATCCTTTAAAGAGACTCGTAAACGTCCATTCAAGAGACTCGGAAACGTCCTTTCAAGAGGCTCGGAAGCTTCTTTTCAAGATGCTCGGGAGCCTCCTTTCAAAAGGTCGGAGAAGTCGTTTCAAGAGGCTCGGAAACGTAATTTCAAGAGGCTTGGAAACGTCCTTCTAAGAGGCTCGGAAGCCTCTTTTCAAAAGCTTCGGAAGCCTCCTTTTAAGAGGCTCGGAAGCCTCTTTTCAAGAGGCTAGAAAGCGTTCTTTCCAGAGGCTCGTAAAAGTCCTTCCAAGAGGCTCGAAACCGTCCTTTCAAGAGGCTCGGAAGCCTCATTTCTAAAGACCTGAAAGGCTCCTTCTAAGAGGCTCGAAAGCCTCCTTCCAAGATGCTCGAAAGACTCATTTCAAGAGGGTCGGAAGCCTCTTTACAAGAACCTTGGAAAAGTCGTTCCAGGAGGCTCGAAAACGTCATTCATTTCATTCATTTGTTCATTTATTTGTTCATGACCAACAGGCTCAATTTAGCCCTAATGATCGTAACTTATACTATTACATATATACAAAATACTTCAATTATTATATGACATACTTCAACAACAATGAGGACAACCAGATAGTGATATTCAAATTGAACAAAGCATTACTACACATAAAACATAACATGTAAATTTGTATCACGGCTCCCAGTAACAGTTTTCATTATTCACAAACTCTCTGAAAAGCAGCCCCGTTGGCCATGTTGAGTCCATTGTAGCCATTTCCTTATACGTCCAGTCAACACCAACTTTGAAGGATATGTAACGCAGATTTTCTACGTTGCTCCAGCGTGGCACTAGCTTAATAACATCGGGTTCATGGTTCAGTCGCAGAGAATCACAAACCATTTTTCGCATGGCATCAGTTGAGACATGTTTGGCCACCTTTGTAAAAAATATCCAGAACCTACGGGAACCAGCTTTGTTGGTATCAGATCTAGTACCCCTTAACAATCGAGAAGAATCGTCGTAGTTTAGAGTAGGCTTGGGTTTTTCGTAGATTTTGGCAGGAGTCGAAGTAGAAGGCATCGTTGCAAGACTTTCGTTCCATTGGCGGTTACTGTTTAACGATTGTTGTAAATCAGAGAAACGCTGTTTAATTACAGATATCTCTGATTGGAGTTGATCTACGGTAAGCGCGATCTGGCACTCATACTCCTGTTTATCGCCCTTTCTCTCCATCAAGACCGTTTTGTCCGTTATCGATATCGATCGCTGCTTGCGGAAGCAAGAAAGACATACATCGCACAACCAGAGCACATTATCAAATTCAACACACACTCGCCACTGATAGGGATTCATATTCGTGCAGCTTAGGTGGTATGCTTTACTGCACCCGTGGCAATCGACACGCTCTTGCAAAGCATTGATAGACAGCGAGCAGTTCGTACAACCAAAACCCATACTGAATAAACGCGTTGTTTTGAAGTAGATGGTAACTCAGGCGGGATACAGCTAGCGTTTCGATGAGATGAGACGAAAATAACAACAATGGATGCTTGTTTCACTGTTGCAAACTGAATTCTTTTTCTCCAATTTATACAATTTTAGGCATTACAAGTCGTTGATATTCAATTTCTTTCGAAGTCAGCTACAGGCTTTATCGTCACTGAACGCAATTTTAACAATAACGGGAATAAAATCACGACGATTCGGTACAAAACTCAAGCGCCAATTATACAACACGCACGCAATATGACGATCAAAACAACAACCTCCTTTCTAGAGACTTGGAAGCCTCTTTTCAAGAGGCTCGAAAGCCTCCTTTCAAGATGCTCGGAAGCCTCCTTTCAAGAGGCTCGGAAAAATCGTTTCAAGAGCCACGGAAACGTCCTTTCAAGAGGCTCGAAAACATCCTTTCAAGAGGCTCTGAAACGTCCTTTCAAGAGGCTTGGAAGCCTCATTTCTGAAGACCTGAAAGCCTCCTTTCAAGAGGCTCGAAAGCCTCCTTCCAAGATGCTCGGAAGACTAATTTGAAGTGGATCGGAAGCCTTTTTTCAAGAGCTTTGGGAAAGTCATTTCAAGAGGCTCGGAAACGGAAACCTCAATGAATGTAAAAATTCAAAGGGTTACCTTTCAAGAAAAGGTTGAGAACCGCTGTCCTAACAGATAATAGTGAATCAACAATTTGACGCCCCAATGCACGGTTTGAGGCCGCATCTCTCCATCCTCGAATGCGCCCACAACGCTCGCCAAGTCGCTCTATACCTGTTCAGCCCACCTCGCTCGCTGCGCTCCACGTTTTCTTGAACCTGGCGGAAGCGAACAACATATTTGCAGGTTTTTTTTAATGCATTTATTTGAGGCTCATTTGTTTTATATAAAACTCCACGGGGCCGATTTACTTATTAAATAACAAAGTTAATAAATTATAATGCATTTTTTCGCTTTTTTGCAAGCTGCGTACTTTGCTTGTTCACGCACATCATTCTTCTTCTTCTTTCGTTGTTCCTCAGCATATTCCCGCAGCATTTTCTCTTTTTTCTCCGTGTAATTCAGAATTCCTTTACGCTCGTACCATAATTGATCCGTTTTATTTTAAAGACAATTTTCTTTGAGTTCTCCTTCCTCTTCTTCACCTACTTCTTCCACAGATTGCTGCACAGCAAATCTTAGTCCAGAACTTCGATAGTTTCCTCCTCAATAATTTCCTCATCAATACCTTCTTCATTGTTCTGGCTTCCACTAACTACTCCGGCAAACGTAATTGTTGATTTCTTGGGCTTCTTCTCAATCCGTTTGTTTCGCAGAGGACATGCATCTTTGCGATGCCCTTCCTTTTGACACTCGAAACATTTGTTCAAAAATAAAAAATCTTTGCTTTATTATTTGAAATTTCCAGCGACGGTGGTATTTTATTTTTAACGTCTTTAAAGACACCTCGTACACTCGTTTACAAGTGATCGAGGCCCAAATCCACTGGAAATTTTTCTCGAACTGAATACTCCACTATTTCCGTATTGTCCGAGTACCGAAAATAGATCCTCATCTGGTAGTTCTTGTGGAAGTTCAAACCCCCGAACGCGTCCTGCATGGCGATCTGTCTTCCGAAGTTTTGTAAACAGTTTCCATAAGTTGTACATCAGTGTCCAACTGTTTGACAAAACCCGCTATCTCAACCCATGTTGGACGGGGAGCGGAGAGCGGAAATCGGAATTGCACTGTATTCACAAGCATCATGCAAACAACGACCGAATTGATCCAGACGGAGCAAACAAAAGGCAAAAAACTTCTCTTGGGTACCTACCGTACCTATTATCACGCGTAGACAACTTTTCGCTCGTCCGACTGCAACGACGGCAAAATGCAAACTCGTCTTTGCAGGGTTCTTGCAACATGCCTGCCCCGTCGTACCCTTCCGGCTTTAGCTACCTTCTAGATGCTGGGTTCGTCGTAGATCTGGGCGAGCTTGTGGTTCATCCTTCACCGTCACACACCATCTTCTTTCACAACGCCAAAGATGGTCTAAGCACCCATCTCGTGAATACTCTGAGTGCTTACAAGTCCTCCTCGAGCACGGTCCAACTTTCATTTTCGTAGAGGACTGCCGGTCTTATGAGCGTCTTGTACATGACACGTTTGGTGAATCTTCGTGACCGGAACCGGTAGTAGGCCCGACTTCCACAGATGATGTGTTTTTTTGGTTTTCACGACTTACATTATTCTCAGCCGTGTGGAACCGGAAAAATATCCGTCATTCAAATTAACGTCCAATCGCGCGGCTGCTGTTGGAGCCTACGTCTTGTGCGTCGGATGGTTGGTTGTCGAAAGAGGAAGAGTCATGGCTTGCTATGCGCTGATCGCCTATCGTTGAAGGACTGGGCATTATCCCATCGTTAAACGGGTGAATGAATCCACATTCATTCATCTGCTAACATGTTATGGGCTACGCGTCTAAATACACGCTGGAGATATTTTACTCATACCTCACATTCTCCCTCTTGTCCCAATAAAAAGAGAAAAAAATACTAGTATGGGCTGTTTAGCAAAAGGGTGAATTCTAAACGATGAACTTTCAACTGGGTAGGTGTATTGATCAACTCAGTTGAATTCAATTCACTTACCAAGAGTTAAACTTTTAAGTTGAACGAGGGTGTTTAGACCTTCAATTTTCCTTTTAAGTCACATTACATCTGATTTCCTCACATACATATCCTGTGATTTTCTAAAACCGCTAACCACCTTTTAGTGATCTTCAAACTGTGTACATGTTTTCAAATTGACGAACTATTCAACGGTGGTCTCCCAAAAACAAACATTAGCTTAATTCGAAGACCCTCCTTGCGGTCTTTCAAACCACCAAACTTTTCTTTTTCTGTGGTGGTGAAAGAAAAGTTCTCCACCACCATCTATAATATACAATTTTTGAATTGTCAGTCGGATACTCACTAACGTACCGCTTATACTAATGACAGGTTTATGATATAAGTACCATGGTAATTATACCATGTAGTGCATGCATACTGGGACCATCCTTAGCGCACCGGTTTGATCTATGCTGCCGCTACAAAAAAGGCGTCTCTTGGTCCGGTCTAGAAAATCTTCTGGGTGTTTTTTTTTCCTGGGCACAAGAGTCATCTTGTTAGCTTCATGAAACACGAATGCAAAAATGGTAACTCGCCTTAGGAACCTTTTAGTTATTGTCTGTGGAAGTGTTTAAGAAATACTAAGCTACCAAGCGGAAAAGGCCTAATAAGAAATGTAATCTCAACTAAGAAAACAGTGCATGCGTTCAGGTATAACAGCTTCGAATGATATCCTTGCACTAACCTGGATTTCTCATTTGTATTCAATAATATTCCAAATGTCTTGCATATGTAACTTCTCGGATTCTGGAAATGGAATAATCTTCGTTCCATTTCCACTTCTATTCTCAACGTCCCGCCTGATACGACTAATATACCAACTCCAACATTCTGTTAAAACTACCATTTCTATTGGAATTAATCAATGTTTAATAGGTCATCACTATGCAACTGTCACCTCTCTGTCTCCATTGGAATCGAGGCATTTCACACTACATTTCTAAAGATTGTTGCTTATAAACACGATATGCAACTTAGCGTCTGTTGAATCACCTTTAGTGATGAACTCTAATTTTTGAAAAATCACTTTAATAAAGCTTAAAAAAAAAAAAAAAAAAAATCTGTTGAATCAGAACACTAATATGCCGATAATTATCACATTATCCGTAATCCTAAATCAGCGATGTTTAGCTTCAGTTTAATTAGACAAACTATTCTCTACAAGTTGCATGTTTTCTTTTCGTTTGATTACGATCCTTTATCTCATATACATTATTTTTTTAATTAGGAGTAAGCGTTGGCATTGTTTTTTTTTTTTACTTTTTTTGAAGCTTAGATTTGGTCAAATCGTTTTTTTTTGCGTGGTCATTCTTATCTTCCCTTAAGACCGAAGTAATTAAATGTGTAGTCGTCCCGAACATTATTAAAAACGTTCATGATTAGTTATTCCAAACTACATGCAACCCCTTCCGCACTTTTCACCAGTTTTCAAAATTTTTCGTGGTACTGTGGGGATTCAGAGGTATTCTCGGGCTCTAGAAGCAACACCAATTACACAAATCCTTTCCTAATTGTAATGTAATTTAAACCAGTTCTGATGAACCATGGAATAGCAACCATGACATGTAATTTCAGTCTGAGCTAAGCTGCGCTGGTTAAGTATACTCTTTCAATTACTTACTCATCTGAAACCTGTCTCGAAAACAAAATGCATACATTTTTATCCTTGATAAATTCAAGCTCATTATTTTAACTCCCGCAATCATCTTTCTCAATGACGGAGATCTATGAAACTATCTGACCAATCCATTGTCTACCTTAATTAATCACGACAAAATTATTACATGCACGTATGCATATCACATAGCCACTCTTTTCTGATATGTAAAATTTTCATCAAACGTCCCGTTTGATAGTAGAACGTGCATCTCTCATTATAATCATCCTCACAGTAGTCCCAACCTGTGGCAAGAAAATCTTAGACCAAACGTCCCATTTGGCCCCACTTAATTTCTTAACGAGCATCCCGCCTCGTTAAACAAGCACATCGCACAGAAGTCCCAATCTGTAGCTTATAATATTCCACCAGACGTCCCGCCTGATACGACATGCAACTTCATTGCATGCTGCTCACGGGAGTCGCAGCCCGTGGCAAAGAATTCCTCGCCAGCAGTATTATTTGGCAGCATGGAATCTTTTCACCAAACGTCCCATCTGGCGACCTTCAGCAATTTGACAAAAAACATATGCATGACCTATGCATGAACAGAAAAAGTTTCTTTACATTTGTTAATTTGTTACTCACCAAAAAATTTCAATATTCTTCAGGTTACCGGTCGATCATTGGTTTATTGTCTGGACAATAAGTCCTGGCACGGATCGCCAAATGTGGAACCGGAAAAATATCCGTCAGCCAAATTAACTTCCAATCGCGCGGCTGCTGTTGGAGCCTACGTCCTGTGCGTCGGATGGTTGGTCGCCGAAAGAGGAAGAGTCATGGCTTGCTATGCGCTGATCGCCTATCGTTGAAGGACTCGGCATTATGCCATCGTTAAACGGGTGAATGAATCCACATTCATTCATCTGCTAACATGTTATGGGCTACGCGTCTAAATACACGCTGGAGGTATTTTACTCATACCCCACAAGCCGTTAGCAAGGATTCAAGGTAGACGAATTCATCGACCACCTCGAAAGTATCTCAGTCTGTCGTAACACTACTTCCCAGGCGGCTCACGTGATGCTCGGTCCTGCCACTAGCAGTTGTTGTTTTCTTTGTATTGTTGTTTTCGTTGTATTCACCACCAGTCCAACTTTTATTGCTTTACGTGGGTGCACGGTTTGATACCTTGCGTATGACAATTTGCCTACCGTCTATCCTCGAACGTCGAGGATGCTCCCACACTTCGATGAGGAAAAGAGGTCCGCGCCCGGAGGGGGGAGGGAGTCTGGGAATCTGGACATGCTCATCGTGTTTGGTGTTTGGTAGGTCCGGTGGAGTCATGACGTCCGGTCTACTGGCGCCCCAATTATCCAGGGCAGCTCGGTTGTTTTCTTCGTCCGATACCGTCCTCAGGCGCTGTGGTCGGTCCTAAGGCGCCACGACTGTCCAAGCCAGGCAGCGGTTCAGGCGATGCAGTAGCGTGGGTTGTTGTTGGCACGTTGCCGGCTACAGCGTGAGGGGTTTTTGGGTGCTTGTTGAAGAAATGGTTAGGTCTTGGCGGGTGGTCGTGATCAAAGTTGAAATAAACGTAAAATTCGCTATAGAATCTAATATTAAAACATTCTCACGTGTTCAGAGCAGGGCCGGATTTATGTGGGGCCGGGGCCATGGCCCTGGCCCCCACAAATCTTATGTACCAAAACCAACATTTTTTGTAAATTTTGGGGCCCCCACATACCGTCGGCCCCGGGGCCCCCTTCCGGCTAAATCCGGTCCTGGTTCAGAGGTACAAACTGCAAAAGGCAAAATTTTGAAATCAGCAAAAACACATTTTATATCTTTCCTGCGTTCTAGCACGTATAAAAAAATGTCAATTTTATTGATCGACTATTACTTGAAGTTTATGCCACCAATTTTGTTTATGACCATTGCAGCAGTCATTTTTGGAATGATCGTCACGTTGCAATAATAATCAAAAGAATAGTGCATCGTTTGCATCAATTGCAAGTTTTTGTGCAGAAAAGAAACAAAATTTAATATTGAAGAAATCGATTTACAAGCCTACTTTAGAAAAAAAAAAACAACAGGAAAAATTTAGCTCTGATCCCCGTGTTTGAATCCGCGTCTCGTCACCGCAAACCTAAAATAAATAGTCCTCCCCCCAAAAATCTGCATGGTTCCACTTGGATAATCAGCCTCACGGCGGGGTACATAACAAAAATAGGAAAAGAGAGGCAAGCTCTCAGCAAACGAAACACATTTTCATCTGACTTGTGGTGCTGCAGAACAGGAAAAAGTTCTCCGTTTATTCATAATTAATTTTTGGGGAAACATAATTATAACGCTTTCATGTTTTCTTGTCCCGGTTTGTTGCCGCTGAGCTGTTGGTTGCTGGTGGAAAGAAGAGTACGCAAGATTGTTGGCCTGTGGGGACATTTCTCTCGCAATTTGTGTTTGAAGTTCTGCTTGTTAGGTGGTTGCGTTGTTTAGAGTTTCAAGCGATTAAATCCGATGTTTGAGCGTTTATTTGGTAATTCATTTTTGTTGTATGCTCTTTATTAGGTATATTGGAATAACCAAAATAATAAAAATTATTTATAATTTAATATTTGTTAAAGTGAAGTACAATTCCTGTTCGCTTAGGTTCATTCTGACTGAAAATTCTGACAACCGGAATGGATGACCTGCCATCGCATAGGATTAAGCACCAGACATTTGTAAAGCACGACGAAGAAGTTCCGCACTTTTGACAAGCCCCAATGCCGGTGGTGTCATATTCTTCTTTATCATTTATCCTCGCAGCCAAGCCCGACGACTGACAGCCGGGATGGAATAGTTCATCGTCGTCGTTATGAAAAATTTGACAAAAACTAATTTTCCTTTTGCCATGTGAAATATGCTCCCATCTCGCATCTGCCCTAGGAGTGACATTCGGAAAATGAGATTATTCAAATGAATAATACTATTACTCATATATGCAACGTGCTGCGAATGAGATTCAAATCCAAAGGAGTGGGACTGGTTCTGAGTGTGTTAGTAACAAAAGTGGCAGCCCTGGACAGTTCATTATTCAATTACTTAGTCGGTCACCAAAGAAATGGGTGATTTACTTGATACTTAATATATTTGGTCTATATGGAAACACTTTTACACGTACAACGAGTTTCATTTTAATTTAAAACCCAATCAGTCGTAGAACATGAAGTGTTTTGCAGAGTCTCAATTATTATTCATAAGAAGTGCATACACATGTATGCTGTTCCATGTCAAGAAAAGCACCATTGATGTAGGTGCTATCCAAAATATAAGTAATTTTTTGTGGATTTTTTACCATCCCCCCCTCTCCTCCCCCTTGTGGTTTATAGTGGTTTTTAGCTGAACCCACCTCCTCTCCCTCATAACCACGTGGTTTTTTCACGAAAAAAAACTTTAAAAAAAACTATCAAACATAATCCAACATATAAACACCGAACAATTGGAGCGATATTTCTATCTTTACATATTTTGGTAGTTCTCCAACAAAATTAAATTGTTCTGACGTCAACACATGTTAAAGTATTTTGTTATGTATGTAACTATGTAATGTATGTGTATTAAACTAACATTGTAATCGTTATGCTAGAATTATATTTTGTATGTAACAGACCGATTTATTTTGCACTTTGAGCTTTTTGAGTTTTTTTTTATATGATTCATTTGCTTTAGAAATATCCTCGGATTCGAAAAACATTTTAAAATGAGTCCTTTTATTCTTGATAAGGATTTTCAATCTAATACTGGAAGCTACCTTGGAAGCCTGTTATTCAAATCATAATCTTAGTAATTTATTTGTGTGTTTTTTATTCTAAGAACTTTTCGCAGAATCTCAGATTTGTGAAAGTCTTGAGGTATTATTGTACTAGAAGCCCATGTTTGAAAATTCTGGATCCTGATAGCATTGATTTCGAAATCTATGATTACTTTTCAAAATTCCATATAATTGAACGATGAATTTAGAAAACTTAATTATTCAAATCCGAATCTTCTATTTATTAGTTTTTATTAAATTATCCTAAACTGTCTACGTTGTTACAGATAGAGGGTCTTGTTCGAGAAATCCCGGGACAAAAATCCCTGGATATCCCGGGATGTAATGCATCCTGGATCCCGGGATTTTTCATGCAAATCCCGAGATTTCCCGAAAATAAAAAATACATGATAACAAAAATATATAAGATAAATTAATGAATGTGTGTTCTGCATAATTGCACCGATTCTAGTTTGTTAGCCCATCGGCTTTTATTTTCCCGCATGTCTTATGCACCACACCCATACATACAAACATACACAAACAAGCAATCACAGATATCTTCTCAATTCGTCGAGAGAGTGATGAGTAACAATATAGGTCTCCTAGCCTTCTGACTATTTTGTTTTTGAAGCGAACATACAGCTGATGAAAATAAGGAATCAGCTTTCCAGATTTCACAATAATCAAAGTGCCATCCGAAGTGCGATCAACTGCGGCTACGAAATTGTGTTCAATGTCACAACTCGTTAACAGCTGTTCCACGGATTGCTTTATCTTCTCCGCCGGAAACGATCGGTAAAGCCGAAGTTGTCCCAAGTTGTCGCACCTCGCTATTAATGACGTTCTTCATCGAAGTCCCCCAAGTCCAAGACGATTATGTCGGAATAAAAATTTTCAGATAATGATGACGACGATTGTTTCAACGACATCAATGGTAGTGAAAAATCAGATGACGAACTCAATTCGTTCTCATTTGGTAATATCTGAACTTATATTATATTGATTTTGATTGAATTTAATTCATGATTATATAAAACCGATTTTGGAGAAACTTTCAAACGAATCCGAAACATTGTTCGAATTCCAGAGGAAGGATGAAAAACGGTTTAGGGAACAACTTCAACTCGTTCAGGATGTTCTGAAAACTAGTGAACTGTGAAATCGCTCCATATGAATAAAAGTACGTACATAATAAAAAATTATCTGGATCTGGTTCAATCGATATTCGACGCTCTCCAGCCGTTCGTTGGGGTGGTATCGGAGGCGTTGAAGGGTCGTGACGTAATGTTGTTGACAATTCTAAAACGAGTAGATGAGCGTCGAGACATCAAGAGATGAGATGGCTTCAAAGTAAAGAAAGGTAATTTTCGAATTCGCGCTGAGCTTTCGATCGCTTCCAGTCACTAGCTGATTAAGTTTGTGTAAGTTGCCGATCCACACATCATTTTCTGAATCTGACGTGAACAAGGCATCATCTCTCATAGAAGAGTTGTAAGCTATGAACCAGAAACAGAGAAATGCGTCGTAGCTTGAATAATTTCATCAATAAGGAGCATGCTCTGTTTGAAGTAACTGATGAACTAGTATCGAGTCTGGAGAAGGTTTTCATGGCATTGAAGTCCATTAAACCCACTTCGATTGATATGCCCAACCAGGAACTGTTAGATTTTCATTCACTTCTGTATAAGGATGTATAGATTCTTATACAATATAAGATCACAAACAAAAATTGTAAGAAAAGCTTGCGAAATTGTAAGGTTCATATAATATTTGTAAAAGAATCTAGCGTTTTGGCATATGCCCAGTTCTCATACAGGTTTTGGTAGGTTCTTATACAGAATTGTTAGAAAATCTACCAATCACCGGTTGAGCGAGCGGGTGTTCTCTGATTCTAATTCTAAAATAACTAATAAGAATTCTTTATTGTCGGATACAAGCATCAACGCCTTAACATTTATTAAACCGTATTGCAAGATTGAGTAGACAAGTGGCGAATCGTTAGTAATTTGACCTGATACATATTTTACCATTCTTAAATCTATATAATAAAAATGAAATGGTCTGTGTTCGTATCCGCATAACTCAAAAACGGCTGGATGGACTTTCTTCATTCATTCAGCATATATGTTCGTTATCGTTTCCGACGGGTTCATATGATATTTCCTCATCCGAAATTCACGAGTTAGGTTGAGTAAATCGTGAAAAACTAAAATTAAGATTCGCATGGAAATTTCGCATGGGCAGTTCACCGCGCGTTTTCGCCTACTATGCAGGACAACGTCTGCCGGGTCAACTAGTATGTTATAAATATATGAAATTGAAATTTGCAAGTATTTTTACTTTTATCCCGGGATAACGAAAAATTTAATCCCGGATCCCGTAATTTTTTATAGTCCGGGAAACAAGACCCTTTAGTTACAGATTGCTTCTGTATCTCCGAATTTCCTCTTGAGTAAAGATTAAAATATTAAATAAAAGGTTAAGTTTATCACAAAAATTGATATTTTCTTAGAAGTATCATTATATAAAAAGCTCTTCGTAGTCTTGAAGTGCTGCTATTAGAAGCTGAGCTCTTTGAAATACTCCAACATTATTCGCATTACTTTCACAGCCGTCAAAACAAAGTTCATTTATTTCATTATAGAGACATAGACATGTTACAAGTGCGAACTCTAGTTTATTTAGCTAGACATAGTTGTGCTTAGTTTCATTTAAAAAAACGCAATAATTACATAACTTTGAATCGTACCGTGGTTTGAACTACCGGTAGCAGCTCCTAAATATAATACTTATTACATGCATGAAAAGCTGAGGAAACCTATAGAAAAGCAAATTTGTTTAACTGTTCATCTTCTCGCATTAGATTAGTAACTCGGCACGTGTTATCGATATGAAAATTGCGATTTTTTCATTTTGGAAATGTAAAAAAAGGCTTCTGTTAGGCGCATGCAGCGCTTCTAACGGAGAGCAGTAGAACATGACTGCATTTACAAATTCAAACCACGATACGTTTTAGTTCAAACCATGATCAATTTTTACCTTGTATAGCGATTGACTCTTTCGAACCTTTTAAGTCACCTGGGGTGACTTAAAAGGGTGGAATCTATCCGGCCCTGTTACAGAAAGCGAAAGAAACTTTAACACCCATTAGCTTAGCTTAGCTTAGTTTAACTTTGACTGACTACACATATCTATGGTTGCTACTCCGTGATTGACCAGAATCAGTGAAATTGCACAAAGAATCAACTGAATGATTGACTGGGATTGTTCAAGCATTCTGATTTCTGAGACTGAGAGACTGATTTCCCAGGCAGTCTATCCTGGCGTACAAAAGAGTGGGAATGATTGCATACGCTTTAATTAATGAAGGCGACATGCGGATTTGAAGTAGTGCATTTTATTTCCATTTAGTTTCCAAACCTCTTAAAAGGAAGCTTCCGAACTACTTGAAAAAAGGCTTCCGAGCCTCTTGAAATGGGTCTTCCCAGCCCTTTGAAAGGGGGTTTCCGAGCCTCTTGAAAGAAGGTTTCCGAGTTTTATAATAGGAAGCTTCCGAGCCTCTTGGAAGGAAGTTTCCGAGCCTCATGAAAGGAGGCTTCCGAGCCTCTTCAAAGTAGGCTTTCGAGCCTCTTGAAAGGAGGCTTCCGAGCCGCTCGGAAGGAAGTTTCCGAGCCTCTTGAAAGAAAGCTTCCGAGCCACTTGAGAAGAGGCTTCCGAGTCTCTTGAAATGGGGCTTCCGAGACCTTTGGAAAGAGGCTTCCGAGCCTCTTGAAAGGAGGCTTCCGAGCCTCTTAAAAGGAGGCTCCCGAGCCTCTTAAAAGGAGGCTCCCGAGCCTCTTGAAAGGAGGCTTCCGAGCCTCTTGAAAGGAGGCTTCCGAGCCTCTTGAAAGGAGGCTTCCGAGCCTCTTGAAAGGAGGCTTCCGAGCCTCTTGAAAGGAAGCTTCCGAGCCTCTTGAAAGGAGGCTTCCGGGCCTCTTGAAAGGAGGCTTCCGAGGCCTCTTGAAAGGAGGCTTGAGCCTCTTGAAAGGAGGCTTCTGAGCCTCTTGAAAGGAGGCTTCTGAGCCTCTTGAAGGAGGCTTCTGAGCCTCTTGAAAGGAGGCCTGAGCCTCTTGAAAGGAGGCTTCCGAGGCCTCTTGAAAGGAGGCCTGAGCTCTTGAAAGGAGGCTTCTGAGCCTCTTGAAAGGAGGCTTCCTGAGCCTCTTGAAAGGAGGCTTCCGAGCCTCTTGAAAGGAGGCTTCTGAGCCTCTTGAAAGGAGGCTCTGAGCCTCTTGAAAGGAGGCTTCTGAGCCTCTTGAAAGGAGGCTTTGAGCCTCTTGAAAGGAGGCCTGAGCCTCTTGAAAGGAGGCTTCTGAGCCTCTTGAAAGGAGGCTTCTGAGCCTCTTGAAAGGAGGCCTGAGCCTCTTGAAAGGAGGCTTCTGAGCCTCTTGAAAGGAGGCTTCTGAGCCTCTTGAAAGGAGGCTTCTGAGCCTCTTGAAAGGAGGCTGGAGCCTCTTGAAAGGAGGCCTGAGCCTCTTGAAAGGAGGCTTCTGAGCCTCTTGAAAGGAGGCTTCTGAGCCTCTTGAAAGGAGGCTTCTGAGCCTCTTGAAAGGAGGCTTCTGAGCCTCTTGAAAGGAGGCTTCCGAGGCCTCTTGAAAGGAGGCCTGAGCCTCTTGAAAGGAGGCTTCTGAGCCTCTTGAAAGGAGGCTCTGAGCCTCTTGAAAGGAGGCTTCTGAGCCTTTGAAAGGAGGCTCTGAGCCCTCTTGAAAGGAGGCTTCCGAGCCTCTTGAAAGGAGGCTTCCGAGCCTCTTGAAAGGAGGCTTCTGAGCCTCTTGAAAGGAGGCTTCTGAGCCTCTTGAAAGGAGGCCTCTGAGCCTCTTGAAAGGAGGCTTCCGAGCCTCTTGAAAGGAGGCTTCCGAGCCTCTTGAAAGGAGGCTTCCGAGCCTCTTGAAAGGAGGCTTCCGAGCCTCTTGAAAGGAGGCTTCCGAGCTGAAATGAGGAGTGGAGTTATACCAGCTTCCACATTGATATTCTTCCCTCCATCTTCATACGGGAGTTTGGCAGAAGGAAGGTCGTGCGATATATACCATCACAAATATTGCCCTCCGCTCGCTTTCAAATCCACTTCTATATAACATTCTTGCCTGCCTACCGTTTCCTAACGGAACTATCAAATCTATACTTTCACCTCTAATTCTATCATGAACATGTGAGTCTCAAATTGGAAGATAATGTTAGCTTCTCCATATTATTACAGTGAACTCTCACTTACTCGATATTGAAGAGACCATCGAGTTAGGGAGGTATCGAGATAGAGAACACATTGTATTTGGCGAGAACTGAGAAATGAGATGTTCGAAAGGAGTACCGAGTAGTAAGAAGTGAATACTAGGAAGCGGAAGTGAGTAATAAGTAGTGAGATATTTGCAGTAACATGTGAGTAATGGAAAGTGAGAAGTAAGATGTGATTATTGCGAATTGAGAAGAAGGATGTAAGTAGTGAGAAAAATAGAAGCAACTGATGAGAAGGAGAGATGATAATTATGAAGTAAGAAGCTAGATGTTGAGTAGTGAGAAGTGAGTGAAAATATATAAGGCAAAAAGAATCTCGTTTCTCACTTTTTGTTCATCGGTCCTCATTTCTCACTTCCTACAACTTACCTTCTCACAACTTACTCCTCTCTCCTCATTTCTCACTTTTCACTTCTCACTACTAACTTCTTACTTCTCTCTTCGCACATCTCGCTTCTCACCTCCCTTATCCTACTACTCACTTTTCACGTCCAACTTCTCACTTCTAACTATTAATTTCTCACCTCTCACTTCGCACGTCTCTTTTCTCACTTCTTCCTTATAACTTATAACTTTTTAAATATCACTTCCGATTTCTCATTTCTCACTAATCACTTTTCAGTTCTAACTTTCCATTTCTCACTTTTCCCTTCTAACTTTTCACTTCTCACTACTCGCTTCGAACTTCTTACTTCTCATCTCTCATTTCTCACTTACCACTACTCACTTCTTACTTCTCACTTTTCACTTCTGACTTCGAATTTCTTACATCTCACTTTTAACTTTCCACTTCTCACTATTCATTTCTCACTTCTCACTTGTCACATCTCATTTTTCACTTTTCACTTCTCACTTATCACTTGTAACCTATAACTTCTTATATCTCACTTCTGACTTCTCATTTCTCACTTATCACATTTCATTTTTTAACTTCTAATTGTCCCCTCTCCCTTCTCACTACTCACTTCGCACATCGATTTTATCACTTCTCATTTTGTATTTTTTACTTCTCACTACTCACTTCGTACTTCTCACTTCTCATTTCTCACTTTCCTCTTTTCACTTCACACTTCTAACTTTTCACTTCTCAGTTCTAATATCTCACTTCAAATTTCCTACTTCTCATTTCTCTTTTTTTTGCTAATTACTATTTACTTCTAACTTCTAACTACATATATCATACATGTACAGTTTCTGTTTCAATATCGAGTTAACGAGGGGAAAATGCATTCAAAAATTCGACTTAGAGTAAGGGAGATATCGACTTACGGAGGGAGCGCAATATGCTAGATTCAAGGTACTTTGAATTTCATCGAGTTAGTGAAAATATCGTATTGTAAGCAAAAAAGTTATATAACATTAAAACGATTTAAATTATACTCAATAACTTCAACGAAGCTTGATAAAAGCTTCAGAAAAAGCACCGCTCCCACTTCCAACGAAACAATCGAAACAGCAACCATGTCAATCAAAGTACCTGCACGGAAGTACTCAAAATTGAGTATTTTTAAACTTACTTTTGAGTTATTTTTTCTCTTCTCTTTCATTCACTCTTTCTTTTGTTGTCAAAAACAAAAGAGCCAAACAATCCAACGACGCCAGTTCAATACGGGAAGCCAATTTTGAGTTTCATTACCTGATGTCGAAATTGAGTGAATTAAACTTACATTTGGGTGAATAAATTTACCGTTGGGTACTTTTTTAACATGGGAGTAAATGCAAACTACTTCGACCCTACTTACTCAATTTGAGCTTCCCGTACGGATGTTCGAGGTTGGGGGAATTAAACTCATTATTGGGTAGTTTATTTCTTCCGTGTACAAACTTCCACAGTGATTTCAACCAGTCCAACGTATCCCGGTAGATTTCTTCAAAATCAGCAAATCTGAAAAAGAGAAAAAACTGACAGAGCAAAAAAACTTCTAATCCGATCAAGGCCTACTTACCGAGGATGAATGGTCTCAATTATTATTCATAAGCAGTGGATAAACATGATTGCAGTTTTGAAGACGGCCGTAGAGGTCGAAATACGTATCTGTCAACGTCAAGGTACAATTAAGTGGTACAAACTCGTCTTATGACAAGTGAAGACATTCCACTAAAAAGCTCAAAATAATTTTCTCAACATTGCTGTTCCATGTCAAGAAAAACCCCATTATTATCGGATTGATTTATCTGGGATTCCAATTTTTCATTTGATTTTCAAGAAATATAAATTTTGATAAAAAAAAAATAATTTAAGATAAAAGAAAGCGTCTACGAAATGATAACATTGAACATCATACTGAAACATATTTCTCAAATTTAATCTTCTTCACACTTCCAACCCTTATCCCAAATCTGTGACACAATTAACAATATATCCATATCTGAAAGCGACAAAAGTTCCGTTTAATATCACCCGAACACTAATATTACTGTTATTGTCTCACATCTGCACTTCCGAACCCGGGTTTATAAGCAAATTTTATTTCAGGTACCTCTGGGTTTCAATCCACATGTTCAATATTTATTAATCCGATTTTTATTGCATTGGATAGAACCCACATGAGTTGAGCCCATCGAATCATCGGTTTCGTTGCAGTTCAGCCCTCTGAGCCTGAGGACTGGCAGACGGGCCCTGGATTACAAATGGATCCAATCTAAACTGCATCGCCTTGTATCCTTCTCGGGATTGCACAAGAAATATGTGAATTTTCAAAGGCCCAAGCAAATCCAAAACCGGATATCTCAACTTTAACTACAGTTCGGAACGGCTCATGTGAACTGAACGGATGCTCGTCGTCACAGGAGAAAAACCCAGCATATCGTTACATATATTACATGTTCTAATGGTGCCTCGTCAGATAAGGGCGGAGGCAAAATCTGAAACTATAAAACAGAATCGCTTTACCACCGCGCGCGCTTCGCCCTCATTCCATCAGAATCGGAACAGAAACCCAACTCCGTGCGGAACCCCGTTGAAACGAGGCAGTGCACAGCAGGAAATGTGTGTGCGCTGTGACAAATTACTATTTCCTTGTTAAACGTCTGTGTGATCCGTCTGAGATAACTTTTTTCTGCCTTCTATTCTATTGAAAGGAGAAAAGAGCAATCAATTTTGCGATGGTTCACGTTCAGGATGTGGCTGGGTTGATGGAGTTTTCGGTACCGAACGAGCAGACGTGTACATTTTTATGTCATGATAAAACGATTTCCGTCCGCGACGATTTCAGAATAAATGTTTTCTGTGTGTTAACCAGATAGTTAAGGTGTTTGATTTAAGTCTTGTGGGTTTTTGTGGTTTTCTGGCGTTACCAAAGACTGTATGTATATTGTATACTCTGAAAATCGGATACATTGATAACTTTGTAGCTTGTTGTAATGTTAGTCGTAAGATACGAATCATTTGTGGTTGTCGGACTTCAGAAGAAACAGCGGTCAAAAAAGATTCATGTTTGCACCAAATGTATCATGTACAAAGCGCTCAGAAGACCGGTGGCCCTCTACTTGAAACTTGGACCATGTTCGAGGAGGAATTGCAATCACTCGCGGTATTCGAGAGACGCGTGTTTAGGATCATCTATGGCGGCGAAAAATGAATCACAATCTTGCTCAACTCTACGGCGAATTCAGTTCCCAGAAGGTACCTAGCTAAAGCTGCTATAATTCAAAGAGCAGAGCATGTTGCAAGAATGCTGGATGGAAACTATGCAAAATCGTGTTGTGCTGCGTCGTATTGTTGTTGCAGTGTTATCTGTTTAGCTAACCAAAAAACATAATTATCTGTAATTGTATTTTTTCGCGTGACATTGGCAACTTGCCCTTTCGGAACAACAGAAGCTAAAGGGGCCATCCACAAAGCACGTCACGCTCTTATGGGGAGGGGAGTTCCGAGCAGCATGACGAGTCATACAAAATTTTTAGAGTTTTAATACAAAAAGTGTGACAAAGGGGAGAGGGAGGGTAAAAAATTGCCAATTTTTGTGTGACGTACTTTATGGATCTTCCCAAAGACGTGTTTAATTAGCATGAAAAATTTATTGAGACATCATAGTCAAAGGCATTTAGCTTACTTCCTACCAAATCCAATAGAAATTGATCCTGACACTGAACCCGAGGCGCTGCTTTGCGAGGCAACGCTCGCAGTGAGAGCGGTCAGATCACTGATGGCGTTGCTCAGTTCGGTAATCAGAGTACTTGACACTGATGCTCCAGCTGCCACGATTTGCCCAATGATGGTGTTCACGTTGGCAATGGCGGCCGATAGTTGGCTGATGGCCGTGTTGAGTTCGGCACTAACACCGGAACCGATGAAAGTCAACCCTTTGACAACGATGGAGGCCACAGTCAGTTGGGCGTTCACAATGGCCGTCTGGGCGTCGTTCAGAGCCGCAGTCAGCACAGCATTAGCAGCACCGGCAGCATTGCTCAAAGCAGCGTTGATCGATCCTTTTAGATTTGACAGTTGGGATTGCAGGTTGGAAACCAAGCTGGACAGAGTATTGCCAATGTTCGAGAGCAACGACGGATTGGCAATGGTGACCTGTGGGTGCAGAAATAGAGCAGGCAATGATACAATGAGAACTGCTTGATGTGATGTTCATGAATTACTAACACCAAGAAGGCAAAGGCCAAAACCGATGATCAGCAAGTTTTTCATTTTGGTAGCAAGAGTATCTGTGTCTTTCCTCACAAAATTGGAACTGATTACAAGAAACAAGGATCTCAATATTTATAGTGATCTTGCATCCTAAAATATTCTAATATCTAAACTTGTACGATCAAACCATATTTTGGGAAAATTCCAATCACTATAAAATTCAATATCTGTTGGAAGAATACAATACATTGTAAAACAAAACCCGACTGACGCAATCATTCGCAATTTGAATGAATGCTTTTGTACTAAGGTAAATGTGTTGAAACAGTGTTTCAATTGCATCATTAAGGATGATAAATGAATGAGAGCATTGTTCGTTCTATAAACAAAACATTCCTAAAAGCTAGGATGGAAAAATGTACCGCAGGGGAAACTTTTGCTTTCTTTTAAATTGGAATTATTCTCACGAATTCAAAATTGTTTGCGAATGGTTCGTTTTTTGTTTCCGATCACCTAAATTTATGCAAATGGTCTCTTTTCCTATCAACACTGCTGGGTACAACGCAACATCCCTATCCACAAATTTGACGGTTCTCGTATTGATGCACCCAAGAAAAAAACAAGTCGATTCTCATTAAAATGTTGGCATGTACAGATCCTTCTGGATCTACAGTCGTGATTCGCTGGTTGGGATTTTAATACTTGGGTTACTTTTTAATTGGGCCTGCGCTGGTTGGGCCATGACCCAACTAAAAAGCTATCATGTCAAAATCCAATGGAAACGCAAAAATCGGGATTTGACGTCACTGGACATCATTTGTCATGCTCTAGTCAGAATGCATGTCCTATAGCTGTCAGTTGACCCAAATAAAAAAATGCAAACGTTGACGGAACGAAATTTGAGCTCTGATGACTAAAGCCATGGACCATGGGAAAAACAATTGAGAGCATTAACAGATCTTCATCTCAACCAGTCTACGCCCATCGCCCTTCGCCTTTTTGATGACGTTCAACTGACTGACTGACTGACCAAAGAGTTTGACGTTTGCCATGTAAAGGTTGCCCCAAACACATGCGATGCGACAGTCGCGACGCGATTCTATCGCTTGGGGACTGCGATTATGTCGCCGTTGATATGGAAGCGTAAATAGATCATTGCCTGCAGTGATCCAACGATAGTATCGCGGCGACTAGTTGTCGCCGTCGTGGCGATGAAATCGCTTAGGTCTGGGGAAGCCTTAATGGATAGGGACCCGACAGTAAGTTCATTTCCACTGGTTGAGAAAGTAATGAGTAAGTACACATGGGATTAAAACATCATGTTGTCAATAAATAGTTTAAAAAGGGTAACGAGATTAATACGGCAGTAACAGGACTCTGGGCTCTCCTTAGCCGTGCGGTAAGACGCGCGGCTACAAAGCAAGACCATGCTGAGGGTGACTGGGTTCGATTCCCGGTGCCGGTCTAGAAAATTCTCGGATTGAAAATTGTCTCGACTTCCCTGGGCATAAAAGCATCATCGTGTTAGCCTCATGATATACGAATGCAAAAATGGTAACTTGGCTTAGAAACCTCGCAGTTAATAAATGTGGAAGTGCTTAATGAACACTAAGCTGCGATGCGGCTCTGTCCCAGTGTGGAGATGTCATGCCAATAAGAAGAAGAACAGGACTACAGCAAGCATAAAATTAGGAAAAACAAAGTTTTGAGGATCTCTACCATTTCAAGCTATTTTCAATGTAAAGTATTATAATATGAATAAGTAAATAATTTGAGAAGGATTTACAGATTACAAAATTATTCTAATAAAAACTAAAATATTGTCTCCAATTTGTCTAATTTATATATCATATGCAAGTATATACCCTAGATAAGAGAATCAGAAAATATTGAAGCGTTATGTTCATTCAGTCAAAACATATGGGCTGGCGAAGCGAAAAAAAGCTGAAGAAAATAAAAAATAATTCTATACTTTGATTTGTATATTATGAAATAATTTTTTCTCCAAATATAAAATTTTTATATAGGGGAACGATTCGGCATTCATCCCATAGTCCCATTTCCATCCCATCAAAAACAAAGCAATGAAAAGATATTTGAATTGTTATTCATTTTTGTGATTTTTTTCAGCAGTGAGCACGCATGTTAACAAAAAAAGCCTTCTAAGATGAAACTACACTACACTTTTAGCGGAATCCTTCGCCTACCTATTGATGGTATTGGTTTGCGTGGGAGAGCTATCAGATTCGTCAAATCGTCGTTTGAATCTTTGTTTACAAAAGCAGATAAGTCGTTTTGAAAATTTTGTTTTGAATTAGAGATAGTAAATTTTCCGATTAATGGCCACCCTTTTCCCTTTTTTTTTTAGCGGTCCGGATTACACGCAGAATGACACGCAGAATGACACGCAGAATGACACACCAGGCACGGCAAATGCTGGGTAAAGCGTACCATTGGTACTTCGCGTACCTGAAGGAATAAAATAGACCCCATCTCGCGGTCCTTAGCCTCTTACCCAGCAACTCCTATCCCTACCTCCCCGCGGTGCTGGCCGGGATACGAGCAACCTTAGGGAAGATCGGGTAACCAACCCCGGTGGGAACTATGGTCGTATTCGTATGCTGACAGGGAAGGGGGGGTTTGCTCCTCTCCGGAGGTGCAAATCTTATTGAGCGTCTGTTCTCCATGTCAGGATCGGCTCACAACAACGTCTGTTCTCCATGTTAGGGGCGGCTGATCATCGTCCGAGTGCCAGCGAGGGACTCTAAGTGAAACTGTGCACCATGGTCCATCGGAAATGAGGAGGAATGGTCCTCCGGAAATTTGGGGGGTTTGGTGTCAGGCCCTGCAAGCCAGCCTTTAAAAAATCTTAAGCAACGAACAATCAACAAGAGAGTACGGACCGGAACCATCAGCGAAGACCACTGCGACGAAAAGGGACTAGCGATTGGAAACTCGGTTCGTGGAACTGCAAATCTCTCAACTTCATCGGGAGCACACGCATACTCGCCGATGTGCTCAAGGACCGTGGATTCGGCATCGTAGCGCTGCAGGAGGTTTGTTGGAAGGGATCAATGGTGCGAACGTTTAGAGGTAATCATACCATCTACCAGAGCTGCGGCAACACACACGAGCTGGAAACAGCTTTCATAGTGATGGGCGATATGCAAAGGCGCGTGATCGGGTGGTGGCCGATCAACGAGAGAATGTGCAGGTTGAGGATCAAAGGCCGGTTCTTCAACTTCAGCATAATCAACGTCCATAGCCCACACTCCGGAAGCACTGATGATGATAAGGACGCATTCTACGCGCAGCTGGAACGTGAGTACGACAGCTGCCCAAGCCACGACGTCAAAATCATCATAGGAGATTTGAACGCTCAGGTTGGCCAAGAGGAGGAGTTTAGACCGACTATTGGAAAGTTCAGCGCTCACCGGCTGACGAACGAAAACGGCCTACGACTAATTGATTTCGCCGCCTCCAAGAATATGGCCATTCGCAGCACCTACTTCCAACACAGCCTCCCGTATCGGTACACCTGGAGATCACCACTGCAGACAGAATCACAAATCGACCACGTTCTGATTGATGGACGGCACTTCTCCGACATTATCGACGTCAGGACATATCGTGGCGCTAACATCGACTCTGACCACTATCTGGTGATGGTTAAACTGCGTCCAAAACTATCCGTCATCAACAATGTTCGGTACCGACGACCGCCGCGGTACGACCTAGAGCGACTGAAGCAACCTGATGTCGCCACTGCATACGCGCAGCATCTCGAGGCAGCGTTGCCGGAAGAGGGTGAGCTCGATGGGGCCCCTCTTGAGGACTGCTGGAATACAGTCAAAGCAGCCATTAACGACGCAGCGGAGAACAACGTCGAGTATATGGGTCGAAGTCGACGGAACGATTGGTTCGACGAAGAGTGCAGACAGATTCTGGAGGAGAAGGACGCAGCGCGGGCGGTCGCGCTGCAGCAAGGTACCCGGCAGAACGTGGAACGTTATAGGCGGAAGCGGAGACAGCAGACCCGCCTTCTTCAGGAGAAGAAACGCCGCTTGGAAGAAGCGGAGTGCGAGGAGATGGAACAGCTGTGCCGTTCTCAAGATACACGCAAGTTCTATCAGAAGCTCAACGCATCCCGCAAAGGCTTCGTGCCGCGAGCCGAAATGTGCCGGGATAAGGATGGGAGCATCTTGACGGACGAACGTGTGGTGATCGAAAGGTGGAAGCAGCACTACGAGGAACATCTGAATGGCCCTGATAGCACAGGCAGTGAAAGTCAAGGCAGCGGAGGAGATGACAACGTCAGTTCAGCGGACGATGGAAGCCAACCAGCCCCCACCTTGAGGGAAGTTAAGGATGCCATTCAACAGCTAAAGACCAATAAAGCAGCTGGTAAGGATGGTATCGGAGCTGAGCTCATCAAGATGGGCCCGGAAAAGCTGGCCACTTGCCTGCACAAACTGATAGTCAGAATCTGGGAAACCGAACAGCTACCGGAGGAGTGGAAGGAAGGGGTTATATGCCCCATCTACAAGAAAGGCGACAAACTGGAGTGTGAGAACTTTCGAGCGATCACCATCCTTAATGCCGCCTACAAAGTGATATCCCAGATCATCTTCCGTCGTCTGTCACCATTAGTGAACGAGTTCGTGGGCTTCGTTGACGGCCGCTCGACAACGGACCAGATCTTTACTGTACGGCAAATCCTTCAAAAATGCCGTGAATACCAGGTCCCAACGCACCATCTGTTCGTTGATTTCAAGGCGGCATACGACAGTATAGACCGCGTAGAGCTATGGAAAATTATGGACGAGAACAGCTTCCCTGCGAAGCTTACCAGACTGATCAAAGCAACGGTGGATGGTGTGCAAAACTGTGTGAAGATTTTGGGCGAACACTCCAGTTCGTTCGAATCGCGCCGGGGACTAAGACAAGGTGATGGACTTTCGTGCCTGTTGTTCATCATTGCGCTAGAAGGTTTCATGCGGAGAGCCGGGTGTAACAGTCGGGGTACGATTTTCAACAGATCCAGTCAATTTATTTGTTTCGCGGATGACATGGACATTGCAAAGAACATTTGCAAAGGTGGCAGAACTGTACACCCGCCTGAAACGTGAATCAACAAAAGTTGGACTGGTGGTGAATGCGTCCAAGACAAAGTACATGCTTGTGGGCGGAACCGAGCGCGACAGGGCCCGCCTTGGAAGCAGTGTTACGATAGACGGGGATACCTTCGAGGTGGTCGAGGAATTCGTCTACCTCGGATCCTTGCTAACGGCTGACAACAACGTTAGTCGTGAAATAGGAAGGCGCACCATCTGTGGAAGTCGGGCCTACTACGGGCTCCAGAAGAAACTGCGGTCGAAAAAGATTCGCCACCGCACCATATGTGTCATGTACAAGACGCTTATAAGACCAGTTGTCCTCTACGGACATGAAACATGGACAATGCTCGAGGAGGACTTGCAAGCACTCGGAGTATTCGAGAGACGGGCGCTTAGAACCATCTTTGGCGGTGTGCAAGAAGACGGTGTGTGGCGGCGAAGAATGAACCATGAGCTCGCCCAACTCTACGGCGAACCCAGTATCCAGAAGGTAGCTAAAGCCGGAAGGGTACGATGGGCAGGACATGTTGCAAGAATGCCGGACAGCAACCCTGCAAAGATGGTGTTCGCTTCCGATCCGGCAGCTACGAGACGGCGTGGAGCGCAGCGAGCGAGATGGGCAGACCAGGTGCAGAACGACTTGACGAGCGTGGGGCGTATCCGAGGATGGAGAGATGCGGCCTCGAACCGTATATTGTGGCGTCAAATTGTTGATTCAGTGTTGTCTGTTTAGATGTTAACTAAATAAATTAAATGAAAATGAATGAAACACCGGCCAAACTTGATGATAGTTGATTCGATTGAAACTTGTCACATATTTTCGGTATTGGTGATAGACTATTTTAAACCAATTTAAAACAAAATTGGACCCACGAGTAATTTATGAAAAGGTCGAATGTGTTTTCGAGCACATTAATTTAAAAAAGGCATCTCAGAAACAGTCCATTGTACGAAAAAACTGTCTGAGAAAGAACTGTATGGGACCAACAGGTAAAAAAAAAATTTTTACACTGAAAAAAATATTCAAATAAAAAAATTACCACAAAAACTTGACTTCAAAACCACACATTTTAACGATATTAGGTCAATGGAGAAGTGAAAAGAAAAGAAATAGTGGAAGCTATTTTTGGTTCATTTTTGAAACATCGACTATTTACAAGAAAACACATGTATTCGACGCCGAATTATGATTCCTTGGTCAATTTTGAACAATAAAGCTGGCACATATTTTCTTCCTACACACCTAAAAATAATCATGTAATTTTAGGTGTTGCGACAACGACATATACGAGCGTCACTTTTGACGTAAAATTAGATGATACTTTAATTTTACATCACAACTTTATTGACAAAAAAATTGAAGGATTAGAACAAGAATCGAACATAAGCCCGCTGAGTGAGAGCCCAACATCTTACCACTCAGCTATCTTCGTCTCTTGAAAGAGGGGTGATCGAAGTAAATCATGTTCTACGATTTGCACTGAACAAGTATGTCACTGCATCAAGTCATCGACTGCTAGAGCGTTAGGTGCGTCGCATCGGGTGCTGTGTTTGGGTTCCATGATATGTGATTTTAAATCATCTAACATTGAACAATATGCGATTCAGTTTACGTCATGTGGTTTTGTGTCATTTTATTCACATACGTCACCTGTAATATTCATATTTTTTTGGTGTGTAAGTATTACCGTTTTTGAGATATTTAAAATTTTTATTTTCGAAAACTGAAAAAAAAGTATGTGTCCGCCTTTTTCAAAACTTACTCGCGATTCTCCATCACTAACACTAAGTTTCCCGATTCGGGCACGAAATTTTAAAAATTTATACATGAACACCAAGATAGCACAGACAAACAGACATAACACATTGAACATTCCCTCATCAAAATCATCATCGTACATACACTAACGGTGTCTGTTGTTTTTACCTATTTGGGCAAATCGCGAACCAGATGGTGGAAGTGAGCAAACGTCAAACTCGTTTGTGAAGCAAACGTCAAACGTTTGTCTGTGAAGATAGCAAAGCCTGATCCACTTAGAATATGGCCGCACGAAATTAGACATTTCTTTGCAGAAAAAGTACATAAAAAAGTGGTTCAGATACAGGAAATTTAGTAAACTTTGACGGAAAAAATATTCATTGGCATTTCGGATGCATTCTCGGACTTTTTTTTTAACTAATTTTATTTGCTAATTATCTAATACATGCATTCATCTCTTAGACTAGGTGTTCCATGTGTTCTAACACTATCATCCTTATTTGCTATGTTACAGTTTTAGTTATTATTAATACATTTCAATTGCCTCTGACAGTTAGGATTTTTCCTCTGGTTGAATTGAACCATGTAGGAATTACAATGTTTTCAACTTAAACTAAACTTAACCTATTTTATACTAAGGGTACAAGGAGTTAATCGTTGCAATAGAAGATTGCAACGATTTTTGTCTAAAATTGGAAATTATTTTGTTGGACATTTGTTGCAATGTCTCAATATTAGAAATTTTATGAAGTTCATTGGTACTATACCACGGAGGCAACTTCAGAATCATTTTCAGAATTTTATTTTGAATCCTCTGAAGTGCCTTCTTTCTGGTATTGCAGCAACTAGTCCATATTGGCACAGCATACAACATGGCAGGTCTAAAAATTTGTTTGTAAATCAAAAGTTTGTTCTTAAGACAAAGTTTTGATTTTCTGTTTATAAGTGGATATAGACACTTAATATATTTGTTACATTTGGCTTGAAGGCCTTCAATGTGATTTTAAAAGTTAATTTTTGATCTCACAGAAGTCCTAAATATTTAGCTTCGCTAGACCAATTAATTGGAACACCATTCATAGTGACAATATGTCTGCTAGAAGGTTTCAAATAAGAGGCTCTCGGCTTATGTGGGAAAATTATAAGCTGAGTTTTGGAAGCATTCGGTGAAATTTTCCATTTTGCAAGTAAGTGGAGAAAATATCCAAACTTTTTGCAATCTACTACAAATGACACGAAGGCTACGCCCTTTGGCTGAGAGGCCTGTGTCATCTGCAAACAAAGATTTTGACACCCTGGTGGTAAATCAGGTAAGTCAGAAGTAAAATGTTATACAAAATGGGCCCCAGTATGCTGCCTTGGGGAACACCAGCTCTTACAGGTAATCTATCAGATTTAGAATTCTGATAGTTTACCTGCAGTGAGCGATCTGATAAATAATTTTGGATCAGTTTAATAATGTACAGAGGAAAATTAAAATTCATCAATTTTACAATCAAACCTTCATGCCAAACACTGTCAAATGCTTTCTCTATATCAAGAAGAGCAACTCCAGTCGAATATCCTTCAGATTTGTTGAGCCGAATTAAGTTCGTAACTCTTAATAACTGATGAGTGGTTGAATGCCCATGGCGAAAACCAAATTGCTCATCAGCAAAAAATAGAATTGTCATTAATATGAACCATCATTCTATTTAAAATAATCTTTTCAAACAGTTTGCTTATTGAAGAAAGCAAACTGATTGGGCGATAACTAGAAGCCTCAGCTGGCCTCAACTTTGGCGTTTTTCCATTTATCTGGGAAGTATGCCAATTGAAAACATTTGTTAAATAAATTAACCAAAAAGGATAAAGAGCTCCCAGGAAGTTTTTTGATAAGTATGTAGAAAATACCATCATCACCCGGGGCTTTCATATTTTTAAATTTTCTAGTAATAGATCTCACTTCATCCAAATTAGTTCCCAACGAAGGGTCAAAAACATTATCTTGGTTGAGAATGTCTTCGAAGCTTCGTGTAACCTGATCCTCAATTGGACTAGTGAGACCTAGACTAAAATTATGGGCACTCTCGAACTGCTGAGCAAGTTTTTGAGCCTTTTCGCCATTTGTTAATAAAATTTTATTTCCTTTTAAGTGCTGGAATTGGCTTTTGAGGTTTTTAAGAATTTTCGTTAATTTCCAAAAGGGTTTCGAACTGGGATCCAACTTCGAGACATTATTCTCAAAGTTGGTATTTCTCAGATTAACGGAACGTTTTCAATTTCATTTGCAAATCTCGCCAAATAACTTTCAACGCGGGATCGCGAGTTCTTTGGTATTGCCTTCGCCTCACATTTTTAAGACGGATCAGTAGCTGAAGATCATCGTCAATAATAATGGAGTTGAATTTAATTTCACATTTAGGAATTGCAATGCCTCTGGCTTCGACAATTAAATTTGTCAAAGATACGAGAGCATTATCAATATCACTTTTGGTATCGAGAGGAATATCAACATCAAAATTCCTATCGATATACGTTTTATATAAATCCCAATCAGCCCTATGATAATTGGAAGTAGAGCTGATTGGATTATGAATGGCTTCTTGTGAGATATCAAATGTCACAGGAAGGTGATCAGAGTCAAAGTCAGCATGAGTTACCAATTGGCCACACAGCTGACTTGAATCCGTTAAAACTAAATCAATTGTAGAAGGATTTCGACTGGAAGAAAAACAAGTAGGGCCATTGGGATATTGAATAGTATAATATCCCGCAGAACAATCTTCAAATAAAATTTTGCCGTTGGAATTGCTTTGAGCATTATTCCATGAACGGTGTTTGGCATTGAAGTCACCAATTACGAAGAATTTTGATTTGTTGCGAGTCAGAATTTGAAGATCAGCTTTCAACAAATTCTTTTGCTGCCCATTGCATTGAAAAGGCAAATAGGCTGCAATGAAGGAAAATTGACCAAAATTTGTTTCAACAGAAACTCCCAAGGTTTAAAAACTTTGGTTTCAAACGAAGAAAATAATTTATGTTTGATACGTCTATTAATGACAATGACGACCCCACCACAGGCGCTGTCAAGACGATCATTTCTGTAGATAAAATAATTTGGATCTCTTTTAATGGAGAGTCCGGGCTTTAAATAAGTTTCTGTTATAATGGCAATATGCACATTATAAACTGTTAGGAAGTTGAATAATTCATCTTCCTTACCCTTTAGAGAGCGGGCATTCCAATTTAGAACTTTCACACAATTATTTAGATCCATTAAAACGGAGTCCGATAACAATTTTTTGTGTGTACTTTATGCCAACCTGAACAGCTTCTGGTATGGTATTTGCTTTGAACATTGCATCAATCATGTGATGCAATTGTTCAGTTAAAAAATCAAAGTCGGAAGCAGTCATGCTACCTGACTCGGCAACATGGCCATTATTTTCCGTTGGGACATGGGTATAAACCTCATTTTGAGAAGAGAAATTTTGTCTACCAGCAGCGATGTTTGCATACGTAGGTACATTCGAAAAATTGGAATTTACTGAAGTGCTTGCTACCCGTTGACGAGCGGCAAAATTTGTTTGTGAATTGTGGTGGGTATAAATTGCTCGACCGGTAACTGGTTTCAAAGTTTGAGCGTTTGAAAAAATTCTACCCGGCGAATCTGGAATCCGATTGGAATTTCCCGTCATCAATTTTGCACGGGAATTCAAAACTTTTTTGCGTGAAGGGCATTCCCAGAAATTGGATTTATGATTGCCCCCACAATTTGCACATTTAAATTTATTGGAATCTTCTCTCACAGGACATGCGTCCTTGGCATGAGAGGTTCCACCACAAATCATGCATTTAGCATCCATGTGACAATGTTTGGTTCCATGACCCCACTTTTGGCACTTACGGCACTGGGTGGGGTTTTGGAAATTTCCCCCAGGCCTGCGGAAATGTTCCCATGTAACACGGACATGGGACATAATACAGGCCTTTTCCAAACTTTTCATATTATTTAGTTCACTTTTGTTAAAATGAACTAAATAAAATTCTTGAGAAATGCCCCTCTGGGGAGTACCAGAGTGAGATTTCTTTTTCATCTTAATTACTTGGACTGGTGAAAATCCAAGTAATTGAGAAATTTCAATTTTAATCTCATCCAGTGATTTGTCATCACTGGGGAGACCTTTCAAGACGACTTTGAACAATCGCTCAGTTTTGTCGTCGTATGTGAAGAATTTATGGCGCTTCTCAGTTAAATAGTGAAGAAGACGTTTGCGATCGTCAAAGGATCCCGGCAAAACGCGACAGTCACCCTTCCTAGCAATCTGAAATGAAACCTTGATCCCCTGAAGGTTACTCAAAATCTCATTCCGGAAGCCAGAAAACTCGGCAACAGATACCACAATTGGCGGAATCCTTTGCCTTTTCGCATGAATCGAATCACCTGGGCTAGAGGTATATTCGATTTGCTCAATTTCATCATTAATCAAATCGAACTGATTGCTCAGTTCGATTGGAGAAGAATTATTTCCGATATTAGAGTTAGAAGGAATATCTGAACTCTCCAGCTTCCTTCTATTTTTCCGCGCTTTGGCAGGACGGTCTTGAAACCTTGTTTCTTTGAAGGAAGTGGAGAATTCAGAGACTCCCCTTCCTCTTGGTTTTATTAATGCTCATTGCTGAGCGTGGAGACGTGACCTTCTAAGAGGTTTTTTCCCAGAACGGTGTCCCTGCAGGATTACCACCGCTTGTCGGAATTTTACTTCCGCAAACGGGTCCAACGTAAAACGAAGGCACGGGTCCTTGCAAAGATCGTAACGGGATCAGTGGGTACAAATAGCGCTAAGAAGCACCGTTGAAATTAAAATAGCTTCGGGTAGTATTAAAAACTTCCTTCCGCAAAGAGAGAAAGAACCGCACAGCACGAAAGCACGATGCGGTCTGAATTCTCGGACTTTTCTCTCAATACCACTCGTTATTTTTTGCACAGTAGAACGGTCAACTTAATCTGCCATTTTTTCACACCACTTCCCCATATAAGATGGTTTTCTTATTGTTTTGCAACATTTCTCAGGTTTCCCTATGATAATTGCCTAATATTTTTCGTTGGGACGAAAATTTGGGCATTTTGGTGGGTTGATAGTTTTTTTTTCAATAACGTCATTATCTTTCGGTTCATACCATTCCATTACATCCCGTCTGTAATGGCAGCTTGTTAAGTCAGGTCTAAGCAATACCGGACAGTTGTGTGATTTAATGGATGGCAAAAATCGCTTCTGAAGACACTCTTCCTTGTATATTTGCCCATTTATGATCGCTCCAGTGATGAAAACTTTAATTTTTTCCACAACTGCAGATGCTTTGACATACCATCAATTTGTGGGCAATCTTGCCTGCATATACATATTTGAATTTTCCTGGGGCATTACCCTTCCGTTTGGCAAGGTAAAACTTGTGTCCCGGGAATTGAATGTTAATTTTAATATTAATTACATTGCCCATCAAAATACATCAATTGTATTTCGTCAGAACTTGCTCGACCAGCATTCTTGCGCGATGTTTGGCAACTAGGTTCTGTTTCAGGGTCCTGTTGGGACATTACAGACATCATACGACTTGAAACCTTCGCGCCGACAGATTATTTGAGCTGTGTTGTACGGCGCAGTGAACCTTTTTGCTAAATCACGCAAGGAAATCCCAAAATGGTTCCGAACTGCTCTGCAGACTTTCACTTGTAGATTCTGGTCGTATGTTCCGTTTCTACGATTGTTTTGTTCTACGCGATCCAGCAATTGTGTTTCCCCAAAACGTTTGACAGTTTTTACAGTCAATTTCGCTAATTTTAGATACTTTGAAATCATTCCTCCTGACTGTGTTGGTTTTCCAACGTTAGTGTGCAAAATTTGTTCCCATCTCTCGCATTCCATTTTCGATAACTTTTGAACGTGATCATCAATACTGATGAAACTTTCACCATGCATTAAACAAACCTTCCGCAACGATGTGATGTATTTTACTTCTCGGTACGGCCACCAGAGGCGCCGCAGTAATTGGAAAGAAACGGCCAAATACTAAGTGGATCGAGCTTTATAGGGGCCGTACACTAATTACGTAAGCAAATTTTTCGGGTTTTTGAATACCCCCTCCCCCCATGTAAGATTTTTCCCATACAAATATTTTTTTATTTATGTGGAGCGTAAGAAAATGGCAGACCCCCCCTTCCCCCGTAAGTGCTTACGTAATTAGTGTACGATCCCATAGTGTTGTGATAATCGAAAAATAAAGGAAGCAAAAAGAGACTCTTTTTTGCACATAAAACCTATTCTCAAAGCAATCAAGAATAATCATTTTCTATGATTGTATAGTATAGTATAGTATTTCTCCAAACCTATTTTGTCCTTCAAATATAAAAAGATATTAACCAATTCAGTCCTTAATTGTTGACCTTTAAATAAAAAAAACAACATCACATTATTTATCAAATTATTTTACTGTTTATTAATTTTATTTTTATATACATTATGAATGATTGAGGTATCGTCATTTGAAAACAGCTTAGCTGCAATTCTATTCTCTGAAATTCGAACAAATGAGTGGTATTTTTGAGTACCAGTAATCATCTTTGTCTGTTGAAATATATTGTGTTACTCCTTGTTCATAATCTTCTTGTGAAACATAACAAAACTAATTTTTAGTCAAAAAATCATTACTTCTCTGTTTGGCCCAGTTATATAACTCTTCTGCATTTTTAATTGGATGTTCAGGTTTTACAGATACACTTGCGTTTCGAGCCATTCGTTTTAATGTAATGTTTTAATGTCGCATCACACAAGACACAATCCTGGGCCTAAGACACTAAGCTGGGCCAGTAACTGAAAAAGTTATTGATAAATTGAAAATATGCCATTCAGCATCTATGTTGTATTTAGATTTATATCTACAAAGACTTGCAAAATTTTTACGATTTTTGTATTGTGATGCAGCACCATCTGACATAAACAAAGCTTTTTTTATTTCTAATCGCGATTTTAAAAAGTCCATTAATTTCGTAATAAATACTTGAACCATGCTTAAGTTCAGGACCGGATTTAGCCGGAAGGGGGCCCCGGGGCCGACAGCTTGTGAGGGCCCCAAAATGTATAAAACAGGTTGGTTTTGGTACATAAGACTTATATGGGGGGGGGGGGCACGGCACCCCCCCCCCCATAAATCCGGCCCTGTAAGTATCATGCTTAAGTAGGTACCTCAGAAATAATAATGAAGCTTAAATTTCTTGGCGTTCCCGGCTCTGAATAATAAATGACAAATGAATGAAATGTTGCCTGATCATTATTCCAATAACTACATTGCGTGGCATCTTGAACTACAAACTAATAGCTTTCTGAAAGGTCACATACTACTACAACTTCTCCGTTATTCAAATTAAATTTCGTTTCTCTCAAATATTTTGACTGTTCAGTGTTAATATAATTATGAGTTTCCAATTTTTCACAACAGTACAATACGAATTCATCAACTTGTTGAATTAATGTTACAAGATTGCAGCGATCTGTAGAAATTAACATTCGAGCGTTATTCCAGTTAAACTACATTCCTCCAATTGTTTCAAAAATTATTTTTTCAAATCCAAGCGGGTTGGAACAACGTTTACATTCGCGGAGGTAACAATATTCCGATCTGGTTGATGTACTGCATATTATGTTAAGTTTCAGTCATTATCGAACGCATTCTTTTTAAGGACGTGTATCACCAATTCAACGTTTTCATGACTGGTACACACAAATGTTATGGGAACAAGAACTATTAATTAATGTACAACGATTTGGACATATAGCAGCAAAGGAACTGAAGCCTACAATATTTTTACTTATTTCCTTATAAGTTGTGTATGCTTCTCGTAGCGAACCAAGTAGTTGTATGTTGTCGCTTACCATCCTTTTTTTTTCAGAAACAAAATAATTTTGCCCTGGCACAACCCTACTTACACGATCACTATCGAAGAACTATTGTACTTCGTTCTTTACCTCCGCATTCAAACCGTGCCCAATCCTATCGTTCATGGTTGATAGGATTCCTTTCAAGTCAATTTTCGGGCTTGTCTTATGAAGTATAAAGGTGCATGAAAATACTTCATCACTTCTTGATGGCTCCATGATTTCGGTAACACTGATAAGACCCTTAATTTGTCGTCTCTCGAACATTCTGCTTCGGTGAACTTTTCTTGAAGCTGCGATATCATCTCATCGAAATTTGCAGCCTTGCGCTTCAATTGGTCGAGATCTTCATCTGCTTCAAAATCGAAGATATGCTTTCGTAGCCCTTTTTGTATGTCCAAATATTTCCGTTTAGGGTAACCTGCATTTTTTAGGTTCCTTATAGATACTGGGGAAACGTTAATCCCACCTATTCCAGTGTTCAACATCTCAACACTATACGCAATGGAGTACTCCGGTGTAACGCTTTCCTGAGATGAAGCCGATGCTACTGATGTTGCTGACGGTACTTCTTCAAGACAGTTATTTGAACCAGATGGCTGTGGCTCAGCTACTGGTGGATTTGGTTCAACTACTGAAGGGTGTGCTTCGGAGAGCGATGGTTGTTCCTCCTCCACTGGTTGCGCATCACCATTTTAGCAGCTTTAGCAGTCTACACGAATCACAAATGCACAAAGACGTGTCCAAAAGAATATTGCATCCCATTGATTTCAATTTATCAATAACTTTTTCAGTCACTGGCCCAGCTTAGTATGGGGAGAAAAAAAATGTTGACGAATTGCACGGGGCACTTCCCAGGATTGTGTCTTCTGGTGGGAAAATCAATTTCTCAAAATGTCAGCTCAACCGCTTGTTGCTATACAAAAGTTTATTAAATCATCATACAATGTTCTGTGCAATTGTTCTGTAACATACCAATTGCCCTTTTTGCATTTCTCAGCTCAATCGAGCAATCAGAACCAATTTCCAGATCGAAGGTGTATTTTCTCATATATTTGGGCTGAAATTGCATTGAACAGTGTCTGAACTCTGAAGAATGGGAAAATATGCCACATAAAGGGTGTCCGACATTAAACTGCCTCACCGAAAAAATGCTATAAAAAATTACCTAGTTGACCGATCTTTCTAAAACTATCAGACAATACAATATAAATATAACCCATTGTAACTTACTTACTTATGAATCCTGTACGCCTCCGGTGGTACAAAGGGCCGACTTGAAAGATCTCCATCCTGAGCGTTGCCCAGCTATCGCTTTAACCTGTTGCCAGGTTAGATTTCGGGCGACTTCTTTTATTTCTTTATTGAGGCTTCGCCGCCAAGAGCCTCTGGGTCTGCCTCTGCTGCGATGTCCTGCTGGGTTCCAGTCTAATGCTTGTTTACAGATTTCGTTTCCGTCCCTACGTAGAGTGTGGCCGACCCAGCCCCACTTCCGATCCCGAATTTCTGTTGCTGTCGGCCTTTGGTGACAACGACGATGGAGCTCGTTGTTTGAGATCCAGTTGTGAGGCCACCAGGCCCGAATTATATACCGCAGGCATCTGTTGATGAACACCTGCAGCCGTTGAGTTTTCTCCACTGATACACACCATGTTTCACTAGAGTATAACAGCCAGTGTTGGTAAAATCACTCATAAATCTCAATCAACAAGCACTCCCGTGCGAACGAAATCGTATGCGATTTTAAAGGAACGCATCACGCTTGAATTTTTCATGCTAAAACGCATCATTTCACTCATTTGCCCAAAATTCATTTTGGTTTAAAAACGCAGTTGAAATCAATTTGTGGCAATTTATTGCCTATACATTGCCTATACACGTTAGAGTTGAAAATTCGTATTTTTGTGCGTTCACTTATCTGCCTGTTTTTCCAAATATTTCTTAAACTCGCAAAGGAATCCCTTGCTTTCTTGATCCGTGCGCCTATGTCGATCTTGGTCCCATGTCTGACGCCATTTGGCTACCAAGATTTTGATATATTTTATTGACGTTGTTGACTAAGCCTGCCGAAGAGGAGCGCTCCCCGAGTAGCACAATTCATACCGATTTGGTTGCAGCAACTCATATATGCCATGCTTTGGTTGTACATAGGTCTTAGTAACTCGTTCATGACTAGTGTGCTGCTTGGGTCGGCAAGATCGTTGAGCTTACAATGCATATCAGAGCACCGTTGCACGAGGAGTACAACGCCATCAGCCAATTCGAAGTCCTTTAGGTGCTCCACGGTTATAGGCTGCCATAACACCCCTCGGTTTGGTTCACTGTCAATCGCATCTACCAGAAACTCGTCGATTACAATGAGGAACAGTAACGATGATAGAATACATCCTTGCCTTACATCAGCTACGACCGGGATAGGGTCGGACAAGACCCCATTGTGCAGCACTCTACACGAAAAGGCCTCGTACTGTGCCTCGATGAGGCCGATGATTTTCTCAGGAACCCCCTTGCGTCTCAGGGCGCCCCACATATTCCCGTGATTGAGACGGTCGAAAGCTTTTTCGTAGTCAATGAATACCAAGTAAAGGGACTCTTGGAATTCGTTGACCTGCTCCAGAATGATGCGGAGCGTGACAATATGGTCTTCCGGCATAGAATTCAGCCTGCTGCCGCCGGAGAGTCGCATCGATCTTCTCCTGAATCCGTTTTAGGATAATTTTGCATAGAACTTTGAGAACGGTACACAGGAACATAATGCCTCGCCAGTTATCGTATACAATCAGGTCACCCTTTTTGGGCACCTTCACTAAGATACCTTGCATCCAGTCGACCGAGAAAGTTGCGGTGTCCCAGATATTACGAAATGAACGATGCAGTAGTTGAGCGAATTGCATAGGGTCAGCTTTGAGCATCTCGCCAGATATGCGATCGACCCCTGGGGCTTTATTCGATTTCATGCTTTGGATGACTGTTTGAATCTCAGTGATGGAGCTTGGCATTGACGCGTGTTATACGTCGGATCCTAGGCAGATCATGCCGAGGTGGGGATGGCCTGGCTGGCACTTGAAAAAGTTGTTCGAAGTGCTCGAACCAGCGTTTCAGCTGATCAGTTGGGTCGGTCAATAACTGATCATTCGCGTCTTTCACAGGCATCGTTGCATTCATCTTCGCCCCGCTTAAGCGTCGTGAGATATCGTAGAGGAGGCGAATGTCCCCGGTTGCGGCGGTTCTCTCTCCTTAGTCGGCCAGAGTCGGCCCACGCTCGCTTGTCCCGTCGACATGAGCGTTTTACTTCCTTCTCAATAGCCGAGTATCGTTGACGGGCTAAGACTCTGCCTCTTCTGGTTTTTGATCACTTGATCGAATTGCCCGTCGTTTCGGTCGTACAAAGCGCGATCCTCCTCAGTTTTCATATGCCACCGAGTGTGTTTTTTTTCTCGTCGCGAGACAGCAAAAGTAATTAATTAGTGTCATCCCGTCCCATAGATCGCATCGCTTACCGAAGCGAATCCAGATAAATCTTCCTTTGTTAATTTACAATGTTATGAAATCTCATATGTGAATATGTACGTTATGTATAACATGTTTCATAACATTGTAAATTAACGTCCAAGTCGGGTGGTTTAATCCCCGGAAATAGGCAATTACCTTTGATTGAACTGAACTTGAGTTGCGTGCTCTTGCCTACGCAATGCGGTCGGGTCTGAGCTTGACGACCGACTGGCAAATAGCTTACACAACCTCACTTGATCAGTACCGTTGCTGATGAAGAATGTGTATAGCCGCCAAACATTCTAAATACTCACGCTCCTCTAATGTGGACGTGTACAATACACATGTGGAAGTATTGGCTTGAGAAATGGATTGCAAGTGATTTGACTATGCGTCCAATTTGGGAATCTCGAGCTCGTTCAGTAGCCGCTAGGTTGCGAAGGCCGACGGAGGTCCTTCGTAGCTTAGTTGGTTAAGCCACCAGTCTAGCGTACTGTAGGGTCATGGGTTCGAGTCCCATCGAAGAGAAAGTGGTTACCTCCAATACATTTTCCAAATCAATACCTTCCACATAACGTACATATTCACATATGAGATTTCATAACATTGTAAATAGGGTGGTCGGTATTGGCCATTTTTGACAAATACCGGTATTCGGTATTTGGTGGAGTCAAAACCGGTAATACCGGTAGAATACCGGTTTTTGTGAAAATTTCAGATATTAAAAGAAAAACTTTTGATTGGGACTTTTGGATGAAAAACAATATTTGTTTGACAAACTTCAAATGCTAAAATCATTGCTTGGTGAGCTGGGCAAACCGAAACTTATGTACACATATCATACTAATCGACTCATCTCCCAATCTGCATTGGATTTTGTTGGCAATGTCCTGATGAGAGTCCCGTCTCTGGTTCAACCAAAGTTGGACGAATAAAAAATTATTCATAATTCACGAAAAAAAATATTCATAAAGGCATCTTCCTCGTACCGATCGTCAGGTATGGTCATTGTCTCAGTGTCAACGATCGCATCAGGAATGATTAGATGCTTTAAGAACCGCTTCAAGTCCGCTTCCTCTGGATGTTTTGAAGAAAATGTCAAAATCGTTTCTGATCAATAGCTTCACGGCAGAATTATTCAAAAAAGCAAAAAGATCGGTGTATTCTGATCGTCTCTCTTGGATTCATGCATTAAAAACATCGAATAAGTGGCGGAAGTTTCTGTGGCTTGATTTGATAATTATTCCAACATAAATTGGAGCGCCACGTCAGCTTCATGTAGAGTACAGAACTCACAGCAGAGTAGTTCAACAGCAGCTTGAACAGGTTCAAGGACTTGAATTATTTCACCAACCAACCAACAATCTTCACTGAAGTTGAATTTAAGTTTTAACTCATAAATCCGTTTGAGCATAGATAACATGCTATTCCATGCGTGCCTTGGCATCAGCCACTAATTCAAATTCTTTTCCGAATTCATAACGGACATATTTAAGCAGAAAACCGGTGATCTCCGGAAAAGAACTATATACTACGTCACGTACTTTTTTCACGATTTCATATATTGCTGGAGAATTCTCGACGATGTCAACAAGTCAACAATGTTCATTGAAGAAAAAAGGCATTTGCAATTTGGCAGAGTCTAAGAGAATGCAGCAACACGTATGATTCATGACGATGATGATCGATTTTTGGTGTAGCGTGAACGTCGCGTCGTCAATGATGCTTACTTGGGCAAAGTTAATTTTTTGCACGATAAGTATTTACTGCTTGTAACCGAATATTTGTCCCATCTATGTTGGATTTCTTATTTATATGGACAGATATGCGATTACAGGCAGTTTAGCTGATATATGTAGGTGAAAACTATTCGAGATTTTTTATACTGTCAGCAAAATTTGAAATACCGAAAATACCGGTATTTACCGTCTCTAATACCGGTATTTTCGGTACCCCAAATTGGTCGGTAATACCGGTATTACCGGTTTCGGTACTACCGGTTAGACCACCCTAATTGTAAATTAACGTCCAAGTCGGGTGGTTTAATCCCCGGAAATAGGCAATTACCTTTGATTGAACTTCCTTTGTTACTAAAACGATATCTTATCCCAAGACAGTCGTGGAGATGCAGAGGTATACTCGGTCTTTAGTAGCAACGAGAGTCGGACTAACAATCTTTCCCTTCCTATATGACTGTAAGGACGTGGTCGGCGCCGTTATTGACTTAAGATTTTTGAGCTCCCGAAACGTGTTCATTGAGAATGGATAGCTAATCCCAATCCCCATTCATTGTGTTCTTTGTACAATTTCGAAAGTTCTAGTCAATCACGGAGTAGCAACTACGAATTATACGGTCATAATGCTCATGCTCATGCAGGGGGCGAGAAACACATTTTACAGTTGAAATCAGAATATATTTTGTTGTATACCATAAGCTCGCTATTTGTTATAAGGGTTTTTAGGAACATGTTTCATAGTTTTAAGTAATAAATTGAAGTCACATAATCCAAAATATGATCGATAAAAAAGTGTGTTGAGCATCGCAAGGCTTTGTATACAATTAGAGTTTATATTTTAGAGTTTGTTAGCATCATTCAGCCTGTCAATTTACGTCCTGAAATATACGATTCACACATTCCATTTTCTCAACCACAACTGTAATTGCCAAAACCGCAAATTGCTTCCAGGTGAGCACGGCAATCATGCAGCGTTGAAATAGATAAATGCGGAATTGGGGCAAACATTATTTCAAAGAACCAGCCTGACACAAAAAGCCATTATTAGTCTCGATTCAGTATAAATCGAACTAATAAAGCGGTAATCGATTTGTATACAAACTGCCCGCTATTTGAGTAGGTGTACCGATTATCACATTCTTTTGTGTGTACGCAACCAATTTAGGGAGTAAATTCAAATTGATGGCTACACACAGGTCCTCGCCACGACTCAGTGCTTCCCGGAACGCCATATTTCATTGGATCAATTTTATTCAAATGCTAACACCACGAACCTGCGCTTCAGAGTTGAGGTACATTGAGCCTAAAAATAAACTATGCTAATGAATCGATGACAAAGCTCACTTCCGCTAATTTCATAAAAGCTAGACCCGTAATTTATTGGACGCTTTGCCTGGCGAATCCAGGAGAGTGCAGCGATTTAGACAAATTAAATAAATATAGTGCGGGAGCGATATTCACGCTTCAGCGGCGCCGGCTGCACTCAAATAGCGGCAAAAATCGAGCAGGATTTCCGATAAACGGCTATTATCGAGCGAACAACAATAACGAGGAAGAGTTTGAAATGCATTTGTTGGTGAATGCTTTCCTGGTAATGATTATGGAATACATGCTTTATTTTTTCCTTGTTTGATCAAGTTAATTACCCTTTTTCATGAAATTTATGCGAATATAAATTAAGCAAAATAGCATTATAATAACCCTGTAACGGTAGCCTCATTAACCAAACATTTGATTATTATACAGTGGGTCCAAAAAGTATTCGTCTAGCTGCATATTTTTTAGTAAGATGTAAAACTTAGGCGTGATAGAAGTGAAATCAAAAAACTTTCTTCTAAATTTGGTAGAAAAGTTATCAACACATCATTATTATTCAAAAACAAATAGAAATTTCAATAACTTTTTCTGGTATGTAGAGAATATCTAAATTTCGTCAATTTCGCTTGCTCAAAAAGTATTCGTCTATTCAGAAAATAATCGAGCGAAACACGAAAATAATAGTTTTATTCGCATGTAATTACACTAGCACACTCTAGTGATGTCTGGCAACATTTTGTCAATACTCAATGACAGTTAAAATAATGTTTTTGTTTGTTTGTTTGAACTTGGCGCGGAAAATAGAAGCACCATGGGTGGGAAAAGTAAAAAGATGAGTCCCAATGAAAAAAAAACTTATTCTACGCCTGCATAATTAGTGCAAGTTGACTTATGATTTTGCATGAAATGTGGGTAGACCAAGGGTAGCCAGAATTCAACCATTTAATTGGGGGTTGGTCGCATCAGCGCCACAAAAATCTATCAAAACAAATAACAGAGTGGTCGTCAGCGATGATAAACTGATAACGATGAGCGATTTATTGTGCGGAAAATAAAAAAAAATCCTTAAAAACGAGTTCACCAATATAGGGAAGTGAGTTGGAGAGCAGAAGTGCTCAGATATGATCCAATACGAACAGAAATACCTGTGAAAAGTATGGGTATAATGGGCGAGTATCACGGAAGAAAATTCTAGTGATCCATTAAATTATCAAAAACAGCTCGATTTCAGCTAAAAATATCGCTGGAAGAAGGATGACTTTCGGAATCAAGTCATGTTATCTGACGAAAGCAGGTACAGCATATTTGGATCAAATGGAAAATGGTATGGCGGAAAAGGAATATTGAGATACAGGCGCAGAATCTCTTTTGAACTGTAAAGCATGGTGGGGGCTCCGTCGTGGTCTCTGAGGTGCTTGAGTGCAACCGGTGTGGGAAAATTTCACGTTATTGAAGGAATTATGTATCACAAAATATTCATCCGCATTTTGAAAGAAAATTTGAACTCCATTGCTGAGAAATTAGGCTTACAGGGAACATACATCTTACGGGGTGATAATTACCTCGAGCACACAGCCCAAAGTACTAAGCTGTAGCTACTCTATAATACTCCAATCAACTCAAAACGCCTCTTCAGAGCCCAGATATGAATCCAATTTAACTCCATTTGAAGGTTGTGGACGACAAACTTTTCGTGAAATTCGTGAAAGTCATATTTCCAACAACAACGAATTGAAATTAGTGTTGAAAGAAGAATGGAAGAATATTCCGTCCCCCGTTACGGCTAATTTGGTCAGTTCCATGCCACAAGAACTACAGCCCGTCAAAGATACACAGGGGAATCCAACGAAATATTGAATTCCATTCTACAACTCCTGTTTTCGTTTCAAAAGCGCGCTAAACCTGAATAGACGAATACTTTTTGAGCCCGTATTTAATGAATTGTTATGTTTTGTTACCTTTGTTTTTGTTATTGTTTTATTCTTCTGTTTGATTTTTAACAATAAAGATGAATTGATTATTTTGCTACACAATGTAATCGATAGTTTTATTTTTTTGAGCTTACTAGATTCTATTTTTGACATTTTCAAGAAAACGCACAGCTAGACGAATACTTTTTGGACTCACTGTATTACTAATGTTGAATTACAGAAGCAAAATCGTGTTCAGGAGAAACAAAAAGTGAGCCCGGCTTTTTGCCTTCATTCTGCAACGGAAAACCCTTTCATCATCAGCGCTGAAGAATGTCCTCTTTTCCGTTTATTAGCAAAAACCGTGCCCATCATGTTCATTTTAAAAGAAAAGTGCCGAGCGTTCTCACATTACCGGGCCATCAACCGAGCAAAAGTGCAGGAAAAGCAAGCCACCTTGACGCTAATTAACGTCAAAGAAAATTTGCAGACGCTGTTATTATGTTTGAAAAAGTGCAACATTTCCCCCTTCACCTGCCGCCACGGCCACAGCAGAGCACGATGACTCACTTGGGAGATGACACACCTTACCTTGTTGTTCACGTTTTGCCCTGCAATTTGCTTAACCGGACGCACCCCCGGATAGCATTCACGGGATCCTCCTACCAACCGTATAGTGGGATGGCTGTTTTATGGCAACCAAGCAGGAACGGTTCACCAGAGCGCTCCCTGTCCGTTAATTATTCTCCATTCTTCTTGTTTAAATGTTGGCCGACCCTAACTTATTACTCGTTTAGTAAGACAATTTGCTTGAAAGTGGAGTTTGCAAAGGCAAGTATGGTAATTGATAAAGATTTATGTTACTTTTTTCCGTATCAAACGGTTGAAGTGAGCTAAAAACATGGGCAATTTTGAAAATGAATCTTTATTGTAGTTTAATTAAGAATTGTTTAAATACAATCATCTGGTTAGTAGTCACTAATGGTGTTTAACTATTGTCAATTGCAATAACAATAATAATCAGATGAATGTGCATGAGAAATTAAATTTATTGGTCATAGAAATTGAACGAAGCTCTGAAGTTTCTGGTGAATGTTTTGAAAAAAAAAATTCTTGGGAATTCTGATCATTTTTGGTTTAATCTTGGAGAATTTCCCACATAACGTGCGAAGCAGCTGCGCCATTCATCATTTTTTACCACGCCGCCAAGTATTAAGCGCAGTATTTTCCGCACTTATACACTCTGAAAATTAGATAGTCTGCATCTTCTAACGTCCATGCTTCATGGCCGTACAGGGCGACTGGACGAATTAACAATGTGATAGCTAGTCTCTGTAAGTTGCGAAACTACTTGCAGCCGCAACACGTTCTATCACCTTGCGGCTAACATCATAATCATATGTAAAGAGTGTTCCAAGATATGCGAATTCGTCGATAAACTCAAACCGCACCCCATCCATTTCCACTTTGGGGCAAACATAGTTTGGACTACCACGTTCTCTGCCAACTACCAGGTACTTAGTTTTAACAAAGTTTATGATCAATCCTTTCCAAAGCAATTTTTACAATCCTTTCCAAACCACTTTCTACATTAATAAAAAATGCATTTTTTAGTCAATCGATTGATTTATTTATTTTTTTAAATGCGACGATTTTGATAATGAAACAAGTCTTTTGTTATCGCTACTTCTCATATACCACGGGTCAGAGCATCTTTCATGGAACGTCGAGAAAGTTTGCACATTTACAAGTTAGAGCTATTTGAAAACATGTCTGATTCGGAGTAATTTTATATAAGAAAATTAAAATAGAGCACTAATAGGTGCACATTCACGTTTATTTCTATTTAATGCAAAAAATGTTTGTGATTCAGCAGTGAACCATCGAGTCGTTGTCGTCGAATGTTATTGGTTGCGAAGATGCATTAGGAAAGTAGATTGGTCATTTTCCGGATCAAAATTTTACATTAACCTTCCGGGACTAGAACTGTTGTAAAAAGTACAACACATTGAGTAAAAGTGGGATATCTCTTCGGTCAGTTGACCAATTTGCATCAAACCACAATGAATTCCTCACAAAATTAGTTCTTTATCAATTGAGAAGATATCTCGCTTAACTTTTCAAAAGCACCTAAGTAACATTTTTTTCGTGAATTCATTTTAATATTGCAATCAACAGACCAACATGAAAGCTTTTGATTACAGTACTCAAATTAATTCACGAAAAAAATGTTACTTAGGTCCTTTTGAAAAGTTAAGCGAGATATCAAAAGTGATTCGATAGACCCCTCGAGAAAACATAACAAAATTAAAGACTTAGGTGCACGGGGAAAATATTGATCAATTAATCATTTATTTAATGGTAGTCGGGAGCACTTTCTTCCCCCGCAAGAATATCTACAAGGCTACATGGAGATAACCTAATCAAGAAACGGAAAACCAAATCAACCACATTCTACTCGACGGCAAATTCTTCTCTGACATCACGAACGTCCGCACTTACCGCACTGCAAATATTGAATCCGACCACTACCTCGCTGCGGCATGCATGTGCTCAAAACTCTCGACGGTGTGTAACACGCGTCGAAGCCGAACGCCGTGGCTGAAAATTGGGCGGCTGCAAAACGATTGACTAGCCCAAGACTACGTGCAGCAGCTGGAAGTGGCACTTCCAATGGAAGAGCAGCTAGGTGCTGTTTCTCTTGAAGATGGCTGGAGAGATTATCGCAATCGCTGCACTAGGCACAACGGCGCCTCCGGATCAGACAAACTACCAGGTTCACCAACTATAAGGAGGGCTGTTTAAACACGGTGGTGAGGCACTGGCTGAAGCGCTACACTGGGTAATCACCAAGGTTTGGAAGGACGACTTTCTGCCGCAGAAGTGGAGGGAAGGTGCCGTGTGTCCCATCCATAAAAAGAGCGATAAGCTGGATTGTAGTAACTACCGCTTAGGCTGCCGATGGAATGTATGGGTAAAAAATTTCCATCGAATTTCAAAAAACGACATTGCTCTCAAGTTTCATTACCCTAAAATATGACCCCAGGCAAAATTTGAGCTCAATCGGACATAATTTAGGGGTGCCTAAAATTCATCAAAGTTTTGAAATTTTTACCCATGAAAATTTTTCCAAGGGGGGCCAAAAAAAGTCGAAAATCGAATTTTTGTTTTTGATGCCAATGTTAACTGTCCACCACGAGTTTGTATCGATGTATGATGACGAAATCCAGGTAATTGAAGAACTCGTGTACTTGGGCTCACTGGTGACCTCCAATAACGATACCAGCAGAGAAATTCAGAGACACATCGTGGCTAGGGATCGTACGTACTTTGGATTCCTCGAATAAAGTTAGTCTGCATACCAAACTGACTATCTACAAAACGCTCATTAGACTGGTAGTCCTCTTCGGACACGAGACCTGGACGATGCTCGTGGAGGACCAACGCGTACTTGAAGTTTTCTAAAGGTGGTTTTTATGGTGGGGTGCAGATGGCGGATGGTGCGGGCAGCAGGGACCATGTCCAAGGGCTTGACGACCCCTCCACAGCCGTCTGTGAGTCAGGGGGTTCTGCCTAGGAGGTGGTGGGGTTAACAGGGGGCGCTGTTAATTCCCCTCCAAAACCACATATCCGCAAGCAAACCCTATCAAGCGACCGTGTGCCGCTTAAAGCATACAAGCCCCTAACCCCGAATCCCAAGGTGTCAGGCGACCCGTGCCGAAGGGATGAATGGCCTGGGGTGAAACAATTAGCCAGGTCGTTAACGGAGCCTGTGGAGGTTCCACAGAGTGAGGGCTGCTTCGGCGGCAAGCGGGTGGCAGTGAGTGGTACCCACACACCCCAAGTGGTGCACATGTGGTGCAAACGAATGGGAGTTGGGGTATTACTTATAATACCCCCCACAGAGTGAGGGACCGAATGTATGGGTGAGCACACAAGTAAGCCTCGCATGGTACGCATGGTCGGTTGTGTTAGAATTACTGAAGTCTGATTAGGCCTGGCAGGAGTATCGGGGGCAGATACCTCTGCGGCACCTCAGAAGTAGGGGACACGAAAGTCTCGCTGCGTCTGGCAGGAGTGTCGGGGGGTTGATGCTTCTGCGGCACCTCAGAAATCGGAGACATGTAAGGTAAGTGGTGCCACCCCGTTGCAGGATGGGGAGACCACCACACTGGCTGAGGACTATCTGGGCTTCGAAATGTCAATAGGTGGGTGCTGCCTGCAAAGTACCTAACGGTGACCTGTTGGCAGTATCAAAGCCTGGGTAGGTGAGTGTTAGGCACGCCTGACGTGCCGGGTGTTCCACGCCCAAACGATGCACAGGAGGTGCACAGAGTGGATAAAAATGGGAGATGGGGGTATTATAACCCCCACTGAGTGAGTGACCGAATGTCAAAGAGAGTGGTGCACAAGTGGTGCAAGCGATTGGGACTGAATGTATGAGCGAGCACACAAGTTAGACTTGCATGGTACGTATGGTCAGAGTGGCTGCTTAGGCAGTAGTGTGATCCGGCTGTCAGGGACGGAATTTGTGAAGTCTCGCTAGGCCTGGCAGGAGTGTCGGGGGGCAGATACCTCTGCGGCACCTCAGAAGTAGGGGACACGAAAGTCTCGCTATGACTGGCAGGAGTGTCGGGGGGTTGATGCCTCTGCGGCACCTCAGAAATAGGAGACATGAAAGGGTCTGCCTCGTAGCTGAGGTAGGAGCGGCATAGGAGCCACCAACCTAGGGTCGCCTCCGGCTTGGTAGATAAGTGGTGCCACCCTGTTGCAGGACGGGGTGAACACCACACTGAGTGAGGACTGTCTATGTTGTGAGATGGCGGCATGGGGTACCCCCTGCAGGGTACCTGTTAGTCCCTTGCAGTCATTCAAGCGGCATAGGCAGGTGAGTGTTGGGGTACATGTGGTGCCAGTATGTCTTGTGCAAATGTGTTGCATGGGGAGTGTCGAAGAGTTGAGGCGCATACGTGCACTTGTGTACGTCATGGAGGGGCACCAATGCCCAATAGTCATCCCAAGTATTGTAATTGCGGGCCGGGGAATGACTGGAGAGGAAGGAGTTGGTTTTAGTGGCTAGCGAGTGGTGATCCCATCCCCCCACTACCTGGGTTCGCCTCCCCAGGTGTCTGTTTGCAGATTTCCATTAACTTCGTTAAAAAAAAAAAAAAAGGATGGCGGATGGTACGTGGAGAAAACGAATTATATGCGAGTTACATCAACTATTGGGAAAACTGTCCATCGTTGACACCGCGAAAATCGGACAACTGTGGCCAGCCGGGCACGTATCCGGAATGTCAGACAGTACGTACCTCAGGGTTGAACACGCGAGGAAGAACTCAAATGTAAAGGCTTTTTCACTAGGGTGACTCAAAAGCTTTCTAAGGAATCTAATTCTGAAACTAACTAAAGGCGGACGAGGCCTGATGGCTTTCTTAATAGCCCGAAGATTTTTTTTCCTGTTCGGGTGTGCCACTGCGTTGCGTTGCGTTGCGTTGTAACGAAGTATTTCGTAGATTGCATACTGATAGTTGTCATGTATATTCTTTACCTTTCTTACCCCAATTGCTTATGGATTTCCATTTGGGATTCAATGGAAATCAATTAGAAGTCAAAATGATAAAACATGAAAGCTATCATTGCCGGCCACGCCCATCTTCTCCGTTACTAGGAAAGGGAAGGAAATGATGATATGACATCTACTTAACGAGAGGCCAGCGACTCACCGACGCCCTCATAGATGTCAAGAAATTGGATGGTGGGTAGGGTATGTGGTTTAGGAGTATCATTATAAGCAAATGATAGAAAATGTGTGGAAATACGTTGGGAGTGACTTTGCTAAGAAATTTATGTCACTCCATTATCCTTGCCGACGATTTTCCTCGGATGGGGCGAAGGTATTAGCTTTGCCCTGGCTAATAGCCTAGGTTTGAGCGCCTTTGCTCGCTCTCTGAAACGAAAAAAGAGCAAAAAGAAATTAAATTCCCCTTCCCCCCTGATATGATAATGATTTTGATCAACAAATGAATTTTAAGTGGATGAATAAATGATCAGACGGCTGCAAACAAGCCTCTATTGTCGTAGCAGAAGCAAACCCGCCTCAATACGACAGGCAGAAGCACATGTTTGTGATTCAAACGCGATCGACTGTTGTTCAATTTCGATACACATAGTTGGGTAGAGAGAAAAGATGTGAAATATTGCTAAAGTAGAATTCGATGGATACGGGGAATTGACTCATATGAAACCGTTATTAGGGGCCGTCCAGAAACCACGTGGTCATATATGGGGGGAGGGGGGGGTTTGGCAAATGACCACGATAAGCCACATGGGGGGAGGGGGGTGTTGCTCTCGAACCACGTGGTTTTTTTTACACGAAAAACTTTTGGTGAATAACAATAGCGGTGTAAAAAATACAAATCATTAAAATTTAATGATTAAATATTAAACGCAAAGCGCATCTAAGGGCCTATGCCCACGTAGCGTCTTTTCAACTCAGCGTTAAAAAGACGTAGGTGCGCATGGAAAATCGATAACGCAGCGTCGGTCGCAACGCCGATGCATATCTGCATTATTTGATCATCTTAGCCTAAGGTCCTATATCCATACATAAATAAACGAAAAAACAGGTTGCGATTCAGTATCAATTTCCACAAAAAAAAATTGGGTAGGAAAAATGGGAAAATATTTTTAAAAAAAATCCGCCGCAGATGGTTTTTGGCATCACGCCGCCGACACTTTTTCATCAGCGGACTACAGCTACAATTTTGAAAAATGTTATGTTTTTACAATAATCCAAGAAAAAATCTTAAGAAGAAAAATTCAAAAGATTTTTTTTGTGGATATTCAGGAAAAATCAAGTAAAGAAATTTCCTGTAAAAACTTTGACATTACTTCATACAATACTGATAAAGTGCTGGCTTTCAGAATTTTTTTTTGAACAATTCTCTCTGAAAAATTTTGCTTGGAAATTTTGCTACAAATTAGTAATGAAACAAAAACAAAACATCTCCAGTGTCAATTCCGAAAAAAATTCCTTAAAACTCCGAAAAAAAAATCCATGTGAATTCTGTCTGAAAATTAAAAACAGTCCTGTGGAAAATACATATAATGTTCGGTGGAAAAACATTCTAATGAATTTCTTCGACAAATTCTTCCGAATCTTCACCAGAAATTCTTCTTCATTTACAAAAGAAGTTTTTCGAACATTCAACACTTCAAAATGTTCAGTCTCCAGTTAGCCTTGCGAGCAAAGGCGTAGGATTGCCAATCCGGAGATGACGAGTTTGATTCTCGTTCCTGTCTAGGATGTTTTCGGGTGGGAAACATTCTCGACACCCTAGGTATAGTGTATCCATCGTACTTGCTACACAAGATATATAATCGTGCAATGGCTGGCATATAAAAGCTTTCAATTTATAACTGAGGAAATGCTAATAGAGTATAAATAGAATATGAAGTTGAAAGCAGACCAACTTCCAGTTGGAATATGGAGCCAATGTCACATAAAACACTTTGATATTTCCATTGATTTTTTTTTCAATTATGGAATTTTGAAATGAAAATTTTTCGTTATACATTTTTACGCTCTTTGTGAGTTCTATCACATTTTTTCAAATTTTCCAAATATTTTTTTCTTCGAGGCATTATTTAGAATTTCCACGGAAGAGTCTATGGATTACCTTCAAAAAATTCTATGGATTTTCAAACAATAAATCTTTAGAATTCTCCTCTCTTGAACCAGAAATCATTTCAAAATTTCATCGGGAATTCATTCTTCTTCGGGAAGAATTGATTTCTTTGTAGGTTCAGCTAAACATTGCTTTAAATCTTTACCATGCATAGATGCACATGATTTAGAAAGGAATTTACAGAAAATCTTTAAAATAATGATTTAATTTTTTAAGGAATTCCTACTGGAAATGCTTCAAAAGTACTTCAAAAGTACAATTTTTCGTTATTTCCACTTGTAAAACATCGGAATTTCCTCGGGAAATTCATTGTTTGTGATTCAGACGAACTTTTTCGATTTTCTACAGGAAAATCTTAGGAATTGCCATCGGAAATATTTTGGCATATTCCGAATAATTTCTTTTGGAAATTAAAAAAAGAAACTGCTGGAAATTTCTAAGAATTTCTTTTGGGAAACGAAAAAAAAAATTCCATTGGAAATTTAGGAGAATTTCCTTTGAAGATTCATTAAAGTTGCCCAGGATTTTGGAAAAAAAATTTAGAAATTTTGTAAAAAAGTAAGCTGGATTTTTTATACTTGAAATTCTTCGGAATTTGATGTTTATTGGAATTTTCATCGTAAATATGCATTTCGGATCCTTCTACGGATTCTTCTAGTTCTTAAAATTTTCTACCGACCATTTTTCGGAATGTCTGAAAAAATGTCGTTGAAATTCTAAAGATTTTCCGGGGAGACTCCGAAAAATTTCTTATCAATATTCCGAAGGGTTTCCCTTGCAACTCCAGAATAATTATTCTTGAAAATTAAGAAGATCTTGGAAATTAAAATTAATCTAAGCAATAAATGTAGACAATAATTTAGGCTTAAGAAGCCTAGTTTTTATGATATTGAATAATTATCATAATTGATCGAAAAAAATTAATAACGCACCTAAATGTTCTAAATGCACAAAATTCAAGTAGTGCGCATGAAAAAGGTTATGACATAGAGAAGCTTGCATTTAAAAAATTAACATGAAATTCTAAATAAGAACTAAGGAGATTCCTGCGATATGAAAAAAGTGGCAGTGTTCCAGAAAAAACTCTCCAATTCTTAAAATAATCTAGGCTAAAAATAGTGTTATAATAACGATTGAAATTGAATTCTAAAACAAATCTCAACCCTTTCAGGAATGAAGGGTCATATATGCCCAGCGTTTTAGATTGTCTATAAAATCACAAAAGAAAGCTAGGCCATCATTTTCTTTTGGCCTTTATGTAAAATTGTTCATCTAGATATTGGCTTTACAGAAAAAATATGGGAGCTCAAATTTGACTGATCATGAAAACTCAGATATCCAAAACCTTGGGAAGATTTCGATTCTAAGAGCGTGTAAATAAAGTTTAAATGTTTGAATCATTCTAAACAGATGGGTGGTCAAATAAGATGGGTCATCCTGAAGGTTAAGCCAGTGATTAATATTCAGGAACACGAGATGCTCAAGGTACTTCAAAATGCTCTCAAGTTCAACCCACGAATCTACCAGATCAATCAAGACATTTGCAATGTTCTCATCATCGGTATATACCCAATCCGATGAAATAAGCATATGACCCTAATTTCCATTAACATGAGATTCAAGAGACAAAGGTACCCAAAATTATCTTGAGTCAACAGCAAGTTGCGCAATGACTATGAGGTATGTTCGCAAACTGTTTTGTAGGGCCTTAGAAGCACTGGGTTTACGGACTTGAATGATCAAGTAGTTCAAACATTACGACTTTTTGGACGTTTTGTATAACCAAAAAAAGTCTGTAGTAGATTGTATAAATAATAATTGAAGACATATCAACCCAATGGACCTACTGGGATATTATATCATACATCATTCATAAGTTGGTTAATTGGATAAATCGAATGATCCGAACTCCAAAATAACAATTGGTCTATAATACATCCATTTCTCTATGAGTCGCTTATGAAAGGACCATTGACTGAAGCATATTCGAGATGTGGAATAGAAGTTCCTGGAAAATGATTCCAAAGAACCATCAGAGTGACCGAGAAAATATTTCTAGTATGGCATCATTTGCTTCCACGAGTCGATATCAAAATAAAATTTCAATGAAGAATTAGAAATTTTGAGAGATGAGCCAACTCTGGATTTAAAATCTCTTTAGTAGAGAAACAATATAAATTTTCCATAATAAAATAGGAAATTGCCAATAAAGAACAATAATACACACAACAATAATAAATTAGCACTTGTAAAAGCAAAAATTGCAATTATGAAACAAGAATTTTCCATAAAGAAATCAAAATGTTCAACGGAAAAATACAAAATTTTCATGAATAAATCAATATTAGCAATGAACAATTAAAAAAAATAATTTTATAATTATTTATTTCTAATATTGATGATTCTGAAAACAATTCTGAAATTTCTACAGGAATGCTACTCAAAAGAAACAACAGTAGGAGGTTTCATTTGCATCTCTAATATTACATATTAACTTTGTGATTCTCTGAGAAGCCTTTCATTGTATAAGTTCAGTTCAGATGCTTCGCTGAGGTTAATATCTTAAGAATTTCCAGTAGCTCCAGAGCTATGGAAGGTCCCAAATACTCTAAGGAATCTATAGGGATATTCAGTGATGAACTTTATAGTTATTTAAAAAAAACACTAATGAAAAAATTTAGAAAAAATTAAAAGTGTAGGGATGTTTTGGAAAATTTCTAAACCACTATAAATTTTTCTAGAAATTTTTATGAGATGTTCGCGAGCCCACATTTTTTTGTATCCTCCTGAAGCATTGAAGGTGTACTAGTTCTAGATATCCTAATACCTGATACACATTACAACATGATAACATAATCAAAATTTTCGACTTCATGAAAATTTATAATTTCCATGCTGGGTTTAGTTTAATTTTGAATCAATTGAAATTGTCCATCTTCAAAATTGATCGAATTAACCATATGTTTTAGTTACATAAGGTTTTTTCCAATTTTTGTACTTGAAAAAACCACGTGGTCATAGGGGGAGGGGGTCTGCCAAATGACCACGATAAGCCACATGGGGGGAGGGGGGGGTTGAAAATCTTCAAAAATATGACCACGTGGTTTCTGGATGGCCCCTTAGCTGGTTATGGGACAGCTTTCTCGCAAGGGCAACTGTTGTATAATTGGTAATACTTCCGTGTTCTTAATGGAATAGTGCGGGTTCAAGTCCCACCGGCAGCCGAACTCTCCCTCGCATACCTCATAAAAAACACCCTCCAATGGCAAACCCAACTATGTGCATCAGAACCAACATCCCTTCCAAAAATCTAAAACAAATTGCATATTGCAAATCTGTTATGCACTTATTCAAAAGACCTTGGCAATATGCGATTATAAGGTGTTCCAAAATAATTCATTGTTTGTTCAACCTGCTTCCTTATCAGTAAGAATTTCAGCATACCAAATTGAGGAACAGTGTAGAAGAAAATTTTACAACATCTTTTCACCGCTACACTCTACGTGATCGATAATTTGCCACCTTTCATTGATTTAAATTTGATGTGCAATTGCAAATCTAATTCTACAATTAAGCTTTTCTTCAATAAGTGAAAATAAAATATAGGGAAGTGAAGTTGTACTCACCTTTTCTTGTACAACTTATATCACAATACCGGGCAATTATGTACTTGAAAGTAGTGCGATTTTTAGATGCAATATGCATCCGGACAACTGGACAACAGGTGGCATCGAGGATCGGAGCTTTCTGTTGGCACCTAAGGTACAGCAGCCACCTCCACATCCACCAACCGTCACCAGCGCCCACGCACCATCTTCGTCGTCGCTGGCGTTGTTGTTTTCATGCTGCTACCAGTAACTAACTAATGCAGTATCACTTCTTCGGAACTTCGGAATCACCATTTCTCCGATGGGTAGTCAAATTCAAGATTTTTAAATCTTCAAAGTGGATTTTGAATTTTTCCCAAAAAAACGAGAAAAATGACGCATGATAAGAATTTTGCTTCCGAACTTTTTCGCGTCCTACTTTGATCCAATATAGGTTCGATCTTCCTGTTCGGGTGTGCCACTGCGACCAGTTATTAGATCTATTGTAGCGTTACCCGTATCATTAATGTTTAAGTGCATGTCGAATTACTCCATTACTATTGATAAGCAATGCAGTATCGGTTTCGATACAGTTGTTGTTTTGTTTTCTCAAGAATCATGACAAGATCCCGCTATTTAGACCCTTCCCATTGAAGGCGCGCCCCTTACCAATAGGAAATCAATCCTGTCTTGAGAAAATAGAACAGTAATACTGTTTTTGGCCATACATCGGAGCCCTAGCCACATCCTTGTCTTGCTTCTAGAATATCACCAGTAAAGCTACACAGCAAATAATTTTGAAAATTCAACGACGTGTAAAACTGCAGGTTACTCCATCAAACGAATTAACATTCGATATTCAATTAAATTTGATTGAATTTTACAAGCAAGCACCGTTTAAATTTATTTCGATTTAAAAGAATAGTGAGATCGATTGAATATTACGTTTATTTGCATGCTCCAAATATGTGCATGAAAATACATTTATAATCACAACATATTTTTATCTGTGTACAAACCCGGGATTTAGCACTGTCTACAAGACCATTTCAAGCATGAGAATTTGTTCAGTAATAAGAACTTCCGTGTGTTCCTTTCACTACCATTGTTCACCAGTTCAAGAAGAGTTAGTACGTATTTAAACCCCTAACTCGATTTTCCAGCTGTCAGTTCAGCATAGGGACGGGTACCGAGGTTTTTTTAACTAACTTCTTGAAAAGTTGTTTCCGCTGCATACAGTTTAGCCTCAAACCAGAGGAATTCGAGTCTTTCAACTGTCTGCAAGGTAACATTAATTATGTTTTATTTCTGAGACTGCTGTTTGTGGCGGGGACTAAATACGATGAATCCTTAATTACCGCAACTTAGGCCGATACAAATATTAAATTTATTTTATGTCAAACCCCCTCCACCTCCCACCCTTCAACTTTCCAAAAATATTGAGTAGGCGAAAAACAAATTTTTTTTGAAGGATTTTTTTTTAATTTTGAACATTGTACATAACTGTTTTTATCTTGGTACGAAATATATCATTTATAGACCATAAATTTGTTACCAAGACTATTTTAATTGAAAATACGAAAATATTCTCTTGCTTACAAATTCTGTCCTCCCTTGCAATATGTGGCCATTTCCATCCACGTTTTCAGCATCTATTGTTATCGGTGTTTGATGGCTTTTATGTTGCTCGGCACACAATATCCAGCTGTACGGCCGTAAGAATTATGAATTTTAGACATCATCTAGCATGTTTCACAATAGAGTAGTACATTCGAATTTTGGTGGTTAGGTCTCCGAATATTTCGAGAACTCGCGAAGGTAGCTCCAGTCTCTCTGACTCGTGCTTCAATGTCGATCTTAATTTCGCTGTCTGATGATATCAGACTGCCAGGATAATGAAATCCTCCGAACGTCCGGCTACTGCAAAGTTTGAGGGGCTGTTCCTGTTGACACTCAGCCACCTCGTCATGCTGACGTTGATGTTGAGACCCGCCACAAAGAAGCATACGGTTAGCTCGTTGTACTTATATAGCGTTTCGTAATCATTAGCTTATTCAAATCAGAGTCGTCTAATTGTTACACGAAAATAAACTGTCAAAACTGCTCAATGTATGGTACACAGTCAATCGCACCCACCAAGATCTTATCGATTACGCTCAGAAGTAACAGGGAAGATGAAATCCTTGCCTCATATCAGCGACTATCCGAATGGGGCTAGACAAAGCTCCGATCTGAAAATCTGAAAATTCCTTGACCCCTGGGTGCCACACAGATTTTCGTGACTCAGGCAACAGAAATCCTTCCCATTATTATATTTAGTTATATTAGTTATATTTAGTCCCTCTAGATTTCATGTTTTGGATGGCTGCTTCGTGAGGAACACTGACTGAGACTAGGAGAAAGTATTCGAAGTGCTCGAACCAACATTTCAGCTGTCCAAGTCAGTGAGTAATTGATAATCTCCGGTTACTGCAACCATCCTTTCTGTCCTGTCCCTGCAGCAGCGCCCGCCTCCTACTTACAGAGATACAAACCGTTGACGGGACTCGTACTTCTCTGATTCTCTCTGTTGCTCAATCTTTGCTTCTCTACGCTCCTCAATCTTCCGTCGGGTTACATCTCTGTAATCCATTCTTTTCGCTGAGTGCACAGCACACCCAAGTTGTTGTCGCCGGTTGCGATAAAAGCATTCTTCGTCGCCCACTTCTCTTCTACGCTACCACCTTCCAGAATATCCACTACCCGAGCTCCAAGTTCTTCAACGAACGATCTCTTCACAGCTGGATCTTCTAGTCGGTCTATTTTGATTCATCGCCCTCAATTAGAAGATGATAATGAAATGCGATTTCAGCGCTGCGTTTATTACGGGTACCGTCTCCATTTTCAGCTGATCAATTACCAGAGGAGCCAAATACTAGACCTGTCAACTAAAAGTGGCTTCAGAGAAGTAAGTCAAACGCTACTGCCTGCATACGGAAGAAACGGGTGCAGGTGGGCTCCACGGTCGACGATGGGAGGAAAGCCGAAACAACCGTCAATAATAGCCTTTTCTATGATTATTATAATCAAGTCGGAGCCATTCTGTCACGCTTTGCGTCATATTGGAGCAGGTCAATGAATTTCAAAAGTCCCTCTAGTTGGTACTGATTGACCACAGAGTCTTGAACAATGGATTCGCTAGAGTGAGGCAAGAATGGGTGTATTATATCTCTGTTGCTGTTGCCCACCGAAATCGACGAAATCAAGGACCGCTCTATCAGCCCACCACCATAGAACAATCGAACGACCTCAACCCAGATGATGATTCTGCCTTATCAACGCAACAGTGCTCTACCTTGTAGAAAGAACTTAATGACCTGGCCGTACGCTCCCACTCATCAACGTCAACAACACCAAATCGTTGGATATTGAGGGGACTCATGCTTACAGATTCCGTCCTCCCTTGCAATATGTTCTTCAACTTCAACTGTGCAGTTGCCGGGCAAACGGTGGAGAAGGTCGAAAACCAAAACCAGCCAACAACGGGTGGCGGACCAAGATCAACATTGAACACGGTCCAGGCAATGCACCAAACTCCGAATACGCAACTCTAACGTGAAATCTGTGATGCTATACGTCAGTAAAACTTGGTGTGTATTAGCAGAGATCACATAGATTTGTGAGTATTCATCAACCGATGTCAACGTCCATCGAAATCCGATATCAACAGCATCTCCACAATGTGAATAGACGTGGGCCGATCACACACCACGTAAGAGCGGAAAAGAAACCTGCAAGCAAGCGCTGGACAGGAATCCGGCAGAAAATCGTAGCAGAGGCAAACCTAGGATCTCCTAGCGACGAAACCTTAACACAGAAATGAACGAATTAGATAGGAATCAGACTTGGGCTGATGTCAAGGATGGAGATCAGAACACAAGAGTGGGTGTATGAGAATTGGATCCCACTTAATGACTGCCACATGGGTGCTGAGAAGGAAACCAACCCCGGTGTTTTAAAGCCAATGTAATTTTGATTAGCTATTTTTTTTAAAGAAATAGAGATTTATTTAGATTATTTAAGAACTTGTTTGGAAGAATGTTTAATTTTTCATAAAACTCCCAATAAGCAAGGTTGTTTTTAGTGTATCGTGCCTTTACTTGAAGTAAGGTTAACGAAAATCTGCAGCCAGACACTTGAGAAAACATCTCAGATCGTGTGGGGCTGGGAAGCGCCCAGACAGCAACCGCCGTGCTTGAGCCGAAATGATCCTCCGTACGACTATACAAAAATCCCTTTAGTCCTTCCGCTAACAAGAAGTAGGGCACTACTGGATAAATATATTGTATAAACATTCATATTTTTTGCTTTATCTAAATATTCTTTGCTATCATTTTCCATTATAATTTTTAATTTTTCATGAAATAATTGCATTTGGACTTTTTTTTGTTTCCTCGTTATTTTTTTATCCCCCCCCCCCTCGTGTTTGCAATCACATGAATGATACTGCTCGTTCCAGCCTCAATAACTTCAGGATGTAATGATTGATCTGACGAATTTTTAATTGGAAACAGTGGGACCGAATTCCTTGTAGAATAGACGCCGCTCCCAGTAGTGCAGCATGGATTTCAAATGTTTCCCTTTCTTGTGTACTAATGGCGATAAAGGAGTATATTTTCTTATTTCAGAAAAAACTAGTTGAAACTTAGCAGGGGAATATATCGCTGTTCGGCTACATTGAGAGTTGACGTAAAATCAATGTCAGCTTCTCTCCACGAATAGCCTAGATAGCCGTGTTATGTTGGCAATCGGTTGTCTGTCTATCCGTTCCTACGAATGAATGGATAAGGTGTTCCAATGGAAACTTAACTCCAAACTCCTTCACAGTATTGAGCCCTTACTGCGCTAACCGGAGCTATGGCCTAGGTGACCTTTTGCTTCTCCGAAATAATCGGCTACTTTTATTCAACTTCAACTTGAGGTTAAATAAGGGTGGGATTATATGAGCACGTATGAGTATGTTTTCATTTAGTTTTCATCCAATTGTAACCTACATGGATTCGCTTTATGCGGTTTTTTACAGTGTACTCCATGTTTCGTCTTTGACGTTTTTGATACGATACCCACTTGGTTTCATCGATTCTGTTCACATAAATGTTAAAGTTGTGGCTACAGTTAAGATAGTTCGAATCAATCTTCAGCATAAAAGAACAGCAACGATTAATTTTTTTCCCAAAGTAGCTTCTACCTAGGTAACCAAGTGATCCTTTTGCTGCTTTCAGTAATGAAAAGGCAAATTCTCGATCAATGCTGCGTGCATGTGTAGTTGTTAACAACGCTATTGTTGCTACACTTATCTCTGAACTAAGAACCAGAGATGCATGTGCTGTCCACAATTGATGTAACTGGTGGAACCCCCGTCCGAAAATACGTGCCAATGCAATGGATAGGTTCCGCTGATGTATTTTGTTTAGTGCATCCTGGAAACGATTTCTGAGCAGCCTTCGGAGTGCACTCATAACATTACGTCAATCCACGCCTAATCAGTTCCATCTGACCTGACCTGAGTCCCAGCACCTGACCCTTGTAGCCTGCCGTGCCCGATTTGATCAGCGGAACAATACGTTTAAAACAAATAGGGTAAATGATATATTTTGGACATGTACATATTTTGGACAAGCCTGAGCTTCTTCGATCAATTTTAGATAATGTGTAGGAAAATTTTTATCGAAAGTATGATCATTGCATACTTTTACCTCAACTCTAGCGGCTCCCAATAAGAATTCACAAATCAACTATTATTTATCTTTAAAATTACTTAAAATGTAAAGCTTTCTACCAAAGTGCCTGCTGGACGCCAGTATGCAGGAGAATATGCATTACAACTCTTCGTAACATGCAACTGAAACACGTTTAAATTGGTTCAAACGGCAATCTTGAGGTCTTGCGGCCAAAGTTTGATTGTAATTGAGATACTAACATATTCCAATCGCTTAACATAAACTTGAGACGGATGAAAAAGGAGTGACCAAAATGAAGTTATGTTTTTATGTATCAGACATTTATTGGTCACCCCATGTACAGTACATGGATGAACCATTAATTGCCAACTTTCAGGCTGTTTTCAATGATATCGATAAGATTGCGAAACAATGATAATTTCTGGTTTAATCTATGTCAGTTAAGCAAATAAATGCATTTAAATGAATGTGGATACGTGTAGGTAAGTCATACCATTGAGATCTGTAGGTGGCCATTTTTAAATTAGGAGAAAATGACTCTGTCCAAAATATATGCATTTTCCATGTCGAAATTATATATTTGATGTCCAAAAAGAAAATATTTCAGTTCGCAGTATATCACAGTTTACACCTAATAAACGTAATTTACTCAAAAATTGGGCAATGGAGACACAAGACTAATCATAGGTTATGTATTTGGATGAACCTAGTGGTTTTCAATTGTTTTATACTATTCAATCTCGATATGTTTTCTAATGAATGTCCTGCGCTTGTCCAAAATACATCATTTACCCTAGATGTAAATAAATGAAGAGTTGTCAAATTTTCAGAATTCTGATTTAGGGACTTTCCAACGGTCGAACTACTTTATGTAACATTTCACTCCCCACACGGAAGAACTATGTATTGACAGTGGTTCCCAATATTTTCGGGGTGACGATCTTCAGCAGTAACTCGTTCAGTGTGATTTTTTACTTGCATTTGCGAAACCAGCTCCGCTATACGAGTTTTCGTGTCTAATAAAACCAATCTCAAATCGCTATCGATGTTCAATCTGTTTTTCGCTTTAATCTTTATCTGAAGATGTATTGAAAATCCACTCTCGCATAAGATAGCAGAAGCAAACGGTATTAAAATCTTCATAGCTGGGGACGCTGGAATACGCTTCGTGTGTTGAACACTGAAACTGGCTCATATTTTTATACCGAATACCGGTCTCCCTTCGTGTGGGCAGTGCACGTTGATGATGCTATAGTTGAAGAAACGGCCTTTAATCCTCAGCTTACATCCTTCCTTTATTCGCTGATCCTTTATTCGTCGCCTAGGTCTTTGCCGATTATATCGAGTCGCATTATCTCTTAAATTGTTCGTATTTATTGGTTTTCCAGGCGGCTTATTGGGCCTGCGCAAACCTCCTGTCTCGTCGGAGGGCCGTCGTTGCAGGGCTGTTTAGCGTCCCACCTAACACCAGGACTTAGGCTTGTGCGCTTTGAGCGGCACACGGTCGCTTTGGTGGGGCCTACTTGCGGATACATGCAGCTTTTTATAGAGGTTTAACAGGGCCCACTGTCAAACCCCACCACATCCTGAGCAAGCCCCACAACTCGCAGATGGCCTGGGAAGGAATCGTCAAGCCCTTGGACATAGTCCCTGCTGCCCCCAAAGGCTTCAGATCTACATGCGTAATTATAGATCAATTGGATTGTTTCAAATGTGATACATAGAAAATAATGTGTTCGCAGCATAGGTTCTTGGGCGTCGAAGAAATTCCTGGAATAAGTCCTTTAGGTGTACATGCGTAACCAAAGATCAATTGAATTGTTTTAAATATGGTACATGCCCTTTGTGATGCATAGAGTCCCGAGCACCACAAGTTGGACAAAAATTGTTGCTGCAACTTGTTAGTGACTGCATTGTGTGCTGTACGAAAAATGTGTGCTGCTAGGGATAGAATGTATTCACATTATGGGTTCTTGACCGCCCACGTTAGGTCTACCTCCGGGTATTTCTTGAATGACCCAGAAAAAAAACTTACGTTGGCTCATTCTATTCTATACATTCAAAAGAGCATGTACCATAACAGTTCGATTGATGTTTAGTTACCATGTAGATCTTAAGACCTAACTCCAGGAATTTCTTGGGTAACTGGGAACCTCTGCATATTTAAAACAGTTTGTTTGATCTAACTGGCGGTCGTGTATAGGATACAAACTTTCTTTTTTTTTTCCTGCAAGAGGCTGTTCGCTAGAAGAAGTCAGATATCCATGTACAGTAGGTACGTTCTGCTGGGTATGATGCTTCAGCGTAACCTCTCGTGTTGTAGAACATCTAACACGACGGAATGTGGCGAAGGCACAAATCTGTCCCCATTTGATTTGATCTGCAAGCATGGTTTCATAGGCTCAAAGAGCACTTCATATGCATCTAGAACAGCTTCTAATTTGGAAAGTTTATATGTTTCTTAGCTTCCATTACCAAACAAATACATAACATTGCGGAGAAATTTGTTTAAGAGTAGTTTTTCTATAGAAATTTTCACTGCGCATTCCCCATAGCAATTGAAAATTCTATCAAACAAAAAACAACCCCGAAATGCATTTTTCCCATCCTCATCGTTGTTGAGCAAATTCCACCGTATCTATCAAGATTTTTATTTGATGTTCTGATTGAAATTTGCTGTTGGTTGCATGCCTTTCGGAATGTGTACGGCTGAAACATACAGCCGTAATTAATGGAAACCGTTTTATCCCATCGAATACTCGAATACGTCGACGCTTTGGTACCGTAATCCGGTGGCAAATTGATCTTTTTCAAGTGATTTCGTTAACAAATAATCAAAGGTAGTGCTGATTTTTGTAGTAAAGTTTATTATCAACAAAATTACTGATGAAACTTTAAATGGAGAACACGCAGCAGGCTGAACATAACCATTGGTAAAAATATAGCAAATCTCAATGCATAAGCACCTAAAGCACCAATACACGCAAAAGAAACTTCAGTGAACTCATGAACTAACAAGATAACGGTGTATTTTAAGTCACGGTTTCGGAACAACCAGTCACGTTTTCTAGAACGTCCCAGAAAACATGACTGTTGTTCCCAAAAACTGGATTCAAAATACACTTTGAACTTGTTAATTCACTAGTTCATGAATACTTTTTTTAGTGTTGGTATATAAATTCTAGGCCACAGTAGTTTATGTATGCTTTCTGTAAGGCTTTAGGTGCCTTGATGTGCAAAAAAATATTGGTACCCGAATCATTGAAAGATTATAATTTCAACATCATGGATATGCTGCTTAAAAATGACCACAACTTAATACCAAAGATAATTTGCTCCGCTAGCGCAGATCAATTTGCCTTCAGACTACGGTATTCGTTTCAAGCGGACCCACAGTTGTCGAGAGAATAAACATGCACAGCAAGTATTTGGAAGCTCAGTTTACTCTAGTGACATGAGGGCACGAGCATCCCTCTTCGGAAACGGACAATTTTATTTATCAATCCGACTGATGATCTTTTCGGGTAAACATTTTTCTTAGCTTCCTGAGAGCAATGTTTTGTTGTAAACACTTTCTACCTACAAACTCTTGCGATGACATTAAACACAAAAATAGGAATTGATTTAATTAAACTCAGTGGGTGCACGGCGCCAATAAAAAGAAATCATGACTCAAATCTTAATGGCGAATCAATCAATTTTTTCCATTTCCTATTTCAACTTCAAGCCAACAAATTATGTAACTTTGTTTTTGAGTTTCTTTTCTTCAAGTTTGCAAATCAGCGACTGTATAATTTCTGAAACCTTACTTCCACTGCATACTTGTTCAAATTGCACTTACATAAGCCGCACAATAGAACCCATCGGAAACAATGCACAAGTTTTCATCTGAATGCAAATTATTACTTTTTCTCGTGCTCATCATCATTTCCGCCAGCGCGAAACTTTCCCGCTGATTTATACACTTCCCTCTAGCAGAGGGGGGCAGAGCAGCTTCATCGCTGCAGGACCGCCCCTGCAGATTCAGTGCATTCCGGAGTAATGAAATTATCCATCAGTTCTTCGCTATGGTGCTTTCTACTCGCGTCCAGTCTGCTGCTCGCAGCTCCTGAAATATCACACCGCCTAGGCTTATAATTATTTTCACAGGCTTTGGTTTGTTAAAGGTTACGCTCGCCGTTGTACAACCAGCATCATCCTTCTCACTCAACAACAACAGCAACTACGAGAAGACGGTGGCACAAGAGGATTATGATTTACGCTTCTTTCCTGCTACATTTCCAAGAATATTTGAAATGCGAGTACGAAGAGCATGGTCAGATTTGCTCTGTGAATTGCACTGTGGGTTTACAAATTAAGGTTAAAGTCAAAGTTTGTTTTCAATATTTATTATAATTTATTTTCTTTTGCCCAGAACATCATCATTTGTTGCAGTAGTATTTTAGCTTAGCTTAACTTTACCTTTGACTGACTACACATATCTATGGTTGCTGCTCCGCGATTGACCTGAATCAGTGAAATTGCACAAAGCATCAACTGAACTGAACTGAGATTGATCAAGCATTCTCAGTGTGCAAGTTTCAGTGACTTAATTGCTCAAATGATCAATAACGGCCACGTCCTTGTATTCAGTTAGAAAGAGGGAAGGAAAATTAGTACGTGTTTTTTGCTATTTGAAGACCGTGTCTCCACAAAAACCACAGTAAGGATTCTCAGTTAGTCGGTAGGCATCGTTGGATATGGATTCACATTTGTTATAGATACCCGTTTCTGTTTTGTTATAGATGCCATTTTCGTTTATAATGGATATCTAAAGTGATGAACTAATAGTTTGGCTAAAAACCGCAAAAATGCAGACATGAAAAATCAGATGAGCCGTAGAAATTCCAAAACTTTGCTACTTCTGGAAAACTTGGTAGCAAGCAAGACGAACATCGCTTGTGTTTTAAAAATCTTTCAAAAAGAATCAAAACATATGTTTAGGTGTTTTGGCGTTGGACAACGTCTTACCCGAAGGTACTGGGTGTCAAATCAGAACCTAAAATTGGGGACCGGAGCGAAATCATGTAAGAATTTGAACGTTATTAGCGCCTTCATCTTGGGGCAGCAGGGACTTTGTCCAAGGGCTTGACGATCCCTCCCCAGGCCATCTGCGAGTTGTGGCGCCTGCCTAGGATGTGGTGGGGTTTGACAGTGGGCCCTGTTAAACCTCTATAAAAAGCTGCATGTATCCGCAAGTAGGCTCCGCCAAAGCGCCCAAGTCCTGGTGTTAGGTGGGACGCTAAACAGACCTGACACGACGGCCCTCCGACGAGACAGGAGGTTTGCGCAGGCCCAATAAGTTGCCTGGAAAACCAATAATTACGAACAATATAAGAGATAATGCGACTCGATATAATCGGCAAAGACCTAGGCGACGAATAAAGGATCACGATTGGAAGCTTGGGACATGGAACTGCAAGTCGCTAGGTTTCGCAGGTTGCGACAGGATGATCTGCGATGTATTACATCCCCGCAACTTCGACGTCGTGGCGCTGCAGGAGATTTGCTGGACAGGACAGAAAGTGTGGAAAAGCGGGCATCGGGCGGCTACCTTCTACCAAAGCTGTGGCACCACCAACGAGCTGGGAACCGGCTTCATAGTGCTGGGAAAGATGCGCCAACGCGTGATTGGGTGGCAGCCAATCAACGCAAGGATGTGCAAGCTGAGGATTAAAGGCCGTTTCTTCAACTATAGCATCATCAACGTGCACTGCCCACACGAAGGGAGACCCGACGACGAGAAAGAAGCGTTCTACGCACAGCTGGAGCAGACATACGATGGATGCCCACTGCGGGACGTCAAAATCGTCATCGGTGACATGAATATGTATAGACCGGTCATCGGACCGGATAGTCTGCACACCGTATCGAATGACAACGGCCAACGATGCATAAACTTCGCAGCCTCCCGCGGAATGGTAGTCCGAAGCACCTTCTTTCCCCGCAAGAATATCCACAAGGCCACATGGAGATCACCTAACCAAGAAACGGAAAACCAAATCGACCACGTTCTAATCGACGGTAAATTCTTCTCCGATATCACGAACGTCCGCACTTACCGCAGTGCGAATATTGAATCCGACCACTACCTCGTTGCAGTTTGCCTGCGCTCAAAACTCTCGACGGTGTACAACACGCGTCGAAGTCGGACGCCGCGGCTTAATATTGGGCGGCTACAAGACGGTAGGATAGCCCAAGTATACGCGCAGCAGCTGGAAGTGGCACTCCCAACGGAAGAGCAGCTAGGCGCAGCGTCTCTTGAAGATGGCTGGAGATATTCGATCCGCCATTGGTAGCACCGCAACCGCTGCACTTGGCACGGTGCCCCCGGATCGGAGAAACGACTGGTATGACGGCGAATGTGAGCAGTTAGTAGAAGAGAAGAATGCAGCATGGGCGAGATTGCTGCAACACCGCACGAGGGCGAATGAGGCACAATATAAACAGACGCGGAACAGACAAAACTCGATTTTCCGGAGGAAAAAGCGTCAGCAGGAAGATCGAGACCGTGAAGAGACGGAGAAACTGTACCGCACTAATAACAAACGAAAGTTCTATGAGAAGTTGAACCGTTCACGTAAGGGCCACGTGCCACAGCCTGATATGTGCAAGGACATAAACGGGAACCTTCTTACGAACGAGCGTGAGGCGATCCAAAGGTGGCAGCAGCACTACGAAGAGCACCTGAATGGCGATGTGGCAGACGAAGATGGCGGTATGGTGATGGACCTAGGGGAACGCGCGCAGGACATATTTTTACCGGCTCTGGATCTCCAGGAAATCCAGGAGGATATTGGCTGGCTGAAGAACAACAAAGCCCCTGGAGTTGACCAACTACCAGGAGAGCTATTTAAACATGGTGGTGAGGCACTGGCTAGAGCGCTGCACTGGGTCATTGCCAAGATTTGGGAGGAGGAAGTTTTGCCGCAGGAGTGTTCGGAAGATGTCGTGTGTCCCATCTACAAAAAGGTGATAAACTGGATTGTAGCAACTACCGCGCAATCACATTGCTGAACGCCGCCTACAAGGTACTCTCCCAAATTTTATGCCGTCGACTAGCACCAATTGCAAGGGAGTTCGTGGGGCAGTACCAGGCGGGTTTTATGGGCTAACGCTCCACCACGGACCAGGTGTTCGCCATTCGCCAAGTACCGCAGAAGTGCCGCGAATACAACGTGCCCACACATCATCTATTCATCAACTTCAAAGCCGCATATGATACAATCGATCGGGACCAGCTATGGCAGCTAATGCACGAAAACGGATTTCCAGATAAACTGACACGGTTGATCAAAGCGACGATGGATCGGGTGATGTGCGTAGTTCGAGTTTCAGGGGCATTTTTGAGTCCCTTCGAAACCCGCAGAGGGTTACGGCAAGGTGATGGTCTTTCGTGTCTGCTATTCAACATCGTCTTGGAAGGGGTAATACGAAGATCAGGGATTAACACTAGTGGTACAATTTTCAATAAGTCCGTCTAGCTATTTGGCTTCGCCGACGACATTGATATTATGGCACGTAACTTTGAGAAGATGGAGGATGCCTACATCAGACTGAAGAGGGAAGCCAAGCGGATCGGACTAGTCATCAACACGTCGAAGACGAAGTACATGATAGGAAGAGGTTCAAGAGAAGACAATGTGAGCCACCCACCGCGAGTTGGCATCGGTGGTGATGAAATCGAGGTGGTAGAAGAATTTGTGTACTTGGGCTCACTGGTGACTGCCGAAAATGATACCAGCAGAGAAATTCGGAGGCGTATAGTGGCTGGAAATCGTGCATACTTTGGACTCCGCAAGACGCTTCGATCGAATAGAGTTCGCCGCCGTACCAAACTGACCATCTACAAAACGCTCATTAGACCGGTAGTCCTCTACGGACACGAGACCTGGACGATGCTCGTGGAGGACCAACGCGCACTCGGAGTTTTCGAAAGGAAAGTGCTGCGTACCATCTATAGTGAGGTGCAGATGGCGGACGGTACATGGAGGAGGCGAATGAACCACGAGTTGCATCAGCTGTTGGGAGAACCATCCATCGTTCACACCGCGAAAATCGGACGACTGCGGTGGGCCGGGCACGTAGCCAGAATGTCGGACAATAACCCGGTGAAAATGGTTCTCGACAACGATCCGACGGGCACAAGAAGGCAAGGTGCGCAGCGGGCAAGGTGGGTCGATCAGGTGGAAGATGACTTGCGGACCCTCCGTAGACTGCGTGGCTGGCGACGTGTTGCCATGGACCGAGCCGAATGGAGAAGACTCTTACATACCGCACAGGCCACTTCGGCCTTAGTCTGAATAAATAATAAATGGCGCCTTCATCTTTCGATGGATTTTGGCAATGTGTTTATTTTGTTCTTCAATTTCAATTCTTGTCAAACCAAGTAAAATTTTCAGAACCAACCATTCCCGTTCATACATTCCCGACACGGACATCAGCATGATGTAAGTTACGCGGCTTTTTTCCTACATTATCTCTGGGCATAAAAAGATCCGCGTTTCGCGAGTGTATATGGAGAATGGGCACGTAGAGCGAACAGAACGATGACGTCGGTAGCGGTCCCAGCATCGAAGACGGTGATTCCTACATCTGTAGCGCTTCAGCGGCAAACTATCGAGTGGCTGTCGTCAGTGTCAGCAGCTTTTATTTACTTACTTATGGGTCCTGTACACCTCCGGTGGTGCAAAGGGCCGACTTGAAAGATCTCCATCCTGAGCGTTGGCTATCGCTTTAACCTGTTGCCAGGTTAAATTTCGGTCGACTTCTTTTATTTTATTATTGAGGCTTCGCCGCCAAGAGCCTCTGGGTCCGCCTCTGCTGCGATGTCCCGCTGGGTTCCAGTCTAATGCTTGTTTACAGATTTCGTTTTCACCCCTACGTAGAGTGTGGCCGACCCAGCCCCACTTCCGATCCCGAATTTCTGTTGCTATCGGCTACTGGTGACAATGACGATGGAGCTCGTTTAGTAGGTTTTAGGCTCGTTGTTTGAGATCCAGTTGTGAGGCCAATAAACACCTGCAGCCGTTGAGTGTTTTCCACTGATACACAACATGTTTCGCTAGCGCATAAGATTTCACGTTAGAGCTGAAAATTCGTATTTTGGTGCGTTCACTTATCTGCCTGTTTTTCCAGATATTTCTTAAACTCGCAAAGGCAGCCCTTGCTTTCTTAGTCCGTGCGCCTATGTCGATCTTGGTACCGCCGTCTGACGCCATTTGGCTACCAAGATATTGGAAGCTTTCAACGTTCTCCACTGGCTGCCCGGCTACTGTGAAACTGGAAGGGGTCACCGTGTTTACATCCAACGATTTGGTTTTGTTGACGTTGATGACTAAACCTGCCGAAGAGGAGCGCTCAGCAAGGTCGTTGAGCTTACTCTGCATATCAGAGCGCCGTTGCACGAGGAGTACAACGTCATTAGCCAATCCGAAGTCGTTTAGGTGCCCCATGGTTATAGGCTGCCATAACAGCCCGCGGTTACGATGAGGAACAGTAACGGTGATAGAATACATCCTTACCTCACACCAGCTACGACCCGGATAGGATCGGACAAGATCCCATTGTGCAGCACTCTACACGAGAAGGCCTCGTACTGTGCCTCGATGAGGCCGATGATTTTCTCAGGAACCCCCTTGCGTCTCAGGTCGTCCCACAAATTCTCGTGATTGAGACGGTTTAAAGCTTTTCCGTAGTCAATGAATACCAAATAAAGGGACTCTTGGAATTCATTGACCTGCTCCAGAATGATACGAGCGTGACAATATGCTCCACACAGGATCTTTCGGCACGGAATCCGGCCTGCTGCCGCCGGAGAGTCGCATCGATCTTCTCCTGAATTTGGGCTAGGATAATTTTGCATAGAACTTTGAGAACGGTGCACAGTAACATAATGCCTCGCCAGTTATCGCATACAGTCAGGTCACCATTTTTGGGCACCTTCACTAAGATACCTTGCATCCCAGATATTACGAAATAAACGATGCAGTAGTTGAGTGGATGTTATTGGCTCAGCTTTGAGCATCTCGGCTGTTATGCGATCGACTTCTGGGGCTTTATTCGATTTCATGCTTTGGATGGCTGTTTGAATCTCTAGCAGTGGTGGAGCTTCGGTATTGATGCGTGTTATACGTCGGATCCTAGACAGATCATGCCGAGGAGGTGATGGCCTGGCTGGCACTTGAAAAAGTTGTTCGAAGTTCCAGCGTTTCAGCTGGTAAGTTGGGTCGATTAATAACTGATCATTCGCGTCTTTCACAGGCATCGTTGCATTCATCTTCGCCCCGCTTTAGCGTCGTGACATATCGTAGAGGAGGCAAATGTCTCCGGTTGCTGCGGCTCTCTCTCCTTCGTCGGCCAGAGAGTCTGCCCACGCTCGCTTGTCCCTTCGACATGAACGTTGTACTTGCTTCCCGAGTATCTTTGACGGGCTAAGAATTTGGCTTCTCCGGTTTTTGATCGCTTTATCGCGGCTTTGCCTTCTCTTCGCTCCTCTATCTTCCTCCAGGTCTCATCGGTGATCCATTGTTTTCTCTGGGTGCGCAGTTCGTCCAGATTGTTCTCGCTTCCGGTATATCTGCAGCACGCGTCTCCAGTTCTTCAACGAAGGACCGTTTCACCGTGGCATCTTCCAGTCGGCGTGTGTTGAATCGTCGTCCAACTCTTTCCTCCTGCCGACGAATCCGCGCAATGCGCAGGCGTATTTCGCCGATTTGGAGGTGATGATCAGACGCGATATCGGCACTACGTTTATTCCGTACATCAAGAAGGCTCCGTTTCCATTTTCGGCTGATGCAGATGTGGTCGATTTGATTTTCTGTAAAGCCGTCACGGGAGACCCACGTGACTTTGTGAACCGGTCGATGAGAGAAGAGCGAACTCCCGATCACCAAGTCATTTTCACCACCTCCGCGACCATGGCGTCCCATAATGCACTCATGGTTCGAGTTGTCGGATCCTATCTTCGCATTTAAGTCGCCCAAACTCTATCTACGACGGTATTGTCGCCCAAATTCTATCTACGACGGCATTGAGTTGACTGTAGAAGTTCTCTTTGTCTTGCTGACCGTCAGCATCGGTTGGTGCATAACATTGTCATGGGCTGTAAAATGCCCAAGTAACACTGAAAACATCTATTTTTTAGAAACTCAAAAAACTTGTTGTATTTAAGTTATAATAGTGAAAAGCAATACCTTCTTTGTTATAGAAAAGGTTTATAAGTGTTTTGTATAAACATTTCTGAGCGAAAATATTCTGTGTTGTATTTCTGTCAACAAGAAATATATATGACTTCATTATAACATGCACCATAACTAACAGTGTGAGTGTTTTATTGATGTTATATAAATGCGGCAGCACACATGATATGCATTCATTGACGGAAATATAACAAGTTATTAATCGCATTAATTTTTGCAGAAAATAGAAAACTACTAAAAAATATTTATATGGGAGTAAGAAATTTACATGTTAGCAAAAATAACTAGCGGTTTCAGTCTGGTCAATAGAATTTAGTACGTCGAGTTCAGAAGGGTCTTTTTGAAATTCTCGCTTAACTTTTCAAAAGGACCTAAGTAACATTTTTTCATGAATTAATTTGAGTACTGCAATCAAAAGCTTACATGTTTTTCTGTTGATTGCGCTATTCAAATTAAATCATGAAAAAAATGTTACTTAGGTCCTTTTGAAAAGTTAAGCGAGAATTAATATATTCAAGTATGTGCCCTAATTAGTAAGTATTGAATCTTTTAAAAATGTTTTTGAAATCTTTTATGCTCGATATATGAAAAATGGCACAAACTATAATGCACCAATGACAAAGTGATTATACTTCTGAACTCGGCGTACATAATTCTGTTTAATAAATAGAAATTGCTTGAGCAGTTCTTCGCCGGCGAATGCCAGGCATATTCCATACCTGCGATTGCCCATCGCTTGATTTCCCATCCTCAGTTGTTCGTGGCCAACAAGGAACTGATTGCAAAACTCGTCAATTTTTATGAAGTTTGTTCTTTCTACGTTCTGACGCAACTAAAACGGTTATAACTATGTTGAAATAACTTACTCATAACAAATATGTTATAAAGCTGCATCCGGGCTTAGTTTTGAACTTAGTTACAACATCGTTGTATAACAAGGCAATGATTCGAGTTTGAAGTAAAAAATACAGTGTCGGTTAAAAAAAAGTGACACTTTACAAATAAACATTTCTGTTTTGAATTAAATTCAGTAAAAAAAATCCTTTATCCTTTTTCATACAATAGGATCATTTCAAAAACGAACTTTTGATAGTATTTTTTTACTACAGTGGACTCTCCTTGAGTCGATGTTCTATGACACGATATCGACTCATGGAAGCAAATTTTGCCATATTAATAAATATGTTCTGGTTTACTGTGATGGTCCCTTTAAACAGCTTCAAGAAATTTCTATTCCACATCTCGATGTTTCCATGAGTCAATCTGTAGAAGGAACAGAGATTTGCATCACGATACAAATGATGATGATTTGATGATTTTTCGTGCTTCTATTATTACGTTATTATCTTATAATTACATATTTCCATTATTTGATTTTGTAAATTGACCTGACCGTTTCTTTTATTCAGAAATGATTAACGAAAACACGAATAGCTTGAAATATTTATTTTTGATATGGAAATGCTAATTTCATCTTCCAAACTTAGACGTACATGTTCATGATAGAATTAGAGGCGAAAGTATAGAATTGATAGTTCCGTTAGGATACGGCAGGCATGAAGAATGTTTTTATAGAAGTCGAATTGAAAGCGAGCGGAGGGCAATATTTGTGATGGCACATATCACACGACCTTCCTTCTGCCAAGCTCCCGTATGAAGGGGAGGGAAGAATATCAGTGTGGAAGCTGATATATCTCCACTGATATGTGCCATCACAAATATTGCCCTCCGCTCGCTTTCAAATCGACTTCTATAAAAACATTCTTCATGCCTGCCGTATCCTAACGGAACTATCAATTCTATACTTTCGCCTCTAATTCTATCATGAACATGTAGGGTAAATGATGTATCTTGGACAAGCGCAGGACATTCATTAGAAAATATATCGAGATTGAATAGTATAAAATAATTGAAAACCACTAGGTTCATCCAAATACATAACCTATAATTAGTCTTGTGTCTCCATTGCCCAATTTTTGAGTAAATTACGTTTACTAGGTGTAAACTGTGATATACTGCGAAGTGAAATATTTTCTCTTTGGACATCAAATATATAATTTTGACATGGAAAATGCATATATTTTGGACAGAGTCATTTTCTCCTAATTTAAAAATGGCCACCCACAGGTATCAATGGTATGACTTACCTACACGTATCTACATTCATTTAAATGCATTTATTTGCTTAACTGACATAGATTAAACCAGAAAATAACATTGTTTCGCAATCTTATCGATATCATTGAAAACAGCCTGAAAGTTGGCAATTAATGGTTCATCCATATACTGTACATGGGGTGACCAATAAATGTCTGATGCATAAAAACATAACTTCATTTTGGTCACTCCTTTTTCATCCATCTCAAGTTCATGTTAAGCGATTGGATTATGTTAGTATCTCAATTACAATCAAACTTTGGCCGCAGGACCTCAAGATTGCCGTTTGAACCAATTTAAACGTGTTTCAGGTGCATGTTACGAAGAGTCCTATAATGCATGTTCTCCTGCATACTGGCATCCAGCAGGCACTTTGGTAGAAAGCTTTACATTTTAGATAATTTTAAAGATAAATATTAGTTGATTTGTGAATTCTCATCAGGAGCCGCTAGAGTTGAGGTAAAAGTATGCAATGATCATACTTTCGATAAAAATTTTCCTACACATTATCTAAAATTGATCGAAGAAGCTCAGGCTTGTCCAAAATATATCATTTACCCTACGTCTAAGTTTGGAAGATGATATTAGCATTTCCATATCATTGAAAATCGTTTAACTTCACGTAGAAGGAACACACACAAAATCATTAATTTAGTATTTATTTTTGTTTTACCAGAAAAGTAGTTATGTATGTAAGGGGTAGTTCAAAAGTGAGGTCTACTCCCAAGCAGCACAAATTGTTTCACTACTAAACATTTCACTATGTTGCAACAATCTTTGCGTATGCGCCATCAAATATAACTCTCTTGCGATCTAAAAAGCGCAAGAGGTGGAGCCTACGGAAACATCCTTCTATTGCAGTGAAATTGCAATAATGTTGCAAAATACTACCACTGAAAAAAATAAAATATAAATATAAAACTGGATTCGATTTATGGATCTTGTGATTGATAGTCCTTCACTCTACCACAGCACCATTCAACACTTCGAAGGGACTGCATGTTGACTCATCATAAAAACCATACGATTATGAAGTTTTGTACTCGGGTTTCCTGTTACTTGATTGCATCATCACAGGAAAAAAATGTTAGTTGTTCTAACGTTGAACGATGTTAAATTAAACATAAAGACACACTCAAGTTATCTGCAACTCAATTTAAACAAACAATTACATTTTAAAAGACGCATTGAAGGATGTTTAGGCCAAATTTGAGCATAGTCAGTCATAAAAAAAACCCTGCCAATAATAGAACAAAACCTGCCAAAGCCGTCATTCCCCCTATATACTCATAATAGAATTTACAAAGGAACTATATTAGTGTTTATGTGCTATTTGATTTCATTTGACCCTCTACTATGAGAGTATATGGAAAAGGAACATCGACAAGTGGAACTCAAAATCAATGGAAGCTTGTATTTTTTTTGAGGAGAAGTTAAACTTTTTTCGATCAGTAACAAAGATTTTGATTGGCACTGTGATGTCCCCTAAAAAGACTCCATTGCCATGTTTTCAGATATTCTATCGAATATAAGTCAATAACTAAAAATGGTTGAATGCTTTCTTCAATATTATAGATGGCGCATAAATTTACAGCAAGTATAATCGAAAGCTACACGATAAATCTTAAACGGCAAGGAAAAAATACATTTTCCTACTGAGTACGAACTCATTTTTCAGTCCATAATTAAACTAAATTTGTTGAAAATCAACTTTATGCCCATTATGGATGGTAATTAAAGTATCGAATTATAAATATATAAATGAAAAAAAAGAGTCATTTTTCTCTTGACATAATTATTACGTGGCTAAAAAATTACTTTATATGAAACTTTTGTATAACTCAATAATAACTTATTAGTATTAATAATATAAATTATAACTAATATATAACATAAATGTATGCTCTAAAAGAGCATTCCATAACGTTTACATAACATCGCTTGTTATAGTATGTTATATAATGTTCATATAAGACATATAAATATGTATATATTAGTTACACAGATGGAATAAAAAACATAGTTTATGACAAGAACGATGTTTTATAAGACGCCATTTTTTGCGCTTTTTTGGGCTTATAAGCGTTATAAAAATGGTAATGTATTCATGAAGAAATACACGATACTATGTATTATATATGTGCATTATAGACTGTTATAAAACAAGTTGTGTTGCTTGGGTGATGGGTTGACATCAAGTAAGGAGCGCCCAACAGAGCTCTGGTCTCACGCTTCCACGGGTCGTCCGATGACAAAAGACTGCCAGCTAAGGGTTGTGTACTTAACTGGTAGTGCAGCCTGGGCACTGTTGTCATTCTGACATCAGCTAGAGTGAGAAGGTACGCCTCGAGCATCTGTTCACCAGGAGGTGCGGCTCGAACAGCTTCTGCCTGGTACCCAGCGAAATGCTGTATCGCGTCAGCTATACCTAAGGTGGCAGCCCCATCATCGCGATGTAGGTAACGCGACCCCGGTAAGGTAGCTAACTGAAGCCTCTCAAATACCACGAAAAATGGAGATAGAAGAAAAAGAGAACGTTATTTTTGGCAACCGACCCGGCAACGAAATAAGGACTATGATTGGAAACTCGGTACCTGGAATGTCAGGACCCTAAATGAACCTGGACGAGTGAGCCTTCTGGCTCGCGAACTGCAGAAGGTTGGAGTGAACGTGGCCGCTATTCAAGAAGTCCGATGGCCCAGATCCGGAGAACGTGAATTCCGAGCCGTGGACCCCACGACCAACACTGCATTCAAGAATAACATCTATCAAAGCGGCGCCGGAAAAGCAGAGCATGGAGCTGGTTTCGTAGTGATGGGCAAGCAGATGAAGCGAGTTATGCGGTGGAAACCCATTAGCGAACGAATCTGTGTGTTGAGGATACGGGGCAAATTCCTCAATTACAGCCTAATCAACGTTTACGCACCGACAAACGATGAATCCGACGACGTGAAGGACACGTTTTATGAATGTCTTGATAAAGCCTATGGAGAGTGCCCAAAGCATGACGTGAAAATTGTTATCGGAGACGCTAACGCTCAGGTCGGTAGGGAGAGCCTTCACTCCGCTACCAATGATAACGGCCTACGGCTAGTGAACTTTGCTGCTGCCAGAGGGATGGCCATAAGTAGCACCTACTTTGCACGAAAGAACACTAAAATGGTGAAACTTGCAACCAGATAGACCATGTTCTGGTGGATGGGCGCCATTTCTGGGATGTTATCGATGTGCGGACATTCAGAGGTCTGAACATTGACTCTGATCACTACCTCCTTGCCAGTAAAATTCGATCACGGTTGTCAACTGTATCGAACGAAAGATCACAGCAAACGATGCGTTACAATATCCAGCGATTGTCGGTGGAAGGAGTATCGGCTGAGTACCGCCAGAAGCTCGACGAACGGATAAGTGCAATCAACGTTAGCGACAACATCAACGATCTATGGAAGTCGATCCATGGAGCGGTGAGCACAACAGCACGAGAAGTGGTAGGCACTGCACAGAGGCGACCCAGGACGTGTTGGTTGGATGTGGAATGTCAGAGAGTGACAGACGAGAAGAACGTTGCCAGAAGCCGGATAATGGTGTCGGGTACCCGAACGAATAGACATCGGTAAAACGAAGCAAGAGCAGCCTAAAAACGAACCCACCGCAGGAAGAAAAAAGAGTACGAAGAACAAGTTATTAGTGAGGCGCAGGAAAAAATGAAGCAGAAAGATATGCGGTGGTTTTATGAGTCTGTCAATGGCGTGCAGAGAAAGACAGCGCCATCTCCCGTCATGTGGAACGACCAACAAGGGCATTTGCTGACAGAACACTTCGAGACTTTGTTGAATAGAGGAAGTGACGGTGCATCGGTGAACAGAATAAATATTGGCGATGATGGACAAGCTGTGGTCACCTACACTAGATGAGGTACGATTCAGTGAAACGGAATGAATTATGGCAAATTATGCGTAAACATGGTTTTCCGGCGAAACTGATACGGCTGATTCGTATAACGTTGGACGGATCGAAATCAAGTGTAAGGGTCGCGGATGAAATATCGACGTCATTTGTTACCTTAGATGGATCTACTGTCCAATATAGCGCTCGAGGGAGCGATTAGGAGAGCTGGTGTGCAAAGAAGCGGTACCATTATCACAAAATCGCATATGCTCCTGGGATTTGCGGACGATATCGATATTATCGGGATTGATAGCCGTGCCGTGGAAGGCTTTTGTGCTTTTTAAAAGGGAGGCAGCGAGGATTGGACTCACGATGAATACCAGCAAAACGAAGCACATGGTCGCTGGCAATCAACGTGGGTTCATTAGTGGTGGTGGTAGCGTTACCCGCGAGGTGAAAAGGCGTATTGCAGCTGCAAATAGGACTTATTACGGACTTCGTAACCAGCTTAAGTCCCGTAGTCTGCAAACGAAAACAAAATTCGCGCTGTATACTTTTCTGATTCTTCCGGTGGCTTTATACGGCCATGAGACATGGGCGTTAGAGGATGCTGATCGGAGAGCTTTCAGAGTGTTTGAGCGTAAGGTGCTGCGGACAATAATCGGCGGTAAACAGGAGAACGGTATCTGGCGGCGTCGCATGAATCACGAATTGTACCAGCTGTATAAAGGGCTGGATATTATTAAGCTTATACAACACGGCAGACTATGGTGGGCTGGTCACGTTGTTCGTATGCCGGAAGAACGTCAAGCGAAGATAATATTTAGTAGAGAACCCGGAAGAGACCGCAGGCTTCGAGGAACATTGAGCGCCCCATGTTCAGGGCGACTGGAAGCGATAGGCCCAGGATCGAGTCCAGTGGAGAAGGATACTCCATTCAGCGTAGGTTAATCAAAGAACTGTAGTCCATCAAGTACCGAGTAAGTGAGACGTTTCACTTCTCACTCATCATTTCTCTCTTCCCATTGTAAAAAATTGGCCAAATGTCCTATTCCGCTAAACATCAATTGACTTTCGGCCTAATGGTCTGTTCGGCCAAATAATTTTCGGCCTTGTGGCCTTCGGCCAAATGTCATTCGGTCGAACGGTATACGGCCAAAAGGTCCTTCCCCATTTTGATATAAATTTAGATATTTTAACAACATACTGCTCCAGGTTTCTAACTAATTATGTTACAGAAATTTAGGATAACATATGTTAATATAATTTTTATAGAGAAATTAGACTAGAAGGAAAAGCGCGCGTCTGAAGGAGTCGTTTCAAAAAAGTGTATTCGCATGGATGGCGTCAGTAGCAGCCAAGTGAAATTTACTATCGAGATTCTGATTCTTAGGAGTCTGAAGACCTCCACTAGGCATCCTATTATTGTCCCAATGTTCCACGTTTCGCGACCTTTTTTCAGTGTTGTGTTTTTAGTGTTTTTGAACCACGTTACCTAACGTTTCGACATTCCAACCGATTTATACACAAAATTGACTCCAGCCTCAAACCTTAAGGCTTGTCAATAATAACAATTTTATATATAAAAATTATCCTTACTGGATTTCAAAACTGTGAGGTAATGAACGTGGCAAAAAAAAGTTTAACCTAAAAATCTTTTTTTATTGAAACTTTGTTCCCAACTACTGAATGTTTTGCACAGTGATTCAAGTTCATGCCACTTATGATAAATGGGGTTGTTTATCTGAGTTTTTATTCCTATACAAAAATGTAAGTCATAACTCTGAATGATTAAGTGCTAAATTCAGTTCTACATGTAGTTTTGCAAATCGTTCACCAACACGATCCCTACACAGTCCTGTCCAATTCCAAACTGCCAATGAATACTCGTGAAAGTGCGGAGGATCCCTCGGCTTTCATGTCAACGATTTTCAATTCTTTTATACCCAATTCCTATTTGATCTGCTTTTGAACGCGTCGACGACGTCAGTATTGCCTTTCGTATAATATTGAATTACCATTATTTTACACTCAGAGGATGTTTGGAAACATCTTATACTGTGTATGAAGTGCAAAATCACTAAATAAAATTTTAAATCAAAATGATTTAGTTATTATACAATACAAGAAATTTCCGACCCCGTACTGCTAACCGTGTTTAATTAAATTGCTTCTAGAATTTTTAAAAAGAGTTTCAAAATTTTCTTCGTATGCTTCCCCGTGCAATTTTTTTCGAATATCATCTTTTCTGCTTCTTCTTCTTCATGCAACATTGGACTGCCAATTGCCAATTATTCGTTGCCGATTCTGACTGACGTCGTCCAATTTCATATCTGACTGAAGATTCCAGGTTAGGCTATCAAGTTTATTGCTTACATTTTTATTTTTTTTTTTTTTTTTTTATTTTAATTGCCCTCCACTATCCCTCACACCAAAAAGCTCACATGAGGCCCCCTGGTAATGGACGCATCTAATCTAAGCATACTCTGAACAGCACAGTCTTTTGTCACAAAAAGTGTATGAGTGGCTCATAGTGCATGAACTCCTCGTTTTGCTTGCCGCGCTGCAATAAGCAAGCGGGAAATGATACATCCTACCTCGTTCTGCATGTTCCTTCCCAATATCACGACCTAAGGTTGCTAGCTTTGCAGAAGAAATTCTTCCAACTCAACGTTTTTACGCGTAGCATACTGATACAAGAACAAGTTTCCTATTTAAATTTCAAGTTATTTTGCAATTATGAAATCATTAACTTTGAGATACAGTTCAGCAAGCTTTCCCTTTACTTAAAAAATCAGAAGGGTTGTGTGCAAGACACGACCGCCCGACGTAAACTACGAAAAACCTTTTGGTGCAATGATAATAACCAATTATTTTCAATAGTCCAATTTGTTTTTAATAATACGCATTTCCAATCAGTCATAACAAAAAATCCAAAGTCAGAATGTTGCGAACTTTACTTTTCGACGCAATCATATTCAATTCTGCGCACTTTGTCGGAGAGAGACGTTGCAATAAATTTATTCGCATTGAATTTTGATCAAAGTAAAACTTAATTGCTTGGTGATGGCAGATTGTTTTCCATCGGTAGTAGAATCACGAGAGCAAGATTCAGAGAAAGACTTATAATTTTGGTAGATAGTCATTCATGCGAAAACATTTTTGCAGCTTCTCCGTTTGACGCGCGCTCGTGATTCTACATACATACAGAAAACATACGATGATTCAACTCATCCATGAGTTTTTAGGTGCTGAAATGCCACGCGCGCGCGGTAGAGCAGTTTTCTTATAATCAATAAAGATGGCTCATTAGTCCCGCCTCTTTGTTGTCCGGTATGACTGCAAATATTGTGTAACCGTCACACACTCACCAAAGGGGCGTGGCTACAGGTTCAACTTTATTGATTACAAGAAAGCAGCTCTTCCGCGCGCGCGAAGCATTTCGTTCGAGATATCGCGGAGAGCAGACCGCCCTAGCAGCACAAATGTTTCAAATAGGTTATTGCAACTCATATGTGACCAGATTTAGTCACAATCAAGTTGCTGCAACCATTTCTGCCTGACTTGTGCTGCTCGGGCATGATACCACCTTCGGCATCGGCGGAGCTCCTACCGGAAATTTTATTCCCGGTGATGGTGTGGGTCGTGCGGTCGTCGTCATTAACATTAGCAGCGCGCAGATTAAATTTTCTTGTATGAAGTAGAAGGAATGACGGCTTTGGCAGGTTTTGTTCTATTGTCAGGGGGTGTTTGTTGGCCAAATTTTATGAAATTTGGCCACAATGTTCTTTGATATGCAAAGAATGTTTAGGGCAAATTTGAGCATAATTAGTTACAGAATACCCCCTGACAATAATAGAACAAAACCTGCCAAAGCCGTAATTTCCCCTACTAACGATTGGCTACCATCAATGAAAGTAGCTCTTAAGTCACAACTTGAGGCGAGATGAATTTTGATCAAAGTAAAACTTAATTGCTTGGTGATAGCAGATTATTTTCCGTCGGTAGTAGAATCACGAGAGCACGATTCAGAGAAAGACTTATAATTTTGGTAGATAGTCATTTATGCGAAAACATTTTTGCAGCTTCTCCGTTTGACGCGCGCTCGTGATTCTACATACATACAGAAAACATACGATGATTCAACTCATCCATGAGTTTTTAGGTGCTGAAATGCCACGCGCGCGCGGGAGAGCTGTTTTCTTATAATCAATAAAGATGGCTCATTAGTCCCGCCTCTTTGTTCTCCGGTATCACTGCAAATATTGTGTAACCGTCACACACTCACCAAAGGGGCGTGGCTACAGGTTCAACTTTATTGATTACAAGAAAGCAGTTCTTCCGCGCGCGCGAGCCATTTCGTTCGTGATGTCGCGGAGAGCAGACCGTGGCACCACCTTCGGCATCGGCGGAGCTCCTACCGGAAATTTTATTCCCGGCGATGGTGTGGGTCGCGCGGTCGTCGTCATTAACATTAGCAGCGCTCAGATTAAATTTTCTTCACGCAGAAGAATCTTGCAAGATTGAAACAACTATTTCGATTGTTGCACCAAACTACGTGCATATTGTTGTTTCAATCTTCAACATTGTTGTTTCAACGATGATTCATTGCTTCTTTCAATTGAACATTATTCTTGTTTCAATCCTGCATCGCATGATTGCAACAATAATAATATCGTTGTTCTGGCAACTATTTCGTAATATGAAAAACCTGTACAAACTGATCAACATAAATCATTCTGTCTACAAGAAGTAAGTATGGAGCAGAGGTAAGGTGGATGACTCTTACTCCCCTTGTAACTAGTTCGATTCTGCTTCTGTCATATTTTCCTATTTTGTTGATGTCATCGTAGTGTCGATAAAGTAGTTTCGTAGCATTTTCGAAAGTGAAAACAACCATACAAATAGTTGTTTTCTGATGTAACATTTGAAAAGCATGGTTGAAACAAATATATCCGATAGTTGAATCAACTATCGCGTATGGTTGATTCAACCCTATTTGTGGTTGTATCAACCAAAAATATTGTTATTCATAAATCAATGCAAAAATATTGTTGATTTGAAGCAGAATCAGGTTGATTCTACCACATATTTTTCTCCGTGTTGTCTGAAATAGGGGGAATGACGGCTTTGGCAGGTTTTGTTCTATTATTGTCAGGGGGGTTTTTGTTGACCAAATTTTATGAATTTTGGCCACAATATTCTTTGATATGCTATGATATGATATGATATTTGATATGAAGTACTAACGATCGGCTACCATCAATGAAAGTGGCTCTAAGGTGAACGGGGAGGCACTACACACCGTGTAATTTTTCCTATCTTTTGTCTTTTTCTAACATTGTCACCTCGTAATTTTGGAGTGGCGCATTTTGGTTTTCAGTTGTTTGATGTAACTGTAAATGTATCAGCATGTAGATTGCGAATAAGCACGCGCCGGTGATACTTTTTCAAAATCATGTTAGTTGTAGAAAAAAAATTAAGCATTAATGATAATCAATAGTATCAATAGAATTGGCAAATTGCTGAAGGGTTTTCGAATCGATTGATAAGCAAATGTCGAAAATCCATCGAAAGATAAAGACGCTATTAGAGTTTGAAATCTATCCTAATTTTTGTGACAGTCTCGAATTCGGAAATTTCCGTTTTAAAACCTGTATCTGAGTCTTCCCTTAGACGAAGTTTACGTCAAAAAATCTGTAGCAAACATCAATACTGACACCATACAATTTTCTTCAGTCATAATGCGAATCAATTGTTTGCATAGTCTCCTTCCGACACTTGCTTGGGATTCAACTACCGACGTTAGCGTTGCGCTTTGAATAAAGTTCATCTCGGAACCGATTTTTTATCAATCATCAAAAGGAAAAATAAAAATTAGAGTCTCGCGGGAAAATTTCATGTTTAGCCGACAACAACCAAATCGTTGCAAACGCCACATGAGTGAATAAAGTGCCGTAGCACTCTGCCGATGACAGCCTAGGCGCGGACCGGCACTAACGCTATGATTCCGCTACCGAATATGAAACAAACAAGTATGCATTGATCTAAGAAGAAAGTTCGTCTAATATCAACATTCTCAATCACCAAAATCATATAACTCCGAATTACGCTAGAAAATTTCACCGAAGAATTTTCCAGTTCCTAACGGTTGCACTTTAGGAAAATTATTTCAACTTAACCTTCCTCCCAAATATAATGATGGTCCTGAAAAGAACCGATTAATTGCCACTTATGTGCCTTATTAACAGCAGCCACTGGGCTGCGCGACCGCCTTCCGATGATTCGGCTCAACGAACGCCGTCGATTTCCAGATCCGCCGAAGATGGGACACGGATGAAATGATGTGCTGCTGCTTCCACGACCGCCACCACCACCGACCGAAAAATTATTCATCCGCTGAGACAGCCGTTGTCACTGGGACCGCTTCTGGACGCCCTGGTCCGCTCGCCGTGACATCCAGAATGAAAATGACGCGCACACGCGAAACGCGGGGCTTTTTATACACAGGAAAACGAAGTAGTGGATCAAAGGCCCGTACCTTACTGCAATCTGATGTCCGTGTTGGGGATTTATGAACGGAATTGAATTTTTCACCCGGTTTGGAAAGAAACAACATTTTCAATAGTTTAACGTTGATAATCAATAGTATCAATAGAATTGGCAAATTGCTGAAGAGTTTCTGAATCGATTGATAAGCAAATGTCGAAAATCCATCGAAAGATAAAGACGCTATTAGCGTTTGAAATCTATCCTAATTTCGTGACGGTCTCGAATTTGGAAATTTCGGTTTTACACCCTGTATCTGAGTCTTCCCATTAGACGTAGTTTACGTCAAAAAAATCGTATAGTATAGTGTTCCACAAACGTGACCAACTTTGAGAACACAAATTGTGGTAAATATTTGCCGAAGACAAACCCTCTCGAAGTATTGTTTCAAATTCTGCACTCCGAGTTCAATTTCACTAAAAGCTCGTCCGAATTTTGCCGCAAACTTTGGGCGACGACAGGTACCTTGTTGCCAAGCATCAGCGGCATGGAAATACACACCCACTAACATAGGACGGCTTCGTTCGGTGTAAACTTAGAAATTGTCCTTTTCAATTAAAACTTACCACGACAATAAGTCGCCTATGGCACACATGAGCCTCACATTTCGACAGCCACGGGTAGGAACCAGGTGTTGCCGATGAGCATGTTTTCCGATGGAATGAAAGTTTGGTTCATGTTGGGGTGTATCAAAATGTTGATACGAGACTTACATTAGTTGGTGATTGAGAGATTGTCAATGCTGGCGGCAGCAGGTACGCATTATGATGAGTAACTTGGGAAGTTTTCGGTGAAGAAAGTTTTTGGCGTAACTAGATTCTGGTGGGACAAAGTGTGAAGTAATTAAAAAGAAAGGCTTAATCAAAATAATTCACTAAGATTTCATTTTACAAAACCCAAATCAATTCATTGAATTGAAGTGTGTTGGCGTCTTTCTCGTATTTATATATGTTTTGATAACATACGCACGTTTTTCATGGCAATCAGTGAATTCAAAACTCTTAATTAATCAGCCGGAAACTATACAAAAGTTCATTTAATCATCGTATAATGTTCTGTGGAGTTGATGTTCACCACAGCGACAACCTTTGTTGCAATTCTGAGCTCAATCCGGCATACTGAACCAGTTTCTGGAACGAAAGAGTGACGTCCTAAGAGTGTATTGTCCTATGTACTTGGGCTGAAGCCCTCATGAAAACTTCAAATCAAATGCGCCAGCTTATGCAACAAGCTGATATTTTCAGATATTCATTTTCTCACCCAAAGGGATAATCCTGCCCTGTAGAATTCGACAACTTTTCGTATTATGGGCCAGTCTAATTATCTGGCACAGTTCGTTTCGTTTCACTGAGTCTTACGCTGCCTTGAAATCCACAAACAGATGAGTCCGCAAGTTGTATTCCCGCAATTTATCAAGAATTTGTCACAGAGTAAACATCTGATCCGTTGTTGATCGCCCTTCTCAGAATTCAAGAGATAACGCTGTGTATGGTATCAAGGAGTGTTATACCTGGCAAGCAAGCACAATTTAAAATGATTTCAATGTAAAAGAACATTAAGATCGATTGAATGTTACGTTTATTTGCATGTTCCAAATACATGCATGTAGAGATGTGCACCAACGTGTCACCATTTTTTAATTGCCGCCGTTTGAGATCTGTCATGCCGCACAGCACAGTGCGTTGAATATATGGCAATTCGGGACAAAAATCATAACTGGATGTTCTAGGCTTTTTTACACATATATAACATAGAAGGGCTTTACCCAAACTATTACCGATGCTATTAGCATACATGTCACATACGGGTAATAGCAAGAGTGTCTCAAACGCTAAATTCAAAAAGAATTATAATAATTGTGGAGAAGTTATAACAAAAGTCTAAAGTCAGTACTTTTCTCTGGAGGAATATTTCAATGAGTGAATTACTAAATATCCACTTCACTGTTCTGCTATTACAAACCATGACTTTTGTTCCGAATAAATCACTTAAATAAGGTGTCTTTTAACATTTTTTTTTGTTCGGGATGAACCACTGCGTCCATTTCATTGAACTTTTGTAGTATACCCGTGTCATTTGTTTAGTGCATGTCTTTCTGCTCCATTTCTATTGAGAAGAAATGAAGTAGTCATTTTTTATTCATATATTCCTCAAGCTTAATGTAAGGCCTCTTTAGATTAAGGTACCGCTATTTATACCCTTCGAAAAATGGCTTATACCAACTCTCAAAGGCGCGCCCCTCAATCAGTTTCGGCTCAACAATAAGTGGGATAATATTGATTTTGGCCATGCATCGGTACTGAAGTTCAAACATATTATAGCTTCTTCTTATGAGTTCCGAATTCGTTTTTGTATAGAGATCTGATTTCATTGCGTTTGGCATTTCCGAATCTCACCTTTACACAGAGCTCTAATCAGTCAGAGGGTTCAGCAGATCCACCAAATTCGTATCCGCTTCTTTCCTAATTAATCAGCGCCCTGGAGCTTGGAGATTCATGTCGTCGGCTTCGAAAACCAGCCTAAGGTTGAGTTACGTTTTTACAATTTACTCCATTGACTCCATCCAAAAGGAGCAAAAAATGGGTCATCTTAAAGCAAATTATAGTCGTTCCATACTCTTCCGACCATCACTCATAAGTATTAACAAGAATAGTAAGAACTAGAGCACAGTGTGGTAGATCTTAATCCGTAATGCAACACGAAGAGTGTCTACCCAGCATTACAGGCTCCGTTAACTGCCTGGCTAATTGTTTCACCCCCCAGGCCATTCATCCCCTCAGCACGGGTCGCCTGACACCTTGGGATTCGGGGTTAGGGACGTCATATTGTCAGCTTCAGTGTTGTACAGAGCCTGGCGATATGACCAGATTTACACCGTTACGCACTACTTCAGAGTATCCATATCCCAGCGTAACGGGACTCATTACATACTTTTTACATACTTTTTATATGGCGAAAAGTCAACGAAGTTCATTTAACCCACTGAAAACATTTTCATATGAATAACGCATAACATAGTTGAGTTTTTATATGTGGAACGATATCTATTCAAAAGATATTAACTAGGATACATTTTCATGTACTTCAATCGATGAGTGTAAATGGTTAGTTACGAATTTTGCAAAATAATGTAAAATGTAAAAAATGTTTTAAAAAATCCATAAATTCAAGATGATGCAATTATTTTTAACTATGACAATTTGAGCCACACTTTTTCCCTTTTTTTCAACTAACAAATTAAATTGGTTAGAAAATGTTAGTGTTATGTCATTTTACTGTCAAGAATTTAAAAAAGCACGAGGGGTAAGTTGAAATGATTCCATGAATAACTAACAAGGGATCCAACTATTTGAAGATCTCAAATCGGTTTCAACACATACTCGGCCAATCATTTCGATTGTTTTTGAAGGGCATTTGCATGAACCACGTGTAAAGTAGCTCGGTGTCTGCAAGAATTATTAATGAGAAGTTAGCTGGAAGGCAATTTGAAACAACTTCAACTGCTTGAAACTCAGAAAGTTGCGGATTGTTGCCACAATAATAACGCTCTTGATTTCATAGGGTACACCGAAAACAATGATTCTGATGTTTCTGGGTGGAAATCGTTGGAACATTTTTCTGATCTCCAAATTACTTTAAGCTTAAGAATGTGTGTGGATTAATATTTCAACGAATGTAGCATTTCTGTTTCTCGCATACATGGTCTAACTTAACTGATTTTTTGTTTGCAACACAATAATTTTTGTTTATTATTAGATATTTAATTTACGAATTACAGTGGAAATTGCGTAGGAACATTACTATGGACCGTGTCATATAAGGGAAATTTCTGATTGATTTATCCCTAAATATTCATACAAATTTTAAAGCATTTCGTGATAGATGTGACTGTCCTCTACGCTTCAAACACTCGCTCACATTACAGGGACTATATACAAATTCTGTTAAGTGCAGAATATGCTAGAACTCGATTTTTCTAAATTTAATTTTTGTCTATTTGTTTTTTTTTTTCGCAAGTCAGCAAGTCTTATTTTTTAAATTTTACACGTATATTAAATGTTTTATGTCCAAAATTTGATGATTGTATCTTGTAAATTAAATGTTTGATGACTTGTTGAAGTTGATCAAGCAAAGCTTTCCTTTAACAAAAAGGGTTTCTTACTCCATTCCCGGGCCAACATGCGTACGACTGCATTATTTAATTGATTTTTATGACAGGAAGCATCTTTCCTGAATTTTGAAGGCCTAATAATACTGCAATGGAGTTCACTTCTACTTAAAAAATAGCTATTCTTGCTAAACATCATTAAAAATGCTTTTATTTAATTTAAATTAACGAGGTATAGCACGTATTTCAGTCACAGCGATTGCTTTTCCGGCATACTTTAATTTAATTCCCGGCATAAGCGATTTTCAATCAATCTCTCCACATCTAGAGAAAACGCCACGTCAACAAAAATGTGCACGTTCCACGTCAACTTGATGCCAGCTGGTATTATTCATAATAATTTTTATTTGGTTGAGGAGACAAATTCACTCATCCAATTTTTTTTCCAAACACTTAAAAACAATATTTTTTCACTTTTTGAAATGGAGAAAATTGTAAATAACATGAGAGCGTCAATGTATTAGACAGTTTTCCTATTAACTGTGAAGGATAATTTTAATAAGGTACACCGGGGCAAGTTGAAATGCGGGGTAAGTTGAAACGGAAGCTGTAATTTAGATAGGAAATGACCGAATGCTCTGATTACTTTTTTCAACAAACTACTCCCCTAAACGCACCTTCTGACTGCCATCTCCGGAAGATTGCAGCTTTCAAAAGTAATCCCTGCCAATGTTTATTTTTCACCCTTTGCAAACCAACTATTTGACGTGCCAATTAAACAGATCTCAAAACTATGTTTGGAAGAGTTCTTCCATCAAATTTTCACGGTAGGTAATCATTCAATGTTGAATGAGCATAATGATTATAAAAAATCGGTGAAAGATCCGTTTTAATTTTTGTATTTTGGTTGTTTAATATTGCTCCGCATGTTAAACTGATCGGGGCAAATAGAAATGCGTAGGAACTTCCGGAAGAATTCCCAGAGGAACTTCCGGAAGAATTCCCAGAGGAACTTCCGGAGGAATTCTCAGAGGAACTTCCGGATGAATTCCCGGAGGATCTTCCGGAGGAACTTCCAGAGAAATTCCCGGAGGAACTTCCGGAGGAACTTCCGGAGGAATTCCCGGAGGAACTTCCGGAGGAATTCCTGGAGGAACTTCCGGAGGAATTCCAGGAGGAACTTTTGGAGGAATTCCCGGAGGAACTTCCGGAGGAACTTCCGGAGGAATTCCCGGAGGAACTTCCGGAGGAATTCCCGGAGGAACTCCCGGAGGAATTTCCGGAGGAACTTCCGGAGGAATTCGGAGGAACTTCCGGAGGAATTCGGAGGAACTTCGGAGGAATTCGGAGGAACTTCGGAGGAATTCCCGGAGGAACTTCCGGAGGAATTCCGGAGGAACTTCCGGAGGAATTCGGAGGAACTTCGGAGGAATTCCCGGAGGAACTTCCGGAGGAATTCCCGGAGGAACTTCGGAGGAATTCCAGAGGAACTTCGGAGGAATTCCGGAGGAACTTCCGGAGGAATTCGGAGGAACTTCCGGAGGAATTCCCGGAGGAACTTCCGGAGGAATTCGGAGGAACTTCCGGAGGAATTCGGAGGAACTTCGGAGGAATTCCCGGAGGAACTTCGGAGGAATTCGGAGGAACTTCGGAGGAATTCCCGGAGGAACTTCCGGAGGAATTCGGAGGAACTTCGGAGGAATTCGGAGGAACTTCCGGAGGAATTCGGAGGAACTTCGGAGGAATTCCCGGAGGAACTTCGGAGGAATTCCCGGAGGAACTTCCGGAGGAATTCGGAGGAACTTCCGGAGGAATTCCCGGAGGAACTTCGGAGGAATTCGGAGGAACTTCCGGAGGAATTCGGAGGAACTTCCGGAGGAATTCCCGGAGGAACTTCGGAGGAATTCCAGGAGGAACTTCCGGAGGAATTCCGGAGGAACTTCGGAGGAATTCGGAGGAACTTCCGGAGGAATTCCCGGAGGAACTTCCGGAGGAATTCCCGGAGGAACTTCGGAGGAATTCCCGGAGGAACTTCGGAGGAATTCGGAGGAACTTCCGGAGGAATTCGGAGGAACTTCGGAGGAATTCCCGGAGGAACTTCCGGAGGAATTCAGGAGGAACTTCGGAGGAATTCGGAGGAACTTCCGGAGGAATTCCCGGAGGAACTTCCGGAGGAATTCCGGAGGAACTTCGGAGGAATTCGGAGGAACTTCCGGAGGAATTCCCGGAGGAACTTCGGAGGAATTCGGAGGAACTTCCGGAGGAATTCCCGGAGGAACTTCGGAGGAATTCCCTGAGGAACTTCCGGAGGAATTCCCGGAGGAACTTCGGAGGAATTCGGAGGAACTTCCGGAGGAATTCCCGGAGGAACTTCCGGAGGAATTCGGAGGAACTTCCGGAGGAATTCCCGGAGGAACTTCGGAGGAATTCCCGGAGGAACTTCGGAGGAATTCCCGGAGGAACTTTCGGAGGAATTCCAGGAGGAACTTCCGGAGGAATTCCCGGAGGAACTTCCGGAGGAATTCCCGGAGGAACTTCGGAGGAATTCGGAGGAACTTCGGAGGAATTCCCGGAGGAACTTCCGGAGGAACTTCCGGAGGAATTCGGAGGATCTTCGGAGGAATTCCCGGAGGAACTTCCGGAGGAATTCCCGGAGGAACTTTCGGAGGAAGCCGCGGACGGACTTCCGGAGGAATTCCCGGAGGAGCTGCCGGGGGGAGTGCCGGAGGAACTTCCGGAGGAATTCCCGGAGGAACTTCCGGAGGAATTCCCGGAGGAACTTCGGAGGAATTCGGAGGAACTTCCGGAGGAATTCCCGGAGGAACTTCGGAGGAATTCCCGGAGGAACTTCGGAGGAATTCGGAGGAACTTCCGGAGGAATTCGGAGGAACTTCGGAGGAATTCGGAGGAACTTCGGAGGAATTCCCGGAGGAACTTCCGGAGGATCTTCCAGAGGAATTCGGAGGAACTTCGGAGGATTTCCAGGAGGAACTTCGGAGGAATTCCCGGAGGAACTTCGGAGGAATTCCCGGAGGAACTTCCGGAGGAATTCCCGGAGGAACTTCCGGAGGAATTCCCGGAGGAACTTCCGGAGGAATTCCCGGAGGAACTTCCGGAGGAATTCCCGGAGGAACTTCCGGAGGAATTCCCGGAGGAACTTCCAGAGGAATTCCCGGAGGAACTTCCGGAGGATCTTCCAGACGAATTCCCGGAGGAACTTCCGGAGGAATTCCCGGAGGAACTTCCGGAGGAATTCCCGCAGGAACTTCTGGAGGAACTTCCGGAAAAAAATTTTGTTTCGTTTCGCAAAATTTCGAATTAAATGGACATTGTTTTCGTATCGTTTCGAAATTGGATTCGGCTAGTTCACTTTGGACTAAACGTGTTATTTGGCTAAATGGCATTGGATCAAGTGACATTCGGCCAAATGGTTTTCTGCAGAATGCCGTTCGACCAAACAAGCATTCCCTTTTTTGAACAAGTTTGTTTGTAGCTCTGGAAATGGTTAGTCCAGAAGGAATCGGTCAGTTCTGAACCGCACTTCGAAATGTATCCAAAAATTAGTTGAAGTTTGCCGTCCCTTATGATCGATAGTGAAGACATTTTTGGAAAAAAAAAAATGGAGCGCGTCTTTCCGGGCCTCGCTTCAAGATGTATCCAAAAATTAACTGAGATATTAATTAAATAAGATATTTTTGGAAAAAAATGGAACGTGATAAAAAAAAATCGGGATTCCTCCTGGACGGGTCTGGGTAATTTGGCATAACGCCATTTGGCATAAGGTCATTTGGCATAATTCTGAGCTGCCAGAAAAGAGCGGGTTATTTGGCATAACGGACATTTGGCATAATTTCGACCTGTGAAAGCGAAAGGGATATTTCATGTATTGTTCACCGTAGATAAAGTAGGTTGAGGCTGTTTTCTGATAAATTAAGACTGATGGTATACATTTTCCGGAAGAACGAAATAACAAAACGGCAGAATTACTTCCGAGGGTGGGATCACATCCATCATTGACTTATTCTCATGCCTACTTTTAAAGTAGGGATTACATCCACCATTGCTTCAATCCAGGCATGCGCCTTAAGACCGGATCGAATCCACCATTGCCTTAATCCGGGCAAGCGCCTAACTTTTAAAACTCGAGCAATACACTTGTCGTAGACGAGTTACTAAAACCAATCAAGTCACATATGAGTTACTGCAACCATATCAATCTGAATTGTTCAATTCGGGGAAGAGAACACATCTACCATTGATTTATTTCCGGCAAGCGCCTACTTATAAAGAAGAAGCCACATCCACTATTGCCATAATCCGGGCAGGACCTACTTTTAAAGAAAGGATTACATCCTACATTGCTTCAATCCGGGCAGGCGCCTACTTTTAAAGAACGAATCAAATCCTCCATTGCCATAATCCATGCAAGCGCCTATTTTTAAAGAAAGGATCACATCTACCATTGCCTCAATCCGGGAAAGCGCCTTCTTTTAAAGAAGGAATCACATCCACCATTGTCATAATCCGGAAAAGCCGCTACTTTCAAAGAAGGGATCACATCCACCATTGCCTCAATCCGGGCAAGAGACTTCTTTTAAAGAAGACATCACATCCACCATTGTCATAATCCGGGCAGGCGCCTACTTTTGAAAAAGGAATCACATCCTTTATTGCCATAATACGCCCACACGCCTACTTTTAAAGAGGGATTACATCCACCATTGCTCTAATCCGGGTATGCGCCTACTTTTACATTGTATTGCAAATGCTTTCTTTCCACGAGACGATAATGTCTTTTTAATATTGTTATCAACGGGTGTTATATTTACTATTCCGGGGTGTTTCCCGCACCACTTATTCACCATTTAGCGAACGCAAACAGAAATTATGCCAAATGTCCGTTATGCCAGAAGACCGTTATGCCAAATGACCTTTATGCCAAATCACCTTATGCCAAAATGGCCCGCTTCTCTCCTGGACCAAACATCTTTAAGACTCCAAACTAACTTTCGTTTTGGATTGCAACGCCGCGCGTTCCAATTTTTTCCATAAAGTTCTTCACTCCCTATCATACTTACTTGATACATGATGGGCTACAGCTCTTCGATGAACCTACGCCGAATGGAGTATTCTTCTCCACTGGACTCGATCCTGTGCCAATTGCTTCCAGTCACCCTGAACATTGAGCGCCCTCAGGTTCTCTTCAACTGCAAAAAGCCATCGTGTACGCAAATCCCAGGTGCATATGCGAGTTTGTGATAATGGTACCGCTTCTTTGCACACCAGCTCTTCTAACCGCTCCCTCGAGCGCTATATTGAACAGTAGATTAGAGAGTGCATCACCCTGCTTTAATCCATCTAAGGTAACAAATGACGTCGATATTTCATCCACAAACCTTACACTTGATTTCGTTCCGTCCAACGTTATACGAATCAGCCGCATCAGTTTCGCCGGAAAACCATGTTCAAGCCTAATTTGCCATAATCCATTCCGTTTCACTGTATCGAAATCAATAAACAGATGATGTGTCTGCAAGTTGTACTCCCGGAATTTATCACGAAATTGTGTCAGGGTGAACATTTGATCCGTCGTTGATCGGCCCTCACGAAAACCTGCTTGGTATTCGCCGACGAAGGACCCTTCAAGCGGTCTCAATCTGTTGAACAGAATACGGGACATAATTTTGTACGCCGAATTAAGGAGGGTTATTCCTCGGTAATTGGCGCACTCCAGTCTGTGCCCTTTCCTAAAGAGAGGGCAAATGAGGCCCAACCGGCTAGCCAACCAGCTAGCAGGCATTTCTCTCCCTATCATAAGGAGCCACAAACATCAACTTATTTTTGGTTGCATTTTGAAGCGCGGTCCGGGATGAAAAAAAAAGAGATTTTGATTTTTCAAAACTGGCCAATTCCATGGCTGTTACGAACTAAAAAAAACCCTTTCCGTGGAATCTGCGACAAAACCGCGACAAACAAAAATAATGGCTTTAGTACTTAGAAACACACATTCCAATATAAAAGTACGCCCGAAGTAAAAACGGAATTTGAATTTTTGCTTTCTATGTTTCTGTTACAATAATGTATTGAATGGTAAAGCAGAATATACTTCAACCTGATATTTGGCATTGTGTTTTAGTGTTATCTTGTTATATACAGAAATAAGTTCAGAAAGTAAATGTTTAGATCGAGATACAATTATTGAACGACTCTCACTCGCTTACGAGTTTTTATCAATTGATAATTTGGATATGTGATCGCATGAAAGTGTTTCTCTTTTCCCATCCCTGATTCTTGGAATCTGTGAGCCTGTATGGACATACACAGTTAATTTCGATTCCATATCAGGTGTAGTTTGCCTGGAAGACCAAACGAACTGCAGTACAATTTGGAGAACCTAGAACATCTGTAGGATTCCTTACTACAGCTTGCCTGTTAACATTTCTAATATTGTTTAAAGCTTAATTCTAAAAAAATCAATTCTATTCTATTCTATTCTATTCTATTCTATTCTATTCTTTCCTATTCTTTTCTATTCTATTCTATTCTTTTCTATTCTATTCTATTCTATTATATTCTTTTCTATTCTATTCTATTCTATTCTAATCCATTTAATTATTATTATTTCCATTTGATTCTTCTATCCGGTTCCATTTCCATCTTATCGAATCTAATCCACTTTTTGGATTCAATCAAAATTTGACAGCATAAACTTCACTTCACATACCTATCTTTTATTCGGAAATGAACGTTTTAACTACGCCTTGATGCTGCTCCAAACGATCCACTCGACGAAGTTCACTCTCCACCCTGACACAAATCCTGAGCTTTCAATACTCTCACGGTGTGAAAATGGTAGCAAACTGGCTACCACGGTAAAGGGTGCTGGCACATCGTTCCGGTTTCCATTCGGTATTCAGTTTTCGTTGAACCACCACAAAGCACAGTACCGTAGAGCTTTCCAGCCCGGCACGAGTCGCTGCTCGTGTTCCACGGAGTCACCGTCGACATCGTCATCGGCGGTCTTTGCCGTTGTGGTGTCTCATTCATTGATTTGAATTTTGTACCGAACAACTCGATTACTTCCGGCTCAGCGTGCCACTCTGGATTCATGGGAGATGCTGGCCATTGCCGCCGCTGTTGCTAACGGGGTGGGTGGGCGTATGAGAGTGCAGTAGATATAGAAACAGACCGTTGTACATGTTTTCATGCTACCAATCAAGGGTGATAATCCTGTCTGCTGCGTGACTGGGATGAGAAGAGCGCGCGTGTGTGTCATAACGGAGAGGAAAGCTGTTCCGGCATCCGGTCGGGTTTTGGGTTTGGATTTGTTGTACATCCGCGTGCGGAGGTGATTTATTTTAGCCTTCGCGGTAGGTATTTGGCCCGGTTTCGAGCTTGGCTCTTTATTCGACAACATAATACAGTTGTTGGTTGTTTGATTTCGTCCCGCACATAATGAGGAAATTTGAAGGTTCTGTGTAAACATCAGAAGCAAGGTTGGTTTACTGTGTAGGTTATTGCTTTCCGTTTGATGTTTGATTGTGTCTGGTGCGATTATAGATAAAGTCGTGTTTTTGAGGATCTATATTAGTTTTCTTGTTAGTGTGGTGTTGTTGGTAGTTTCAGATTGAAAAGGACAATAGAAACATTGAAATGTGGTATTTCACGCATCGATGAATGGGGATAACTGGTGTGTGGGATAATAAGTGTGGGATAACTACACTCATAAACCCTATTATCGAGCTCGGAAAAAATAAATGCCGACACAACGGCAATCAATATTTTTTCTGAATATTGAGCAATCAAAAAACTGTTTGCCGCTTATGTTAGGTGAAGATAGAAAACAGAACTTTTTTTTACCTTTTTTTTCGACTTATTATGGAGGAGTTAAGCACCGCGTCAAAACAAAACTTATTTCGAAAAATCTTTAAAAATGAACTGTTTATCGTTTTTACATTGCAGAAGTCGAATAGGATACTCTTAAACTCTAGTTTCGTAAATACTACGTCAATTGTGCTTGACTTATGTTGTTTTGTTTTTATCACAATAAAAACAAATTACCGCAATAAAAGGACACAGTTGCCTTTCGTTACGATATTTTTAGAAGGTCAGTCCTATTGTTGTATCCTATTGTATTTCATATGGAGACAAATACCCCAACCGCAATAATAAGTTTAAATGACGCAATTTTTTAATCAAAAATATTGATTCTTCATCATTTTAAACGGAGTTTTGTCAAACAAAAGGTATTAAAGTAGCTTTTGGTTTTAGTAGATCCACAATTATTTTAGATGCTATTATATCCTGAATGGACCATTTTAACACTAACGCAACATTAGGACATACCACAACGATAGGACGTTTTACTTACCCTAAAGACGTCAAAAAATATGCACAGATAGAAAAATTCACTGAAATTTAAGCTAATCAATAAATCACAGTAGAAATTTGAAAACTGACAGCATAATGTGATTAAATGGGTGTTGATACTTTTTAATCCGGAAAATTCCGAATTAGCGAAATCCGGACTAACGAATCGTCGGATTAGCGAGGTCCGGATAAGCGGGGGGATACTGTAGTAGAAGCCTTTATTACGTGTCGATGGCCTACGTTTTAATCTTTGTTTACAGAAGTAGATAAGTCGTTTAGGTAATTTGGTATTGATATATGATACGCTAGAGATGATCGGGTTTTGGATTTTGCAAACTCCACTCGTTCCCAATTTAAAAATATACTTTCAAAACCGTGCCCGATTCGAAACCGTAATGTAAAATTTCATCAAACCCGATCCGTTCCGGTAAATGTTTATAAACGGAAACCCGAGCCCGATCCAAACCCGAATTTATTTTTAAGACGTTGTCCTGCATAGTAGGCGAGAAAGTGCGCTCTGAACTACGCATGTAAAATACCCAAACGATTCCTTATTTTAGTTTTTCATGGTTTAGTCAACTTTACTCGTGATTTTAGCATGAGAAAATATCGTATAAACCCGTCGGAAAGGATTACGAACATATTTGCTGAAGGAATGAAGAAAATCCATCCAGCCGTTTTTGAGTTATGCGGATACGAACACAGACCATTTCATTTTTATTATATAGAAGACTAGTCGACCCGGCAGACGTTGTCCTGCATAGTAGGCGAAAATACGCGTTCTGAACAGCCCATGCAAAATTTCCATACGATTCTTAATTTTAGTTTCTCGCAATTTACTGAACTTTATTCGTGATTTTCGTATAAGGAAATATCATATAAACCCGTCGGAAACGATAACGAACATATTTGCTGAGGAAATGAGGAAAATCCATCCAGCCGTTTGCGAGTTATGCGGATACGAACACAGACCATTTCATTTTTATTATATAGAAGATAAGGCCGCGTCTAATATTTATTTTATATGTATTCTAAAATTATTGAAAAGAAGAAAAATCATATTTTAGAACCCTATGAAACGCACATTTTTTCTTCTCTTTGTGTCACTTTCAATAATATATTGTAGATCCAGTTGAAAACCGAACTGAGCTCTCGCAACAATCGCATTTTCACCCATTTCCGGATGTCGCAACTGCATCGCGAGTAGTGCGCATCTATATCATAGCCGTGCGCCATCATGCGCACCATTCGCGATGCAGTTGCGACATTCGGAAATGGGAGAAAATGCGATTGTCGCGAGAGCTCAGTTCGGTTTTCAACTGGATCTACAATATTGTTGTTCATCAAGTATAAACACAATCGTATGCGTTATGCAGCGTACACACCAATAAAGCAGTTTGACGAACATTGACTCTACCACTCGTTTAGTCACGCATCGACCATATTCTATTGTATACAAACCGCGACACCAACATTCAATTAATTCGACCAACAATATCACTCACGAACAACCGACGCGCTAATTTAAACACCAACCATCAAAAAATAAATGAGGGTTTGTGCGACTTCAAGTTGGGTTTTGTTTTTAAGATTCTTGCAACTTTCCAGAATGGTTTGGAGAAAAGATATTTTGGTTACCAGATAAAGATTGTCGCTGTGGTCGCTGTCCGGAACATCTTTTACTGGCGAGGATAGGGGAGCTAAATGTCAAAGAAGGAAAATCCATACGATTTGACAGCTTGGTACCCAACATGTTCCGGACAGCAGAACAAAGGGAACCGAAGCGACAATCTTTATCTAGTAACTAAAATATCTTTTGTTTGGAGTGGTCTCTAAGTTTAAGTTTTGATTTTTCAGATTTTCTAGACCCTTGGCTATTATCTGTCTAAGGCGATTAACGTAGTACTAATATTTTTTGTTCCTAGTTCTCCGGTACAGCCGGGAGAAGACATTGCTTTTACTTATCAAGAGTTTAGTAAACCTGTCTATCTCCAACAAGGGCCTCATACGCCTGTCACTGGCGAACAAAGCTCGTGTACTCTGCATCGAAGCTTAGAACCGGTGTTAGGGCGCAATCGTTAATGCGAACATTTTTATATTCGGTTAGTTACTGCAAATAAATTCTTTTTCGAGTCCCTATAATCAAGCAGGTATCTCAAGCATACCATATCGTTATATTGCTGCATGATTGTGTGTTTGATTTTGATAAAATATCGAAAACAAAAGTGTGCATAAAAATTGCCTCGCCAAAAAGGTGGTAGAGAATTAACACTGTTGTTTACAGTTTGGAACCAAATCCAGATGTCGCACATGTTGGTTTGAGGATTCAGTGCTCCGCCTTCTCCCCCTGATCACCAATACATCAAAGTGGACTGGAACCTCGGAAACATTTTCCTCTACTGCTATTTGTACCGCCTGGAGGAAATTAACATTCATCGATGTTCTCTCTAGTATTTATAACCTCATTCGAGTCTATCTGGCTATCAATTCGTCTACGCAAATGATCCCAAATAACGCGATGCTAATTTCTTCTTGTTGTTTTTGGTCGCGAAGTACCAGTGACTCCTACTGTAACAACTACTGCCAAGTGATCAGAATCCAAATCTCTGACTGCTTCTGGTTCACCGATTGCGGAAAACAAATTGGATAGAAAAACATCTAGGGTTAACGGCGCTCCTCTCGGGGGAACGAAGGTTGGGGAATGATCGAGATTAAAGATCGTCGAATAGGATTTTCCCGTTACTGTTGGACCTCTGGGTGCCCCAACTGGGATGCCGACCATTCAGATCAGTGTCGATGATGTATTTACAGCTGGTGTGGGTTAACTTTTTAAGATCCTGACTGAACAAGAGTCTGCTGAGAAAAATATATTAAGCTCTTTTAGTGGAATGTATTAAACCGTCTAAGACGAATTAAGTACTGTCCATTTAATTCCACTAGTTAATTTTCGTTATCTTTGCAGATACGTATTTCGACCACAACTGTGTGGTCGTCTTCAGTGCAATAAAGTAATTTACAGTATAGGTAAATAAAGTAGGCAAATAAGATTAGATTAGGTACCTAGCGTAGTATAAATAGTGTAAGTTGCGATTGTTTTCTTCAAGTCGAGTCGAGTACAAGACACTGAAGACGACCACACAGTTGTGGTCGAAATACGTATCTGCAAAGATAACGAAAATTAACTAGTGGAATTAAATGGACAGTACTTAATTCGTCTTAGACGGTTTAAGAGTCTGCTGCCATCCGTACCTCTAGCTTGTCGACCAAAATAAGCACTGACTAGACTGATTTTCCCAACACTGGTTTCAATTTCTACTCCAATGGCCTCAATGATTTTAATGCCAAAGTGGGGCAATGACCTAAATTTAGAGGATTTAATTAACGCAATGGCAAATCCGCGGCCTTTGGAGTTTTCACGATCACAACGAACTATAGTGAAGTTGGAAATACTCAGCTGGATGTAAGGAGCCAAGTGAGTTTCCGTAATCAAGGCCACATGTCCAAATTCAATCGCTTTAGGTCGGAGGGACCTAGCATTCCAGGAGCTAGTGTCTATACTGGATCAGAAAAACTTCCAACGTTTCGACTTGCTCTGGCGGGAAACGGCAACGTTTGAGTCTGTCCGACATGTCCAGGAAGATCCTAATCAATTCTTCCGAGGAGTACAGCGGAGCATTTTGCGGGGCGAGTTTGTCGTTTTCATCACCTTCACTCACATGTAGGTCAGCTGGCTGAAATGATGAATACCGAGGGGCACTTGGTCCGGCCCGACCCAGACAGATGGAGGGAGCAGATTGCTGTTATCGCTGGCTGTAGGGCTGAAAAATCCTCTTGACGGAACAGATGACGGTCATCAGGAGCACTTCTTCCGGGGAGATTCCTCATGGCTGCATCTTTCCGAATCTTCTTGTACTCTTCGTGCTTGAGGCAGATTTTATCCGATACCTTGTGTGCACCGCCACAGTTCACGCACTAAACGCTGTTTCTTCTTCATGGGTGCATTCCGTTAAGATGTGTGAATGAGCGGGTCCCTTGGACGCAGTTCAAACACCGCATACATTGAGTTACATCGTGGTGTGATCCTCGGTTAGCTTCCCATGTCACGATCATGTCGTTGAGTGAACGAACTGCTTTTAGCGCATTCAGCGTGATGTTTCCCTTACCGAAGTAGAATCGGTAAAGACAGTCACTATAGTCCCTTTCCCCACTTTCTTGCGATGACATGGATTGTCACCGGTTGAAGCTTGTACCGCTGGATGAGCTCAGCCTTGATGTCAACCTTTTCCATGATTAGAAGACCGCGGACCACTGCCTTGAAAGGCTTGTCCTCAGCAACATCATGCGTAAAGATTCCTTGTGTTTAGGGTGATTATAGAACGTTTATCTACATACAGGTCCAAAAGTCCAAATCTGGCGTAATAGTTTTCGTACAGTGCCGAAAATCAAATCATGATTGATTAGCATAACTAAGCAAACGATCTACCATTATTTCAGCCCCATACGCGTTATGGTTCTTTCATCTTGTGCTCTTGAAAACAATATTGGAAAAGCACGTGGTTTACAAAATGGCTGATTTCTGGCTTTATTGTATAATCACCTTAAGCTACGCTTTGGTTTCTACCAATGCTGTCATGATGTAGACCACGATTTTGATGCCAATTCGTGTGAGCTTGAACTGGGCATCAATTCCGATCGCCTTGGTGTCCTATTTGAGATGATCGAGGGGGATATTCTTCACCACTAGTCAGAGAGAGTCATCAACCAGACCGTCGTCACCGAACCCGTCGAGATCGCTTTGATTTTCCGCAGTGGCTTCGGTAATGACGCTACCTGCCAGACCGCCTACGGATGCCGCGATGGAGCTTCTGCTCTGGTTGTTGGTTTGCGGAGTAGAACCGCTGGTGGATTGAGGCGAACAGCCTTTCGATTTCTTGACAGCAAGCGGGCTGTTCTGCTTCAAACATTTGCTCGACTCTCGACACGGTGTCGCTTGCTCATACTGAGCAGCAGAAATCGAATAGTCGTACGAAAGAAAAACAACGAACAAAAACAAAAAACGTCTCTCGCGTCGACCGGTTGGAAATGAATGGCTCGAGCGCGCGGGAAAGCAGCATTTTATAATCATTAAAGTAAACCGTCTAACCCCGTCCCTTTGGCGAATGTTATGGTTGCATATAGTTGGGCTTATTCTACGAGTCGAGTGACGTGAGGTGAGTCGATTTTAGCAATTCTCACGTGAGGTGACCATGTTATTCAAATGGGGGTATGCGACTCTTCTCACGTCATTCGAGCAATCTCACGTCACTCCACTCGTAGAATAAGCCCAAATATTTGCACCCATACCGATTGACAAAGAGGCGGCACTAATGAGCCTTCTTTATTGATTACAAGAAAGGTGGGGTGGCATTGCGGACCTCGACTCGAAACGAGCAATACATGCAAACTGTCATACGAAAGAGCTATCGAAGGAGATGCACAATGAGACCCCTGCTTTCCCGCACGCGCAGCATCAACAACGAATTTACTGAAGGAAATCTTATTCCCACCAACAACGGCGTGATCGTGTCGTGTAGTCGTCGTCGTCGTCAGGGTCAGCAGCACACAAGTGTTACAAGATAAAGATTGTCGCTTCGGTTCACTTTGTTCAACATGCGTGGTACCTAACTGTCAAATCGTATGTATTTTTCCTTCATTGACATTTAGATCCCCTATCCTCGGCAGCAAAAAAAGTTTCGGACAGCGACTATGTTTTTCTGGTAACCATCTTTTGACTATCGGTTGTTGATGGCGTCTGTGGCAGTAGCGTCAGACTACATTTCTGCCGTGGGCAGCAGGGACTATGTCCAAGGGCTTGACGATCCCTCCCCAGGCCATCTGCGAGTTGTGGGGCTTGCCTAGGATGTGGTGGGATTTGACAGTGGGCCCTGTTAAACCTCTATAAAAAGCTGCATGTATCCGCAAGTAGGCCTCACCAAAGCGACCGTGTGCCGCTCAAAGCGCACAAGCCCAAGTCCTGGTGTTAGGTGGGACGCTAAACAGCCCTGGCACGACGGCCCTCCGACGAGACAAGAGGTTTGCGCAGGCCCAATAAGCCGCCTGGAAAACCAATCATTACGAACAATATAAGAGATAAAGCGACTCGATGTAATCGACAAAGACCTAGGCGACGAATACAGGATCACGATTGGAAGCTTGGAACATGGAATTGCAGGTCGCTAGGTTTCGCAGGTTGCGACAGGATGATCTACGATGAATTTCATCCCCGCAACTTCGACGTCGTGGCGCTGCAGGAGATTTGCTGGACAGGACAGAAAGTGTGGAAAAGCGGGCATCGAGCGACTACCTTCTACCAAAGCTGTGGCACCACCAACGAGCTGGGAACCGGCTTCATAGTGCTGGGTAAGATGCGCCAACGCGTGATTGGGTGGCAGCCAATCAACGCAAGGATGTGCAAGCTGAGGGTTTAAGGCCGTTTCTTCAACTACAGCATCAACAACGTGCACTGCCCACACGAAGGGAGACCCGACGACGAGAAAGAAGCGTTCTATGCACAGCTGGAGCAGACATACGATGGATGCCCACTGTGGAACGTCAAAATCGTCATCGGTGACATGAACGACAGGTAGGAAGGGAGGAAATGTATAGACCGGTCATCGGACCGGATAGTCTGCACACCGTATCGAATGACAACGGCCAACGATGCATAAACTTCGCAGCCTCCCGCGGAATGGTAGTCTGAAGCACCTTCTTTCCCCGAAAAAATATCCACAAGGCCACATGCAGATCACCTAACCAAGAAACGGAAAACCAAATCGACCACGTTCTAATCGACGGTAAATTCTTCTCCGACATCACGAACGTCCGCAAATTCGCAGCGCAGTGCGAATACTGAATCCGACCACTACCTCGTTGCAGTATGCCTGCGCTCAAAACTATCGACGGTGTACAAAACGCGTCGAAGCCGGACGCCGCGGCTTAACATTGGGCAGCTACAAGAAGGTAGACTAGCCCAAGAATACGCGCAGCAGCTGGCAGTGGCACTTCCAACGGAAGAGCAGCTAGGCGCAGCGTCTCTTGAAGATGGCTGGAGAGATATTCGATCCGCCATTGGTAGCACCGCAACCGCTGCACTTGGCACGGTGTTCCCGGAACAAAGAAACGACTGGTATGACGGCGAATATGAGCAATTAGTGGAAGAGAAGAATGCAGCATGGGCGAGATTGCTGCAACACCGCACGAGGGCGAACGAGGCACGATATAAACAGGCGCGGAACAGACAAAACTCGATTTTCCGGAGGAAAAAGCGCTAGCAGGAAGATCGAGACCGTGAAGAGACGGAGCAACTGTACCGCGCTAATAACACACGAAAGTTCTATGAGAAGTTAAACCGTTCACGTAAGGGCGTGCCACAGCCTGATATGTGCAAGGACATAAACGGGAACCTTCTTACGAACGAGCGTGAGGTGATCCAAAGGTGGCGGCAGCACTACGAAGAACACCTGAATGGCGATGTGGCAGACGAAGATGGCGGTATGGTGATGGACCTGGGAGAACACGCGCAAGACATAATTTTACCGGCTCCGGATCTCCAGGAAATCCAGGAGGAGATTGGCCGGCTGAAGAACAACAAAGCCCCTGGGGTTGACCAACTACCAGGAGAGCTATTTAAACACGGTGGTGAGGCACTGGCTAGAGCGCTGCACTGGGTCATTACCAAGATTTGGGAGGAGGAAGTTTTGCCGCAGGAGTGGATGGAAGGTGTCGCGTGTCCCATCTACAAAAAGGGTGATAAGCTAGATTGTAGCAACTACCGCGCAATCACATTGCTGAACGCCGCCTACAAGGTACTCTCCCAAATTTTATGCCGTCGACTAGTACCAACTGCAAGGGAGTTCGTGGGGCTGTACCAGGAGGGTTTTATAAGCGAACGCTCCACCACGGACCAGGTGTTCGCCATTCGCCAAGTACTGCAGAAATGCCGCGAATACAACGTGCCCACACATCATCTATTCATCGACTTCAAAGCCGCATATAATACAATCGATCGGGACCAGCTATGGCAGCTAATGCACGAACACGGATTTCCGGATAAACTGACACGGTTGATCAAAGCGACGATGGATCGGGTGATGTGCGTAGTTCGAGTTTCAGGGGCATTCTCGAGTCCCTTCGAAACGTGCAGAGGGTTACGGCAAGATGATGGTCTTTCGTGTCTGCTATTCAACATCGCTCTGGAAGGGGTAATACGAAGAGCAGGGAGTAACAAGAGTGGTACAATTTTCAATAAGTCCGTTCAGCTATTTGGCTTCGCCAACGACATAGATATTATGGCACGTAACTTTGAGAAGATGGAGGAAGCCTACATCAAACTGAAGAGGGAAGCTAAGCGGATCGGACTAGTCATCAACACGTCGAAGACAAAGTACATGATAGGAAGAAGCTCAAGAGACGACAATGTGAGCCACCCACCGCGAGTTTGCATCGGTGGTGGCGAAATCGAGGTGGTAGAAGAATTTGTGTACTTGGGCTCACTGGTGACTGCCGAAAATGACACCAGCAGAGAAATTCGGAGACGCATAGTGGCTGGAAATCGTACATACTTTGGACTCCGCAAGACGCTCCGATCGAATAGAGTTCGCCGCCGTACCAAACTGACTATCTACAAAACGCTCATTAGACCGGTAGTCCTCTACGGACACGAGACCTGGATGATGCTCGTGGAGGACCAACGCGCACTTGGAGTTTTCGAAAGGAAAGTGCTGCGTACCATCTATGGTGGGGTGCAGATGGCGGACGGTACGTGGAGGAGGCGAATGAACCACGAGTTGCATCAGCTGTTGGAAGAACCATCCATCGTTCACACCGCGAAAATCGGACGACTGCGGTGGGCCGGGCACGTAGCCAGAATGTCGGACAGTAACCCGGAGAAAATGGTTCTCGACAACGATCCGACGGGCACAAGAAGGCGAGGTGCACAGCGGGCAAGGTGGATCGATCAGGTGGAAGATGACTTGCGGACCCTCCGTAGACAGCGTGGTTAGCGACGTGTAGCCATGTACCGAGCCGAATGGAGAAGACTCTTATATACCGCACAGGCCACTTCGGCCTTAGTCTGAATAAATAATAAATAATAATAATACATTTCTGCCGCGTTGATGTCTAAAGTACCATTGATTGGCAATCATCAGTGAAAGCAGCTCTCAAGTCACAATTTTCTTGCAAAAATTCATGCGAGCCATGCCGACGAAAGACACTGGATGGTTTTTCACTGAAACGCTACAGATGCAGAAACTAACGTCATGGATGCAGGGACCGCTACCGATGCCATCGTTATGTCCGATCTCCCTGTCTACCTACCGTGGATCCTCGAACAGAAATGACGCGCAACGAGTCCAGAGAAAGTGAAACGGTGGGCCAAAAGGGCCGTAACTTACATCATTCTGATGTCCTTGTTGGGAATGCATGAACGGGATTGGTTAATTCTGAAATTTTCACTGGATATAACAAGAATTTAAATTTTCAATAGTTCATCGTAAATAATCAAAAGTTTCAATAAAATTGAAAATTTCTGCAGTGTTTACGAGTCAATTGATATATAAATCTTAAAAAAATGTTTACGGTGAATGATGAGAGGAGTGAAAGAAAAAACATCAAATGTAATAACAAATTATTAAGCGGATTTTGCATAAAAATTATTTGGAAGCACTGGCCACCACCTCGTCGAAGCAACCGACTGAGGAAACATCAAGGCAGTCAGAATTGAGTTGTCACATCCTATCCTAGGTGAAAACAACAACGAACTCCACCGGTTTGTACCGATTCAAGCTCAGCGGAGCACACCTAAATGGATGCTGCAACAAGAAAATCAACAAACGTTCTGTCTCCTAACTCTAAACAAAAACAAACCGCATTTGTTTCGTCTTTCTTCTAAACCCCAAATATAGATTCGTCGTTGGGTTTTGCACTGCTTGAGAACTGAAACGGCAGTAAGCAATCCGAAGAATAGTCGCTTTGGGGCATTTCCTCATTTTCTATTAGCAGTTTCGGAAGCTTTCCTTGATGTGTCTTCGCTACAATGGCCAAGCAACCGTAAAATCAGACACCACAAACACTCTTTCCCTCATACCTAAACACATCCTCGTTGTTAGTTGACGTGGGCCTTGGTGTGTCTCCTGTCGAACCAATCCACCAGCAGATGTCCTTCCAGCAGTGCCTTCGAATGGATTTAGCATACCGTGAACTGATTTTATTAACATTTATGTAGCTTCTTATTGAAAACAAATTTTCTGACGATAATTTGGAGAGTAAAATTCATTCGAAAGAAATGATAAAACAAATTCTGCAAAATTTCCATTTTCTCTCCTAGGAACGGTTTACCAGCATCCAGCGAATGCGGAACCACCCAGATCCGACGCTTTTGGCCGTAATGGAAAACAGGGCTTCAGCAAACGACATCGCTTTACCAGATGAGATAACAGTGCCTTTGCGTCGCTCGAACCATGATGACAATTATAATTGCGGTGCTATGTGTGTGCAACACATTCCTAGACAACGCAACAGCCGGCATAAATGACCGGCTAAACCAGCCGGCAACACAAATATGTAAGATAAGATCTTTGGCAGTCAGCGCCGACAAAATATTGGTATGCAGTTGCCGGTGATGTTTTCTCGGCAATATTCACCCAATAACCTCCCGTCCACAATTGCCGCATCCCTGATGGAAGAGGCAAGAATTAACAATAAAAAAACGGTAACGCTTAGAGTGGATTGGTAACTCGAGCTGCTCCATACTGTGGAGCTTTATCTTTCCAATTTATTTTCCTATTGGCGCAATTTCTCCTGAGCCTATGAAAGGCGCGGCGTCTGATGTGGCGATTTCATATCATAATTCTCGAGACATATTACAAGAGAAGAGGATTATTTTGGTCGTATTACTTATCAAGTGGTGCTCTGCTTACTAGCGTAAACTTTTTTTGTATGAGAAATCCTATCATGGAATACCGTTCAGCCTATCCGGAAGAAAACGTCTTCCGTATCCGCATGGTTTGGGGCCAAATGCGTGGAAAAGTGTGGCATCATATCATATTTTTCTGGTTTAGCTGAGGTCCTTCCGCGTACCGGGATATGTCTGGATACGATAACGAACCATTATTGGAATGTGCTGCGAGCTTGTTGCTTTCGCTTCAACAACGATTGTTTGGATGCTTCTCAATTTTCGCGAGGCTCAACCATCGTCGGTGTCGGTCGGTCGTTGCCGCTGGGAGGTTATTTCCATTTTTGATTGAATATGGCGGAAGTTAATTGCTTTGACGGAACTGATGCTTCGCTCCGGCAGTATAGGAGCTCGGGCTGACACTTCCTTTCTTCTTCTATCTTGACTCGACAACGGTAGGAAACGTCTCACAGCCTTTTTCGTTGGCATCTATATGAGTTGCCGCGTTTATAACGGAAATTAACTTCTCGCCTGTTAACAAACAAGGTGCCACTTGGGACGAGCGACTGTTGAACGGTGATTTGTCTGTCAACTGGTACTGGTACGTTTCTGTATAAGCGCTATTCTGGCTTTTTTTTTAAGATTTAACATGTATTTCAAGAGACACAATAAATTACTGGACAATGTCTACCGACGGGATGGCCACCCGTTTAACACGTGATAAAATAAAATCGGCGCGAATCTCCGTGAAAAACCAAGCTTTCAGTGAAGCAGCAATCAGTCCCGCTTCGTAAGGTGCGATGGATTCATTTACGACAGATTCCATAAAATTCAACTTTTCGTATTTAAATTCATTCTTATTTTTCAATTTTAAGCTTACCAATAAGTTTATACACCAAGCGTTTGATCACGCGGTGCTTTATCTTTGATTTTTGCCTTTGAGATATCGTAACAATTCCAACAAATCGTGGTTCTTCTTTATCTTGATGTAGAATATTTCTAAGATCGGTCCATTCTTTTGACGATACATTTTTTTCAGAACCGAGACTTAAGCTGAACATCCGGACACGATCTGCTTGATCATCTCTCCTACTGTACTGCACTTCCTGCAGCAAACTTTCACGTTTCGTTTATTAGTATGATAGTTTTTCTTCTTAATTACCCGGTTCTGGATGGCTACCACAAATTCTTCTATTTTTTTAAAAGACTTCACACCGCGCCAGCCCAGTCACGTATTCACCGCCGCATTGTCGAAACATTCCAGCTCCAGTTGATGAAGGATCGTTCCCGTATTCGATCATAAAAAGAGTGATTTGCTCCAAATTATCCACACTTTAATCTGGAACAAATGATGTATAGGTGATTTGGAATGGGGAAGATGATGGCCTGTGTTGCCTGATGGTGTTGATACAGGTCCTCCATCTCGCAAAATATTATGTCAGAACATCAAAACCTCGCTGGAGCTTTGCGCACTGATTACTGCTTGTTTTTAGGCGAAGTATTGGCGCATGGAAATCCGTTTCGCTGATTGGGATCACCCAATAAACATCGGAAGAAGTGAAAGCGTTTATTCAGCCAAAAATAGTTTTCTTCAACTAAAAATCTAGATTATTAAGTCAAAATTGTTTGTTGGGCAGGAGTGTAAGGACACCCGGTATTGAAAAGAAAAAAAATCCGTCTGTGAAAACAAAATTCGGCGGAAATCCGCAGTGCTTGAGAGCAACGAAATCTGATTTGTTGTCAGCAAAAAGAAGTTTTTAACAGAATGAAACAGACAACTTGTTCACCTCTTGCCACCTCTAACATTAAAATAAAATAAAAAGAGCTGCAGGGAAATGTTGGGTCCAACCAACATTCCAACATCGGGCCAATTCTTCAGGTCGGTTCCATGCACTTTTTTCATATTTTGTTTTTCATTTTCATATGGCTGAATACCATTAGGAATTTATTTCCTTATTAAGTGTGTGAAGTGAGAAATAAGAAACAAAAGGTGCGATTTTCAAAGTGAGAAGTGAAACGTTTGAAGTGAGTAATGAGTAGTGAGGTGTAACAGGTGTAAGTAATTAGAAGCGAGATGTTCGAGTGCGTAGTAAAAAGCGAGAAATAAGAATGAGAGAGCTAGCTAAACTTAAAGTTTTGGAAAGAAGGAAGAAAAGAAGAAAGAAATAAGAAGAAAGAAGGAAGGATGAAGAGGGAAAAAAAGAAAGAAAGAAAGATGAAGGAAGAAGGAAACAGGAAAAAGGAGAAGAAAGTTGGAAGAGGAAAGAATAAAGGATAAATAAGGAAGAAGGAAGCACGAAGAAGAACGCAGGAAGAGGCAGAAGAAAGATAAAAGAGTAAGGGTAAAGGAAGAAGGATGGAGAAAGCAAGAAGAAGTAAGAAGGGGAAAAATAATGTAGGGGGAAGAAGAACGAAGGAAGAAAGAACGAAGCAATTAGAATAACCAAATAAGGAAGAAGAAAGTAGGAAAAATGAAGAAGATAGGCGGGAGGGAAAATGAAGAAAAGGGAAGCAGATAAGCGGAGCAATGAATAGGAAGAAGAAAGAAAGAAAGAAGAAGAATGAAGAAAAGAATAAGGAAGAAAACAGAGTTGAAGGAGAAGGGAAGAATTAGAAGACAGAAGGAAGACGGAAAAAAGAAGAAATGATACGGAAAAAGAAAGAAGGAAGAAGAAGAAAAAATGAGGTGAAGCAAGAAGGATAAGGAAGTTAAGAGGGAATGTGGAAGGGAGAAAAAGGAATAAAAAAAAGGAATAAGAAAGAAAGGAGAAGGAAAAAATATGAAGAAAGAAGGAGATAGGAATAAGAAAGTAGTCGAAAAGAAGAAAGATGGAGGAAGAAATAAAAGAAAGAAGGAAGAAGAAGAAAGATGAGAGAAGGAATAAGAAAAGAAATAAGGGAAAAGGAAGAAGAAGGCGGACGAAGAAAGAAAAAAGAAGAAGGCATAATTAATAAGAAAGAAGTAAGGAGAAAGATGGGTGATGGAAGGGAAAGAAGCAAAAACAAAAAATAAAAAGGAAGAAGAAAAAGTGAAATAGAGATAAAAAAATGAAAAAGCAGACCTAAGAAGAAAGAAGCAAAAATGAAAAAGGAAGAAGGAGAAAAAGAAGAAAGATAAAATGTAAGAAGAAGAAAAAAGAAGCCAAAAAAAAAGGAGGGAAGAAAGGGGATGGAAAAAAGAAGAATGACGAAAATAGCAGCAGGAAGAAAAAAATAAAAATAAAAAGCATAAATGAAGTAGGAAAAAGATACCAGGAAAAAGGAAGAAATAAAAATGAAGAATAGTGGAAGAAGAAAGAAAAAGAAATAAATGGGGGAAAACTTCTCACTTTTAATTCTCAATTCTCACTTATCACGTCTGACTAGTCAAGCCCCACTCCCAAGTAACAATACGCGCTGCTGACACCAGGCGTAGGATTGCCAATCCGGTGATGGCGAGTTCGATTCTCGGTCCGGCCTAGGATATTCGGCTCTTTGGGCATAGTGTATCCATTGTACTGGCCATACAAAATACATACTCATGCAATGGCGGGCATGGAAAAGCCTGGAATAGATCAATTAAGGAAGAAGAAGAAGAAGAAGAAGAAGAAGAAGAAGAAGAAGAAGAAGAAGAAGAAGAAGAAGACGATGAAATGAAAAATTTGACGAATCTTGAGGAAATTTCAAAAGGTTTTCAAAAATATGTTGAGGAAATTTCAAAGAATTTTTAAAGATCGACAGCTTCTTATATAAAGTTACTGAGTATCAAATCATTCAGAATTTAAACTTGCGGGCCGTCACGAAATTTTCTAAATTTTGAACCTTAATAACGCCTTTATCTTTGTTATTATCTATTGCGTTTATTTGACAGGCTCAGGGGTGTATAACACTTAACGGAGCCGAGACTTTATGATATTTACAATCGATATCATCTTATTATCAACAGTTAGTAAAGGGAAAGGGTATAGACCAAGATACTCGTGGCGACTCAAGGTTAGATTGCGTAATTTCAGGACGGACTAGGTAGGGATTTAAGTTTGAGGTATTACAGCTGCTCATCCGGGTATTTGACGTCATTAACGGTATAGCGTAGCGTCGGGCTCAAGTTGTGGTTCGTCAGGGAGCATCTTCCTGATGGCCATAGCTTCGTATTACACAGAACAATAAGACAAAAACAAAACAAAACGAGAAATAAAAAATAGGGGAATTAGACTTTTATGTCAGACGAGCAAAGAAAGGCATAGATGGCCTGCATATAAACCACATCGCGATCCCCCAAAACACCTCTTACTTCCCTGTAGGGTTGTTTACCTCGGGCCACAAGGGTATCCAATAGTTGCTCTCTGGAGGCGTCGTTTTCCGAGCAATACCAAACTACGTGATCGATGTCATCGTAACCGGCTCCACACCTACATAGGTTGCTATCGACCAGGTTTATTCTATAGAGGTGTGCGTTTAGTGAATAGTGATTGGACATAAGTCTTGACATCGTGCGAATGAAGCCTCGGCTTAAGTCCTCACCTCTGAACCACGCTCGCACAGAAACTTTAGGAACTATGGAAAACAGCCACCGTCCAAGTTCATTGTGTGACCAAATCATTTGCCAATTTTGAAGAGTACTCTGACGGACTAATGGAAAAAACTCGTTGTTCGAGATTTGTCTATCATAAACTTCACCTTCCTGTGCGCCCACCTTTGCTAGCGAGTCCGCCTTCTCATTGCCATAGATTAGGCAATGGGATGGGACCCATACAAAGGTAATCTTGAATGATCTTTCGACCAAATTACGCATCTGCTCTCTTATCGTTGTAAGAAAGTAAGATGCGTGCTTAACAGGTTTCATCGACCGGAGTGCCTCGATAGAACTAAGACTATCCGAGAAGATGAAATAATGGTCTACGGGCTGATCGGAAATTATCCCCAAAGCGAAATTAATTGCTGCCAGCTCAGCAACATAAACCGAACACGGTTCTTGAAGTTTTCGGAAGGTGGTTGAATTTACATTGAAAACACCGAAGCCAGTGGATCCGTTGATGCGAGAACCATCAGTGAAGTATCTGTTATTGCAATTGACATGTTCATATTTTTCAGAAAAAATGGAAGGGATAGATATTTGTCGAAGATAATCTGGTATTCCTTGAATAGCGTGTTTCATGGACAGATCGTATTCAATTGAGGAACTGTCATTGACGAAGTGAACTCGAGGTGAATTATAACATGGAAGACATAGATCTGACGATATGTAGTTGAGATAGACTCGCAGGTATCTTGAACGATGAACCAGTTCAAGCATATTATCGAAGTTTTCTAATACAAGTGTGTTACTTGTTCCACATTTGATCAGTATTCTGAATGAGAGCTCCCAGTAACGGTGCTTTATAGGAGTGACTCCAGCAAGCACCTCCAGGCTCATGTTATGCGTCGAATGCATACAGCCAAGAGTAATACGCAAATAGCGATATTGAATTCGTTCCAATTTGATTAGGTGACACTCAGCTGCTGAGAGGAAGCAGAAAGAGCCATACTCTAAAACAGAGAGAATAGTCGTTTTATATAGTTTGATGAGGTCTTCCGGGTGAGCGCCCCACCAAGTTCCGGAGATAGAACGGAGAAAATGGATCCTTTTTCGGCATTTCTCTAACAAATAATCAATATGTGTTTTCCAGGTACACTTGGAATCAAACCAGACCCCAAGGTATTTAGAAGATAAAGATTGGTTTATGTCATCTTTCAACAGCTTTAGTTTCAGTTGAACTGGGTACCGCTTCTTAGTAAACACTACCAGAGTTTTTTGCGGAGAGAACTGGATCCCTAAATGTCTGGCCCAAACAGTCAGGACATCTGCAAGTTGTCTAAGCGTGCATTGTCCTTCCAAACAATTGTCAATATCTTTAATATAGAAATTGTAAAGCAAGGGACTTAAACATGAACCTTGGGGAAGGCCCATGTAGCTATTTCTGGAAGTTGTCAGAGTGCCGAGAGTAAAGTTCATGTGTTTTACTGACAACAAATTGTACAAGAAATTATTCAAAATAACGGGTAATCCACTACTGTGCAGATTTTCCGACAGTACTTCTATGGAAACAGAATCAAAAGCGCCCTTAATATCCAAGAAAACTGAAGCCAGTTGCTCCTTGTGCGCATAGGCCAGCTGTATATCTGAAGAGAGCAACGCTAGACAATCATTTGTTCCTTTACCTTTTCGAAAACCGAATTGAGAATTTGACAGTAATGCATTTTGCTCGACCCAATGGTCAATTCTTGAAAGGATCATTTTCTCCAATAATTTCCTCATGCACGATAGCATGGCAATCGGTCTATCTATCTAGCTATTGACCTATTGACCTGTCGCCATTCTGGTGGTACGATGTTGTACTCCATGAAACAGTTGTACAGGTCAAGTAATCGTCTTTTCGCGATATTTGGGAGGTTTTTTTTAGAAGATTGAATTTGATATTATCGCATCCCGGAGAAGAATTGTTTGATGAAAGAAGAGACATAGATAGTTCCAGCATTGAGAATGGTCCACCCAAAAAACCGGGATCAAGCGTAGATTCTCGAAATAGCGGTTCTGCTGGTACGGAATCTGGACAGACCTTTTTTGCGAAGTTGTATGTCCATCGATTGGAGTATTTTTCACTCTCGTTGGTGGAAATGCGGTTCCGCATGTTTCCAAAGTGTTGTCATTGAGGTTTCTCGTGATAGTTCCTCGACAAAACGTCGCCAGTAGCTACGTTTTTTAGCCTTGAGAAGATTTTTGAGCTTTCTTTCAAGCCTCAAATACTCTTCGAAAAGCTCAGACCTTCCGTGTTTACGAAAAGCCTTAAAGGCATCAGATTTCTCAGAATACAACTTAGTACATTCATCATCCCATCCAGGAGTGGCTGGAATAACGGGCTTGGTGGCATATGGACCACTTTTGCCTCATACGCAGGAGGTCGTGGGATCAATCCAGGCTCGTTCCATTCCTCTTTCTTTGTATCTTTCCATATATTTATCATATTCTAGCAATCGCTAGAACTGAAAATGGGCTTTCATACCATTTCCATCGTCTATCCCTATACCTACAACTTGATTAGTTCTAGCAGGTAACTGTTAGAATTCGAAATGAGCGAAATCGTTTCGGCATCTAATTAGAATACTACACCATCCTTTCATAACTATCACATCGGCAACCCGTTAACCAAGACGAACCTCTGCCATAAAACCTTAGCCCCAAGATTCCAATAAAATTCCGCAGGAACTCGTGGCGAGTGCAGAGGTGTTCTCGGCTTGCAGTGGGCGAGTGACTGCATCATCATTTCCTTTCCATCCCGATGACCGTGAGGACGTGGCCAGCGTCGTTATCGACTATCCAAAAATACTAGAGTTCTCGGACTGTGCACATTGAGGTTGGACAGCAAATCCCATGCTTCCATCCATTGGTTCCCTGTGCAATTGCGATTGTTCTGATCGATCACGGAGTAGCAACTACGAAATGCACGGTCATCATGCTTATGCTCATGCTCATGCTCATCATCCCATCCAGGAGTGGCTGGTCTTCTTATGACAGATGTACTTGGAACGCGTCGATTCTGAGCTTCTAGTGCGCTTTTATGAATCAATTCGGTAAGGAATCGATACTCATCCAGTGGAGGAAGAATATCAGTTGATTCAATACCAATGTTTACCGCCGATGCAAATTTTTGCCAGTCAATGTTTTTCGTGAGGTCGAAAGGAACATTAACTGGCACTGATCGTTGATACCCGCTTTTGATTGTGGTGACTATTTCGGCATGTGGTCACTACCATGGGGATCTTGGATTACCTTTCACGTGCAATCTAATGATAATGAATTAGAGCATAAAGACAGATCTATTCGACTTTCCTGACCTTGAGGTCCTATTCGAGTTACTTCGCCTGTGTTCAAAATATTCAAGTTGAAATCGTCGCACAAATCATAGAAAATAGGCGCTCTGTTATCGTCTCTAGTTTCGCCCCATGCAATACCATGTGCATTCATATCACCCAGAATTAAAACTGGGGATGATAAAGAGAGACTGCGCTCAAAGATGCCGACGATTAAGTGAGGCATTTGGGGGAATATACACTGAAGCTATGCAAAGGTTTTTATTCTTTACATTTACTTGGCATGCGACGATTTCTAAACAATTAACAGTCGGAATGAATTCTGTAGAAAGTGTGACATTTTTGATTCCCAAAGGAACGCCACCATAATGATAATTCCGATCTTGGCGAGTAATGTTAAAATCGTGAAAGTTGATTTCATCTTCAGAAGAAAGTCATATTTCGCAGAGTGCAAATATATCGCCATCGGAGTAGCGAATCAAAAACTTGAACACGTCAATTTATGTTTCAGACTATGACAGTTCCACTGCAGCACAGTGATTGTATCTTGTATGGCAGTATTATCCATCGAAAGATACAAGTCCTGCAAAGAAGGGGCCATGAAACAGTCAATTGCTTCAGATAACTTTCAACTGTTGGAATAAAGAGGTCAATGATTGGCCTCAATGAATTCGGAATATTGAACAAGTTCAAAATACGATCCACAAGATCCTTAAAGGATATCAATCCTCGCTTGGACGAGATTCTTTTCTTAGAAGTGCGAGTAGCAGTTTTCTGCTCAGAGATATTCCTTGCCTGATGTTTCTTTGTAACATCAGTTTTAGGCAATGGCGGGAATGTCTTACTGCAACATGGGTCAAAAGGAGCAGTATAGACAGGCTGCTTCGGAATTTTAAATAATCCCCCATTACCATCAGATTTCGGCAAGCTTCTAGGGATGATTTTTGTTTTCTTACGGCGCAATCCCGAGGAAGAGAGTTTCTTCCTCTTTTCGGGTACGTGTACGTCCGCAGAATCATCCATATCGGCTACGTCAGAGTCCAATTCGTCTATGGAAATGACATCATAAAAATCACTAACTTGAACGGCAGCTGAAATAGCAGCCGTTGCGTTGGCAGTTGCGGATGTCGACATTGTTGTTTCAAAAGGGCGAAAGTCGCAAACGTAAACATTGACTTCTTTCGCTGATTTCAGGAAGATTAGAGACTTCTGGCCGTATTTTCCACTTCCGTTCGATAGAAGACGCGGAGCGCCACCAGTTCCAAGTGGTTGTTAGCTGGGAGCGGTCCTAGTTGTTGAGGAATTTGCAGGAAAAGTCATTGTTTACGTTTGCGACATTGGCCCTTATGAAACAACCGTGTCGATGTGTCTTGCGACTTCACCATTTCTGCATACGACTGCTTAGAGCGCTGTACTAATGAACGCTTCCATGCCACAATAAGCGCACTTTGTAACTTGTTGTTGGCAGGACTCCTCCCTATGCTTTTCAAAACATTTGCCACAACGGGGCTTGTTGTCGCAAAACTCGGCAGTGTGCCCCAACTGTTTGCAGTTGGTACAATTGAAAACTCTGGGTACAAAAAGACGCACCGGAAACAACATATTTTCGATATCTACATATTTTGGGAGTATCGAACCGGCAAACGTTACCCGTAGCGAACCTGACTTCGAATATACTTTTTTTCCATCTACCATGGCTGCTGAATGCAATTCCTTGCAGTCCAGAATGTCCACGGTAGATTGCAGGGCATTCTTTAAACGGCCTTTTCCTGCAAGTACATCCTTGCAAGTCAGGCTCGCTGCGTTAATTACGCCTTCAACCTCGACCTCCCGCGAGGGCACATAAATTAAATATTCCACATTATAGTTCTGGTCTTTTGCGATAGCATTTGCATCCTGGTATGTAGGTGCGGTTACACGTAGTTTGTTCCGATTGATCTGATGAAAATCAGTTTTCGGAAAACGACGCGTCAAATCACGTTTGATTCCTAGGAAATCAATACTTTTCGCTTTCTGCCGAAAGTAAACAACTCACGGCCCAGGATAAGATGCTTGGTAGAAACGCGTGCGGACAACGTTATCTTTTGGAGGCGTTTCGCCTCCGTTTTCTACTTCCACCAAACTCGGATTGAATCAATAATAAATGTAAAAAAAAATGTGAAAGATAGAGTGAAAAAACTTAAAACTAAACTAATTCAATACTTTAGTAAGTAAGACAAAACCAAAAAAAAATAAGAGAAAAAAAATAAATTAAGCGCAAAAAAAAATAAAAAAAAACGATTACCCTGTTTTTGTCGCACTCTAAGCTAGCCGACAGTAACTGGCGGGAGACAAACAACAGTTCAACCACTGTTGTGTTTTTTTTTTTCTTGAGCAAGGTAAACGGAAATCTGCAACCAGACACCTGGAGGTACTCAGGTAGTGTGGGGATGGGTATGTCATGTAACTCTTACCCGACCCACTAAAACCAAAACCCTTTCGCCAGTCCGTACCCCCGGCCCGCAATTAAGCAATACATCAGGGGGGGGGGACTATTGAGAACGCTCACGCCTATGCTAACGCACTTGACGTCAATACACACAACATCGACTTCAAGGGTGGCTACCTCACCACCCGTCGATCGCAAGCTATGATAGTAACCTAACGGTCCGTATCATAATCTCACGTTGGAGACGAGCACCCCGACAACAACCACCGCGCGTGAACCGCAATGACCTCTATATCTACATACTGAGGTCCCCGCAGCCCACCCGCGACATGTTGGTTGTCGGGGTGAGCAAGGTGTTCACTGCATCACAGGTGCCCTTACTGCACTCGTTGGTTTTGTTCAAGACGCCACCACCGCTGCAGTTTCGACATGATCTGTTGAGATGCTGTGTTCACCGCATTCCATATAGCTTCTTCCCGGCACATCCTCTCGACGAGGTTGTCCGGGGTTGTATCCATACCACTAATAAGCAGCATGGTATTGCGTTCTACCTCGAATCGCGGGCATGCGAACATCACATGCTCTGCCGATTCTACCTCACCTACACATTCAGGACACTCCGCAGAATCTGCGAAGCCAAACCTGTGTAGGAATTTCTTAAAGCAGCCATGTTCAGACAACACCTGTGTTAGGTGGAAGTTGACTTGACCATGCTTCCTATCAACCCAGTTGGACACATCTGAAATCAGTCTGTGGGTCCAACGACCTTTGACTGCGGTGTCCCATGCTCTTTGCCATTTGAGCAACGAAGCTGCTCTCTTGACACGTCGCACTTGCACCGAGTCCCTTTCGTTGTAGCACTCCACATCCTCCTCTAGGAGTGTGTCTATCGGCATCATTCCAGCTATAACGCACACCGCCTCATATGATATGGTGCGATATGCGCTCGCGACACGTAAGCACATCAGCCGGTGTACTCTGATCAATTTCTTTACATTGTACTCGGCTTTTAGTGCTACGGCCCATGCCGGCACGCCATAACGGATGATAGACAATGCTACGCCAGCTATCAGCCTACGCACTTGACTATGCACCGCCGATCTGTTGGACATCATTCGTGATAAAGATTTTATCGCCAATGAAGCCCGCTGACATGCATAATCGACGTGGCTCGTAAAATTGAGCTTATCATCGATCATCACGCCCAGATGCTTGAGAGACCTCACGGAGTTAACTGTGCAGGTCCCTACTCTTATCCTAGCCTGTTGCAACCCATGACGGTTATGCACTACCACGACTTCCGTCTTTTGGTGTGCAAGGGATAACCGTCTCGAGTTGAGCCATTCCTCCACTCTGCCAATCGCGTATGAAGCCTTCAGTTCGACTTCGTCGAGAGTGTCACCTGCTACTTCTAGCATTACGTCATCCGCGAAGCCTTCTATCTTTACTCCGGCCGGGAGACTTAAGCGCAATACTCCGTCGTACATAATATTCCACAGAACCGGTCCGAGGATCGATCCTGTGGAACACCCGCAGACACTACGATCGACTTTTGACCAGCATCAGTGTCGTATAACAACACCCTATTCTGAAAATAGCTTTTCAGTATCCTGCACAGGTAATCCGGAACTCTCAATCGGTGCAGGAGTCAGCAATTGCTGCCCAGCTAGCATTGTTAAACGCGTTTTTACATCAAGTGTAATCAACGCGCAGTACCTAATACCTCTTCTGTTTAAACCTCTCGCTATCTTTGCCGTATCCGTTACCGCTCGAATTGCTTCGATGGTAGAACGGCCCTTACGGAAGCCATACTGGTTGCTAGATAAGCCACCAGCACACTCTGTATAGGCCGACAATCTATTCAGAATGACCCTCTCTAGCAGCTTTCCAGCTGTGTCGAGTAAACAAATTGGTCTGTATGCCGAAGGATCCCCGGCTGTTTGCCAGGCTTCGGTAATAGCACCAATTTCTGCCGTTTCCATCGATCTGGGAAGTTTCCTTCGTCCATGCATCTCTGGAGGCAGCTCCTGAACATATCTGGATTGGCAAGAATGGCGTGTTTAAGGGCCAGGTTTGGAATACCATCCGGGCCTGGCGCCTTATTGAGCTTAAGTTTTCTTGCTGCTACGATAAGCTCTTCGTTAGTCACTAACGGTACCACGTCCAGCTGACTCGTATGGAGTAGCGGGCCAGTTCGATGATTCATGCCTCGGAAACAACCCGTCTACTATTTTGGCCAACATCCCCGGAGATTTCTCAGGTGGCGTGCTATTAGTCCTAGCCATCACCATCCTGTATGCATCTCCCCATGGATTATCGTTTGCCATCCTGCACAGCCGCTCGAAGCAGGCTCTCTTACTACATTTAATCTCGTAGTTCAGAGCTCTGCTCGCTGTCTGGAACACCCTGCGTCTCTCGACCTTTTCAGCGTCTGTTCTGGCACGTCGCAGCCTTCTCTTTGCTCTAAGGCAGGTTCTACGAAGGTCCGCAATTGTGTCAGTCCACCAGTACGCAGGTTGCCGATTTCCGGGGGGTTTGGTCCTCCTAGGCATCGTCACATCGCATGCACGGGTTAGTACATCGATTAACTCGTCGCCACTTAATCCCGTTGTTCGCGTCTCCCATCGTAGTGATTCTTCCATGAGTTCTGGGTTGAACTGCGAGGTGCGCCATCCTAGATCGGCTTTGCCGATCCGCCTTGTGGTTGCTACGGGGTATACCGGATCATAAAACGGATTTCCTGATGATCGCTGGAGGTATGCCCCTCATGAACCTCCCATTCTGGCTCCACCGTCCATCCCGCGCTGCAGAAGGTCACATCGATGCATGAATCACCGCTGGGTCCCCTGAACGTTGGCACTTGGCCTTCGTTCAGCAGGACTACGTTTAGTACCGCTAGCGACTCTAGCAGGGTATGACCTCTAGCGTTTGTGAACCGGGATCCCCAGTCCACTGCCCACGCATTGAAGTCGCCTGCTACAACTAACGGTTTTAAGCCAGTTAGTCTTGCTGCAAGAATATCTACTACCCTAGTAAACTGCACTATACTCCACCTGGGAGGACAGTAGCAGCTACAAAAGTAAACACCGTTTACCTTTGCTATAACGAAACCCTCATCGTCAGGTGATGATATTATCTCCTGGATGGGATATCGCCCGCAAGTCCAGATGGCCACCATCTGGGACTTATCCGCAATCAACTACCGTTACCGGCAGGGATGCGGTAAGGATCGGACAGCAAGGCTACATCAGCTTTACACTCAGTAACCGACTGTTGTAGCAGCAATTGGGCCGCCTCGCAGTGGTTCAGGTTAAGCTGTGTTACCTGCGTGTCTGGATCCTTCTAGAGGCCGGACAAGCCTGGACACCGGTGAGGTGTCTGTTGTCTGTACCCGGGGACAGATCAGACACCTTGGTGCAGCCTGACAGGTGCGAGCTTGGTGGCCTTCAGCTCCACACCTACGGCATAGCTTACTGCGATCAGGTCCTTTACAGTCATAAGACTTATGACCGTTGCCAAGACACCTGAAACAGGTCTGAAGTGGTTGGCTTATACTTAGCGGACATACCGACCAACCCACTTTCAGTTTAGCCTTATCCATTACCTTTTGGCCTCAGCCTGAGGTACTTGGAATGAGGCAACCTGCATTCCGCGAAGCTTTTGCGTAACCGAACCGTAGATTCCTGGATCTCGACATTGCACTGATCTCTCAGTGCGTCGACCAGGTCTCGAGCCTCGGTTACTTCATCCAGGCCCTTGCACTGGATGTTCGAAACTGGACATAGGGCTCTTACTTGAACCCCAAAGCCCAGAACTTCCTCTGACAACTTATTGTACTCAGAACTCTTCTGAGCAGCATCCCGCTTCAAGACGAGAATCATCTCGCCTCTCCGCGTCCTTCGGATGCAGTAGACATCCTCTCCTAGGCCAGTGAGTTTGTCATTATCTCTCATGGCCTTCAAGACTTCGGCGTAGCTCTTGTCGTCAGTACTGACGATAATCGCCTCACCTCTATCTTTACGCCTAACACCGACATTGGAAGGTTCACCCGTCGTCTTCTGGGCTCTACCCTTCTTAACGGTGGCGCGTATCGCTCCGCCTGCCGCTTTCTCTGCGGTCTGCTGTCGTTGTCGTCTCGCCTTCTTGGGGTTCACGACTTCCCTCCAGGGTAAGTCTTCCTCCCGGCGAGCTTCAGTGGTCCTCACTGGTGGAGGCACTGGGTTCAACGGCTTGAGATGGCCATCCTTTCGCTCGACCTTCTTCCTTCTCGCTGACTTCGGGGCTGCGGAATTCTCGACAGCTGTTTTCAGGTTCGCCTCCTGCGTAACCTTACTCAGCTTCGGGGTCGCTCCCGTTACTGCCATCCTCTTGCGGAGTTCCTCGACCTGGCTCTCCGCCAGTCGTTTACCCTCGGACAAGAGACGAATTTTCAATTCCGCCTCCTCTTTATCCTTATCCGCCTGCTTCCGCTCCTTGACGAGTTTGCGGAGCTCTTTCTCTGCACTCTTACTGGCCTCTAGTAGGGACCTCCACTCCGTTTTGGCCTCAACTACTAGGGCACAGAGTGCCTGTACAGCAAGTTTCAAGTCCTTGCTGTAGTTAACCCGGTTGTCTAGGAAGGACATAATCACGTCGGATACTTCCGTGACTACTTCCATCGTGTGACCACCGCGTTCTTCGTGGTTCGCCATCACAGATTTGATGACGCGGGTCAGGGTAGGGCCGTCCATCTTTACTTCAACCGGCACCTCCTCAGACCCTCCACGGGCTTCACCGTCGCCTTCCCCCGGCGATCTTTGGGGCGACCTTTCCAGGCCGCTGCGTCTGGTGAAAGGGTTCTCCTTACCACCATTCGCTTCACCTCCTTCCTTCGTCATTTTTATTTTTATGGGATTACTCATGTCTGATGGGTCCCCCTTGCGGCTGCTGTCGAATCCTGCTGGTGTAGTCGCCTTCACGATCCCATGGTTATCTATGCATACCTTGCGGCATGCAGGGAGGCCATGCGAGGGTTGACACTTTCGTGTTCAGAGCCAGATCAGCGCTAGTCAGGGAAAAGCATCTGAGCCTACTCCCACTCAGCTGCCAGCTGAGCGACAGGATTGTACCGCGTGCTACAAGGCCCGCCACGGTTTTAGGGGACGGAAGACAGCCTGGCCATTAGCCCATTCGCCGTTTCAGGTCGGTGTCACCCGGCCTTACTAAGAGAATAGAATAACCAGACTACCAGCCCTCGCGTTCACAATATCTCAATATCCAAAAACAAGACCAATAACATGCAACCAGTATACCATAATCAGGATCTTACTGGGATCAATCCTGATGTGCCAATGGCACTCCCTGGGCTTGTGCTTTTGAAGCGGCACACAGTCGCTTTGATAGAGTCTGCTTACGGGCACTTGTGGTTTTTTGGGAGGGATTTTAGCAGAGCCCACTGCTAAATCCCACCACGCCCTAGGCAGTTCTCCCTGACTCACAGACAGCTGGGGAGGGGTCGTCAAGCCCTTGGACATGGTCCATGCTGTCCCTACTGTCCCTGCTGCCCTGTCCCTGCTGCCCCCACTGTTGTGTGGTGAGCACAAAAGGGATGATGAAATGATAGCAAACTAATTTGGGTATACTTATACCTACACGGCCCCGTTCAGTAGGTAGCCGTCGTTGTCGATGTTGTCGATCCTCTTCTCGATGGATAGATGGATGATTTCGGATGGTGGTTAATCACAGATTAATCACTATATTTAATGCACGCACAACCCTTGTCGCACGTGCAGCTTCTTCGCGATCGCGAATCGCCTACGGCAACCACTATATATCCGCAGTGGGATAGCGCGGGATATAAAAAAACTCACTGATTTGAGAAAAAACTCACTGGGAATAAAGTAATTGCCTGCGATGAGACACGGTCCTTCACAACCGGCTGCTTCGAGCGATCGGCAAAGAATGGTTTATCTTTGTTGGATTTTAGAAATTTATGAATCATTCGACTTTAAAACTCTCCATCAATTTGCCAATTTCATTGAAATATTAATTCCCGTTGATCTGTTTAAAATTTAAATTCTTTATAAATGCAATAAAAAATCATCGGACATCAGATTGATGCAAGCTGCGGAGCCTTTGACTCACCGGTTCATTTTCTCTAGGCATAAAAAGACCCGTATTTTGCGTCACTTTTAATCGAGATTTTTCGAAGGCTGGTCGGCGGCGTCCGGTAGCGATTCCATCCGGGAAATAGCAGCGGCATCAGTGGCGTCAGTGGTGGCTATCGATGGTGGAGTACCGAATCATCGGCGGTCAAGCGTGGTGGAGCGCCGAATTATCGAGGTTGCTGATAATGATTGGGGACATTATTTGAAATTAATCGGTTCTTTACGGGACCACCATTACATTCGGTAGTAAGTTGAAAGAAATTTTCTTAAGAAGAACCGTTAACCACTAACGAATTCGTGGCTTCCAGTGAAATTTTCTTACGAGTGATTTAATATGCGAAAAGAGTAATACGAGAAAGCTGATCTAAGCAAATTTTCTTCGTAATACAAAACATAATCGTTTGTTGTCGATGCAAGCGGCGGCCGAGGGTGGGTGGTTGCCATTGAAAATTTATCTTCAACGGTGCCGTCTTTATCGGTTTGATTGTAATTGTTGAAAAGTTAAATTTTATCGCAAGATTCTAACTTGAGTTTTGTTTCTGTTAAATATTGAAATTGAAAATCGGTTCTTTTCAAGACCACCATTTTATACAAGAGAAATATGATCCGTGATGAATTTCTTGCAAAATGTAAAACATAACTGCTTTGCGATGGCAGAAAATTGCCATTCGTACAAGCTTAAAGTCAATCGCAGATTCCTGTAAAATTTCACCGAAATCCTAACAGCAGAACTGTTCGGTGAATGATTTTACAGATTTTCGGTGGTTTTGACAGTTGAACAAAAGAAAAAATACCAGAAAATCCGTGAAATAATTACCGAACAGTTCTGCTGTTGAGATTTCGGTGAAATGAAGAAAAATTCACCGAAATCTGTGAAATGATTTAAGTGTGTAGCAGAAGCACAAGCGCACGCCGGAGGGATTCACTTTTTTTTCACACGGATTGCGTCTAGCATTTCAGTGGCGAACCATCGAGTGTAAGCATATGCGGTATTTCGGAAAATTTCGTTTCAGGTGGTTCGAAACGAAATTCCACGGAATTTCGCGGAATTTGAGCATGGCGAAATCTGATTTCTTAATTTCGTTTCGTTTCGAAAAATTACAAAAATTTCGCTAGAAAAAACTAGCTTCAAACGAAATTTAACGGAATTCCGCGGAATTTCGAAACAAATTTAACTTAAACCATATATATTATCAAAAATTTTGGCTGCGCCGCTGAACTATATCGTAAAGTTGTTTTCAAAACTTTAGGTTATACACATTTTTCTATTAACGCTTACTACATAACCCCATTCTTAGTAGACAAATACGTATGTAGTTTTTTTTTCTATAAAACGTCTTCAGTGTTTCCAAGATTCAAATTCAAATTATGTGATATTTTTTTTAACTATTTGCACAATATGTAATATGAGTAATATAAATTCTCTATCTGCGTATACGTTTAGCAGATGTGGATACATAACTGAGTATCCCACTAAATAAAAAAATAAATCTAAGCATTAATTTCCTAATTTCGAGCACGATACTATAAAACCAGGCTGACAAGACAATATGAATAGAGGTGTGCGCCGGTCCGAAAATCGTCGGCGGCGGCGTTTGTCAGAATTTGGGCAGCGGCGGCGGCGTGAATCGGCGTGGAGATTTTTAACGTTTGTTTTTCTTTAAGTTTTTTTTCTGCATTTTTACAGGATGTTTTTAAGACTTCAACGGGAGAATCCTTTGCATTTCGTCGGAAAAATCGTCGGAAAAATCTGATGAATTTCTCTCGAAAATTCTCTGAGCTTCTCCAAAATATTAATTTGAAAATTATTTTCGGACTTTCCATGGAAACAACTTTGAAGTTTTGATAATTCTTCGGAATTTCCAAGGAAGCACTTTGGAATTTCCAAGGAAAATTGTTTGAGTTGCTACAGGAAAATGTTCGGAAAATCCACGGAAAGTTTCTGTTGAGTATTCTTCAAAATATACACAGAAATTCTTCAGATTTTCCGCTGGAGATTGTTAAAAATGTGGACATCAACAAAACAAAATTAGATTTCAACAGCGAATTTAACATAATTTTCATAAGAATATCATTGGAATTTACACAGGAATATTTTCAATTTTTTTTTGGAAAATTCTTCGAAATTTCCGAGGTGAATTTTATGGAATCTAAACCAAAATTATTCAGAGTTCCAGCATGATTTTTTTTTACGGGAAACTGTTTGGTATTTCAACGAAAAAAATCAGATTTTTGAAGGAATTTCTTTGGATTTTTTGGAAATTGTTGTATTGTAGAAATTCGTCGGAAAAATTCAAAACAAAATTATTAAAAAGAAGAAGGGTCGTTTGACCGAAAATCATTTGGCGAAAGCCATTAAGCCGAATAATACGTTAAGTCAAAAATCATCCAGCAGAATTGTTATTTGTTCGAAATGAACGTTTGGGCAAAACGGTTATACAACGAAAACCAGTTTGGCCAGAAATTTCATTTGGACAAAGCACTCTTCCCCAATACGTCATTTGGCTGATATGGTCGTTTGGCTGAATAGATGATAAGGCCGAAAATGTCGTTATGCCGAAATGGATGTTTGACAGAAAAGGTCAATTGATCAAAAATGATGCTTACTGTACGGTAATATGGTCAAAAATATCCAACAGTTTTTTTAGCTGAAAATGTCATTTTGCCGAAATGGTAGTTTGTCCGGAAAAGACATTTGATCGACTAGATCATTTGGCCGAAAACGTTATTTGGTGAAAATGGTCGTTTGGCAGAAAAAATCCTTTGGCCCGAAAATGTCCTTTCTGCAAAACAAACATTTCAGCCAAACAGCATTTTCTGCCAAATGGCCAATTCAGTCGAGCGACACTTTCGGTCGAATGCTTATTTCGGCCAAATGACCCTTTCGGCTAATTGAGCTATTCGGTCATCTGTTTTTTTTTCAGCCTAAGGAACTGTTACTAGATGTTCAGCCAAATGTAGTATATTAGGCCAACCAACTTTCGGACTTAACAACAAACCACTCAAGCTCTAGCTGGAATAAGGGCGAATGTCACAAGAGAGGATTCTCTTCACCGATTTCCCCTCTTTTGAATAAAAGTGACAAGCAGGGGATTTTTTGAAGTTTATTACCTCCGAAAACTAGAAAACAATGAGAACTTGCATTCTGAGGTTATAAACCGCAAATAAATCTTCTGCTTGTTACTTTTATTTAAAAGAGGGGTAGTTGATGGAAAGAATTCTCTCTTGCGACATTCCCCCTTTTGCCAGATAGAGCTTGAATTTTAGCTATAAAATCGACTCTCTACATCTCGATGTTCTATATATAGATATCTCTCCCTATGTCAATAGTTTTCTCGGTCACTCCAATCTACATACATTCGGGCCTTCTACATCTCGATAACCTACATATCTCGATGTCTTCTTCTTCTTATTGGCATCACATCCCCCACTGGGCATTGACGCCTCGCAGCCACAGTTATTAACTGCGAGGTTTCTAAGCCAAGGTACCATTTTTGCATTTGTATATCATTAGGCTAACACGATGATACTTTTATGCCCAGGGAAATCAAAACAATTTCCACCGGGAATCAAACCCAGCCACCCTCAGCATGGTCTTACTTTGTAGCCGCGCGCCTTACCGCTAGGCTAAGGAGCGCTCCCTATCGCGATGTGTTCTGGTCATTTTTTGTTCAAGTTTCTCTCTCTATGTCGAATTTCTCGTGCGAATTTCTAGGCTACCAGACCATCTTTGAACAATAACAGTCACATAAGCGTTTTAAGGAGAGTGATCGGAGTAAGCGGCGCGTGGTTGATGTGTTTTTTCGTGTTTGAAAACATTGTTAAGCTGCTCCTTTTGCAAATTCGGATGATATTCCGATGATCCAGTCCAGAAAAACATAAACTTAAGTGGACAGATCAATATCCAGAACGAAGAAAGAAGAAGATATCTTTGGTGAACGAAGAAAACCTACGGTGCCTAATTCATCCAGATTTAGTCTGGTCTGGAATGATCGGAATCATTAAGTATAATTTAAATTTGATTTAGTTAATGCTCTGCTATTCTATTCAATTCTAGTATTATTTTGTAGAATTTTTACTTATCCTAATTCATGGTAGTGACTGATAGTAGCTTCCAATTTTGGAATCTTATATTCCAAAAATTATTTCGGCACATTTAAATTTCAAACATGTCCCTCTGTAAAATAAGGTATCTCAATCAATAACTTGTTTTCAAACTACTCCCGAAATGACCAGAATTGTATCTAGTTTAGGAAAACAAGACAGTATTATCAATTTCCCACCTTATCGGCCGCGACGATTTGAAATCGTCGCAAAACAAATTGACGCCAAAATCGTCGCCAGCAGAAATGGCCATAAGATCTGTCAAATCAACTGTGCACAAAATTTTATATATACTCAATAATCACATTATTTCCCAAAATTGAGCCCAGTTTTCAATGCAGATTGACATTATTTACTTATAAAACTAACATAATTTTAGAATTAAGATGTTGGCGACGATTTTGATAGTGCCTAAAAAATGGTCGGCGCGTTTTGTTACCAAGGAAACAGTCAATATCTCCTTGAATCTGACTTACAAACCCATAATTTAATTTTAGGGAGCGCTTGATTATTTTGTATGCAGATTTTTATCCTAACAACCCCTTCCCCATTTCCACAATGTGGCTCTGTCAGGGTCCAAAGAAGGATGGATCCCTGTGGATTATAGTATTGTGAATGGATTTTGGACCATTTAGAGACAAAAAACGACAATTTTGTGGATTAAGGCATGTCAAGCTGACGACTGTTGTTTTAGTCTACACCACCGTCAAATTAAGTCAGCTATCATCCATGGATTTTAGAGGTCGAATCCGCAGAGTAGCGTTCAACCCATTCCCTATGATTCTCCACTTGTATCGATGCATTGACGAGAGTGCTCTGGATGTGTCGGTAAGTTGTAGGAGTTTCTACTTCTAAGGCTCGAGATATTGTCTCACAAGGTAGGTGGTTTCATCTTCCAATTATATTTATTATTATTATTGCGCACTTCCCACCTCGTTGGACTCCGCACTTCAGAAGTGCGAGATAGTCATAAGTGCGAGATGTCAAAATCCTTCGTTCTCCCGGTTGGTGAGCTGATGAATCGGGTGAAACGGGTTGGCGCCAACGAAAGTTGTTTATGTTTTCAAATGAACACGTGGGCTCGGCAGGGTTGCCAGTACATTTGTTTGATCAAACTCTAGAAAAATAATAATGATTTGTAGTGAAAGTTAATCTTTTCGCTACATTCAAGTTAGTTATAATTTGAATTCTTTGCGGTAGCATATTACAATAATTGCAATAGTGGTTCAACAGACGGTTATTTCCAAGTTTCATGCATTTAGATGAAGCTTGGAATAATAATAGATATTGTAAAATATTTGACATCACTGCTCAAAGTGCGATCTATGATTTTCCCAAAAATCCATCGAGAGCTGGAAATGGCAATATTGATGTTGTCAATAGTGCGATACCAACATGTTGATGATAGGGTATAGCATAATGTGAAAAATAACTCGGGCCTCAGGGGACTGCCACAATGAATGCATCATGCAAGTAGACACGAAAGAGCTACGCAAAGATATCGATGGCATACATTATTGCTACCGCATTATTGCAAGTTATTGCGGTTTGTATTGTAGCGAGATAAATGTTATAGCAGCAGCAGGTTTGTTCATTCCTCATTACACGTCTGGTGATTTATGACTGTATGACGAATATAAAGTTGGCGATCACCCGATTAATCTGATATTTTATATACATTGGAGCTATGAGATAAGGGCCAAGAGCTGTAACTTTATGCGTTCTCAGAGCGTTTTTGTTTTTAATGAATTTATCGTTACGTCTTTTTATTTTGCAGAAATTTCTTTCTCCAACTAGATGTTTTTGAATAAGAGCATTTCCTAAAACTTCTTTGCTCATTTATCGCATATTTTCGATAAATAGTTAATACAGTCAACGGGGTGATTATTGCCCTGGGGTGATAGTAGACTATAGCTCTCATAAACAATATAAAGTTCAGATAACTAAGTCGTTAAAAAGGTCTTTAGTTTTCCTGTCCTTTGAAATATTATTCCTGCTCTACAGACATTTTATGTTATTGAAACAGTGGCGCACTTTCCATTCCCTATTCACACCATTGCCACAAACGGTACTTCTTCAATTATATCTTGGAATTTTTTTTTGTGAAATTTTATTGAAAATGTCTAATTTTTTGGCTCCTATTCTATAAATAAAAATTAAGAATTTGAACCATCATTAGTTTTCTATTTACTTTATAAAGACTTCAATAACAATAATTTAAATGTTCTACCCTTTTTTTCTACCGCCATTGCATTTTTCCAAAAATGGTTAGATTTAAAGTTTAGATGAAATAATCATGATCATTCTTCTTCTTCTTCTTATTGGCATTACATCCCCACACTGGGATAGAGCCGCCTCGCAGATTCGTGTTCATTGAGCACTTCCACAGTTATTCACCGCGAGGTTTCTAAGCCAGGTTACCATTTTTGCATTCGTATATCATGAGGCTAGCACGATGATACTTTTATGCCCAGGGAAGTCGAGACAATTTCAATCCGAAATTTGCCTAGGCCGGCACTGGGAATCGAAACTCAACCACCATCATCATGGTCTTGCTTTGTAGCCGCGTGTCTTACCGCACGGCTAAGGAGGGCCCATAGAATATATTGATTTTCAAACAAAAGCTCTAATATTGTAATGTTTGATACTGCCGTCTTCTTTTCGTTTAATCGTTTCAGAATTCAAGAATTCTAACTTTCAATTTTTGAACGCTTCCTATTTTCAAATGTTCGACTCAATCGTGCAAACGCACTAGAAGCACTATTAATGCAGCAGAAGCCATGACAGTAACAGCAACCGGAACTTCCACGGGTCACAACCGCCCAATCAGCCACAGTTGGGACAAAGACTGTTGGGCTTTGCGACCTCGTTTTAAATGATAGGAGGATCATAAATGCAAGACAACTCTGGACGAACTAAATTGGTGAGCACGTTCCAGTTATCTACTTTTCTTCTCTAATTGCTTCACCAATATATAAATCCATAAAACTGAACACTAAATACGTACAGGGCATCGTTTGCTGCTATTGCCGCGGATATTGTGGGAGTCCCAGGTATCCGGTTCACGCTTTAGTTAGCAACGGTGGCTCTTCTCGACCTTCTATTCCCTGAGTAGTTAGTGCGAATAAGGGCGTCCTTGTGAAGTTTTGCTGTTCCTGTTATGAACAACTAGTACATCCTATTCCCTACACTTTCTGAAGAAACCTTTCTTGCTTCAGAAATGAATCCTTTTTGTAGTACTAGCCTTCGTAACAAAAAGGGCACCATAACGGAGCATGAGATCTGATCAAATTATTCGTAGTACTACTTGACCAACACCCCCAGCTGGGTGAGGGGTAGAGGATGACGCACACACACAACAGTCACATAAGCGTTTTAAGGTTCCCCCAAACACACGCGACGCGACAGTCGTGACGCGATTCTATCGCTTGGCGACAGCGATTCTATCGCCGTTGGTATGGAAGGGTAAACAGAATATTGGCTGCAGCGACCCAACGATAGAATCACTAGTTGTCACCGTCGCAGCGATAAAATCGCTTAGGTTTTGGGGAGCCTTTATTCTCCTCCAATGTTTGTTGGGCATTCTTGCAAAGCATTTGACAAAATGGCTTCCTGCCAAACGACTCTTCTCCGTTCAAAAAATCTATTTCAACGATAATTTTTTGGATTTCAACAAGAAATCCTTTGAAATTTGCATTCGAAGTTTATCTTACTTTTCATGGTGGAATTTCCGAAAATTCAACGAAAAATTGTATGGAATTTTTATGGATATCATTGGTATTTCATTGAATCTTCGGATTTTCCACGGAAACCTCTGCGGATTTCTTCAATTTAGAATCGGCGTGGAAAATTTTAGACCACCGGTGTGACAAATTTTAAACGGTGGCGCGCTGATGCAAAAATGTCGGCGGAGGCGGTGTGCCAAAAACTGTCGGCCGCGGCGGCACACACCTCTAAATATGAAGTATGCTTCAGCATAATTATGTACATAACCTTAAGTGAGCTAAGGTTTTAAACGAAATTTGAATCCCTATATGAAAAATCCCACAATTTCTATATTTTTATGTACTTGCTAATAAAAAATTGATCAGATTCAGGAGCACACGCTCCACGATGAATTCCTTTGAAAGCGGCACAAATGCTAGGGTATTATTGCCTTATCGCCAATGTTATATGCGGCGAGAATGCGGCGATTTATCACGGACTGCCTCTTCTGTTATTATAACTCTAAAAATAGTTATTTGACTTCGAAAAAGTGAAATCAGAATTGCGTAAAACCATTTTAATAAAAATTCCGCGGAAAAAAAAATCAAAATTTCGTTTCGTTTCGAAAAATTTCGAAATAAATGAACCTTGATTTCGTATCGTTTCGAATTCTCGAAAGTAAATCTATATTTCGTTTCGTTTCGATCCGAATCAATATAGACATTTTAAATTTCGTTTCGTCTCGTTTCGTTTCGTTAGGAAAAAGTGTGTTATTGCATACCCTTAATCGAGTGACTGATGTTGACGTCAGAAGCAATCAAGTGAAATTTTCTCAAAAGGTTCTTCTTTTAGATTTGTTGCAATTAATGATTGGAAATGCACATTATTGACAACAACATTTTTAGACAACTATTTTAAACAGAAGAAAGCACAAAACACAATCGCTTGGCGATGGCAGACAGATCAATCGAATTGATGAGCCTATGTGGTCCAACGTCTGCCTTGCGTTCGGATCTGATACTGGTTCTGATATTTTAAAGTTATCGATAAGTGTTTTTTTTTATTTCAACAGACCAACCCAGCTGCTGCTGCCAGTGACTTGTGTGATTGTAATGATGGAAGGACTGGAATCACTTGTCGCGGAAGCGGGATGGCATGAGAATTCACTTTGATAAGTGCGGAAACAAGGTTCGTTTTAGGTGCGCCCAGTCGGAAGCTTTCTTCCGCATTTCCAGGAGCTCTGCTTGCTATGGACAGCTTCTGTGATGAACTGTGCTGTCGAAAACCTTTTTGACACTTTCCGATAAGCATTATTTTAAACTGCTTTGTGAATATACTCAAAACACTTTCACCAGAGATTTTACGCAAAAAATGGGGAGGCAATAAGTGGGCTGGGCACGATGTTTGCATGCCGTTCAGGCTAACTGGAAGCTATTAGATCCCATGATCCAGTCTAATAGCGAACAATACTTCATTTGGCGTCATAGAAAAAAAACAAATAAGTGAGTATATTATAAATGAATTCAAATTAATAAAAAGAAATATGGGACATATCATTCTCTTTATTTTTTTACAATTTTTATTATAAAATTAATATTTAATGTACGAAAAATCAACTCGACCGTTAGGTTATTGGGGGAACACATTGACCATTCAATTGTAATGAATATTCGACCATGTTATTCCCTCCCTGATTTCATTTAAATTTAACAAACTGGATTTTTCTCGTCAACACTCAAGTTAACCGATCCGATACTAAAGTACAGAAAATAATGGGAGATCAACCAACCACCGGGAAAAGTGTTCAGCATCATGATATCCCTCAACTGGGGCATTATTTACAAATTCAATTCCATTCATCCGGGGAAGCATCCAGGAGAGAGTAATCCAAGCGGAAGTATCATCCCCACCAAGAGGAAACGAGGAGCCAACACAGAAGCAACAGCACGAAGTTTGACTAGCGCGTGGGGAAAAACTCAATGGGAAAATAGAGAATATTCATAGATACTGCACGGCAGACCCACCAACCGCCATCGTTGTTGGCTGAAGCAATCTTCTCTTCACCACCGGATGGATACCATCGAACATCATCATTTTTAATAACGACCGTTTTGGGAGGGAAACAAAGATTCCATCTCTGATTAAATATTAAGAGAGCGCTTCTTCAATAATGGAAATTTGAAAGCACTGCGGGGAAAAGCTGCTCCTTACCAAGTGCAACCGCCTGTTCGCCGGGATATTTGTTTTGGCCGGGTAGCATCATGGTTACACGTTTCCGGAGGAAGAGTTAGTATTCGATATCCTTCCTGGCTGACTGGTTGACTGACTGACGATGGATGTGTTTGTTTATGGCAGAAGAGGAGAAAAAGTTCTAGGAAGCAAGAAAACCAATTGATCGATTAAATATTGAAACAACGGGAAATGGGGATTATCCCGAGTGAGGACTAACTGGGAGCAGAGTCAAATTTCATACCGATAGATGGATATCTGATGAAATGTTGCTTTTTTATACAGCGTGCATTGACGTGCAGCAATAAGCCAATTTAATATGTTATAGATACTTCATAGTAATCACAGAAGAGGATTCATATGTTTATGGCATTTGACATGAAAACTATTTTCCAAATTTGTTTGGAGAAGGTTGTTAAGTTTTGACATGTTTAGAAATACAAACTCTAATCACCACGGCTATTAACATTGTTAACGCCATTTTCGCTCATATTTGATCAAAGATAATAGCATCAACTATTGTCGACAGACACATCTCTGACATCAGTGACTATATAGTTTGAATGGTATGACGCATGATGAAATTATCACGTTTCAATTAAAGAAGCCAATATTCCGGATCCATCATTAATCGTTGCCGCAAATTGAAAGATGATTCAAACCGCTCCTAATAATGTCACGAACACAGACCGTAATGCCATAATAATAAACCTAATTCAATCGTTCTCGATTTAAACGATATTGCTCGGCAATAAACCAAAGACCGCAGATTGCACCATATTGTGGGCGCATTTGTTTCCCCAGCAGTACTGCCGTTGGAACCATTGCATTGCAGCCAGCAGTTGATTTTTCTCTCTTTCGGGTGCGGATTTGTTCACCGCTTCACAGCTAAGAAACTGCCCGTTTGATCCACCACAGGTCCAGTTCATGACATTACGGGAACGACGCGATGCACAGTGGCGACTTTTCGAACAAAGCCTTAGAAGCTGAAGAAGTTCAAATATTTCAAATTTTGTTTGACAGAAAGCATAGATCATTTTATACCGATTCTAAAAAAATTTAAGAATAAAGTTATCATGCTTGATGAAATATTTCAATTGTGGTCGCTTTGGCGTCCGACCACTGTGCAACAGGACAGAAAGCTCACATCCAGAATCGAAACGGATGCTCCAGACATGCTTTATAAGCTTCATTCCAATGGAAGCGCTGTTGTGGCACTCTATTGGTCGCACAGCAACAGCAGAATCGTGTGAGTCTGCCGGCACCTTAAATGGTTCATCGGGAAAAGTTATTGCCTGTTGGAGCCAGTCGAAGTGATAATCCTTTTTATTGCTTTTCGACCGGGAAGATGAGAGAACGGCTTCCTCGTTTGGTAGTGGCCGACTTTAGACCCACCGCAGTTTTTGATCGGGAAATTATGTGTTGAATTGATTTGTTGAAGATAGTCACATTTCTGTAAGGCTTTTTTCGAACTATAATAAATGTATTTTATTAGGCATCGAACTGTATTTATGTACGGCAAATTTCATGAATATACCATGTTCAAATTGCAGGAAATATCAATAATGCAAATACCTAGCATTCACATTTTTTGCCTTCGTACAACAAAGTTGCACCGAAGAGCTATCATTTCACTCCAAAAAACGAACCTTTTTATAGAAGCCTCAGAGACCCATCGTGTTATATACCAATCGACTCAGCTCAACTAACTGATCAAATGCCTGTCTGTCCGTGTGTATGTGTGTGATAAATGAGAAGTAAGAAGTGGGAACTAGAAGTAAGTAGCGAGGAGTGTGAAGTAAAAAGCGAAAAGTGAGAATCGAGAAGTGAGAAATCAGAAGTGATATGTGAAAAGTAAGTAGCGAGAAGTATGAAGTGATAAGTGAGAAGCGAAAAGTGAGAAATGAGAAATGAGAAGTGAAATGTGCGAAGTGAACGAGGAGGAAGTGATAAGTGAGAAATATAAAGTGAGAAATGAGAAGAGAAGAATGAGAAGTGAGAGCTAAGAAGTAAGTAGCGAGAAAAGTTAAGTGATAAGTGAGAAGCGAAAAGTGAGGATCGAAAATTGAAAGGTGAGAAATAAGAAGTAAAATGTGAGAAATGAGCGATAAGGAAGTGACATATGCGAAATAAGAAGTAGAAGATGAGAAGAGGAGTGACAAAGTGAGAAGTGAGAAATGAGAAGTGAAATGTGATAAATGAGCAAGAAGGAAGTGAGAAGTAAGAAACAATAAATTAGAAGAGAGAGATGATAAGTGAAGTTGAGTAGTGATAATTCAGAGAAGAGAAGAGTAAGAAGTGAGAAATGAGAAATAAGTGAAAAGAAAAAAGTGAGAACTAACAAATAAGTAGCGAGAATTGTGAAGTGAAGAGTGAGAAGCGAAACGTGGAAATCGAAAAGTGAGAAGTGTAATGTGATAGAAGGGAGTGAGAAGCGAAAACGGAGGAAGTGAGATATGAGAAGCGAGAAGTGAGAAAGACCGTTGGAAGAAGAAAAAGGCAAAAAAGAAGGAAGAAGAAATAAAGAAGAATAACAAAGAAATAGGAATAAGAAAGACAGAGGAAGAAAGGAGGAATAGAAGAAATAGGAAGAAGGAAACCAAACAATCCTTGAATTCGGGAATTGAGATATACATCTGCTTAGAAGCTTTTTTTGGTACTCCAACCTACAATATGCATTCAATCAATTGAATCAGCGCTAGCGTCATCAAAAAATGACACTGTGCGTTAGTGTCGTTATGCATGCAAGAGTACACCAGCGGCTTAAATGAGATTGTGAATTGCAATGTCGACGTAGATGGCGTTGAGGTTCAGTTTGTTTGTTTACACCTGGATGATGCGAATAGGATCGATTTGGTTGTCAAACTGAAGTCAAAATTTTGTATTGTGACAGAGCCAAACATTGCAGATTGTGAATATGTTCGTTTCAGATTTTATTTTGAGAATTATTGTTATTATTTGAGAAACATGTAAAAATAAATTTAATAACATTAAATTTCGAGTGAAAAATTAGTAGGAATGCAATTGAAAACCACTCGTTTCGAAATTTCACGAGATTAAACAGCTAATTGGAGCAGGAATGTTTGTAAGCCACCATAAACTCATGTAGAGTCTCGCGCATTTGTGCGCCCTCAAGCAGCATGGAAAGAGAAATTCGAAGAACGGGAAATGTTTGACAACTATGTAACTAAAAAATAATTTTGCTCATGGGAGTGATTTCAAACTTCTCACTTGAGAGCAGAAAAGCGGCTCTATCCGCAGTAGAGATGGTCGGGTTTCGGGTTCGAGTCGGGTACGGGTTTGTGAGATTATAAAATGTCGGGTCTGGGTCGGGTACGAGATTGAGAAATAAAGTATTGAATAATTTTTTATTCGTTTCTGGTAATTTTAAGGCTTGTTCGTTGTTTGGGCCTATACCCCTTTGAGTGTAAAGAGAAATATAAAATATCTAGTTTGTGTTTTCCGCCAAAACATTAATTCGGGTCCAGCTCGGGTTTAAGACTGCAAAACTTGTCGGGTACGGGTCGAGTTCGGGTTTGATAAGATTTTTCATTCCGGGTTCGGGTTGGGTCCGGGTTTGGAAGGAATTTCTAAATCGGGTTCGGGTCGGGTTCGGGTTTACAAAAATTGAAATCCGACCATCTCTAATCCGCAGCACCTAGAGGCGGGACAGTGAAGCCCTACCCCAACATGTGCGACATCTCGATTTGGTTCTAGAAGGTGAACAACAGTGTTAATTCCAGGCTTGTATTTGGTCACCGTCCAGAGTCATAATCAGGATCATTCAATCCGGAGTAAATCCCGAAGAAAACGTCCAGAGCAATTGGCGGAGGAATTTCCAGCGGAATTACTGGAGGAACTTCCAAAAGAATTTCCGCTGAAACTTCCAAAGAAATCCTCAAAGGAACTTCCCAGAGGAATATCCGGACAACTTACTGAAGGAAATCTCGGACGAATTCCCAGAGGACTTTTCGAGTGAATTCCTCGAGCTTCCAAAAGAATGCCTGGAGATACTTCCGGAAGAATTCCGGCAGGAGCTTCCGAGGAATTCCCGTAAGAACTTTCAGAGTAATTCCCGTAGGAACTTCCCGAGGAATTCCTTGATGAACCTTTGAAAGAATTCCTTGATGAACTTTTGGAGGAATTCCCGTAGGAACTTTCGGAAAGATTTCCGGTGGAACTTCCAGAGAAATTTCGGAAAAAAAAATAATGCATGAAATATGCTCACGCCGACCCGCGCCGCCGCCACCGATCACCAATGGCATGACGCCGCCACGCTGTCGCCGCTGACTGAACATGATCTATCATGCCGCCGCCGATAAAATGTTGAGCGGTGCACAGGTCTATCAGTAACTCTTCCAGGAATCCTTTCATAAGTTCCTAAAAAAGTTATTTAAGAAATTCCTCCAAAAATTCATTCGGAAACCCTTTCAGAAATTCTTTTAAAAATTCCTTTAGGAATTCGGTCAGAAATTTCTTAAGGTAATTTTTGCACAATTGCTCCTAAAATTCCGGGATTCCATCCAAATGTCTTCCAAGAATTTATTTGGAAATTCCTCCATGTATTGCTCTGAACAATACTACAGGAATTCCTTCGAAATTTTTCAATTTTTTTTTCTGTAGGATCTGAGGAAATACCTCCCGGAGTTTCTTCAGAAATTCCTCCCGGAGTTGATTCAGAAACTCCTCAGGTAGTTATTTGTAAATTTCTTTCGAAAATTCGAAGGTGATTTTCTCCAAGAATTCGGAGGAAAATTCCTCCGGGAATTCAACGAAGCAATTTGGTGGGTCATTTCTCAGGGAATTTGAAGGATAATCGACGGGGAATTTGGAAAGGAATTCCTACGGGAATACCAGGGAGCATATTTCCGGGAATTCGAAATGCATTTCCTCCGGGAAATCAGAAATTTTATTTGGTAATTCGGATGGAAATTTCTCCGAGAATTCAATGGAAAATACGGAGTGAGAGTTTTTCATGAAATCGGAGGGGAATTTGTGCGGAAATTTGGAGGGGAGTTTTTGCGAAGATCGTAAGCAACGTCTGAAGGAATTTCGGTTGGATTACTTTTGAAGGAACTCCTGAAAGAATTTCCAAAAAAAAAAAAAAGTGATTTTATAAGGTTTTTTTTTTTAAATTTGTTTGGAAATCCGTCAGGAGGAAGTTTTAGAAGAATTCCTGGCAGAATAGACCTTTCCCGCCAAAATTGTATCTCTATTTAATGTCTCAGACGATTCTTTGGCTTATTGAAGGTCAACTTTTCCAAAGAACCCATATTTTTGAAGCCTCTATTTTTAAAATTGAAAACAAAAATAAAAAAAAGTGCTGTTTTTTTAGATTGGCCCGATTTTTAATGAACATCGGGTGAATTTTTCGGGCCGGTTCACACGTGCAGCACTTTTTCGGTTTTTTCGGTTAAAAATTTTTGACGGGTCAATTTAGGATGGAATCCATGGAGGAATTTTCCAAAGAGTACCCTAAGGAGTTTCCGGAGGAATTTCCAAATGAACTTTTGAGGGAATTTCCGAAGTTACTCTATGAGGAGATTATTCTCCTGGAGAAGCTTCTGAAGCAATGAGGGAAGTTCGTAAGCAACTTCTGGAGGAGTTTTTAAAAGATTTCGTGAAGGAATTTTTGAAGGATTTTCCAAAAGACTTCCTGGGGAAATTTTGAAAAAAATATGATAAAGTAATTGAGGAAGTTTCCAAGGAAACGGGAAGAAATATCCAACGGAATTCCTGGAAAACGTTAAGAAAGAATCCACGAATGAGTTTTCTAAGGAATTCTAATGGGAGTTTTCGAAGGAACTCTGAGGTAAGTTCATAAGCAACATCTGGGGGAAATTCCGAAGAAATTCGTAGAAAAAGTTTTGCAGGATTTTATAAAGGAATTTCTGTAGAAATTCCTAAAAAAAAATCAAAGGAGTGCGAGGAGGAATTATCAAAGGATTTTTTGGAGAAACTTACGAAGTAACTTTTTTAGGATCTTCCGAAGAATTTCTGAAGAAATGTTCGACTAAATTTCGTAAGGAAGTTCAAAAGCAACTCTGGAGCAAATTCATGATGAATTTCTGGAGGAAGTCACGATTAATAATGAAAAGATATTTCTGATAACTGCTGTACGGGCCCTTTGGCACCAAATTTTTTCTTCCCTGTACGGGAAAATTATCTATGACGCATTTATCGCCAGTTCAACTTTTATTGTATCTCGTTTCAGGCGCCGCAGTCCTTGACGGGACTCGAACGAACTGGAGTGTTCGCCCGAAATCTTCAGACATTTTTGCATAGCATCTGGTAAACTTTCCGAGAAACACGTGCTCGCTAGTCGTCCATGAATTTCCATAGCTCTATGCGGTCTTTACTGTCGCATGCCACCATTAAATCGATGGGCATTTCTGCACGATTTAACGTACAGTAAATACTGTCGACGATCAAATTTTCTCACGCACTTATTCACTATTGGTGACAGATGACAGAACATGATCAGTGTGATATCACTTCGTAGGCGTCGTTATTAATGGTGATGACTCGAAAAATCTGTTCATGCAGACAAATGGCTCAGCTTTATGAGCTCAGCTGCAGTACCATCCTCACCAATACTTTAACGATTTGAGATTGCTTTACGATTTGTAGACACATGGTTATTGCAATTAATAAACCTTTCATAAAGCCGTGGAGAAAGCTATACATACACGTGTGTGTATAGATAGACTGGAATACATTTGATATGTCTTATATATCTTGAGTTATTAGAAAGCACTCCTAACTTTCCTCAAAGTTGTTTTTCACTGTCCACTGATCTGACTTAGGGCCAATACTCACGTAGCGTTTTTTCATTTCGACTAACTTTCGTACTCCAAAATGTTATCATCGTTATCATCACACATCTCGCCTCGCAGCGTGAAGAATTTGCGGGTAGCATTGATCTGCTGATAGAAGCATTTTCCTGAAAACGGTATATCTGCTCCATCAATTCTTATTTCGTTTCTTCCAGAGGGCATTTCATCTCCTGAAAGCAGTCTCCGTTTCCATCTATAGCCTTCCACGTTTTGCCAAATCCATCATCTAATAATCTGCTAAATACCGCACATATTCGAAAAATTAAGCTTTTGTAAAAAAGTGATAAATATGTAATAATGCAAATAGGGCTTATTACGAACTTCGTAGCCAGCTTAAGTCCCGTAATCTGCAAACGAAAACAAAACACGCGCTGTATACTACTCTGATTCTTTTGGTGCCTTTATATGGCCATGGAACATGGACCTTAAAGGAGGCTGATCGAAGAGCTTCTGGAGTGCTGGAGCATAAGGTGCTTCGGACAATACTCGGCGGTAAACAGGAGAATGGTATCTGGCGGCGTCGCATGAATCACTAATTGTACCAGGTGTATAGAAGGCTGGATATTATTAAGTCTATACAACACGGCAGACTACAGTGGGCTGGTCACGTTGTTCGTATGCCGGAAGAACGTCAAGCGAAGATAATATTTAGTAGAGAACCGGAATAGGCCGCAATGTTCAGGGCGACTGGAAGCGATTGGCCCAGGATCGAGTCCAGTGGAGACGGATACTCCATTCGGCGTAGGTTCATCGAAGAGCTGTAGCCCATCAAGTATCAAGTAAGATAACTAGGTTAGTAATATCCTTTGCACATACGTCATTAATCGATATTATCAACACACTCTTTCGTTTGCTCCAGGGCAGTGCACTTGCCTTCGAAACGAAACGCAAATGAATCCAGAACAACCCGTGATATCCCGTAGAGACCACAATCAATCATCGGTCGATGGGCTCGTTGATTTAATATGGACGATTTGTGCGAACTGAGTTTCGCACCGGTTTCAATTGGTGGAGCGAAAATGTTAGGAAAAATCAGCACCCTTGTTATATGTACGCGAAAAGCATATAAAAATAAAAATTTGCTGCATAGGTACCAACCCAGTGCATATGCAAATTGATTCGTGATCCTGTTTGGCTTTCTGTGTATCGTTCGTTTCAATGAAAAGATTTAATTTCTGTTGAAGTTTTGTGTGATAAATAGTTTCCTATTGGATACCAAGCTACGAAGCGGCCATTTTTCAATCAGGAAAACTTACTGTAGAGTAAAAGAGTTTAAACGAAAACGTATCCCTATCAGGTGAATTAGCCGATATTTATACTAACTCTGAAAAGGTATTATAATATACGCACCATTACACAGTGCTGTATGCAGGTTTTGTATAATTTCAAACCCAGCCTTTCCAATGGAAACGGGCTAGATTGTCATATATGTAATATGACTCATAAAGGGTGTACGTAATCAAATTCCATCACTTTCAAAGGTCGATAACATTGTGCATCCTGGGTTGATTTTAATGAAATTTTGTATATGACGTCTTCGGCATGTGTAATTTACACTGCGCGAGTTTCATCTCAAAATTACATGGAACAGGACGTGCGCGATATAATATTTTGCTCCACACCTTAGGAAAAGATGCTAGAAATCCAATTTTATGCCAATGGCTTCTGAATCACCGGAGCTACCATGTGGCCGTTCCAAAGATGCTGAACAACAATAAAAATTACAGCTTTGAAAGCATCCACAATTTTGCAAACCTTGATTCAGTCGAGAATTCAAACAGCTCCACCCTCAACAAAACCCTTTAAATAATGGAATTGCTCAACGGAACCAATGTCGCTCCGGAAACCGCTGATAGGAACGTATGGCGAAAGACGCACCAATGAAATCCTCAACTAAGCAACCCTTCCGTTAGCCCCCCACCCCTCCCTTTAAAACGGAATTTTAGAGATTTTCAGGATTGGCCACTGTGTGATAGCTTTTGGCCATTTCTCAGAACGCATATGTACCTTGGAAATTGATATTTTGAGATTGTAAAAGAAGTAAAAACTTTACCAAAATATGGCCTGTATTCCGGGTTTCAGAGGTTCCGTCGGAATACTATCATGCGAAACATCAACTTTCATGGTTTCATAAGTTATGGCATTCTATGGTAGTTTTGTACTTTCTGGTCCTGGTTAGTTAATCACTTTATGGACAATATTTGAACCTATCCAGCATTTCGCGCGCGGTAATGGCCTCCGTCTTTTGACACTTTTCTAGGCAGACAAATGTCAAAAAACGGCAGCCATTATCGTGCGCGAAATTCTGGACTGGAATTGTTGTACTGCTTCGAATGGAGAAATATCTTACCCAGAAAAAAACATAGGTATAATGCAATTACTTTTGAAAACATGGTGTTTGGTATTACCGCATCGGAAATCAAACTGTTCCTCGAGCAAGATGTTTTGGTGTTCGGCATACTCAAGTAGCCGGCTGTGAATCGCCTTTTCAAATAGCTTGAATAAACCTGATTTAAGGCTAATGGAGCGATAACTTTTCGGAGAGGATCCTTTCCAGACTTCCGAATGGGGATGACTTTGGTTGACTTCCAGGGCGATGGGAAGTAGCTGAGACGGAGACACTGATTGAAGATCCGCTAAAGGTGCTCGAAAAAATGGAGCACTTCATGTTTTTCGATGATTAGATATAGGCCGCCAATTCGCCAGCTGAGATCTCCAACTCCTCCGAGAAGTCGTTGGGAATAAGATGGATCTTGTTAGCATGCTCGTTAACGGCTGCTTCTTGTAAACTGATGATGTTCTTTCCAAGATTGTGCGAGCTGGCAAAGTGGCGACCTATTTCGGCGACATTCTCAAGCGATCCATAGAACCATGACTGTCTAATGGGATCAAAGGTGTAATGGATTTTAGAATTTTGGTCAACTTCCAGAATGGCTTAGCACAATCTGGAAGAGCGCGGATCTTAATGAAAAATCACTATTTCTGAGGTCCACCATTTTGGCATGGATTACTTTACGATTGCAACGGGGTTTGAGTGCAGGCAGCCTATTACGTTGGTACTGTCTGCGAACCACGTTACGAAGACGGATGAGATCTTTGATGAGTGTTAAGATGAGATGGTAGGTTCAGTGAAACTAGCAACACTGTCAGTTAAATGTATTCTAATACTGAGGCAATAAGATCAGATTGCAGTTGCGGTGGATACGGTAGTTTGCGAAATGAATTGGAACTAGATTGTAAGTTGCTTTATATATTAGGTTTAATAATTTTAACAACAAATAAATTTCAGCTTTGAAGCTGTGGGTAATGGACACTGCTGTCAGAAAAGTTTCAATCAAGCCAACGAAAACCGCCGCAACATTCTTCAAAGAATCTATCTACACGCACCAAATAATTGGCGATGGATGACTTGAAAAGAAAGCTCGCACTACTAGAGGAGCAACACAAGTCATGGCAAATGAAACAGCAGTAGAAAGAAATGCGTATCAAGAAGGAATACGAACAAAAACTGGCAAAGCTAAACGAGGATTATTATGCAGTTGCAAAAAAAAATTGATTCAGAATTCCGTGCAAAAAAGGAAGCTACAATAAAGAGTGGGAAATCGGTAAATGGTATAAAGCAAATTGCATGCATCTGTATCGGCAGTGCCTTTGCCGAAACCTCAAAGCTACGTATTTGATGGTGTGTGTAAATTTGAAATGGATTCGCAGCAAAACGTACCGAGCACGACAGCCAATGATCATTCACGCGTTGACGCTGGGAGACGAGAGCATGATGTAGGGTTTCAACAGTCGAGTGTGATCATTGCGATAAACTTGCAAAACAAATGTGATGACTCGATAGCAGTAGTTCGTAGAAGCGCGTCTGAATACATCAATTTAGATGCAGTGGTAGAAGAAGAGTACAAAAGTAATTTATTTTCAAAAATTGCGAAAGGTGTGACGTGCGATAGAGAGTCAATAGGATTTACCAATTTAAAGCAAGCTCATTGTTCGGATAAACAAGTTTTCGATCCAGGAGGGACTGAAAGTTAAAATGTTTTTTTAATGGTAAATAGAATGTTTTGGAATGCAGTTTGTTACTAGCTTCACGAGTGGGAGTGTTAAGATAAAATGGTAGGTTCAGTGAAACTAGCAACACTGTCAGTTAAATGTATTCTAATACTGAGGCAATAAGATCAGATTGCAGTTGCGGTGGATACGGTATTTTGCGAAATGAATTGGAACTAGATTGTAAGTTGCTTTATATATTAGGTTTAATAATTTTTACAAGAAATAAATTTCAGCTTTGAAGCTGTGGGTAATGGACACTGCTGTCAGAAGAGTTTCAATCAATCCAAGGAAAACCGCCGCAACAATGAGGGTGTCAATGGTTAGGGTGTTACTTATCTGACGAGCCGTTGGAGCATGCTGCTCTCTGGTCATCGGGAGTGCCTCTTCGATGGCGCACAGTTGGCGTTCGATACTTTCTGACGTTCAGGTCACCAGCAATGATGTACTGACCTTCCCGCAGTGGAAGCTTGACAATGTCTCTCCGAAGGGCGACTTGAGTTGGGCAGTAGGCCACGATGAGGGTGATTACTGACGGAAGTGGTGACTTCTACCCCCATGGCCTCAAAGATTTTGAGCTGCAGACTTGGCAGCTGACGATAATTGACGTTGTTCTTCAGTGCGATAGCCAGACCTCCTCCCCTGGAGTTGCACCGATCTAGTCTCACCACACGGAAGTCCGGAATATGCACACTCCCCTCGGGCTTCAGGTACATTTTCGTGATGAAGGCTACGTTGATTCCTCTCTCGCCGAGGAAATCAGCCAGCTCAATGATTTTGCTCTTAAGTGAGCAAGCGTTCCAATTGACCAGACCCACCCTAGCAGCACTTTTCAATGACAAACATGCCCGGGGTGAAGATCTGGTCGAAGCGTGTTTTGCACCCGCCTAGTCGTGTTGCCAGTTGCCAGAAAATCGGAACTAGCTGCTCCGATGTGTAGAGCGGTGTGTGAGAGCTTGAATCGATGCTGCAGCGGCTGTCAACCATTTGTTAGGTTGCAAAGGTATTAGAAGTATTGGTATCGCTCGTTGGGAGCCGGTATGACTGCACACTAAAAAATGATGAATGCTACATGTGACGCAATCCTTATCACACTGAAATATTTGGGCACGTAATCATAAAGATATCGCAAATTTACGTTCCATTTGATGCATAATGGAAATGTAATTATCTAAAGGGAATAAAACTATTTTTACGTTTTTTAACATGTAAATTCCTATCAATCATTGAAATGTTCCCCAGCTTCAGTCGTCGACTGCTAGTCAACAACGTCGGTGCGAAACAAACGGAGTGATTTTTTTTCTTTAGCTTATATGTTGGTATTTGCAGATTGATTGTAAAAAAACTGCGAGTCCAGTGATCAAAAATGTTTTGTTCTTTTTTTGATTGCTTTATTAGCAGCAGGATATAAATCTGAGCTTAAAAAAATGCAACACCTCGTATACCTCGTTTACCATCGTCATCGTCGTGGCCAATTTGTTGAAAATAATACAGTGGCTAGCGTTTTAATTTGTTTCTTTACCGTCTATGACAATTGAATTAGACTGATAGCGAATGCGTTGGTACTCTAATTGTTTTGTTCAGCGTTTGAGGCAGAAAAACTAACAGCTGATCGGAAATTACTAGCGCAGTATAAATTAATGCTAACTCGAAGTTACTCAGTGATTTAGTGATTTATTTCATATGAAAACTGCCCAGGTCAGTGAGGGTGGAAAAAATAATGGATATGGAAAAAGCGTCTTAGTTTTATCACCATCTACTTTGTAAATTCTACGAGTGGAACTTCATCTAGTGCCTTATGCTGGAATCAAGTTTTCGCGGCAGTGAACAACTAATGCACCAGTGTCTAAGTAAAGTAGCAAGTAAGTAGAGTAGAAAAGTAAAATAGAACAATCGCACGCCATGACGTAAAAGCTGTCTACCCAAGAAGCTGGCTATTACGTCATGACGTGTATTTTTTTTGGTTCCTGCTTGGCATGTAATTTTAAGAGCAGACGTAATTTTATGACAAAGAAGCCGCTCCTTTTATGTGCATGTTTTTCAACATAAAATTACAAGAATTTTTTTAAGTGTGTGGAAAGTTCGCCTCGTTGAGAACAGGAACACAGTTCTTCTTCGGCAAGGTTCTGGTGCCTTCTTCCGGATTTCCAAAAACGCTTGGGACAGTCCTGGATGGTAGCCCGAAGTTTGTCACCGCAGTTGACGCATTTGGGATCAGCCACCTCCATCTTGTCACACTCTTCGGTCGGATGGGGTTCACCACACTTTTTGCAGTGCGGCAGTTCCTGGTTCCATGCCCGAAGTTGAAGAAGTTGGTGCACCGGCGGATCGCCCTTCACAAACACGGGCGGGCACTTCTCCTTCCGCTTCGGTTGCACCTGCGGCATCTGTGATTGCTGCTCCTTCTGTTTCTTCGGCGGATTGCCGGTATAGTCGATTGGCAGCAACGAATATACTTTGCTCTGCAAAAGCTGCTTGGAGGGTTACACGCACCTCCAAGAGCAGTGTGCTTCGGCACTTTCTCGCGACTCAACCGGCCACCAAGTCTCCCATGACGGGTCCGGGAGAAAATAATGCCAACGCGACGAAGCGAAAACGTAAACAAAGCGAACGAACGAGAAAAAACACTTTAAAACAAATCAGACCGCATCGTGCTTTCGTGCTGTGCGGTTCTTTCTCTCTTTGCGGAAGGAAGTTTTTAATACTACCCGAAGCTATTTTAATTTCAACGGTACTTCTTAGCGCTATTTGTACCCACTGATCCCGTTACGATCTTTGCAAGGACCCGTGCCTTCGTTTTACGTTGGACCCGTTTGCGGAAGTAAAATTCCGACAAGCGGTGGTAATCCTGCAGGGACACCGTTCTGGGAAAAAAACCTCTTAGAAGGTCACGTCTCCACGCTCAGCCTCAGTCTCTGAATTCTCCACTTCCTTCAAAGAAACAAGGTTTCAAGACCGTCCTACCCAAGCGCGGAAAAAATAGAAGGAAGCTAGAGACTTCAGATATTCCTGCTAACTCTAAGATCGGGAATAATTCTTCTCCAATCGAACTGAGCAATCAGTTCGATTTGATTAATGATGAAATTGAGCAAATCGAATCTACCTCTAGCCCAGGTGATTCGATTCATTCGAAAAAGCAAAGGATTCCGCCAATTGTGGTATCTGTTGCCGAGTTTTCTGGCTTCCGGATTGAGATTTTGAGTAACCTTCAGGGGATCAAGGTTTCATTTCAGATTGCTAGGAAGGGTGACTGCCGCGTTTTGCCGGGATCCTTTGACGATCGCAAACGTCTTCTTCAGTATTTAACTGAGAAGCGCCATAAATTCTTCACATACGACGACAAAACTGAGCGATTGTTAAAAGTCGTCTTGAAAGGTCTCCCCAGTGATGATAAATCACTGGATGAGATTAAAATTGAAATTTCTGAATTACTTGGATTTTCACCAGTCCAAGTAATTAAGATGAAAAAGAAATCCCACTCTGGTACTTCCCAAAGGGGCATTTCTCAAGAATTTTATTTAGTTCATTTTAACAAAAGTGAACTAAATAATATGAAATGTTTGAAAAAGGCCTGTATTATGTCCCATGTCCGTGTTACATGGGAACATTTCCGCAGGCCTGGGGGAAATTTCCAAAACCCCACCCAGCGCCGTAAGTGCCAAAAGTGGGGTCATGGAACCAAACATTGTCACATGGATGCTAAATGCATGATTTGTGGTGGAACCTCTCACGTCAAGGACGCATGTCCTGTGAGAGAAGATTACAATAAATTTAAATGTGCAAATTGTGGGGACAATCATAAATCCAATTTCTGGGAATGCCCTTCACGCAAAAAAGTTTTGAATTCCCGTGCAAAATTGATGACGGGAAATTCCAATCGGATCCCAGACTCGACGGGTAGAAATTTTTCAAACGCTCAAATTTCGAAACCGGTTACCGGTCGAGCAATCCATACCCACCACAATTCACAAACAAATTTTGCCGCTCGTCAACGGGTAGCAAGCACTTCAGTAAATTCCAATTTTTCCAATGTACCTACGTATGCAAACATCGCTGCTGGTAGACAAAATTTCTCTTCTCAAAATGAGGTTTATACCCATGTCCCAACGGAAAATAATGGTCATGTTGCCGATTCAGGTAGCATGACTGCTTCCGATTTTGATTTTTTAACTGAACAATTGCATCACATGATTGATGCAATGTTCAAAGCAAATACCATACCAGAAGCTGTTCAGGTTGGTATAAAGTACACACAAAAAATTGTTATCGGACTCCGTTTTAATGGATATAAATAATTGTGTGAAAGTTCTAAATTGGAATGCCCGCTCTCTAAAGGGTAAGGAAGATGAATTATTCAACTTCCTTTCAGTTCATAATGTGCATATTGCCATTATAACTGAAACGTATTTAAAACCAGGACTCTCCATTAAAAGAGATCCAAACTATTTTATCTACAGAAATGATCGTCTTGACAGCGCCTGTGGTGGGGTCGCCATTGTCATCAATAGACGTATCAAACATAAATTATTTTCTTCGTTTGAAACCAAAGTTTTTGAAACCTTGGGAGTTTCTGTTGAAACAAATTTTGGTCAATTTTCCTTCATTGCAGCCTATTTGCCTTTTCAATGCAATGGGCAGCAAAAGAATTTGTTGAAAACTGATCTTCAAATTCTGACTCGCAACAAATCAAAATTCTTCGTAATTGGTGACTTCAATGCCAAACACCGTTCATGGAATAATGCTCAAAGCAATTCCAACGGCAACATTTTATTTGAAGATTGTTCTGCGGGATATTATACTATTCAATATCCCAATGGCCCAACTTGTTTTTCATCCACTCGAAATCCTTCGACAATTGATTTGGTTTTAACGGATTCAAGTCAGCTGTGTGGCCAATTGGTAACTCATGCTGACTTTGACTCTGATCATCTTCCTGTGACATTTGAAATCTCACAAGAAGCCATTTATAATCCAATCAGCTCTACTTTTAATTATCATAGAGCTGATTGGGATTTATATAAAACGTATATCGATAGGAATTTTGATGTTGATATTCCTCTCGATACCAAAAGTGATATTGATAATGCTCTCGTATCTTTGACAAATTTAATTGTCGAAGCCAGAGGCATTGCAATTCCTAAATGTGAAATTAAATTCAACTTCATTATTATTGACGACGATCTTCAGCTACTGATCCGTCTTAAAAATGTGAGGCGAAGGCAATACCAAAGAACTCGCGATCCCGCGTTGAAAGTTATTTGGCGAGATTTGCAAAATGAAATTAAAAAACGTTTCGCTATTCTGAGAAATACCAACTTTGAGAATAATGTCTCGAAGTTGGATCCCAGTTCGAAACCCTTTTGGAAATTAACGAAAATTCTTAAAAACCTCAAAAGCCAATTCCAGCGCTTAAAGAGGGAAATAAAATTTTATTAACAAATGGCGAAAAGGCTCAAAAACTTGCTCAGCAGTTCGAGAGTGCCCATAATTTTAGTCTAGGTCTCACTAGTCCAATTGAGGATCAGGTTACACGAAGCTTCGAAGACATTCTCAACCAAGGGAACTAATTTGGATGAAGTGAGATCTATTACTAGAAAATTTAAAAATATGAAAGCCCCGGGTGATGATGGTATTTTCTACATACTTATCAAAAAACTTCCTGAGAGCTCTTTATCCTTTTTGGTTAATTTATTTAACAAATGTTTTTAACTGGCATACTTCCCAGGTAAATGGAAAAACGCCAAAGTTGTTCCAATTTTGAAGCCGGACAAAAATCCAGCTAAGGCTTCTAGTTATCGCCCAATCAGTTTGCTTTCTTCAATAAGCAAACTGTTTGAAAAGATTATTTTAAATAGAATGATGGTTCATATTAATGACCATTCTATTTTTGCTGATGAGCAATTTGGTTTTCGCCATGGGCATTCAACCACTCATCAGTTATTGAGAGTTACGAACTTAATTCGGCTCAACAAATCTGAAGGATATTCGACTGGAGTTGCTCTTCTTGATATAGAGAGGATTTGACATTGTTTGGCATGAGGGTTTGATTGTAAAATTGATGAATTTTAATTTTCCGCTGTACATTATTAAACTGGTCCAAAACTATTTATTAGATCGCTCACTGCAGGTAAACTATCAGAATTCTAAATCTGATTAATCTGAATCTGAGATTACCTGTAAGAGCTAGTGTTCCCCAAGGCAGCATAATAGGGCCCATATTGTATAACATTTTACTTCTGACTTACCTGGTTTACCACCAGGGTGTCAAAATCTTTGTTTGCAGATGACACGGGCCTTTCAGCAAAAGGGCGAATCCTTCGTGTCATTTGTAGTAGATTGCAAAAAAGTTTGGATATTTTCTCCACTTATTTGCAAGCTTATAATTTTCCCACATAAGCCAAGAGCTTCTTATTTGAAACCTTCTAGCAGACATATTGTCACTATGAATGGGGTTTCAATTAATTGGTCTAGCGAAGTTTAACAATTAGGATTTCTGCTAGATCAAAATTTAACTTTTAAAAATCACATTGAAAGCATTCAAGCCAAATGTAACAAATATATTAAGTGTCTATATCCACTTATAAACAGAAAATCAAAACTTTGTCTTGAGAACAAACTTTTGATTTACAAACAAATTTTTAGACCTGCCATGTTGCATGCTGTTAATTCGCTAGCCCCGCCCTTTATGATCTGATATGAGTGTAAACATGATATGCACTCATAACGATTAACGAAGGGGTGGGGCTAATGGCTTGCTTCATTAGACGCAAGATTCTAAATTTGTTGAAAAGAGTAACAAAATTATTTTAACCCAAGACGAATTTTCTTTATCGTACAAAATAAAATCGCTTGGCGTCAGTCGGTCTGAGCGACGGTCGCTGGTGGGTGGTTGCTGTAGAAATTTTTCTCTAAAGTAGCGTCGTAATCGATTTGGCTGTCGTCGGCAGAAAGCGAACTTTTCTGATAAGATTCTTTGGTTTTGTTTTTGTTAGTCATTGGAAATGAAATTGATTTATCCGGCTCACCATTTTATACAAAAGAAGGTTAATCCGAGAAGAATTTTCTCCAAGAACCAATTTTCTTTCCCCAGTGCTCTTTTTCAATAACAAACTGCAACCAAACGCTTGTCGGAACCATGCGTATAAATTTAATTTCGTGCTGTTATTGTTCAACCGCCACTAGATGACTTTTCGCTAAGACGCCACCATTTGGAATAAATTTTAAGCATCGCGTGGGATAGCAACCAACGCCATTTTTGTAATCAACCCTTTCTGCACATAAAATGCTGGTTAAGCTTGAATGACGAACACCGACGTCGTCGATCACCACCATGCGATGATTTTCCGTTGAAAATCCTACCAAAGCCTTCGTGCAGCTGTGTCCGCTCTGCGTGAAATATTGTTCGAACTGAGGATTAGATCCAACCCGCAAGTTGCTTGATTTTGATGTCGGTGCTTGCGATGCATGCACGAGATTGGTTGTTTTACTATTTCTTAACTGTTTGACCATTTTCAATAATAAATAGATGAAAATCGTGAATGAAGCGTGGACTCATCCTTGATCGAATGTTCCGAAAATATTGGAAATCCATCGAAAAATGGCTGAGATATTAACGTTTAAAGTCTATCATATTTTCGTGACTATCTTCGATTTTCGCAATCGCAAAATGTACTCCAATATAGAAAAGACAGGTGTTGTCCTACGTCAAAACCAAACCAAACAGAATTAGGATTGAGGATGATGGACAAGCAGACGAACGTGAGAAAGGCTACTCGAGAACTAAAAAGGAAAGGACGAAATCCCTACCGAGCTTCTAAAATTTCTGGCGAAAAAATCCACCAAGTGATTTTAACGATTTGGGAGGAGAAGAAATGCCTACGAGCTGGCTTGATGGACTCACATGTCCGATCTACAAAATAGTGCACAGACCCGATTGTGCTAACTATCGAATTATAACACTTCCCTAGTAACATTTTGGTTTTATGCTGGTTTTATAATACTCTTGAAGAGTAAATTATGGTCTTCAAGAGCGTTATAAAACTTAAAATGTTACTTGGGTTGTATACCGCCTACAAGGCACTCTCTCGAATTCTGTTTAGCATACTGCGTCCGTTTGTGGAGACCTTTGTCGGCGAACATCAAGGCGTTTTGGGACTACAACTTGCGGATTCATTATCAGTTTGTTGGTTTACGGGGTTTAAGGCAGCATTGGACACAGTTAAACGGATCGAACTGTGGAATATGATACTAGAACATGTTTAATTCTGACAAAGCTTATTAGTATAACTCGTGCAACGCTGGATGGGTCCAAATCGAGCCTCACAATATCTGGTGCGTCAATCGATTCTTCCGTGACGATAGATGGAATTAAACAGGGCAATTCGCTCTCTGATCTGCCGTTCAACATAGCTCTGGAAGATGCAATTCGAATATCTGGAGTGCAAAGAAATGGAACCATCATCACCAAGTCTTACCGGCTTCTTGGTTTTGCGGATGACATCGACATCATTGTTGTAGATCGCAGAGCAGTGGAAGAGGCTTTCGTGCCTTTTGAACTTTGTCAAAACCAAGTACCTGGTGGCTGATAGAGAACGTGGCAGTCCAAACGGTGTTAGTCCCGAGGTGGAAATATATCCTTGAAGACATAATGCGGCTGCAAGTAGGAATATCTACGGTTTGCGTAGCAAGATAAAGTAGCAACACATATTTTACAAATGACTATAATTTGATTCTCTTCGATGGTAATAATCAAGAAATACATGTTTCAGTAATAGGGTAGAGAACCATTTGGGCAGAACCCCATATTCCCATCCACAACGTTCATTACTCGATCGCATTACAACCGAGTTACTTGTTTTTTAGTACATGATTAGTTTCTGTCGACATCTAGTGATGTACAAAAAATCAAGCCAATAAGTTGGAACGCGGTCGAGTTATTAACGTTGCGGACGGGAATAGGGGTCCTGCCCAAATAGTACCGCTCCCTACTTGAAATCGCCTAAATTATCGCACTGACTGACTTCTTGGTAGTTGCAGAAATTTTATTTTATCATTTCGCGGTCCTTAAGAACGAGCTGACGTGATCTCGAACTCTGAAAAGAAAACAAATTTATGCATATCATAAATGTTTAGAAGGATTACCAAAGCGTAATATCATATTTCCAGCCGACAGTTCATCACAGTCTTTTTGCAGTCTCAGCTATATGCCTCCACCAGCAAAGAAGAGAAAAATATTACTGTCATAAAAATCCTTCAAGGGGCAGGTGTCTCAAGTATGATTCTGATTTTCCTAAAACTATCATTGCAAAGCACGAGGCCCCTCAATAACGCTCCAGATGGCACAGAAGAGGACGTCCGAAACCGGGGAGGGTTTGTTAGCTGTGGGACCTTTTTTTTATTCTTCGCCCGTAGCAATGCATTCCAATATGTACCTCTGGAACTAGAGCTTTCATCATTGATGAACGAGCGAGCATAAAAGGTGCAATTGCGTCCACTGTGGGGCTGTGCTGTTAACGACCACCACCATATATTGCATGCAGACGGTTGTCGATAGGATGGAAGCAAGGAATTTGAATATTTCAAACCGGCTCTATACGGGGAGGGTTCGCATCCGTTGCCGGATGCTGCAAATAAAAGAATGGATCGCCACGCCTGGTTGATGAAAGTGGTGGACTCGATTGCACTGCAGTAAGTTCAGTTTGATTTTCAAAAATTGAGTTATCGATGATGTGGGAAAATCGAAATTGCACACTTCTAATCATATGTATAATATAGCAGTATAAAGCGTGATTATGTTATCTTCCAACAGAAGTTCGTTTAAATTTTTAAAACATCATCTGGTTTCCATTTGCATTCGCTAGACAAAATCAGGCGATTTTTGATTCAAGTATATTTTTATCTCGGAATAGATGAAATTATTCTGTCGTTTAACCATGTGTTTTGTTCCTTTTCGCCCAACAAAAAAAGAAAAGTTGTAAAATTCCCAAAGAAAGGCTGTAAAATTGTAAAATTTGATTATTGCATATATAGATTTACAAATTAATGTTAAAAAAGTTGGAAAATGCGCAAGAAAAAGCCAGGAAATTGGAAATTTTGATAGAACGTCATTTTTACATATATGAAAAAAATTAATTTTCAGTTTTGGCATACGAGTGATATCCAACCAACACTACCGACATCACACAAAAACACCACGTAGTAGTAATTATCAAAGTAAATATCGGAATCAAATTTATTTTTTAATCGATTCACATAGTTTAAGCATATAAGCATTTAATTTTGCATGCACGATTTAAGCATTTGCATACAACAGCGGTTCTCAACCTTTTTCATGAGTGGTACCCCTTCAGACCTTTGCATTGCTTGAGGTACCTTCTTTCTGCTAACATGCGTGCTCACGGCTGAAAAAATCACAAAAATAAGAAACAAATCAAACACCTTTTCATTGCTTTGATTTTCGTGGAATGAATATCGGAGCTATGAGATGAAGTCCAGGAGCAGTAACCCTATATGCTATGAGAATTCACGTAGCCGTTATGTGGCAAATTCTATGGTCAAAATGTATGTGTGCCACACATAATGAATATGATTGTATTTTTGTCAATGTGCATTGATGTTCATATTATTGATTAGCATAAAAAACTTTTCAAAATCTGATCAATTGAAAATTACAAAAAAAATAAAAAATACCCCGTCTAAAGGCGGTCTTGGGCATTAGAGGTATAAAAATGATTGATATTTTAAAAAATCTTGAAATGGCGCCAGTGACCAGTACTGTGATATCACGATTAGTAGTGTTCCGTAATAATGTACCAACATAAAACAGTTCAGACAGTTCAGACGAAACCTTAGACGTGAAACGATATAAATAATTACCCATTGAGACCCCGTGTTGAAACGTTCGGAAACGAGTAAATCTTTTTCAATCAATAAAGACTGCGTAGCCGTAAAGTTGAATATAAAAATTAAAGTCGATCTTGCATCAATAAGTTCCTGAAAGTGATAGTCTTTCGCTGCATGACCATTGACCACGGTGAAGTCGGCTGGGTTAAATTTCTGTACTGGGTTAGGAAGGTTTTTTTTAACTTTCCTAGGCATAAGAGTTTCAATTCAACGTGTTAGTCTCAAGATATATGCATGCAAAAATAATAGATTGGCTTCGAAACATTGCAGTTAATAACCATAGAAGTGCCTAATAAACATTGAGCTGCTATTCGGAAATGCCTTGATGTGAAAATAAATTATAAATTAAAAAATAAATGTTAAAAATTCTTGGAAATGTTCAAAATTATGGTTTTTATTAGTATCAGACAATATTTTGAGTATATATGACTCTGTGTGAAACTTTGGAATTCTGTACGAAATTCCAGGAATTGAAAAAATATTTCTAGGTATCCATTTCTGACATATTTTTTGTACTCCAAAATAGAAGTGATGATTTTTTATGGGTCTTTTAATAATTAAGTTACTTGGGAATCTAAGATTAAAAGACTGCGTCGTGCATCTTGAACGTTCCATAACTCAGCGGAAATATGAATTGCTGTAAAGCAGATCATGCTGAATGTGACTCGCTTCAAGAGAAGTCCCGGATTGGCTAGTAATTTTTTATACCTAGAGAAGTAAAGTATAAAGGTGTTTCGATTGTTCATATTATTTTTCATTCACAAACCGATGTAGCAGAGATCTGATACAAAAGCTATGAAACAATAGTTTAAAATGGTTTGAAATGGTCGGCGTTCTGTCGGTTAATATGCCTGCTTCTCATACTAGTGTACCTTAGCTCAGTCTCAGTCTCTGCTATTGGTAATTAAAGAGACTAAAAACGTGGATCACAGTCGTAGACTTTTTACCTCGGACATGTATTGTGCGGTACACTAATTATGTAAAGAATTTTTCGTTTTTTTGCAACATCATCTGCGCTCTACTTTTTTAGTATGAAGTGTAAGGAAATGAAAAACACTTACGTAATTATCGCACGATTTCTATAAACTCTGAACCATATAGACCCGGAAACTACTGAACCCATCGGCGTGAAAAATTGTATGCAGAGTGTTAGGGCAGGATCGTAGCTTCCGGCGGGTTTTGGGGTCACACACACGGATTGTTCGGACACTATCCACAACGGTCACTTTCGGAAAAAACTGGGCACCACAAAATTCACCTTTGAGTATTCAAGACACTTTATTCCTTACGGTTTGGCGGTTCAACTTTAACTGATAACTTTATTAGGATACATCGCTTTTTAACCCTACGTTGTGAAACATCTCATAATTCAAAAAGCTATAAAACTGAAATATTTCTCCATTGCTATAATGCTGGCAGTCATTGCTGCCAGTATACCTAGAGCATACCTTCTTTCAAGGCAACGATTGCCTTTGGGAACTGTCATCGCCGCCACCTGAAATTCTACAATTTCATTCATGATATTATACTACTACTACCTACTAGCTTACTACTATGAATTCCAATTATAGATTGTTTACATTTCAGATATTTTTAGTTCAACAATTAGTTTTTTCCTCAAATGGCAGCATACCGTGGGGCATCGAAATCCGTAAACTTAAGCACCTTAGTATATGAAAAAGTCATTAGAAAATAGGAATTGAATGTAAATAAAATGTTTTTCATTGACATAGAAGCATGAAGGCTTCTACTTTTGAAGTGTTTCACATTTACTCATTAAAAACTACGAAAAACATAATAAAATAATGAATAAAATCAACTACTCCTGACTCGAAATCCGTCCACCGTGGACGGATTTCGAATCAAAGGATCAAAATCCGTACAGCTATTTTTTAACTAAATATTTAAATTGAAACAGTCTGCTTGACTAAACTACCACTGTAAATAGTTCGATACGCACATTGAGAAGCGATCCCTTTGATTTGTATTCCGATTATTTTATGTAATGATTCGCAATTAGCAAAGAAACACAATTACTTTTGGTGCAATAATGCTCTACCCGAAAACAAAATGGCGGCACAAACTCCGCGTTTGGTGGGTGGCGATTTGTTTTTGATTTTTGTTGTTTTAATTTCAAAGTTTTCTTTCCATGTATAAGCCCTAAAAGCTTACTGCCAAGTATCTGAACAAGACAAGATAAATTATTTCTACATTAATTACCTTTAAGCCCCTTTTATTTATTGATATCTCATGAGGTGGACGGATTTTGGTGCTGTGCGGATTTCGGTCCCGCACGGTACATATCTTCGTAATCGGACGGCGGATGATTCCTTTGCTGATATGGAGATCAACGACTCGGACGAGACCATCTGGACCTTCGATGCTGTTGACAATTCTGGCAAGAGGCCACTTCACTGGAGCTAGGAATTCATCAGCGACGACTACCATCCTACCAGGCTGGATTGCAGAGTTTGGAACGATGTGCTTGTTCTCCTTCTGTAGTTCCTGCAAATATTCGGTCTTCCACTGGTGCCAGAACTGTTGAACTCGGTGCTGCAGGACATGGTAATGATCCAATCGGCTGATCGGAATGTGGCTGACATCGGTATCGGGAAGTGCAGAAAATGTTGTTCCGATAAGGAAATGGGCTGGAGTGAGGACGGCCAAGTCATTGGGATCCTCCGTAAGCAGTGTCAATGGACGCGAATTCATTGCACTCTCAATCTGGGTCAACACGGTTGATAGGTCCTCGAAGCAGAGTTTTGCATTGCCGAGCTGACGATACAAATGTTTTTCGCTACATTAACACGAATGCACCTTTCTGGTGTAAAGTGTCATTAAAGTGACTGGCATCACTGCTGGCTAAATTGTTTGTTGTGATCTGTTCGTCTCTGATATTTTCTCAAATTGCTCGCTCCTGCATCGTCCTAAATCGTTTACCGCTGCTTTATTCGCCTCCTTCCTGCTTACAACATCATCGCCGCCGTTTTAAGCTCATCGCCACAGGTAGGATAGTTGAATTTACGCCAAATTCCGAGTCGGCTCGAGTGTGGTATATGAAAAATCTGCGCCGCCATTTGCTCACTGCCGTCCCACCTCGCCGCTCTCCACCTGTTGTGCTTGATGGTGAACGCTCATCCAAGCAAACACTCCGATTACCACACTACCACCATCAATACTGGAAATAAACAAACATCGTCAATTTGCCTGTATTTCAACTGAGGACTCAATAAACATCTCGTTGCTGCTGCTGTTTTCATTTTCATCCGATCTTCACACACCCCGCATAGCCTCAGCGAAGCAATTCCGTATTCTCCAGATCAACATCCATTCATAAGCTGCAAGACTGAAGACTCATTACTGCCGTGCATTTCGGAATCATCAGGGCCGTCGACAAGGTAAACATCGTGATAATTCTGTATGGTTGTGTGCGTGTACCTTTTGCTTCACACTGATACAATCAGGGGCTCACTCGGCTCACGCTTCTACGCAACCGCTTTCTTCGAATCAGCCGTGGCCATCTATTGACGACTAGCGGTTACTACGCAGTGTTGCCAATTCCTTCCAAAATGAGCGTATGCGAAAAATGTACAAATCCGATGAGCAGCGAAATAATGCAATGTGGTGGCTTCTGTTCGTCAATCGTATGCTTGCGCTGCTCAGGCGTAGGTAAGGATATGTACGCCTCCATTGCAGCTAATTCACATCTCGTGTGGATGTGTACCTGTTGCAAAAATCTGCTGGCTAAAGCTCGTTTTTCCAATTCACTAGTGTCGCTTGACAAAGCTAGTGAATCAATAATTGATTCCATCAAGACTGAAATAAGGGACAGCATTTTGTTGGACGTTAAATCAGAAATACGCCAGAGTTTCAAAGCTCTAATAGACTCCGTTCCTTCTACGCCTGGAATAACGCGCACACGTCCTCCGATGTCGAACCGCAATAAACGCCGGCGCGAGAACGACGGTGACGTCGATACTGAAACCCGTCGCCCCGTAAAAACTATGTGCAGTATTGGAACTGGAACAATGGACGCAAATCTGGTTGCTGCTGAAAATCAGACCACGACCCTGAAAGATTTTGGCTTTACCTATCCGGTATCGTACCTGATGTTCCGGAGGAGAAAGTTGTTGAATTACTGCAGTCGAAGCTAGGGACTACGGACTTACGCGTTGTGAAATTGGTTGCTCGAGGTAAAGACGTTAGCTCCTTAAGTTTCGTGTCGTACAAAATCGGGATGCTTCCGATTTTAAATCGATTGCTCTTGCTGCTGATACATTGCCCCGTGAAATTAGGTTTTGAGAATTTGAAGACCTAGGTGCCAAGAGACAGGTTTTTTGGAGGCCAACGACGCTGTCAACAACAGCGATTCTGGACGAGACCCCGAAAACTGTTCACCAGCATTAATTTCTGCTTCCAATGGACAAAACATATCGCCGGCTTCTACTCATCTCAGTCACTGTATCTCTAATTTGACTGGAGCGCAATCATCGACCACTTCGCCAATACTGCTGCCAATATCAACGTCGCCGATACCGGGTGCAGCATCCGTAACACTAACAGTTTATTATCAAAACGTTGGTGGAATGCGCACGAAAACCAACGAATTCTTCCTTGCCGCTGCATCCAGCGATTATGACATTATAGTTATTACTGAAACTTGGCTCAGAAGTGATGTGCAAAACACCGAACTTGCTGATAATTACAACATCTATCGATGCGATCGCAGTAGTTCGACTAGTAGTCTCCAACGTGGTGGAGGAACTCTTATTGCAGTTAAATGCACTTTGACAAGTTTGTCGGTTCATCTATCGGAGAGTGAAACACTTGAGCAGGTTGTTGTGAAGGTTAAGCTGGCCCATAAATCCGTTTACATCTGTGGCATTTACTTGAGGCCGAACAGTGATCCCGATAAATTTGTTGCGCATTCCGACTGTGTAAATCAAATCGTCAACATAGCCACCCCCTGTGACACCGTAATCGTAGTTGGGGATTACAACCTTTCTCGGCTCGAATGGTTATATGATGACGAAGTGGAAGGATACTTGCCAACTAACGCTTCTTCAGAGCAGGAGTTAACTCTAACTGAAACTCTGATAGCTAGTGGTTTGAAGCAAATCTGCAATGTATCAAATTCAAACGGACGACTTCTTGACTTGGCATTTGTAAGCGACTGTCACGAAGCTGAGCTTATTGGAGCACCATATTCAATTTTAAGCCCTGACCGCCACCACAACCCGTTCGTTCTACGTCTGGACTTTCGTAACCCAGTTCATCATCTCAAATGTGCAGTGGAAGGAATGGACTTCGATTTTGACTTCTCTCGCTGTGACTACGAGGCTGTGAAGAACGAGCTTAATTCACTTGATTGGTTCCAGATACTCAGTGGAGAAGATATTAACACCTCGATTACATCATTCTACAACGCGGTCTTCGACACGATAAGCAGGCATGTTCCTCTTCGTAGATCTTTACCTCGAAAGACGTACAAGCAACTCTGGTGGAACGCTGAACTACAGCATCGACGTAACATACTTCGTAAAACGCGTCGCAGGTTTTTCCGTAACCGGACTGCGACAAACAGAGCCCTTCTGCAAACCGTTGAATCGGAGTACGAAAATTTCGTGTCGTCTACCTTTCGTGAGTATGTTCACCGTGTACAAAATGAAGCTAAATCAAACCCGTCAGCTTTCTGGCGTTTCGTCAAAACCAAGAAAAAACGCATGCGATGTTGTCCACTGTGAGTTTTGCTGATGTTACATCAAATGATATCGTTGAATCTGCTGAGCTTTTCGCAAGTTTTTTCAAATCGGTGTACAATACGAATCCTCCTCCAGATTCGGCAGACCTTCTTAACTCTCTTCCATCATACAACATGAACTTCCCGCGCCCCACATTCTCCGTAGCTGAAATTTCAAAAACATTAGAAGCTGTCGACCCATCGAAAGGTCCAGGTCCAGATAGACTACCTCCTGTTTTCATTCAACGATGTGCTGACGTATTAGGATTGCCGGTTTGCATTTTGTTCAACATGTCGCTTGCGCTAGGAGTCTTCCCAGATGAGTGGAAAATATCAGCAGTTACTCCAATTCATAAGGCGGGTAGCTCCCATAATGTTGAGAACTATCGTCCAATCTCGATTCTTAGTTGTCTGGCTAAAACACTCGAACTGCTGATTCATGAACGTCTGTATGTGGCTGCTAAACCTGTTATCTCCGAGTACCAACATGGCTTTGTACGAAATCGCTCAACTGTAACAAACCTGATGACCTACACTAGCATGCTGAATTCTAACCTGGAGAAGAGATGTCAAGTTGACAGTATTTACATCGACTTTTCGAAGGCTTTCGATAAAGTTCCTCATGGATTAACTTTAAAGAAATTAGAACGTTTGGGATTTCCTGACTGGATTGTCACTTGGCTGCGTTCTTACCTGATTGGTAGGTCATCCTTCGTTAAATTAGGCTCTGCCTCATCCAATACATATCCTACGCCATCCGGAGTGCCACAAGGCAGTCACCTAGGGCCGCTGATTTTCATCATCTTCGTGAACGACTTATGCTGTAAACTTCGATCTCATCGCCTCATGTACGCCGACGATTTGAAAATATTTCGAATTATTCGATCATTGACCGATTGTGTTGCGCTGCAACAAGATCTAGATGTTATAGCCAACTGGTGTTGTTTAAATGGTATGGAGATAAATGCGTCGAAATGCAATTCAATAAGTTTTACCAAATGCAGAACGCAGATAAACTTTCGTTACTCGGCATGCGGAAACGAACTGAAAAGTGTGAGCTCCATAAAAGACCTGGGAGTTACGTTTGACCGCAAGCTGAATTTTAATGAGCATATTGCAACGACTACTGCCAAGGCTTTCGCCGTACTAGGCTTCATGCGCCGGAACGCTGCTGATTTTGATGACGTTTACACCCTGAAAAGCCTGTATTGCTGCCTCGTGCGAAGCATACTCGAATATGCTGTGCAGGTGTGGGCACCCTATCACGAAATCCAGATGACGCGAATCGAAAGGGTCCAACGCAGTTTTGTTCGTTTTGCCCTCAGGCGATTGTCGTGGGATAATCCTTTCAGGTTACCGCACTACGAAGAGCGATGCCAACTGATTCGACTCGAAACCCTTCGACAACGACGTGGAGATTTGCAGAGGGTTTTGCATTTGACATTATAAACAACCACGTGGACTGCCCTGAGCTCTTGCAGCAAGTTAACTTTCATGTCCCAGCCCGTCGCTCCCGCCAACGTCAGCTCTTCCAGTCTGTCCGACACTCCACAATGTTTGGGCAAAACCACCCGCTGGAACGTTGCTTCAACCTCCTCAACGACATTGATTGGTTCGATTTTAATTGTAGCAGAACGATATTCAAAACTAGATTAAGGCAAATTTTAAGTTAGCATATAAGTTTTAAACCAGTCTGTACAGTTAACACTGAAGATGAAGATAAATAAAAAAAAAATAAAAAAACAAACCTTAACGGCAGCCTCCCACAATCCACCGAAATGTGGGGCCTTCTGTGGGGTCATGTGCCACTGAATTTCTTGGTTTGCGCAAAATGTGGTAACTGTTCCGGATACTTTCTCTCGTTGCAGAAGCTGGTACAGTTCGTGAAGTTCATTGCGGGTTCCTTCGAAGTTCTTTCCGTTATCGCAATGTATGTGTGACGGACATCCACGGCGAGCGATGAACCTTCGCAGAGCGCGCGGTGAGGAATGCAGCAGTTGATAGGTCACTCACCAACTCTAGGTGCACCGCTTTGGTAACGAAGCAGACGAAAACGTTAATATATGCCTTGGTTGGTGATGCACGCTTGTGGAAGGGTTTGATATAGACTGGTCCAGCGTAATCAATCCCAGTGATCGAGAATGGCCTGCTGACTGTGATTCTCTGCTGCGGTAACTGGCCGGTTTGCTGCTGGAGGGGAACGGGCGAGGCACAAACGCAACGGAAGCATTTTCGTACGATGCTGTTGAGTAGTCTTCTTCCTTGTATTGGCCAATAGTCTTGGCGCATTGATGCTAGTGTGACGTGGCCGCCACCGTGTAGAAGTTTGAGGTGGTAATGTGGGGCAATTAACCGTGTAAGTGGATGGGAATTAGGTAGAAGGATGGGATGTTTGGTCAAGTATGGCTATCGGATAGACGCAATCTTCCTCCAACTCTGAGAACTCTCTGTTGATCGATGATTGGACACAGAAGGCGCAAGTTGGAATGTTTGGATACGGCTTTCCCCTTCCCCAAGTACCTTATTTCTTCTGTGAACGCATCAGCTTGGGCCAACTTGATGAGTTTCATACGGGCTTCGGACATTTCTTCAACGGTTATCGGGTGCAGGATTGCTTCGGAATCGGATTATGACGTTGATGCGTTTCTGCGACGACAAGCTTTGATAAAGCGCAGACAGAAAGCGGTTACTCGAATCAACCGATTATGTCTGCGAGCAGTCGATCGACCAAAATATCCACACTCCCCGTGTGAGGTACTCCTTGTGCGATATCAGTGATGTCGCACTTCTATTGGTATTGGCTCGTAATTCTCTCGCAGTCTCTTTGCCGTGCGATCGATGCGATCGCCGTTCGGGGCGTCGATAGTGCAAAGGCTACAGCAGCAGCAGCAGCAGCAGCGAATGCTGCATAAAAAAGTAGTTCAAAACAAACCGTCGTCGTACGCACATCGAGGGGCGAACCCTCGATCGAATAATTGTTTCGTGTTTAGACTTAATTAGTAATAAATGTAGTGTTGTAAATAAAGTTGTTTCGTTGATTAGTGTAAATAAATGTTAATGTGGTTCGATGTAACAATAAACTGTGTAGTGAATTAGAAAACTATTGGTGTTCTGTGTAATCAAATGATCGTTTGATGACGAAAAGCCCCCCCTAAAAAAAGGTATTTTTGACTGGGAGTTCACTGGTGTTGTAGTGGGTGGAAAAACATAGTTCTCGGTCGGGAAGGAACCCGACATAAGCTGGTCCTTCGAACCGGATGATCTACCGGGCCTCGGAACGGTCAAATTCCGAAAATTTGACCAAGTGCGCCAGTGAACAATAATCGGAGGTCAAACAATTAAAACGCGCCATAGTGAAGTGCCATATAAAGAAGAGAAATCGCCATCTCGAAGAATATTGATTGGGCAATCCCTATTAGAATCTGCCGAATAGATTCCTTCGGCCATCCTAGAGTTGTTTGAAAGTGAAGTGAATTGCTATCGCAACCTATCATAAACACTAATCAACGCACCGTACATCACATCGAATCGTCATCATCAGCTGATCAATCTGCTGCAGTGCATACCATTCGCCTTCAGCAGCAGTAAAGGGAAGAAGTAATTGAACGACGACAGGCAGTGGTTATTGTTTGCTGTAGCTGCTGCTGTATCATCGCACAGTGGAGCGCGTGGGGATTAAATTTGGAATGAATTCAAGAGTTTCAACAAGAATTGTGGAATAACCTTAGCGTTGTTCTACTACCGTTCAGGTATGTAAGAACCGGTATATGTCTTGCCGAAGCCTTTTTTAACTCCCACTAACGCCAACCCTTCGATTCTGTGCGATTTGTTGCTGCCGACTGGTGTCAACGGAGAATATCTGTTCGCGAAGAACATCTTGGGTGCACGGACCTTGCAAGTTACGACGGAACGACGACGATCGATTTAGAGACGGACGACACTACATTCGCTTTGGGCTTGGGCATCACGGAAAGGCTTTTCCGGCCAGGTAAATTCATTTTGAACAGTATATGCCCAGCCGAAGCTGGATATTTTGATACTGCACATCTGAAATAAATTTCATTCCCCTTTCGGTGCAATTTGGATTGTTACGAGTCGAACAAACTGAACGATAATTTTGAGGGATTTTGGATGGTTTTGAACTGAAGCTGATTCGTTCAGCGCTATCTTTAGTTCTCCCGGTGAGACTGAGTATATGTCCTGCCGAAGCAGGCAATTTTATGAAACTACATTGGTTGTTCTTTCTCCGCTGCACTGGATTGAATAAACTGAGACGATTTCCCGCTGTTACATACTAGTTAGCGGCGTTTGGCAAAACTTGTTACATTTTTGAACTCGGCTACTGGTACTTGCTGTTGTTTCATAGGTGAGGCGAATAGTATATGTCTAGCCGAAGTTTAATCTTGGTATACTACATCTGTGTTTCCACTCCCTCGCATTTCCTGGCTTGGATCGGAGTCTGAGGCATTCGTCCGAATATTGGAGGTGTTCTCAATCGGAGAATTTGCTGTTTTGGCTTCGGCTGCCCCGCTGTTACTTCTCATAGGTGAGCTGAACAGTATATGTCCTGCCGAAGCGGACAATATTGAGTACTACATCTCCTTTTCTATCGATTTTGGATTTGCCGACGGTTCTACGACTCTGCGAGTGGAGTAACCCATCTGACTAACGACATTGTTCGAGTTTCCGTGGAGCGACGACAGCAACATGAAACCCGTTACCAGGAACGCAGATTCCCTGAAGAGTTTGACGACGAGGCTAAAGGGGTTAAAAGTATCTTTAAGTAATATTAGCCAGTATGTTAAGAACTTTAAGGAGGGTACCCCTGTCGCTCAAATCAATGTTCGTCTCGAGAAGTTAGATGTACCCAAGCAACCAGAAGTTCAGATTTTACTTAAATTTACTCTTAACCGAACTAATTGGTTCACTATGGTTCACATCAAGTTCCAAGCATCCTTAACGGAAGTTTAAAGTTCATTTTTACGCTCCCACCATACAAAAAATTACTTAAAATGAGAGCTGATTAAGCCAAAATAGCCCTTCTTATCCGAACTTCTGGTTGCTTGGGTATTGTGGGTTCAGATAAGTGAGGCAATCTGGGAAATACAAGCGCACGAGGACTTCACGGAGCCTGAAGGTTTGCAAAGGGAGCAGTTGGAGATGGAGAACCGCTACTACGATGCGAAATCGTTTCTGGCGGAGAAAGTGGGAGAGGTTCAGCATAATTCCGTCCAGAACCAGTCGACTCGTCCTGGAGATGTCACTCTACGTGGTGGTATGGACCACGTTCGCCTACCTCAAATCCAGCTGCAAAGTTTCGACGGCAACATCGACGACTGGCTCAGCTTCAGGGATCTCTACTCGTCCCTAATCCATGAGAAGCCAGACTTACCCGATGTGGAAAAATTCCACTATCTTAAGGGGTGCTTAGCAGGCGAAGCTAAAGCACTAATCGATCCGCTAAAGATCACGAGAGACAACTACCAAGTTGCGTGGCAGTCGTTGCTGAAACGCTACAACAACAGCAAGCTTTTACGGAAGAAGCAAGTGCAGGCTCTCTTCAAACTGCCGTCCCTCACAACGGAGTCAATCGCGGATCTCCACAGGCTGGTCGATGGGTTCAACCGTGTGATTCTGACCCTGGATCAGATCATCCAACCAGCCGAATACAAAGATCTGTTGCTGGTCGAACATCTAAGCGCTCGTCTCGACCCGAGCACAAGACGAGGTTGGGAGGAGCACTCATCGACGATGGAGCAGGACACCATAAAGGATTCACTGGAGTTCCCGCAGCGGAGAATTCAAATTCTCGATGCTCTACCAGCGAAGATGGAGTCGAAAGTTGTTGAGCAGTCGCCACAATGCAGAAAGAAGTCATCTTCAACGAAGGTCAGCAACAATGCCGTACAGTCGTAAAACGCGAAGTGTCCCTTATGTGCGAAGATACATGGACTTCACACGTGTCCATCATTTTTAAGGATGTCGCAGTCCAGCCGGGAGTCTTTCTTGCGCGAAGCATCCCTTTGCCGCAATTGCCTCAAACGTGGTCACATCGCTCGGGAGTGCACTTCGAAGTTCTCCTGTCGGTATTGTAGGGGTCGACACCATTCACTGCTGTGCTTCAAAGGAAGAGATCGAAAGAGTAGCCAAGGATCGCCGAGGAGATCGATTTCAGGAGGTACTCCTAAACAGGGCAGCACAAGCACAAATTTCAGGGCAGCGAATGCTTTGGCGGTCGAATCGACTTCTTCCAACGCGGCGCAGTGTGTTTCATCACAAGTCCTTTTGGCTACAGCTGTCGTAGTGATAGAAGACGATGTGGGTCGTCGGTACCCAGCACGCGCCCTTCTTGACTCAGGTTCCGAGTGCAATTTTGTTTCCGCAAATCTTTGCGAGGCGATGAATGTTTCCACCCAAAAAGCCAATATCGCGATTCAGGGCATCGGGCAGTCCGGAGTGAAGGCAACTCACAAGACGAAAGCTGTCATCAAATCTCGCGTCTCGTCGTATGCTCGATCCATGGAATTCTTCGTCCTACCGAAGGTTACAGCAAGCCTACCAACCTCTACAGTTCAGGCAAGTGGATGGGACATTCCAGAGGACATCCAGCTACCAGATCCGGAGTTTTTCCGGTCGAGGAGGATCGACTTGGTATTGGGAATCCAAGCTTTCTTCAGCTTCTTCCCGTCAGGAAGGGAAATCTCGTTAGGCAAGGATCTACCTGTGCTGACGGAGTCCGTTTTTGGGTGGATAGTGACAGGTGAAGTCACATCGGCGAGTCAGGCGACTTGATACACCTGCACCATAGCAATATCGCAGAAGCAAGTTGAAGAACGAATATTGGCAAAAAATAGAAGAAAGGAGCAGTACGGTGGTCTCATAACCGAACATCTAGAGCCCGATCACATGCGAATTGTGGACGAATCGGAGAATGGCATGGGTTTGGTTCAGCAAAGGGATAAAGTGGGAAACGGACGGACGCTATACAGTGTCCCTCCCAAAGAAAAACTGAAGTGTTGGTGAACGTTGGAGAATCGAATGACAGCGCATCCGAAGCAGCATACTGTAAAGGCACATTTGAATAGAAATCGTAACCAGAAGGGAATGTTATCACCGGAGTGGACGACGTAAAAGCTTAAGTCAAGTCGAGACGATAGATCGACGCAAGATGGTCAGCGAAGGATGTGCGCTAATTTCAACCTTCCGGAAGCAATCGAAGGACTTCTGAACGAAAGCTAGAGATAACATAAGGAGGTTCTCACGAAGCGATATGTTTCATAACGAAGCTTGGTCTGATCGGAACGACGAAGAGGCGATGTAGATGTAATGCAATTATTGCTTGTAAATCTTGGTGATCCGCTATTTGGGGTAGGTGGGGTAGGAATGGCGAAAGTTCCAAGAGGATATTTCAGCTTAGTGGTGTGCGTCGCTGAAATGTCAATGGACAATCTACTGTCGGAATTGAGCGATGTTTTTTTTGTGTGCATAATATCAGGTATTTGGTAGTAGTCGTGGAGATACTAGTGGCTGAAGTCACCTGGATCGGGTTCATGAAAAGGCCAGTAATTTAAATGTAGAAAAAAGAAGGATTAGGGTTGAGGTCAGTAGATTCCGTCCAGTGCATCGAGGGGAGTTTCTTCTTTCTTTTCAGAAGTTTCCCGGCAACTTCAGGGTGGGTGAGGATGTCTGCGAGCAGTCGATCGACCAAAATATCCACACTCCCCGTGTGAGGTACTCCTTGTGCGATATCAGTGATGTCGCACTTCTATTGGTATTGGCTCGTAATTCTCTCGCAGTCTCTTTGCCGTGCGATCGATGCGATCGCCTTTCGGGGCGTCGATAGTGCAAAGGCTACAGCAGCAGCAGCAGCAGCGAATGCTGCATAAAAGTAGTTCAAAACAAACCGTCGTCGTACGCACATCGAGGGGCGAACCCTCGATCGAATAATTGTTTCGTGTTTAGACTTAATTAGTAATAAATGTAGTGTTGTAAATAAAGTTGTTTCGTTGATTAGTGTAAATAAATGTTAATGTGGTTCGATGTAACAATAAACTGTGTAGTGAATTAGAAAACTATTGGTGTTCTGTGTAATCAAATGGTCGTTTGATGACGAAAAGCCCCCCCTAAAAAAGGTATTTTTGACTGGGAGTTCACTGGTGTTGTAGTGGGTGGAAAAACATAGTTCTCGGTCGGGAAGGAACCCGACAGATTATATGACACGGAGGTGCCAAAAACTTCGTTGACTTCTGGCCTGTTTTGGATCGCCGCCACCATTCTACGTCGTTCGAGGATGTCTTCGGATGTGCTACTTTGTTGCGTCATAATTGGCCACTCAATCTCGGGTGCTCCTAACCAAGATGGTCCATGATGCCACATGGTGCTGCCGAGGAAATCATCAACCCTCATTCCTCTTGTAAGAAGGTCCGCCGGATCTGGATCCCTGCGTCGCGGTTTGGATCTCGGTAACTCTATTGGCGATAAAGGTGTTCCAAGTGTAGGGGGGGGGGGGTGATCATAGCCATTCGAGTGTCACAGTAGAGTCCGACCAGAAGTGGGATTCTGATATAGGCATGTCTAAAGCTAGACGAACTTTATTATGCAGTCGTGTAGCGAGAACAGCTGCGGATAATTCCAGCCGGGGAATAGAAATGCGTTTTAAGGGGGAAACTTTAGATTTTGATGCTATCAATTCTACATTTGTTTTCCCTTCGAAGTTGGTGGATCGAGAAAAAACGCAAGCGCCATAGGCTTGCTGGGATGCATCTGCAAACGTATGCAGCTGCACAGTGGAATTCGGCAAAAATGCATAACGGTTAACACGGTAGGTAATGATCTTCGGTAGGTCGATGCAGTAGTTTTCCCATTTGATTCGTATGGTGTCGGGTACCTCGTCGTCCCATCCGCAGGGTTGTAACCAAAGCTCTTGTAACAACATTTTTGCTCGTATGACGACCGGTGCTGTGAGCCCAAGAGGATCGAAATGCTTTGAGACGGCTGAAAGAATGGATCGCTTTGTGGGAAAGCCATCACCGGAGACTATAGTGGATTCGAAAAGCAACTGATCCGGGCCGGGTTCCCAACAGACACCCAGTGCCTTGATGGGCTCGCAATGATTAAACTTCTGTGTTGATTGGGTTCCGATTTGTGATGGTGCGAGACCTTCCAAAACGATTGGATTGTTCGATGTCTACTTTCTTAACTGGAATCCTCCTCTGCCAAGCAGCTCATCCAGCTCCTCACGGGTTTGTATTGCCACCTCCAGTGTGTTCGCTCCCCCTATGTAGTCGTCCACATAGAAACCTTTCCTCAGAGCAGGTCCACCGAGTAGGTAGGTATCACTGTCGTCCGCAGCAAGCTGTTGTAGAGTGCGTGTGGCCAGAAAAGATGACGGTGCAAGTCCGTATGTGACTGTCTGCAGCTCATTTGTGGCCACTGGCGCATTCAGATTGAATCGCCAGAGAATTCGCTGTAGGGAAGTGTATTCAGGATGCAGCAATACTTGGCGGTACATTTTTGCAATGTCCGCGACTAATGTGATGGGATACTTTCTGAATCGAAGGACGAGGGTCAGAAATTCGTCTTGGACAATTGGGCCTACTTGAAGGGCATCGTTAAGGGAGTAACCGGTGGATGTTTTGGCAGATCCGTCAAACACCACCCGTACTTTGGTAGTGGTACTGGCTTCTTTTAGTACGGCATAGTGGCAAATAGTGGACCTGAGGGGCATCGGCTTCGGTCGGCGGGACAAACCTCATATGGCCAAGTTCCAAGTACTCAGCTAAAAATGTGTGGTATTCGTCTTTCAAACGAAGTTCTTTGCTCAGCCGTTTTTCGAGGCTATGGAAGCGACGAAGGGCAGAAGATTTCGACTCACCAAGCATGTGATCGAAATTGATATGACGAGGCAAACGAACGATATACCTTCCCTCTGTTGTGCGGGAGACGCTGGAAACGTAGTGAGATTCACACTGCTGTTCTTCCACCGAGTAACTTTGCTTGTTGTCAACTTCTTCGATGCGTCAGAAGCGCTCCAGTGCTTCATGGAGAGGATCGGAAAGTGAGACGTGACATACTACGGGGGGCGGGCGAACTGACGAGCATTTGATTTTTTCCGGAAACGATCCAACCGAATACGCTTTCGATGAGAATGGAACCATTTTCCATCTCGATTCGGCCACCGGGGTTCACGTAGGAGAAAAAGTGTTCAGCTCCAAGAAGTATGTCGATGGCACCGGTTTTGTGGAAAGACGGGTCAGCAAGAGGTAGGGTTTTGGGTGCATGCCAATCATCCGTCGGAGAGGATATTACGGGCAAATCGATTTTAATACGGGGCATAACGAGAAAGCCAAGGTTGATCTCAAAATCAGAGTGTCTCGATCGGATAGTGGTAGTGACGGATTTGCACTAGAGGAAGACTCACCGACACCAAACACAGGGACGCTTATTTTATTCCGTTTCAACCGCAAAAGTTGGCATAGTCTTTCACTGATGATATTGGATTGCGAGCCATTGTCCAATAATGCTCGCGCTGGATGCTCTCGTCCGTGGCAATCAACAACCCTCAGCACGACAATCGACAGCAAAACATTAGCGTTTGATATTTGTGATGAGTTGGTAGTCTGAGCAGTGACAGCATTCATCGATGGGGGTGTTCGTTTGTTGTTACTGTGTCTTGTCTGATGAAGGGATTAGGTGTGTAGGTAGTTGAAGGCACGGTGCGTAATGTTGCGGATGGATGATCGTTCTCGAGTGGGTGGTAGCCTGGGTGAAGCAGTGAATGGTGTCGCCGTTTGCAATGACGGCAAGAGAATTTCGATTGACAATTGCGAGCAAGGTGGTCTTGGCGAAAACAATTATGGCAGAGGTGTTGATCATTCACAACTTTCAGTCGATCGGGAAGGGACATTTTTTCGAACCGTGGGCATTGAAAGAGCGGATGATGTTGATCACAGGTAGGGACGTTCCGATACTTCCGATATATCGGAATATCGATATTTTTGTTTCGATATCCGATATTTTTGTATCGATATTTTGCTTTCAATATATCGGTCATATCGATATGTTTGCTTTCGATATCGATATATTGAATCAGGACATAGTAAGACAAAAATAACAATTGCATTGTGTGTTGTGAAAGAAAATACTTCAAATTGGATCTGAAATGCCGAATTTTTTATGATTCAGATGATTTTTCTTGGTGCGCTGGTGGGTGGTATGAGGTGTGCGCTGCCTTCACAAATGGTTTTGGCAACTCGACACTTTGCATTGACGCGCAGTTGTGCAACATCTGTCATGCCGCTGGTCCTTGAATCCTTATGCGAACTCAATCATATATTTGACGTGTTCCAATAATAAATTAGATAAATTAGCTTTAGGAATTATGTAATGATTTGTGGAAATAGGAATTTAGAAAAATTGGAAAACGTATGAAAATTTCCTTAAAAATAATGCCCCGTAGGAGTTAAAGAGAATTTCCTTAAAATATTTCTACGGATTTTAGGATGAATTTTTTTTTCTTATGAAACTTTTTGCTTAAATTTTGAAGAATGCCCGTGAAAATCGAAGAGAATTTCCTGCCGAAATTCAAGGGAATTTCAGGTGAAACAAAAAAATAATTTCCCGTGAAAATCTTAGAGAGTTTCTTTTTCAGTTAAGAATATTTTAATGCATTTTCTTGTGAAAATTCTGATTTTTCTTTGAAAATTAAATTTAAACTTTAAAAAACTTCCGTGGAATTTTTTAAGAGAGAATTTGCGGTTGTCAAGAATTAGAATAACCTGAGGAGAAATACGAGCGAACGGAAAATAGTGAAAATAGTTAAAACTATGACGTACGACGCCGCCGATGATTTTTGGACTGGTACACTCTAGAAACAGATTGGATCAATTAATAGAAAAGTCATTTCTAATAATTATTGTGAAGGGGTAATACGGTAATACGATAGAAATTGAATAACCACAATAAATATATTCTAAATATTCTCATTTTTGAAATATCATATGATTTTCCGATATATCGATATTTTCATTCCAATATATCGGTGATATCGATACTTTGATTCGATTATCGTATCGAATCAAATATCGATATTTTGAAGTATCGGAACGTCCCTAATCACAGGAGTGGCATTTTCGATGAGTAGTTTCAGCTGCAGCATGCGAAACGGTTTTATGGAACGATGATCGTCGAAACATAATGGGTTGATTGCTAGATGTTGGATGTGCTTGATGGTTTACGGACATTGATTCCAGTACACGAATGCGACGTTAGAGAAACTCGATCAGACAGGAATAGTCGGGGTTTTCGGGGGTTGTAGCAAAGTCTTCCCAAGCTTTCAGTGTCGCGTCGTCAAGTCGGAGACACAATAAATGCTCCAACATAGTGCTCCATCCATCGATTGGTTCACCCAGCTGTCGAAGGGTTTCCGTGTGGCGCTCGTACTCGTCGACTACTGAATGTAATGCAGCGGCGGATTCTTTCTTCATACTGGGACAGTCGAGAAGGGCTTGTAGGTGGCGTTTCCTGAGGAGGTAGTCGTTGGCGTAGCGGGAAACTAGGGTTAGCCAAGCGATGGCATAATTGGCAGAGCTGATGCTGATCGATTCGACTAGTTGTGCTGCTTCTCCTTTCAGAGCAGCACGGAGATAATGGAATTTTTGGATGTCATGAACCTCGGGGTTGGAATGGATAAGAGCAACGAATGTGTCGTGGAATGGGAGCCAATGGTTATAATCTCCGTCGAACTCCGGCAGAGAAATTGTTGGCAGCTTGATTCTGGAAAGCCCGGAGGGTGGTAGTTGGGGGATTGCGCTTGTCGAAGGTACATTGGAGAGGTAAGATTGGAAGTAACGGGTTTCATAATTGTAGCGAAAAGACAGGTTTTGTGCCATACCTTCCTCAGTTAGCTCCATATCCTCGAGATGCACAATGCGCGGGAGCACAATAGGGTCCATGAAGATGGCGATTTTATGAATGCCGCTGGGCACACAATAGTGCGGAATGATGGCGTCAGATAGCGTCGTAGTCCGAAATGCGATGACGGATTTTCTGGGAGGAAGCCGTATCCTGGTCACGGCACCAAGATGTTAGGGCAGGATCGTAGCTTCCGGCGGGTTTTGGGGTCACACACACGGATTGTTCGGACATTATCCACAACGGTCACTTTCGGAAAAAAAAACTGGGCACCACAAAATTCACCTTCGAGTATTCACACACTAACTTTTCCTTTCTCGAGCTCGGCAAAATCGGGCACCGCCGTAGCTCAGTAAATTTCAGAATTGAACTTCGGCACTGATTTTCGGCATAATATTTACCGTATCTCAGTAACTGAAACGTCACTTTTACTGAGATCTTGACAAAAATCATGTTTGCTGAAACTCGGCGGTGCCCACCTCGGGAAAATAAACAAAAAATTCTGAGATCTCGGCGAAAAAAATTAAGTGTGCAAGACAATTTATTCCTTACGGTTTGGCGGTTCAACTTTAACTGATAACTTTATTAGGATACATCGCTTTTTAACCCTACGTTGTGAAACATCTCATAATTCAAAAAGCTATAAAACTAAAATATTTCCTCATTGCTATAATGCTGGCAGTCATTACTGCCAGTATACCTAGAGCATACCTTTTTTTAAGGCAACGATTGACTTTGGGAACTGTCAAGAGGTTTTTGGGGCCGGGGAAGGTTCTTAAGATGGTTCGAGACCCCTCCTGAACGAAATCTGGCATGTTGAGGTTTTGGAAGGAAAGATAAGTTTCTGTGGTGACTCGAAACCCCTCCCTCTTCTGGAAAGGGGGGCTTCCATACCAATGAAACAGATATTTATGCATAATTCGAGAACAAATCAGAGAATAAATTATTTTTAGGCGAAACAAAGTTCGTCGGGTCTGCTAGTAACATATAAACATGAAATATTTGTGCGTGTGCGCGGAAGCGGTGAACCTGAACAAGAATAAGCTAATCGAGGGATTCCCAGTGAAACCATGTTCGTTTAAAAGATTTACATTTCGATCGCACAAAACAACAAAGTTGGATTTAGCAAACTATCTGCTTACTGAGCAGAAACATTGGCTTGGCATTGGTCATGACAGTCATTGGTATGCTTAGGTTTTTCTCCTATTTATCGTCGTCACCATACGTAACGTTAGCAACCATATCTCATACCTAAAATCCATAACATCGCGACCAAGAAACAACTGGTAAGTTGTTTCATTTCTTGACCTTCAGTGGCTCTGACCGTTGTTAGTTTAATGGTCGCAACCAATATGTTCTTCACCTTTTATTAATATATTTATAACTTATCTAAACACTTTTGCTAGAACTCGCACTAGTTCAATTCGTCAAGGAACTAATCAATATAAAATAAAACTAATATATTTCAAGATAAGAATCAATTTAAATTTAAAATAATTACAGCAAAAAATATTGATTGAAACATACTGGAGGTTCGAGCTCAGAACCTCAAGATCTGCTGGCTTAAACACTAGCATTTGTACCATTTCAGATCCGTGAAGGTTGTACACTATAAAGCTATGATATGACAAATAAATCACCGGTAACTTTGCTTCCATGTCATAGGTTACCTATTCACTGCATTGAGCTTCGCGACCGTCCTTTATGTATCCAGAGAAGGTCATTATCTGAAAAACGTCGTTCTCGTTATCAATGGTAACGAGACGGGCTCATTCAACGAAGAGTCTTATCGCACATGGGCTGGGACGTAACTAAACCAGAGACAAACAAATCTAGACCAACATTTGAAAAGGGCGTAACAGCCAAAATTTATTCCTTCTGATTCTTTGCCCACATATATAGCTTTATATGTAGACAAAGAATCGAAAGGAATAAATTTTGGCTGTTACGCCCTTTTCAAATGTTGGTCTAGAAATAATGTTCACGTCCTGACAACGCGAATTTGTAACTAAACGAGCCTATTGCGATTGAATGATTCTGCAAGTGAAGCGTTGGTATTTATTGTTTGACTATAACTATGGACGGTGATCAATGACAAGCCTGACTAAAACTAAAATTCAAAATCGTATTAGCAAAGGCAATTAAGCAGTAAGCACTGTCGAACTCGCGTATGCAAAGAGCAATGAAATTTTCCTTTGTCGTATTTGTAATTAGCATTAAAAATGCGAATGAAAAATTAGCGAATTATTAAAAATGAAACAAATAAAAATTCTGACATAAGATATTTTAATTGAAAAATAAAAATTAAAAATTAGTTGATTTTTCAATTTTTTTGAATTTTAAATTTTTAAATTTTAAAATCTTTAAATTTTTAAATTTTTAAATTTTAAAATTTTAAAATTTTTTAATTTTGAAATTCATGAATTTTTAAATTTTTAAATTTTTAATTCTTTAAATTTTTAAATTTTTAAATTTTTAAATTTTTAAATTTTTAAATTTTTAAATTTTTAAATTTTTAAATTTTTAAATTTTTAAATTTTTAAATTTTTAAATTTTTAAATTTCTAAATTTCTAAATTTCTAAATTTTTAAATTTTTAAATTTCTAAATTTCTAAATTTTTAAATTTTTAATTTTTTTTTTTTTTCAGAACAGGCTAATATGTATGACCAAATGCCCCTCTCTAGATTACCGCTATAAATCTATTATTAGAGAATATGAAAATCCGTTTCAAGGGAATTTGGCTGCGACAGTTGTTGTTGAATGTTTCTTTAAAACATACAAAACTTTGCTAACAAATAATAAGAAACTAAATGTTGATGATTGGGTTATTAATTGGACCACATTGTGGCCGAAAATTGTGGCTTTAATCGAGCTTTGAAAATAGGACTTATTATGCTTTTCGTTACAACCGTAGAACTGCTCACAAGATCAATCGGCATTTGACGTTTGAAGCTTTTCCAGCACAGTTTTATTGATAGCAATAAGATCGCCAATAAATATGAGCAACTCGTCATGGTAACTGTTGTCATAAATTCGCAATTAGAATTAAATAAATCTAACAAGCATGGAAATTGTTACTTTGGTATTATAGGTCTCTGGGCTTTCTATAAAAAGTTTGTTTTTGAAGCGAACATTTAGCCTTTCGTTACACTTAGTGTACGAGAAAGGCAAACATTTCTTATTTTCACTCCCCTCACTTTGTCAGAGTTTTTTTGCAGATGCTCCAAAATGCCACATGAATCGTCACGCTTCTCGAAACCATGCATTTTCGTTGTCCCATCAAATCCTCCTTATTAAATTTTGCTATCGGTGCAATTGCTCCAACCAATTTTCTGAAGTCAGTCATAATGTCATTCCTGTGAACGACTTCCTATTAAATAAGTATAGCAGAACAAATACAATTTGCACAGTTCTACAACCTCACATATTTCACTGGTTGTAGATAATGACTTCTTTCCTAACACCCACAAGAATTTTCGGTCTGAAATTTCCATCTAGCCAAAGTGGAAAAGTACAGTTCGTAGGAAAAGCACCCGAAGGTAGGTGGCAATAAAGTTTCGGCGTTTCTTCACTTCAAATTTACTCCCACAAGGTCCCAGAGCAGTTTGATTTAGTGGGTGGTGGGGAAGGGGGAACCGACGCGCCATAGGTTCATGCAGAACTAAGAACTTCGTACCTGCCTGCCTGCGAACACGTGTATGGTGCTGAGAAATATCTTCTTAATCACGTACATTTTCATTTGCTCGTTAGCAGGTCCTACCTTGGGATTGGATTCCGGCGGGACCTGATCATTTTCGACTTTGTTCCTACACATGTTTGTGTGCCGGTATGTGTGATAGGCGGTAGGATTACCGGTGAAAGTAATTATACTTAATTTATCGGTCTTAGTCGTAGACATTTATGGATGGGAAATGTTTAATTCGATCGTTCAGCACAAGCAGGTTCATTATATTTTCTTTAAATTCGACAGTTTGCTTAAATCTGTGGCCAAAAATAAAAATATTTGCAATACATTATTTAAAGTTGTGTCCCAACGACGCGGCAAAATGCAAAACAACATCAAAGTGAAACCCGGATGGAAAGTGGCAAGCCACCTCGTGTTTATTTTCAATTATGATGGAAATTGATCTGTTGAAGGTAAAAAATGGGCAATCGTTTGGTTTCACAGTCTGTGCCCTTTTGGGGTTCGCAGAACTCGTAGAGGGAATGAGAAACGATTGATCCCATACACCGCTCACAAAGAGGCTCTTTGATTCATGTGTAATCAGTGCCTTGCTGTGGCTGGTGGTGGGCTTAATTGAGAGATAATTTTTGAATTGGAAATTGACGATAAAACAGTTTATGTAAGGAAATGAGCCGCCAAGTGCATCTACAGTTCCAATACAACAAAAACACTGTTTTGTTACAGATTGGCACTGTTTCATTTCATTGCTTTGATTCAGATCATCAGTCATAGCTTCAAATTTGCCAAGAAACACACTTCCAGTTTTAAAATAACAATCAGTGCTCCATAATTGCATGGGCACGTGCCGTTTATCAAACAAAAGAGACATTTTCAGTATATTCAGAAATGTCAGCTTAATTAGGCTGAAAGATACTTACGCTTACAATGTCTAATCGTTATAATGCAGATGCAAAATAAAAATAAAAACCCAGATCAACCCACCTAGCGTTGGTGGTGCCTTTCTCGCGCATTAAAATAATAAGAAAAACACATAAGAGAGGTCGAAATAGCACTTTAGGGGGATAGATTTTACTTTTTCCATCAATTCATATGCATTTGCGGTCATTTGAATGCATTGCTGCAATCCTTAAAAAAAAATTCGTTTTTGAATTTTTTTTCCCAAGGGGGGACCCTTGGCAGAAAAACAATGTTTTTTCAATAACTTTGGAACGCAATGCCCGATCACGCCAATTTTCAATAGGAAACAACTAGACCGCAAATCGCGTCGATTGCAACTTGTTGCGGGAAATGCTAAGTACTAAAAAGTGTGTCTCACATTTTGTACACACACACACACACCTACAGACATCATCTCAATTCGTCGAGCTGAGTCGATTGGTATATAACCCTATGGGTCTTTGATCCTTCTATAAAAAGTTCGGTTTTGGAGTGATCCTATAGCCTTTACGTATACTTTGTATACGAGAAAGGCAAAAAACGAAACACGATATCCCCCTAATGATGTGTATCTAAAACTCAAAGTATTATGCTCATTCAAAGGTGCCATTATTAGACGACGACACCGCTAATACGACAACCATCAGTTTCTGCCCTAATCCATCTCCTACGGGTGTTTGCGATTGACGTAGGAGGACTGAACGATGAAAGCGCCACTTGAGTAAGCTTGTTTACCGAAAGCAAACATTTGGTAACTTTATCTAAGTTTATATTTTCGATTTCGATGGAGACGCCTCCACAACGTTTGTCACGTTGTCGCCCGTCATCATTTCGGCTGTCACCCATCGGACTGGGAAGCTTTGATCTTCTACCCGCGGGGACACAGAGATCGTACGTATGTATGCGTTTGGAAAGAACGACGCAGAACAGCTTTCGCCATGTGATTATTCCGTCGATGAAAACTCATATCGATGCCTAAGCAAGGTGACTATATGAGATGATTGATACGCTAATTTGCGGTTTTTCTTAAAACTTTCAAAAAAAGGAAATGTCTCACACTGCCATTGCCGTTGTCCATTATAATCGCTAGTTCTTGAACTAAAATACCTGCCAACTGTGTACCGATCGAATGAGGCTGGTAACCCTAAATATTCGCCATTGGAGCTTTTGAAGTGAGTCGCAGTCGGCATCATCATTTCCCAACTGCGACCATATCCACCACCACCGCCGAAGAGGATGTCAGGGAGCTGAAAGCAAACAACAACACCATCACAACCAAACAGTTCGGTATCCGGCAGTGCAAAATTAGCGGTTGACAATGCAAACAACCCACCGTTCTCGTTGTTCGATGTCGGATCGGATGGGAAAAGGAGTGGCTGACATACTAACTTGCCCTGTAGCAATACATACGTCGATGTTTATTGTGATGCTTTTCTGTTGCTTATTCTTGTTCATGTGTCTTACACATGCATTTTCTGTGAACCAAAGCAGCAAGATAATAAACTAATTTTCCTACAGTTTCATTTGAAGGATTATTATCGCGCTTATCTTTTATTACAATCGCGCAGCGGTCTTATCGCGACTGTCAGAATACCCGCATGACGGTCGCTGTCACACGCATTGTTAGTTGATTTGACTATTTTGACGATTAGTGTTTGTTATCAACGGAAGCTGTAATGGGTTGTTTGTTTTTTATGCAATTTTAATTTAGTTATCTATTACTTGTAGACTGTTTAAACTAATTATGTTCATGTTGCGAATTAATGCTCTCCAAAACAACCAATTTAAGATGGGTGATAATCGAGAAAAAGTGCTGAATCATCATGCTTCACCCAACCCAACCCAACCTACAATGGTCTATATGGATATAAGGTTATTAAAAAGTCCGTTCAAATTTATGCTAAACATCCTTCAACAAATGGCACGGCAAATGCTGGGTAAAGCGTACCATTGGTACTTCGCGTACCTGGAGGAATAAAATAGACTCCGTCTCGCAGTCCTTATCCTCTTACCCAGCAACTCCTATCCCTACCTCCTCATGGTGCTGGCCGGGATACGAGAAACCCTAGGAAAGATCGGGTAACGAACCCTGGTGGGAACTATGGGATCAATGATGCGAACGTTTAGAGGTAATCATACCATCTATTAGAGCTGCGGCAACACACACGAGCTGGAAACAGCTTTCATAGTAGTTCTTCAACTTAAGCATAATCATCGCCCATAGCCCACATTCCGGAAGCACTGATGATGATAAGGACGCATTCTACGCGCAGCTGGAACGTGAGTACGATAGCTGCGCAAGTCACGACGTCAAAATCATCATTGGAGCAGGCCTGGTAGCGAGTCACTTTTTAGTGACTTGGTCACTATTTCGAGTCAAAAGTCACTAAAGTCTTTATTTTTCTGAATATGATCACTAAAGTCACTATTTTTGCATTGCCTATACACTGCTAAAAAAGTATACACGCTTTAAAGTATGCTTTTTTGAATGTAAAGTACTCAAATATTACTTCAAAGTTCGCTCTTTCTTGGGAGAATGGGACTACACACAAATAGGAATAAATATTATGCACAATTATGACTATGTTTTATTAACAAATGATTAACTTTTACATATGCATAAAAATATGAAAAAGGTGTAAAACTTATGCCTTTTATGCATCAAATTTCACTCCTTTTGTGGGTAGTCCCATTTTCCCGCAAAGAGCATACTTCTCCACAAAAGAGCCAGTTTTGCGTATAGTAAAAAGTTAAAATAAAAATCATTTGAGCCAAATATGAATTTGGTAGCAATAAATAAAATTAGGGAAATGTGTATACACCAAAGAAGTTCCAAGTGTGTTGAGAAAATCGTGAGGTTATTTTCGATTCATGTCGAGTGTTGGCTATAACCTTTTTTTTCACGAATGGAATTTGTTAAAATGCGAAAGATTGATCTCGTATGTTGGTGAGCGGTTAAGTGACAAGGATAGTGAACAGCCTCAGTTTCATCACATGTCAATGATGTTTGATGTTTCTCAACGTTAAATTCGCCTTGCAACCCTTCGGGATGAATCTCGAAAAAGAAATTGTAGAGCGAGTTATGTCAGAAGTAAATCTGGCACAAGCCATTAGGCTAGATGGCGTTTTGATCGTGCGTGAAAAAGGGCTTTACGAAAATGAGTTGCAGATCATAAGCAGGAAGTCGTGAAAGAAAAATTACTTGATTAATGTCTTCTTCACGGAGAAAAATAAAATGACACGACGCTGCTTATTTTTTATAACGAGTGTGTTCATATTTAGTGTGATTTAATACTCCTAACTCCGGTAAGATTTATAAAGGACATGTGCGTATAAAAAAAAACTCGCGAATAAAATTGCCTTAAAAAAGGATGGTGTAATGCAAAACTTTTTGATTGAAATTATTATATACAGAGTCGTAGCGTGGACTCTTGGCGCCCTTGGCGAAATCTTTTTTGGGCGCCCCTCTCGTATTAAGGAAAAATGTGCAATGTTTCACAATCCAATAACATTTTGGATCTCACCTTAAAGTTTTATAAATTTTTATTAACGAGATTTTCTTCACTATGTTGGCTCATCTTGTAGAACAATAAGATTAAAAAGTTTAGTAGATTGAAGATGCTTCATATAACAAGCAATATAATGCCTGTCCACGTTAAATTTCGGACAGTCAGGTAATGTTCAATTCATTTGTCGCCATTTCATCAGTTTGGACGAGAGCTAAAACATGCTGAAAGCAGCGGTTAAGCGAAGAGATTGAGCTGTCATGTAAATAGTTCGTCTCAGTGGTTGGTAAAAATGTTTAAAAATCGCGTTGGATGATGGGTGTCCGAAATTTAACGTGGACAGGCTTAGGCGGTATGTCCCTGGAAAGTTTTTAATTTTTGTGACCTTTTACACTAATTTGCAAAATTAGGTAAGAACTTGGTAGAGTCGTGGACAATTCTGGATCCTCGTATGAAATCTGTTGGAACATCCAGGCTGAAAGATCATTAAAATTGCTGAAAGTTATTTACTTACAGCTCAAGACAAGAATAAGAAAATCCTATTCTGAAGTGGATCGTTCGATGATCGAAATCGCTATCGGATTTAGGAACAAGAAATGGATGAATATGGATGTTGGGTCAATATCATCCAACTTTGAAGTAGTCGGAATCGACATCGGAAGCAGGAGGGCCAAGAAGTGAGGAAATGAGGCTATGAATGCTTTGATAGCACATGGCTTGGCACATGTTGTATGTATTGCGGATAAATTTTGCTAATCTATGAGAGCTTTGATAAATGATAACCAAAGTAGTAGGGGAACTGCTCCGATTTCAATCTCATTGTGCATATATCCATCCCATCGCTAAACAAAGAAATACGGCACCAAATTCGTCGCTTCTTTTTGTCAACATGCGTGCTCACTGCTGAAAAAAAACACAAAAATAATAAACAAACCAAATTCCTTTCCATTTCTCTGTTTTTGATGGGATGGAAATAGGAGCTATGAGATGAAGTGGCGAACCGTTCCCCTAATTTAATTATATTTATTGAACGGCTACTCAGTCTTGCAATTATTACAATGAGTTTTTTTATTTACCCGACGTTTCGATACGGGGATTGTGTCTTTTTCAAGGGGAAAATATTTTTGTTGTTTGTCCCTTGAAAAAGACACAATCCCCGTGTTGAAACGTCGGGTAAATAAAAAAAAACTCGTTGTAATAATTGTAAGACTAAGTAGCCGTTCAATAAATATAATTCAAACGCACAGTCGATCCATAATCAGTAGTCATTTAATCAAGGCACATTATCACTGCTTATCGTAATGCCGCCAGGTCAAATGCGTCCATGATGATATATTTTCGGACTAAATGAAGTTTTTCTGAATGAAATGAGAGTTGTCTTAAATCTACACCATCCTTACCTTTTCCTCATCCCGATATAAGTCATTAGCGCAAAGGTCTTTTAAAATTTTGGTCAACACCTGTGGCAGTTTGTGCCCAAAAATGTCAACAATCCGATCTACAATTTTCAAATAACTTTTTGAATTAGTACAAGTATAAGTATTCTAGACTTTTTCTTGGCCCCTTGTAGACGGTTCCAAAAGGCTCAGACAAACCGAAAGGGCAGTCAAAGTTAAGACCAAATCATTCGACTTGTTTATTTGAGATAGAAGAAAGATTAGATTTCTTGAAATTTTTCCGCCATAGACCTTTAGACTTTATGGTCGGGTTTGTTACTATTTGGCCATGTAACGAATAAAATTGTTCTGTTTCCCATACCGTGATTCTTGATTCTGGCGCCCCTGAGGGCTGGCGCCCTTGGCGGGGGCCAACCCGGCCAACCCCACGCTACGGCGCTGATTATATAAATATAACTTTTTTTTATAAAAAAGGATTCTTTTTGTCAACAGTTAAGAATAGATACCCGAAAAAACTAGAGTGGAGATGAATGAATTGGTCGGATTTTAAAAATCTTCTTTCATATACATAAGAAAGAATGTCTGTCTGACCCTTATAGACTTGGAAATTACAGAACCGATTAGCGTGAAAATGTGTATACAGAGGTTTTTGGGGCCGGGGAAAGGGGGGCTCCCATACAAATGATTTTCCTCAGAATGCCACGTCGAGTTCAAAATCTTAAAAACTTCATTTAAATTTGTTATTAAACCATAGTTTAATAACAGGTGAAATCGTATTTCTAAGACTTCTTCATTATTTTAATTACTTTATATTTTTAAAACAAATGGATTTATAAGCTTTGTGAGTCCAAATAGTTCACCGTCTAGGAATCAAGTAGATAATGTTTTATCATTCTTTAGCTGTTATACAGAAAACTTCGAGCTCATATTAAACAACAAATGTTGTAATTATCAACATAATTTTTTGTAACAACTTATAACTCACTACCCGTTTACGTGACGCCGAGTAGATACCTTCTTGTGGTGTGTTACTTAATATGATGCTATAATATGATACCATAGTCACATTGCCAATGAATACCATCCTCAATATCCAACTCCGTGGTACGTATGGGAGTGTTGCAGTCACTGGCCTCTTGCTACCATCATCTCTGTCCTCATGGTGAAGATGAGCGTGGCCAGTATCAGTAATCTTCATCCTTTTGTTGTTATTACCTTTACTTGATTTCTAATAGCATTCTAGATAAGGATATCAAAATAAAACACTAGTTTGCAATCTTTGAATTATATCGTAAAAACTCTAATGCAACTTCTAGCTCTATCCCCGGTTTAAAACTTACAAAAGTCACTATTTGGTCACTTTTTCTGCAATTGAAAGTCACTATTTGGTCACTTTTTCGTCATCGTTGGTCACTAAAGTCACTATTTTGAACGGCATTCATCACTACCAGCCCTGTAGGAGGTTTGAACGCTCAGGTTGGCCAAGAGGAGGAGTTTAAACCGACTATTTGGAAGTTCAGCGATCACCGGTTGACGAACGAAAACGGACTACGACTAATTGATTTCACCGCCTCCAAGAATATGGCTATTCGCAGCACCTACTTCCAACACAGTCTCCCGTATCGGTACACCTGGAGATCACAACTGCAGACTGATGGACGGTACTTCACCGACATTATCGACGTCAGAGCATATCGTGGCGCTAATATCGGCTCTGACCACTATCTTGTGATGTTTAAACTGCACCCAAAACTATTCGTCATCAACAATGTTCGGTACCGACGGCCGCCGCGGTACGACCAAGATCGACTAAAGCAACCTGTTGTCGTGGGTGAGGGTGAGCTCGATGGGATCTCTCTTGAGGACTTCTGTAATACAGTTATACATTAACGACGTAGCGGAGAACAACGTCAGGTATGTGGGGCGAAGTCGGCGGAATGATTGGTTCGACGAAAAGTGCAGTGAAGGAAGTGGAGGTGAAGGACGCAGCGCGGGTGATCGCGCTGCAGCAAGGTACCTGGCAGAACGTGGAACGCTAGAGACGGAAGCGGATAGACAGCAGACCCGCCTTTATCAGGAGAAGAAACGCCGCCTGGAAGAAGCGAAGTACGAGGAGATGGGACAGCTGTGCCGTTCTGAAGAAACACGCAAGTTCTATCAGAAGACCTGTAAGGTCCTTCAGAGGTCCAAACATCGACTCGGATCACTATCTTATAGTTGCAAAAATTCGGGCGCGACTTTCCAGCGTCACGAATTCACGAAACAATAGAACGATGCGTTTCAATACCCAACCCTTTTCACTTGAAGGAGCTGCTGAACAGTACCACCAGAAGCTGGACGAGCGGATAGGAGATGCCATAGGATCTGGCGACGTCAACAGATTGGCAGGCCACGAACACGCTGGCTGCACGCGGTGGAATCGGACCTGTGGAACCTGAACGTTCGGGGAAACTGGAGGAACATCGTCCAAGACCGACGATTATGGAGCTCTACAATACGCCAGGCATAGGTGTATCGACGCTGCAGCCAACCAGGTATCCAGGTAGGTAGGTCACGGTGTAAAAAAATGGATTATTATCGAAGTTTCATGTACCTCTGATTTTTTTTCACATAAAGTTAGGCAAGGTCATTAGAAATGAGGTACGGGGTGTTTTAAAATATTTCATCGGCGATTTTAAAAAAAAGTGATTTTTATTGTTTTCTTCTCTAATATACCGTACAAAAAGTCAATTGATAACCCAACAAAGGATCAATCATTGTAATTTACCCCTCAAAATTGATTATATACACATTTGTAGCCTTTTTGCCTTTCTCGTATCTATATAGATATCCTATCTTGACACGGGGATAAAATTTTGAAAAATATTTTTAAAGTTCAAGCGTTCCTAAAGTATTTTTAGTGTTATTTTTTATGTTTTGAAATCTTTGCTGAAACATTATTCTATCTCTGGCATCTATATTATTCTCTGATGAATATTGTTTTTGCATTTCTATCTTCTGACATTTTACTAGATGACCTGCCCACTGAAGTGTGCCGTATTTTATGAGATTCAGAATGTTCACTCCTTTGATGATGGATTTTGCTTGTAATTCATGCGTATGAGCCACATGTATTTTTTGGCCTCTCATCGAGTATTGTACGCAGTCTCTTCCGCTAGTAAAATCTGAAAGTATTCTAGGCTGCTTTTAACGTTTCATGTCCGTAATTGTCCACCAGAAGAATTGAGGAATTATGAAAAGCGAATTTCGTTTCCATCTGAGTTCTTTTTCTTCACTGGTATTGTACGAGACCTAACTTAGACCTAAAACTGGTTATGTACGCCGAAGGTAACCCTGTTTAAAGCAGACAATCTTCATATAGGGAACGTCATTGCCAGTGTTTACAGCATTGTTCGTGTGTGTCAGTGTTTGTCAGCATTTCAAAGGTAAATTTTGTTTGTACATCTTCAAACATATCCCCTTTACTTTCTTAGCAAAAACAACACTAAGCTTATCTCTGTCTCTGCATGTAATTATGTCCTTCATCTTGGCAGAGCTTATGCATATGCTCCTAGGTTTTGCAGATGAAATTAAGCTCCTTGTCTAACTGAAGATTGCGATAGTGAGGAAGCACATATCTACAGGGGTTAGACAAGAAGGTTGAGATAGGTAAAATTATGTCGAAATTCAAATCATCATAACTTTGCGTAGAATGATCCGATTTTGCTAAAATCAGGACCATCAGAACCGGACGCTTTTCTAGTATACTGCTCCCCTGCAAAACCTAGGATTGGTCCTTGGCCACCGTAGATGTTCCGGGTTTTCCGAAGGTATGTTCTCCACTGATTGTCATTTTATGTGACGTTTACTTTCATCATGTTTTATGCTTTCTCCGAAAACTAGAACTAATATGCCGGCTAATGGTGGCTGTAGATCGAGAATCCATTAAAACTACGCAGAGATATGGCCATTTCCGTAAAAACGGTTCCGGGAACATAATGAAATGATAACAGATCGGAATAATGCAAATATGGGTATCTATCTTCATGCTTTGCGAGACGATGATTACAGAAACATTTCCAGAATGATAGTGTCCACTGCCACCCTTATAGCAGGTTCGAAGGGCCTTGCAGGAGGGGCCGGTTTTGGCACCGTCTGGAACTATGCGTATATGGGTGTCAAAATTCATGTTTTCCCAAGCCGATGAATATATGATCTTTATTAAAGATACATTATGGTGACTGTAAGACTCTCTGGCCAATTTATAACAGGTTCCGGGTGTTCTGCGAAAGTGACATTTGTTCAGGGTGTATGGCCAATCCCGTACCGATTTTACGAAAATGGCAATATCTTTGCGCATACCAAACGAATTTTCGATCTGCAGTCAGCATTGGTCAGCATATTAGTTCTAGTTTCCAGGGAGAGTGTAAAACATGATGGCAGTAAACGTCAGATAAAACGACAAGCAGAAGAAAAAATGCATTTTTCATATATTCTCGGAAAACCTGGAACATCTCCGGTGGACAAGGGCCAATCTGAGGTTTTGTCAGTCATGTCATGGGGACAGTATACTAGAAGAGTTTCCGCGTCCGAAGGTCCTGGTTTCATCAAAATCGGATCATTTTACGCAAAGTTATGCTGATTTGAACTTCGACAAAATTTTGCCTATCTCAACCTTTTTGTCTAACCCCTGTATTCACACTACCAGGTGCTACCAGTGTGAAGTACATTGCTACGGATAGAAATAGAAATAAGAAGATACAGGAGATGATAGGAGATGATTGGAGGCGTTGAAGAAATAGTTCACATTGGAATGCTTGTGAAATGGGATAATGATCCCTAGTAACATCGTTGTACTTATGTATAATGGTTTCATAGCACACCTGAAAAGTAAATCGCTATCTTCAAAAACATTATAAAATCATAATTATTACTTGGGTGCAAAAACGGTTTTTACAGCTTACCAGATTACTGCTCATAAAAGTATGAATGATCCACAAAAATATGGAATCAATCAAATGTGAGACAGTTGTGCTTGTAGCAACAATATAGCTTCCGTAACATGCAACCGGAAATGGAATTTGCTGTGTATAACTCCATCCAATAGCCTGTTTCGGACATGAAGCGTGGTAATTATAAGAAGCAGGCCAGTAAGGTTTTGGGGTTTTCAAGCAAAATTTGCTGCGAACAATATTCGGTAAAGTTATTGTACATGGTATGTACCCCACAAATGATGAGACACTGTATATAGAGGAAAATATGAACCCTTTAAAATATGGCAGACTGACAATGGGCTGGTCTCATAGTGCGAATGTCGGAAGAAAGAAATGTGAATAAAACATTCAATAGAGAACCATACTGGGCTGGAAAAAAATGATAATTGCTAAAAAGATGAAAAATGCAAAAAATAATAATAAAAACATAGTTTAGGAAGGCTTGAATTACAGAAATTGATATTTTTTCAAATATTTGGATCTATTTCAAGATAGGTTTTCTACACTAAAAAGTCTACAAATGTGTACATTTTCAATTTTGAGGAATAATTACAATGATTGATCCTTTGTTGGGTTATCTATTGACTTTTTGTACGATATGTCGGTATATTATAGAAGAAAACAATAAAAATCACTATTTTCAAAAAATCGCCGATGAAATATTTTAAAACACCCCGTACCTCATTTCTAATGACCTTGTCTAACTTTCTGTGAAAAAAAATCAGAGGTACATGAAACTTCGATAATAATCCATTTTTTACACCGTGTAGGTATTGGTTTAGTATCGTTGCGGAGTGAGAATCATAAATTTGGTGGTCGACAGGAGGTCGACTTCTGAGCTTGAATTACATTCTGCGACGGCGGATCAACGGTGGTTGGGCAGCGGAAAGCCGGTACCACTTATAACACTTATTTCACACGGTCGGGCTCGAGTTACACTTGCGACAGCACTAGGATTCCTTTCCGTGGCGACACGCGATTTAGGCTCTGTCACACGGTATCTTTTGGACCCCGTTTTCTCCACGTTCGATCGCTCCCGCTGATACTGTCCGAATCCCCCGTCGGAAGTTTGTCGACTTATTGTTATAGTATTCGGTAACAAAATGTGTCATGCACAAAACGCTCATAAGACCGGTAGTCCTCAACGGACATGAAACTTGGACCATGCCACTATGGGGAATCAGGTGGCCGAATATCAGAAATTGACTTTCTCTGATTCGTAATTCAAAGTTGACCTACTAAAAGCTAATACTTCGGAGCATTGAACCCCAGAATATCAGCACTCTAAGCCATATGGTTATCGAGATGTAGGCATCAGAACCAAGCACTTTTTAGATTTTGAAAAAGTAATGCATTGTTCAACTGCCAACATTTTCGGCTACAGTAACTCTTCCCAACTCTTTGAAAAGTTTTTGAAAGCTTGTTTCAAAGACTTTCGAATATCGGGTAACGTGCGGAAAACAAACCAAATCCAGCTGCTTATGGCTGCAAATCTGCGATTCCGATCACTTTTTCTAAAAAAGTTAATAATTTTGAAACACTAAATATGGATATTCTTATAATATACGACACACTACGATGGGCTGGATACCTATTCCATACATGTGCTACAAGAGCATCAAAAGCCGCCTAAATAGAGAGAGTGTATATCTTGGAAGATGTCGTAGGCTTCGTGATTGGCTGTGTACACGATGGCTTATGCAACTGGCGATGGCGAAGGCGTACCAAGAGGAAGCAGTCTATTATCTATCAAGTACATTAATATGAAATCAATGGACTTATGAGGATATGTATTCTAAGAGTTCAAAAAAGTAGGGGGAAAGACGGCTTTGGCAGGTTTTGTTCTATTATTGGCAGTGGGGTTTTTGCCGACCAAATTTTATTAAATTTGGCCACAATATTATTTGATATGTAAAGAATGTTTAGGCCAAATTTGAGCCTAGTCAGTCATAAAAAACCCCTTGCCAATAATAGAACAAAACCTGCCAAAGCCGTCATTCCCCCTATATATCTTTTTTCGAGCTCCTAGGATACTTACCCTCAGATAGGGACACTTATGGAAAATCCCCACAACTCGCATGGATGCGATTTCTCGAGAGCCTTCTACACAAATCTTACCAAATAGATTAAAAAAGTGACAGGTATGAAAGATTTACAGAAAAAGCTTTATGATAGCTTCGGAGACAAGGCAATGTGGAGCAGGATCAGATAAAATTGGGAACACATGTTGACGAGCGTTTTCGAATCCAAATCGGTTGAGTAAAACATTGGATTTCAAGGAAGAAGTAATTCTGATTGTGTTCTACAACATTCTGATTGCGATTAACTGCCAATAAATCCTAAAAAGTTAGACAGTAATTGCAAAGCATCATACCGATTATATTTGTTGCTGTATGAATGGTAAGTATATATAAAATTTCTGCTACGGTGAATAAAGTTCTTGCCCATGCTGGGGATGCAATTCACCAGCATCACTTGGAATGTTGGCTGAAGAAGCAGCTGAGTGCCAACACAAGCCCCTGAATAAAAATTGAGGTCATCATGAAAGGAAAATTTACATGACGTATTTATTAGTGCTATGAACTCATCGGATCTTGTAATAAACTCACTCAACTTAGGTAACCGACTTGAAAATTAATCTAACCTGAAATATCCGGAGGTTTAGAAAGTTTCTGCAGTACAACAGATTCGAGTAGAGAAAAAAATTGCTCTAGCAGATATTTTAATGGCTCTTGATAATGATAAATTTGTTAAAGATGTTCATGAACATAATAAATAAATAACATTTAATGTTGATGCAGAATCAGGGATTGAATTCAAAAGAGAATGAGAAAGTCTCTCACCTTTCATTTCTGTATACATATACGATATGGGGCCCTCCTTAGCTGTGCAGTAAGACGCGCGGCTACAAAGCAAGACCATGCTGAGGGTGGCTGGGTTCGATTCCCGGTGCCGGTCTAGGCAATTTTCGGATTGGAAATTGTCTCGACTTCCCTGGGCATAAAAGTATCATCGTGCTAGCCTCATGATATTCTTCTTCTTCTTATTGGCATTACATCCCCACACTGGGACAGAGCCGCCTCGCAGCTTAGTGTTCATTAAGCACTTCCACAGTTATTAACTGCGAGGTTTCTAAGCCAAGTTACCATTTTTGCATTCGTATATCATGATATACGAGGTTTCGCGAGGTTTCTAAGCCAAGTTACCATTTTTGCATTCGTATATCATGATATACGAATGCAAAATGGTAACTCTGGGCTTAGAAACCTCGCAGTCTTTCTTTAACTGGAAGTGCTTAATGAACACTAAGCTGCGAGGCGGCTCTGTCCCAGTGTGGGGATGTAATGCCAATAAGAAGAAGAAGAAGATATACGATATGTAGCATACCATGAGAGACTTTTTTTTCGCAAGCTGTCATGATAAAGCACTGATTCGAAGGCCTATACCCCAGTATAGATTTCTATTAAAAAGCTCCAAACGCGGGGAACACTGGTTCTGATGATGCATTCAAACTTGTTCTACACAGCTGTGCGGTTTTCAACCCAAAATGCGCGAAAACAAAGCAAAAATCATCATTCTTCTGTGGGGGCTGCCTATCCGATTCTGTTTTTTTCGCACTTGTATACAAGTTTGATAAATTTGTTATCATGGCTTGTTATGATTCGGAACAGTTTTTGCCTTTCTTTTATCGTTCTTCGTTCTCTATTCAGAGCGATTTTTGCAATCCTTGTGCAGGATACTTGTAAACCTTGCCGCCTTTATAGCATTAAGTTCATGTAGTTTCCTTGGAGCATTATATTATATTCACTTTTAACTAACTGTTATTATTTAATTCACATGTTTTAACTAAAACAAATGAAATGAAAGTGCCTTACATCTTTATTTTGTTGTTCGTTTAATTGTCTTTAATTTGCTCGACCCTCACAGTATTATGACAAAAGTTTCGCCAGGTGAAAATAAGCGGAAACTTTTATTCTCTCTTTAAATTTCTTCAATGACTTCATTTATCCCTGCACCTTGGTGGCTATTTGATCCATGGAGAAAAAGTCAGCTTTCGGTTTGAAAGTCACTCCAGTCACTTTAGCCATCGTCGTCAGCTCCGGATGAAACTGTGGCATTATAGCTGTGTCTACGCTGCATATAGCAGCCCTGGAGTCAAGCGAAGAAAAGTCGGTTCGCTTCAGCTTCGGCACACAGGTGATGAGACGTGAAAGCATAACGAGAAGAAAATAAAAGTCTGTTATAGCTCGCCGTAGATAGATAGAGAGATAGACATATAGGAGGGACCACAGTACGGAAGTAGGTGACATGAACGATGAATTTTCATGAGCTCAACTCCTTCCCAGCCAACTTCGAAGAAATCTGCAGCAGCATCAACGTAGAAAAAACATTTTTATTTACGACGCTTCCGGAAACCACTAACCGACAGAAGGCACATAAATAAGCCCTATCATTGAAAAGTCTTTAATTCGGTGAAGGTGGATGTCTTCTTGTGCGATTTGAAGCTGAGGTTTATAAGAATGTCAATATCAAAACTAGAGATGTGATTTCTACCCCTAGCACACATAAATGCTCAAATAAATGCCGCAAATGCTCAAAATTTCCAAAAATAATAACGCATTAGCAGTACAAAAGTTTAACGTAAGCGACGCACATATGTTTTGCTTGAAGCTAATTCACCAGCCTAATTAGTACTTCAAATAATAATCTTTCCAGCCAGCACTTGCAACAGTCGATGTCATCAATCATAATCAAATGTACCATTGACGCTATCGTTGGACGATATGAGTACTCCACTCCATCCCGCTGACGACGGCACGTGCTAAAAAGGACACATAACTGCTTAATGCTTATGTAACACATCCGCCGCCGATTTGCTCCAACAGAGCCGGTCGTCATCGTCGGTCCGCCCGTTCGGGTCGAGATTGCGGAAGATGATGAATACCGGGCTGGCGATGATCGATCGCAGCGGGAAATGTTTATGTCCGTTGGATGACGGTGGGTTCCTTCCGGGTCGGTAACACGATAGAATTGGGGATCCGTTTGGGGGAAGTTATGTAAATTTATGCCGCGATGATTGAATTATTCGCCAAGGGAAGTCATGCTACCTTGTCGACAGAATCGTTCACCTGAACCGCGAACGCCCGCACCGGTAGCAAATTGTTCGGATGATTTATCGGAGAATTCGGTTCGGCGAAGTCATTCATGCCACACACCGGTCGACACGCTGGACGATTATTGCGATAGATGATGGATTATACCAACAAGAATGGCAGAATTGCTGTGAACTGTTAAAACTTAAAACTAAAATGGTTGAATTTGTAATTAAGCTTAGTGATGCAGATTCTTACTGTACATGCTTTGGAGTTTTAATAATTCAAGCTGATTTAAACTGAATAAGCTAGTTTTTCAGCTGAAGAAGAGCGTTTCACCCACCTTCAATGTTTGTTGAGAATAACGATACCGACCACGTCCTCACAGTCAATTTAGGATTAGAAGATCAAGATTAATTCGACACTGATGAATCCTCTGCACCTCCGTGAGCGCCACAGGAAAGGGATAGTTGGTTAGATGAGAAGACGTGCTGTAGGAAGTCACCTTGGTGAGCAACTAAATAATTATTTTGTCCGAAATGATGTCAAAATAATTTACTCACCCGCACAAAGCATAGCTAAGCATTTCGATGATCGCGCGATCGTTCTGCGTCTAGTGGAAAACACGAGCAAATGCGCACTAAAAACACCATCGACTGCGCCTGATTCATTTACTTTCCGACTACACAAAACAGAACCAATCATCCCGCAACACGGTGTCAATACGGATTTGTGTCGAAAATCACTGAAGAATACGCTGAAGTTCGGTCCTTCCTATTACAGAAACAGCTTCGTTGATATGAGATCCCTATCAAGCGATAATGATTGAAAAGCAACGAATACGCATGGCTTGAATTTCCAACTAATTGACATCGACACTCTGAGGCGGCGAAAAGGATATTGCAAAATTTGTTTTTGTAGCTAAAGCTTTTGGCTGGTGTTTACTGTATGTAGGGCACCATAATCCGTACACCGGAGCACTTCATTCTCGCAATCAGCTGCTATACTGCCGCTAACCGCAAGTCGAGCACATCTGTATATGGCGTCCATATACAGATGTGCTCGACTTGCGGTTAGCGGCAGTATAATATTCAATTATTATCCAACTAACAAGTTTGTTATGAGTTAAACTTGACACGGGTCTATTTCATCGAGTGGATGAAAGCTGAAACATGCTGAAAGCAGCACAAAAAGCGAAAACGTTCAGCAGTTATGTAATTTGATCGTCTCAGCGGTTTGTAAAAATGTTTGCATTTGAACCGCATTGAAATATGAATGTCCAAAATTTAACAAGAACAGCTTTAGCGAAATTGTTTTCAAATTCTGATTAAATAAACTCCTGTTGAATCGAAATTAGTCCACAGTATACGAATTTCGATTTATATAATCTAAGGCCATTGAGAAGGTGATGATCAGACGCGATATCGGCACTACGTTTATTCCGAACATCAAGAAGCCTTCGTTTTCATTTTCGGCAGATGCAGATGTAGTCGATTTGATTATCTGTAAAGCCGTCAAGGGCCTTGTGACCTTGTGAATCGGTCGATGAGGGAAGAGCGATCCCTCGATCACCATGTCGTTATTACCACAAAATTCTGCAAACAGCTCTCCGTTTTCGCTCATTTCTCCGAGACCATGGCATCCCATAATGCGCTCATGGTTCGAGTTGTCGGATCCGATCTTCGCATTCAAGCCGCCCAAACAGATCTTGATATCACCATTCGGAATTTTATCTACGACGGCATTGAGTTGACTGTAGAAGTTCTCTTTGTCTTGCCAGCGGTTGGCGCATAACATTGGATTATAGTAAGGTTTCGGACGATTATCCTTTCACTTACAGTTTCCCACTTCATAAGCGCAGAGTGTGCCTGAGCGCTTAGTACAGCGGTTCTCAACCTTTTTCTTGAGAGGTACCCCTTCGAAGTTTTGCATAATTTGAGGTACCCCCTCTCGAAAGTAGACTTCCAATGCTCTTGAACCCAAAATTCTGAGCCCTTTTGAAGGGAAGCTCCTTTATGCTTTTGAGTCCCTTTAGAGTAGGCTTCCGCGCTTTTTTATTAGAAGCTTCTGAGCCTCTTGAAAGGAGGCTTCCGAGCCTCTTGAAAGGAGGCTTCCGAGCCTCTTGAAAGAAGGCTTCCGAGCCTCTTGAAAGGAGGCTTCCGAGCCTCTTGAAAGGAGGCTTCCGAGCCTCTTGAAAGGAGGCTTCCGAGCCTCTTGAAAGGAGGCTTCCTGAGCCTTTTGAAAGGAGGCTTCCTGAGCCTCTTGAAAGGAGGCTTCTGAGCCTCTCTTGAAAGGAGGCTTCTGAGCCTCTTGAAAGGAGGCTTCTGAGTTTCTTGAAAGGAGGCCTGAGCCTCTTGAAAGGAGGCTTCCTGGAGCCTTGAAAGGAGGCTTGAGCTCTCTTTTGAAAGGAGGCTTCCTGAGCTCTCTTGAAAGGAGGCTCTGAGCCTCTTGAAAGGAGGCTCTGAGCCTCTTGAAAGGAGGCTTCCTGAGCTCTCTTGAAAGGAGGCTTCCTGAGCCTCTTGAAAGGAGGCTCTGAGCCTCTTGAAAGGGAGGCTCTGGAGCCTCTTGAAAGGGAGGCTTCTGAGCCTCTTGAAAGGAGGCTTCTGAGCCTCTTGAAAGGAGGCTCTGAGCCTCTTGAAAGGAGGCTCTGGAGCCTCTTGAAAGGAGGCTTCCTGAGCCTCTTGAAAGGAGGCTTCCTGGAGCCTCTTGAAAGGAGGCCTGAGCCTCTTGAAAGGAGGCTTCCTGAGCCTCTTGAAAGGAGGCTTCCTGAGCCTCTTGAAAGGAGGCTTCTGAGCCTCTTGAAAGGAGGCTCTGAGCCTCTTTGAAAGGAGGCTTCTGGAGCTCTTGAAAGGAGGCCTGAGCCTCTGAAAGGAGGCTTCTGAGCTCTTTTGAAAGGGGAGGCTTGAGCCTCTTGAAAGGAGGCTTCTGAGCCTCTTGAAAGGAGGCTTCTGGAGCCTCTTGAAAGGAGGCTCTGAGCCTCTTGAAAGGAGGCTTCTGGAGCCTCTTGAAAGGAGGCTTCTGAGCTTCTCTTGAAAGGGAGGCTCTGAGCCTCTTGAAAGGAGGCTTCTGAGCTCTCTTTGAAAGGAGGCTTCTGAGCCTCTTGAAAGGGAGGCTCTGAGCCTCTTGAAAGGAGGCTTCTGAGCCTCTTGAAAGGAGGCTTCTGAGCTCTCTTGAAAGGAGGCTTCTGAGCCTCTTGGAAAGGAGGCTTCTGAGCCTCTTGAAAGGAGGCTTCCTGAGCCTCTTGAAAGGGGAGGCCTGAGCCTCTTGAAAGGAGGCTTGAGCCTCTTGGAAAGGAGGCTTCTGAGCCTCTTGAAAGGAGGCTCTGGAGCTCTTGAAAGGAGGCTTCCTGAGCCTCTTGAAAGGAGGCTTCTGAGCCTCTTGAAAGGAGGCTCTGAGCCTCTTGAAAGGAGGCTTGAGCCTCTTGAAAGGAGGCTTCCGAGCCTCTTGAAAGGAGGCTCTGAGCCTCTTTTGAAAGGAGGCTTCTGAGCCTCTTGAAAGGAGGCTCTGAGCCTCTTGAAAGGAGGCTCTGAGCCTCTTGAAAGGAGGCTTCTGAGCCTCTTTGAAAGGAGGCTCTGAGCCTCTTGAAAGGAGGCTTCTGAGCCTCTTGAAAGGAGGCTCTGAGCCTCTTGAAAGGAGGCTTCCTGAGCCTCTTGAAAGGAGGTTTGGAGCCTCTTGAAAGGAGGCCTGAGCTCTTGAAAGGAGGCTCTGAGCCTCTTGAAAGGAGGCTCTGAGCCTCTTGAAAGGAGGCTTCTGAGCCTCTTGGAAAGGAGGCTTCCTGAGCTCTCTGAAAGGAGGCTTGAGCCTCTTGAAAGGAGGCTTGAGCCTCTTGAAAGGAGGCCTTCTGAGCCTCTTGAAAGGAGGCTCTGAGCCTCTTGAAAGGAGGCTTCCTGAGCCTCTTGAAAGGAGGCTCTGAGCCTCTTGAAAGGAGGCTTCTGAGCCTCTTGAAAGGAGGCTCTGAGCCTCTTGAAAGGAGGCTTCCTGAGCCTCTTGAAAGGAGGCCTGAGCCTCTTGAAAGGAGGCTTGAGCCTCTTGAAAGGAGGCTTCTGGAGCCTCTTGAAAGGAGGCTTCTGAGCCTCTTGAAAGGAGGCTTCTGAGCCTTTCTTGAAAGGAGGCTTCTGAGCTTGAAAGGAGAGGCTCTGAGCCTCTTGAAAGGAGGCTCTGAGCCTCTTGAAAGGAGGCTCTGGAGCCTTCTTGAAAGGAGGCTTCCGGGCCTCTTGAAAGGAGGCTTGAGCCTCTTGAAAGGAGGTTTGAGCCTCTGAAAGGAGGCCTGAGCCTCTTGAAAGGAGGCTTCCTGAGCCTCTTGGAAAGGAGGCTTGAGCCTCTTGAAAGGAGGCTTGGAGCCTCTTGAAAGGAGGCTTCTGAGCTCTTGAAAGGAGGCTTCCTGAGCCTCTTGAAAGGAGGCTTCCTGAGCCTCTTGAAAGGAGGCTTCCTGAGCCTCTTGAAAGGAGGCCTGAGCTCTTGAAAGGAGGCTTCTGAGCCTCTTGAAAGGAGGCTCTGAGCCTCTTGAAAGGAGGCTTGAGCCTCTTGAAAGGAGGCTTCTGAGCTCTCTTGAAAGGAGGCTCTGAGCTCTTGAAAGGAGGCTCTGAGCCTTCTTGAAAGGAGGCCTTCCTGAGCCTCTTGAAAGGAGGCTTCTGAGCCTCTTGAAAGGAGGCTTCTGAGCCTCTTGAAAGGAGGCTCTGAGCTCTCTTGGAAAGGAGGCTTCCTGAGCCTCTTGAAAGGAGGCTTCTGAGCCTCTTGAAAGGAGGCTTCCTGAGCCTTCTTGAAAGGAGGCTTCTGAGCTCTTGAAAGGAGGCTCTGAGCCTCTTGAAAGGAGGCTTCTGAGCCTCTTGAAAGGAGGCTTCCGAGCTCTCTTGAAAGGAGGCTCTGAGCCTCTTGAAAGGAGGCTTCTGAGCCTCTTGAAAGGAGGCTTCCTGAGCCTCTTGAAAGGAGGCTTCTGAGCCTCTTGAAAGGAGGCTCTGAGCCTCTTGAAAGGAGGCTTCCGAGCTTCTTGAAAGGAGGCCTGAGCTCTCTTGAAAGGAGGCTTCTGAGCCTTCTTGAAAGGAGGCTTCCTGAGCCTCTCTTGAAAGGAGGCTCTGAGCCTCTTGAAAGGAGGCTTGAGCTCTTGAAAGGAGGCTCTGGAGCCTCTTGAAAGGAGGCTTCTGAGCCTCTTGAAAGGAGGCCTGAGCTCTTGAAAGGAGGCTCTGAGCCTCTTGAAAGGAGGCTCTGGAGCTCTTGAAAGGAGGCTCTGAGCCTCTTGAAAGGAGGCTTCTGGAGCCTCTTGAAAGGAGGCTTCTGAGCCTCTTGAAAGGAGGCCTGAGCCTCTTGAAAGGAGGCTCTGAGCTCTCTTGAAAGGAGGCTTGAGCCTTTCTTGAAAGGAGGCTCTGAGCCTCTTGAAAGGAGGCTTCTGAGCCTTCTTGAAAGGAGGCTGAGCTCTTTGAAAGGAGGCTTCTGAGCCTCTTGAAAGGGAGGCTCTGAGCCTTCTGAAAGGAGGCTTGAGCCTTGAAAGGGAGGCTTCTGAGCCTCTTGAAAGGAGGCCTGAGTTTCTTGAAAGGAGGCTTCTGAGCCTCTTGAAAGGAGGCTCTGAGCTCTTGAAAGGAGGCTTCTGAGCTCTCTTGGAAAGGAGGCTTCTGAGCCTCTTGAAAGGAGGCAGCCTGAGCTCTCTTGAAAGGGAGGCTTGAGAGCCTCTTGAAAGGAGGCTTCTGAGCCTCTTGAAAGGAGGCTCTGAGCTCTCTGAAAGGAGGCTCTGAGCCTTCTTGAAAGGAGGCTTCCTGAGCCTCTTGGAAAGGAGGCTCTGAGCCTCTTGAAAGGAGGCTTCTGAGGCTCTCTTGAAAGGAGGCTGAGCCCTCTTGAAAGGAGGCTCTGAGCCTCTTGAAAGGAGGCTTCCTGAGCTCTCTTGAAAGGAGGCTTCGAGCCTCTTGAAAGGAGGCTTCCTGAGCCTCTTGAAAGGAGGCCTGAGCCTCTCTTGAAAGGAGGCTCTGAGCTCTTGAAAGGAGGCTCTGAGCCTCTTGAAAGGAGGCCCTGGAGCTCTTGAAAGGAGGCTTCCTGAGCCTCTTGAAAGGAGGCTCTGAGCCTCTTGAAAGGAGGCTTCCTGAGCCTCTTGGAAAGGAGGCCTGGAGCCTCTTGAAAGGAGGCTCTGAGCCCTCAGCAGGAGGCCCCTAGCTCTTGAAAGGAGGCTTCCTGAGCCTCTGAAAGGGAGGCCTGAGCCCTCTGAAAGGAGGCCTGAGCCTCTTGAAAGGAGGCCTTGAGCCTCTTGAAAGGAGGCTTCCTGAGCCTCTTGAAAGGAGGCTTCTGAGCCTCTTGAAAGGAGGCTCTGAGCCCTCTTGAAAGGAGGCTTGAGCCTTTTGAAAGGAGGCTTCTGAGTTTCTTGAAAAGAGGCTTCTGAGCTCTTGAAAGAGGCTTCTGAGCTCTCTTGAAAGGAGGCTCTGAGCCTCTTGAAAGGAGGCCTGAGCCTTCTTGAAAGGGAGGCTCTGAGCCTCTTGAAAGGAGGCTTCCTGAGCCTCTTGAAAGGAGGCTCTGAGCCTCTTGAAAGGAGGCTCTGAGCCTCTTGAAAGGAGGCTCTGCCTCTTGAAAGGAGGCTTGAGCCTCTTGAAAGGAGGCTTCTGAGCCTCTTGAAAGGGAGAGGCTCTGAGCTCTTGAAAGGAGGCTTCTGGAGCCTCTTGAAAGGAGGCCTGAGCCTCTTGAAAGGAGGCTTCTGAGCTCTTGAAAGGAGGCTCTGAGCCTCTTGAAAGGAGGGCCTGAGCCTTCTTGAAAGGGAGGCTTCTGAGCCTCTTGAAAGGAGGCTTCCTGAGCCTCTTGAAAGGAGGCTTCCTGAGCCTTTTGAAAGGAGGCTCTGAGCCTCTTGGAAAGGAGGCTTCTGGAGCCTCTTGAAAGGAGGCTTGAGCCTGAAAGGAGGCTTCTGAGCCTCTTGAAAGGAGGCTTCTGAGCCTCTTGGAAAGGAGGCTCTGAGCCTCTTGAAAGGAGGCTTGAGCCTCTTGAAAGGAGGCTTCCTGAGCTCTCTTGAAAGGAGGCCTGAGCCCCCTTGAAAGGAGGCTTCTGAGCCCCTTGAAAGGAGGCCTGAGCCTCTTGAAAGGAGGCCTGAGCCTCTTGAAAGGAGGCTTCTGAGCCTCTTGAAAGGAGGCTCTGAGCTCTTTGAAAGGAGGCTTGGAGCCTCTTGAAAGGAGGCTCTGAGCCTCTTGAAAGGAGGCTTCTGAGCCTCTTGAAAAAGGCTTCCGAGCTCCTTGAAAGGAGGCTGAGCTCTTGAAAGGAGGCTTCCTGAGGCTCCTCTTGAATGGAGGCTTCTGCGCCTCTTGAAAGGAGGCTTCCGAGCCTCTTGAAAGGAGGCTTACGAGCCTCTTGAAAGGAGGCTCTGGTGCCTCTTGAAAGGAGACTCTGAGCCTCTTGAAAGGAGGCTCTGAGCCTCTTGAAAGGAGGCCTGAGCCTCTTGAAAGGAGGCTTCCGAGCCTCTTGAAAGGAGGCTTCCGAGCCTCTTGAAAGGAGGCTTCCGAGCCTCTTGAAAGGAGGCTTCCGAGCCTCTTGAAAGGAGGCTTCCGAGCCTCTTGAAAGGAGGCTTCCGAGCCTCTTGAAAGGAAGCCTTCGAGCTGCTTGGAAGAAGGCTTCCGAGAGGCGTAAAAGGATGCTTCTAATTTTCTTGCAACTAAGCATTCGGTCTTAGTGAAAAAAAAATTATTTAGTTCATTCAACGTTTTGTTCGTTTGATCTTTTGTTCCGTAGCCCTTCATACATTATGCTGGTTGTGTCAATTGGGATTTATTGATCGCATTACATATTATGTACAATATAAATTTTTGAAATAAAAAATACACAAAAATCAAAACTTTATAAATTAATTTTGATTGAAATTGTAATATGTCCGCCATTACGCATTTTTGTCCGAGGTACTCCCTAGGACCAGCGAAGGTACCCCCAGGGGTACATGTACCCCAGGTTGAGAACCGCTGGCTTAGTAGGAAGCCAACTCCTCAATGCTGAGGAGCGTGTTCACTGCAGTGTATAGAAGAACTTGTCCCGATGTAAGGGTATGCGATAACACAATTTTTTCTGACGAAACGAAACGAAACAAAATTAGAAATTAAATTTTTAGTTCGAAACGAAACGAAATTCAGATTTACTTCCGAGACTTCGAAACGGAACGAAATCGAGGTCCATGTTATTCGAAATTTTTCGAAACGAAACGAAATTACATTTTTTTTCCGCGCAAATTTTGTTGAATAGTTTTTTCTGTATTATATACATAAGGCAAAAACGAATAAAAAAACCGCGGAGATAACCAATTTTATTATTAATTTATTTATGGAGAGAATGTGGCTTAATTTTACAAAAGGACATTAGTAACAGATCAGCTTTGAACCTGTTAAACATTTTCAAAAGTATGCCCCTCACCATAAACAACGAAAAAATATTCATCGCTTAATATTCCAACAGACCTCAGTGAAAATTTAAAAAAAAAATGGTTTTTTAACAGCAATCAACAGCTTCAATGTGCCACCCCTCCATTTCTATTACCATCTTGAATGAAGTCTCCAGGCAAATTGTCAACAAAATTCATGAAAATGGTCTTTCCAACAGATCTTAGCAGTATGAAAGCTGTTGATTGCAGTTAAAAAATGGGCATTTTTTATTTTTACTGAGGTCTGTTGCAAATATTGAGCGAGCATTTTTTTGGTTATGGTGAGGGGAATTTATATATGAACGAAAATCGTTACTGCTCGATAAAAACCATTTTCCGGTTCATCATTTCACCTCTCACTCACTTTTTGTGAAAACAACAAAATAAATTTTATGGTACGCTGCGTTGCGAGTCGAACCTTAATAATAATAGCCATGGGATGCGTTTACTTTAGCAACACCATCACGCTATCAGGCATTAGGTTACAGTGGCCAAACGTCCCGGATTATGCGGGACAGTTCCGCGTTCAACCTATTTGCCTCGCATTGCCTGGCGTCCCGGAAAACGTTCCGCATTTCATGATGAATCTGTAAGGCCTGGGGATTGAATCCATTCCATCGGAAATGCAATATAAAAAGAAATCTGTAACAGATTTAAAAAATTAAGAGAATATAGGAGCTTTGAAGTTGAGAGTCTTGAGGGTCTACTGAAGTTATAAGATAAAGACAGCTCAGCAACTTCCGTAAAAAAAATCTAATAATATTTATTTGCTGATTCCCAGTGAATATTTGCTGTAATAAAACGTCATAGTTCTCGGCAAAAAAACGTTTTGACTCAGATTCCGAACATGACTCAGATTCCGAACACTGGCATTTTAGCGCCCTAAACTAAAATTTCCATTGGTTTTTTGTACTAAGGATTTTGATAACAAAAGAATTCAAGCTCATATGGTGGAAATTCCATAAATATAGCCAAAATAGCCATTTGAAAGCGAGTGTTCGGAATATGAGTCATGTTCGAAAATTGAATCAAAACGGTACGTGTTTGCTGAAAGCTAGGAGGAAGGGTCGTTTGGCCAAATGCCGCTCGGCCGAATATACAAATTGGCCGAACAGACCATTAGGTCGAAAGTTATTTGGCCGAAAGGGTCATTTGACCGAAAGGTTCATTTGGCCGAAAGGGTCTTTTGACCGAAAGGGTCTTTTGACCGAAAGGGTCATTTGGCCGAAAAGGTCGTTTGGCCGAAAGGGTCATTTGGCCAAAAGCATCGTTTGGCCGAAAGGGTCGTATGGCCGAAAGGATCGTTTGGCCGAAAGGATCGTTTGGCCGAAAGAGTCATTAGTCGTCATTGGCCGAAAGGGTCATTTGACCGAAGGAGTCATTACGCCGAACGGGTAATTTGGCCGAAGGAGTCATTAGGCCGAAAAGGGTCATTTAACCGAAAGGGTCATTTGCACGAAAGGATCATTTGAAAAATGAGAAATTAGGAGTAGTTCTCATTCTTCATTTCTAACTTCACACTGTAAAAATTGAGGAGCGCGAAGTGTGTAGTAAGATGTTTCACTACTCACTTTTTACAGCAAGAAGAGTGAAATGAGGAGTGATAATTCTGTGACTTATTTCTCACTTCTTACTGTGAATAGTGAGTAGTGCGAAGTGGGTAGTGAGACGTCTCACTCGCGATTCTCACTTTTTACAGTGAGAAGAGAAAAATTAGGATTGAGAAGTAAGACGTCTCATTCTTAATTTCTCACTTTTCAAATGACCCTTTCGGTCAAACGACCTTTTCAGCTGAACGACTCTTTCGGCTAAACGACTCTTTCGGCCAAATGACCGTATTCGGCCAAACGACCCTCTCGACCAAATGAGCCTTTCGGCCAAATGACCCTTTCCCAAAGCTAGGACATGATGCTGTCTTGTTACTATTCAGTCGGTAGCTCTGGCGAGGTGGTCGCCAATGTATCCAAATTAATTTCGTTTAGAATCTTCCATACAATATGTTTCAAAACTCGATATTTATCTTCCTTCTATCCATTATTTATGTAAGCGAAGCAACAGATTCAAACACGAAAAATTTCACTTGAAAATATGACTGATATATGATATGATAAAAAGATGACAAAAAATAAATATAATGCTTAATATCAACACTTATAAATCTTTGCAGACCTTGAGAATAATGTATAAGTCTTTGCAAATGCAGACATTTACGTTCATTGCTAAATAATAACTTTTAAAGCTAGCAGCACGTCCAAACTAATAACAAACTGCTCTACGGAAGACGCACCGCACCGAAACGATTGTGACAGAAAATCGGTACAATTTTGAAGCATCTGGATCTGCAGGATCTAGAAGATGTGAGAAAATTCTAGATATAAATGATATACGGAATCAAAATTATCTGAAGATAAAAGTTTAGGTCATGACAATGATCTCCATCGGAAGGATCTGAATGAGTTCCAAGATCTGAAATAGATGAGATATCAGTTGAGAATGTTCCAAATCTGGAGCATTCTTAAATCTGCAAACATCTAAGAATCTGCAAAATCAGGGAAACTTCTGTAACATCAACATCTCCATTTCACTATTCTCAAACAATGGTTGCTGAAACTGATTACTATTAAAAGAACACGGAAAACAGACAATACACAGAAGACCAGTGACGAATATTTTGCTCATCGAAGAGTTTCCACAACTAAAGCACAGATCGAACAATCGCCTTATAATACATTACACTTTACATTCACAACTCAGTTAACTTAAATAAAAATAGAGCATACCAAAACGATACAAATTATTTCTACGTCACTGAATAATATTATTGAAATCAACAGATAGGTATGCATAACGTTTTATACGTGAACACTTTCAACAAATTATTGAACAGAAAAATTGTTTTAAGCTCTTTTAGTGGAATGTATTCAATCGTCTAAGACGAGTACGAGTACTTTCCATTTAATCCACTACGTTTAGTTAAAAACATTGAAGAAATTTTCTGGAAATCTAAATGTATTTCTGTTGAAGATACAGAATTGTATTACACTAACGACACAATCATGGGTCACACACTAATATGGTTTGATCAACGTGCAAAATGGAGTGACTAATAATTGTTACAAAGTGACCCACATAGTGTACGTAATGAGATTTAGTGAAGGAATTTATATGTATAAATTTTTGAATAGAGTTTGAAAGCTGTATTCAGCGGCGCAGCCGAATTTTTTTATGATATGAAAATTTTAATTATTAAAAATTCATTTCGAAATTCCGCGAAATTCCGTTTAATTTCGTTAAAAGTATAATTTTTCAGCCGAAATTTTTGAAATTTAACGATACGAAACGAAATCAAAATATCAGATTTCGCCATACTCAAATTCCGCGGAATTCCGCGGAATTTCGTTTCGAATGCCCTAAAACGAAATTTTTCGAAATACCGCATATGCTTACCCGATGGCGTTCTGTGTTCTCCAAAGTTTGGCCAACGGACTTCACTCAGTCCCAGGATCACAAGCTTCATGCGGCATGGCTCATTGGCAAGTTGTGCCAATTTACCCTGCTGGGCTAGGGTTAAAACGTTCCATGTTCCCATTCGTGTCCGTTGGTTCGCGCAAAGAGTCGTTGCCGTGAAATCAGTCCGTATTCTTTCGTTATCGGATTCTCGAACAAATTGATGATTCGGGAACAGTAGGTTGTTGGCCCAAGGTTCCCTATCCACCAGGATGGGGCTGCCATCTTAGGGGCCTCACACACGCTCCGTCATGTTGTACAACTTTGACTCCACCCCCCAGGAAATTTGGTTCGGTCGGAGTAATATCGGACCGTCTGTGGACAAGTTGTACGACTGTTGGACAGACGGTTTAAAAGTTGTAAAGTTCGTCGGATGAAATCAAAACTGTTTGATTTTGCTCAGACTTCGGGTGGGCGGAGTCAAATGTTGTACAACCAAATTGCATTGTGTGTAGTGTTGTTGTACAACACAATTGCGGCTACCGGGTGATCCCCTGAATGATCCGGAATATCCGTAAAATGGTCAATTGGTAGATTTCATCGTAGAGCGCCGGGATTTTTTTTTTCAAATCCTATTGTTGTCGAACCCTATGTTTTGACTACACACTGGCAATTGTGACCACCGGGTGGTCTTCTGGAAGATCCGGAACATCCGTAAAAAGGCCAATTCAAAAATTTCATCGAAGAGCGGCGGGATTTTACGATAGTACGAAATTGATGTTGTGTACACATACGGCCCATTTTAGCCACTGGAAGATCCGGAATATTCGTAAAAATAGTCTTTATAAATGTAAAAATGAACAATTCATAAATTTCATCGGGGAACGCCAGGATTTTTTAGAATCATATCTTGTCGAACCCTGAGTGTGGAATTGATGTTGTGATCCATACACGGACCATTGTGGTCACCAAGTGGGCTGCAGGAAGATCCGGAACATTAATAAAAATGTTCAATTCTTTAATTTGATCGTGGGGCGCCGAGATTTTTTCAGAACCATTTGTTGTCGAACCCTGATTATGGAATTGGACCACACACGAACCATTGTAGCCACCAAGTGGACCCATGGAAGATCCGGAACATTGACTGGATTAACTGCTTTAAATGTATCAGAACAGTGGGGATAATGTTGGTTGTTAGTTATGGTCACTTTGAACCTATTTCAAATATGTGTAGAGTATTCAACATCTGTTCTCACACATTCGACTAACATATTTCCCGATCTACTCTTCGCAAGAGATTCTCTATTATCCTTTCGGCACAAGAAGTCAGATAATTTGTTAGGGTTAGTTAAGTAAATTTAAGCAAATATTGTATGTATCATTAGGATGAATTGTTAATCTGTTGATGCAAAAGGAGAGGAGGTTTTTACGCCCGTTTGAGGAAGAACAGTACGTTCCACTCAACCGGGCTTTTCCTGCTCCTAATAAAGAAATAAAGAAATAAGGTACACTGGGGGAAGTGGAAAAGGGAAAATCGATGGTGCCTGTTTGAATTAGTGTAAAACCAGTTTAAATGATCTAAATAAGTTCAATCGAAATGGGCTATCAAAAACAGTCAATTTTGCACCAACTAACTGTGCGGTAATTCATACCATTTTGGTGACTTGAAATTTATGGAAATAGATTTTAAAATTAGGAGTTGTTTTTCCACTTTTCCTAGTGGGATGGGGTAAGTGGAAAACCCATGTAACCTTGACCTTCAATAGTGATGAGTAGTTACATATAACTAAAATCAATACGATAATTGCTCTGAGTATCTTTTGTGAAATATTTTAACGAAACGAAATATATTACCTTAACGGAATAGATCCTCAAGGAATCCTCGTAATAGCTAGAGGAGGGCTGGTTTTGCCTTCTCGAACACTAAGTGCACGTGAAATCTATATGCTCGCCCCAAAGATGAACTTTTTAAAGGAAAAATGGGATTTACAGGGTTATAAACTAATCAACTTAGTTTAACGAATTGAGATGATGTCTGTATGTGCGTATTTGTATGTATGTGTGTGCGCAAAGCACGTACAACATTACCAGCTATTCTTGAGCACTTGTCCTTAACCAGTTTGTTTGCAAAAAAATACATTTAACGGTGAAACTTGTTATGCATAAAAATGAAAAAGAATATATTTACCTATCGGTGCTATTTTTAACTTTCTTATACATTTTTTTTTCATATGTAAAACATGTGAAAGGCATCAATACCGATAGGTGGGTTAATCAGGCATTTTCTATTTTATATTAGTCCAATCACCACTGGAATCACAATGATAACAAAGAAGGAACATATTAAGATTCACAGCTATCGAAATAAACCCAGGAGGGAAGACAAAAATTGCGTAATTAGAACATTATCCAATTCCCCCGCAGTGTTTGATACCACTACCACTACCAATTGAATGGGATTAGTTTAATTATATTATAATGGTCACCTGTGATATAAATTCACTTGAAAAAGGGACAATTGGTGCAAATAAGAATTGATTTTATGAATGCAAAAATCAACTTTTCGCGAAACCTAAAATTACAGTTCATGCGTTAACCGTGTTAGTGTATGTATTATACAAATTTCAACACAGTATTAGTGTGAGCATCAAAGTATATTCTTACATAATGTTATGATGTGGTAAAAACTGTAAAGTATGTACAATTCCAATTTTTCGAGTCGATTTTTACACTTACCCCCTTTTTCCACTTCCCCCAGTGTACCTTAAAGAAATAAAGTTGATGTCATGAATCGTCCAGAAATTGCTCCGGAAACTCCGTAGTGTTGTACATAATTTCGATTGAAAAACACTTAAATAAAGAAGAAAAAATCCGAAAAATCGTCCCAGGAATTCCTCTAAAAAGTCCTCTAGAATTTCTTTCGATAGTTCCTCCAAAAATTCCTCCGGAAGTTCGTCCAGAAATTCATTCGAAAGTTCCTCCAGGAATTCCTCCGGAAGTTCCTCCAGAAATTCCTCCGGAAGTTCCTCCAAGAATTCCTCCGGGAGTTCCTCCAGGAATTCCTCCGGAAGTTCTTGCAGGAAGCCTCGGAAGTTCCTCCAGGAATTTCTCCGGAAGTTCCTCCAGGAATTTCTCCGAAAGTTCCTTCAGGAATTTCCCCGGAAGTGTTTCTAGGAATTTCTCTGGAAGTTCCTCCAGGAATTTCTCCGAAAGTTCCTTCAGGAATTTCTCCGGAAGTGTTTCTAGGAATTTCTCTGGAAGTTCCTCCAGGAATTCCTCCTGAAGTTTCTCCAGGAATTTCTCCGTAAGTTTCACCAGAAATTCCTCTGGAAGTTTCTCCAAGAATTCTTCCGGAAGTTCCTTCGGAAGAAGTCCTGGACGAAATCTTAGAGTCCGGAGGAATTCCTGGAGGAACTTTCAAAGGAATTCCTGGAGGAGCTTTCGGAGGTATTCTTGAAGGAATTTCCGAAAGATTTCCTGGGGGAACTTCCGAAAGAATTCCTGAGAGAGCTTCCAAAGGAGTTCCTGGAGGAACTTAGGAAAGAATTTCTGGAGGAACTACCGAAGATCTTCCGAAGGAAATGCTGGGCGAAACCTCCGAAGGAATTTCTGAAGGAACTTCCAAAAGAATTCCTAGAGGACAATAAAGGATTCTAAAAAAATTCCGCCGCTCAACGGTGAAATTTTTGAATTGGCTATTTTTACCGATACTTCGGATCAGTACTGGAAAAGGTCGTGATCGTCATAAAACAAAGAGCAAAGCGCCTTTTTCTATTTCAGGTGACCAAATGAAAGAATCGTGGGTACTTTGATCAATTTCGCATGAAAGGCAGTCATGAAAGGATGTTGTGCTTTATTTTAAAATTTAAATTTCTAAGTTGTTTTAATAGATACATGCGAAAAATAGTGACTAGTCGATAAAACAATAATACTTCTTTAATTCACCGAGTTGAAAGTGAAAATAAACACAAAAATAAATCAGATATTGCACACTTTCATGACCTGTCACGGAACAAATATTTTTTGAGATTTTTGTAGCATGCCATTCATCCTTCGCGTTTCAATAGATTTTGAAAGGGGCAGATATGTAAACATCGCGTGACATCTGCTATTGAAAATGAGAAATTCCAGTACTGCTTCGGATCTTCCAGGGTACCACTCGGTGGCCACAATGGTTCGTGTGTGGTCAAAACATCAATTCCATACTCAGGATTCGATAACAATAAGTTTTAAAAAAAACCACCGCTCTACGATGAAATTTACGAATTGAACATGTTTACGGATGTTCCGGATCTTTCAAGGGACCACCAAGGCCACAATGGTCCATCCTTCGATGATCTACTGAGTGTGGGGAAGCAACAAAACCATCAGCGCAAGCACAAAGTAATAGTAGGGAAATGACGTTTGCTAATATTATTGTTCGTTATTGTTTTGGTTGGAACAACTGTTGGACAGACGGTTGTAGAGACTGAATTTGTCTGACAAACTTGGGGGCGGAGTCAAAGTTGTACAACATGTCGGAGCGTGTGTAGGGCCCCATAGGTATAGCTTCCGGGGAATAGCATTTCATACTCAACCGCTGGATGCCAGAACAGACGCTGTTCCGGGATCAAAAGTAGGTCTTGTTAGGTTAGGTAGGTCTTGCTAATGCTATTCAAGATGTTGTACATCCTTCCACTTATCTGCCACTTTCGGAGGGAGCGCAGGATGCCGAATTTCCATGAACACAGTGTTCGTCTATGTTCGGCAACGAGTTGTCTAGTTCTGCCAGATATGTATTAATGCCGTGATCGACTCCGAAGGCGTGTTGTCTTTTGTCAAACCTCACATTAATTTCAAGCTCCGTTGTTAGCCTATTATTCACGATACGCTCGAAAAACTTTTCTATGCAGTTGGTTAGAGTTATGGGGCGAAAAGCAGCAGGACCTGTTCGCCAACTAGAAGGAAAATCACCACTACGCCATACTCGGTTTAGAAGTTCCAGTAAAGCTGTCTTTATGGATAGGGGTAGTCGTTGCAGCATTGGATACTCTACAGCAGCGGTTCTCAACGTGGGGTACATGTACCCCTGGGGGTACCTTTGCTAGCCCCAGGGGGTACCTCGGACAAAAATGTGTAATAGCGGACTTAGTACAATTCCAATCGAACCACATTGATACAGTTTTGATAATTGTGTATTTTTCAATTTCAAAACTTTGTCTTCTACATAATATGCATAGCCATCAGTAAATCAAAGCCAATTGAATCCTAACCTTCACAACCAAAAGCTACGGTTACAAAAGTTCGAACGAATGATCAAATAAAAAAAAAATCTTCTGTACAATCTACCTGATCCAAACAAAATGTTGAATAATATGTGAAAAATATGCTTCTTAACTAAAATATAGAATTTAAAGTTCGTTTGAGAGGCAGCAAGGCTTTCTTCCGAAAAACTCGATTGTTTCGTTGCAAGAGGATTGAATGTACCTTTCTACGCTTCTCGATTCTTCCAAGCTGCTCGAAAACCCTCTTTCAAGAGGTCTAGAAGGTTTGTATTAGAAGGCCTGGAGGCCTCCTTTGAAGAGACTTGGATGGTTCCTTTCAAAATGCTCGGAAGCCTCTCTTTAAGCGGCTCGCGAGCCTACTTCTAAAATTCTCCTTTCGAGAGGCCCGCAAGCCTCACTTCAAGAGGCCCGGAGGCCTCCTTTCAAGAGGCCCGCATGCCTCACTTCAAGAGGCCCGGAGGCCTCCTTTCAAGAGGCTCTGAAGCCTCCTTTCAAGAGGCTCGGAAGCCTCCTTTCAAGAGGCTCGGAAGCCTCCTTTCAAGAGGCTCGGAAGCCTCCTTTCAAGAGGCTCGGAAGCCTCCTTTCAAGAGGCCTGGAAGCCTCCTTTCAAGAGGCCTGGAAGCCTCCTTTCAAGAGGCCTGGAAGCCTCCTTTCAAGCGGGCCCGGAAGGCCTCCTTTCAAGAGGCCTGGAAGCCTCCTTCAAGAGGCCTGGAAGCCTCCTTTCAAGAAGGCTCCGGAAGCCTCCTTCAAGAGGCCTGGAAGCCTCCTTTCAAGAGGCTCAGGCCTCCTTTCAAGAGGCCCGGAAGCCTCCTTTCAAGAGGCCTCAGAGCCTCCTTCAAGAGGCTCAGAAGCCTCCTTTCAAGAGGCTCGAAGCCTCCTTTCAAGAGGCTCAGAAGCCTCCTTTCAAGAGGCCTCAAGCCTCCTTTCAAGAGGCTCGGAAGCCTCCTTCAAGAGGCTCGGAAGCCTCCTTTCAAGAGGCTCTGGAAGCCTCCTTCAAGATGCTCAGAAGCCTCCTTTCAAGAGGCTCAGGATGCCTCCTTCAAGAGGCCTCGGAAGCCTCCTTTCAAGAGGCCTGGAAGCCTCCTTTCAAGAGGCTCAGAAGCCTCCTTTCAAGAGGCCTCAGAAGCCTCCTTTCAAGAGGCCTGGAAGCCTCCTTTCAAGAGGCTCAGAAGCCTCCTTTCAAGAGGCCCGGAAGCCTCCTTTCAAGAGGCCCCGAAGCCTCCCTTCCAGAGGCCTCGAAGCCTTCCTTCAAGAGGCTCGGAAGCCTCCTTTCAAGAGGCTCAGAAGCCTCCTTTCAAGAGGCTCAGAAGCCTCCTTTCAAGAGGCCTGGAAGCCTCCTTTCAAGAGGCTCGGAAGCCTCCTTTCAAGAGGCCTCAGGCCTCCTTCAAGAGGCCTCGGAGGCCTCCTTTCAAGAGGCCTCAGGCCTCCTTTCAAGAGGCCTGGAAGCCTCCTTTCAAGAGGCTCAGAAGCCTCCTTTCAAGAGGCCTGGAAGCCTCCTTTCAAGAGGCTCAGCCTCCTTTCAAGAGGCCTGAAAGCCTCCTTTCAAGAGGCCTGAAGCCTCCTTAAGAGGCTCAGCCTCCTTTCAAGAGGCTCGGAAGCCTCCTTTCAAGAGGCTCGGAAGCCTCCCTTCAAGAGGCTCGGAAGCCTCCTTTCAAGAGGTTCGAAAGCCTCCTTTCAAGAGGATCGAAAGCCTCCTTTCAAGAGGCTCGGAAGCCTCCTTTCAAGACGCCCGGAAACCTCCTTTAAAGAGGCCCGGAAGCCTCCTTTCAAGAGGCCCGGAAGCCTCCTTTCAAGAGGCCCGGAAGCCTCCTTTCAAGAGGCCCGGAAGCCTCCTTTCAAGGGGCCCGGAAGCCTCCTTTCAAGAGGCCCGGAAGCCTCCTTTCAAGAGGCCCGGAAGCCTCCTTTCAAGAGGCCCGGAAGCCTCCTTTCAAGTGGCTTGGAAGTCTTCTTTCAAGAGGCTCGGAAGCCTCCTTTCAAAAGGCTTGGAAGCTCCTTTCAAAAAGATCGGATGCGTCTTTCAAGAGGCTCGGAAAGCTTTTTTGAAGAAGCTTGGAAGACTCCTTTCAAGAGGCTCGGAAGCCTCCTTCCAAAAGCAAAAAATAGGGGGTACCTCAATTAATGCAAAAGTTCAAAGGGGTACCTCTTATGAAATAGATTGAGAACCGCTGCTCTACAGAGTCTGGACCTGTGCTGCCGTAATCTGGAAAAGTGACGTAACAGCCATTTTATAAAATGCATGTTTTCCATTTTTCTGTTAAAGAGCTCGATGAGTAGTACTCGTTAACACCATTTTTGGAAAATGGCGTATACGTCACTTTTTCAGATTACGGCAGTGTGGAGGCACTGCGCCCTTTATCGATTACCCACAGAAGTTCATGTAGTGTGAAATCCGAATTATAAACCCCGTTAGGCATAAGTACGATAGGCATAATTGACGTTAGGCATAAAATAACCCAAAGATCAGCCTATGACATAAAGAAGACAGAATTATGCCAAACGTCCATTATGCCTAACGGCCATTATGCCTAACGTCCATTATCCCTAACGTACTTATGGTTAACGTTCTTATGCCTAACGTCGCGGACCCGTAGATGATCTATGCGATTCCTTTCTGCTATTTCTTTGGCAATGTCGCAATCCCTGGGGAAGATGCAAAAAATACAATCGAGCAAGAAATACATCCCCAATGGAGTAACAGATGACATCGGGCAATAGATGATAAATTGAGAGGGGTAAAATATGCAACCGAAAAGTGGGTTCCATCGACCAACGAGTTCTAACGCGGCTACGGATAGGACACACGAGACTGACACACATGAATTTCTGTTGGATAAAGCAACCCCACCAACATGCGAATGCTGTAGAACAATCGTAGATGTTCGTCATCTGATTCTGCACTGCAGAAAATTTGAAGAAGTAAGAATAAAATTTAAAATCGACCCAGAAAGCCTATACCTGACCTTAGGAAATAATGCTGACAAGGAAAAACTCAAAGGTGCAGCCCAATCGGGTTGTACGCAAAAGTGACGTTGAACTACGTAGCTGTATGTAATGTAGAGGTTTTTTGACTTTTCTGTTCGATGAGACCAAAGCAAGCGTTTTTCAAGCTCAGGGTGAATCTGTTTTCGTTGTTTATCCTGTGCTCCTGAGATTGAGTGATCATTACGATCCCTAGTGATGTATATTATTTTTAGACCGACATTTGAAAAGGAAGATGAAAATAAAATTTTCAAATAATCGAGGAATGACAACACTCTCAAGCGATCACATATCCAAATTGTCAATTGATAAAAAACTGCAGCAGTAGGCAGAAAATAAGCCACAAACTTACAGAATGAAAGTAGGATGATTGAATAACAGAGGACAGACCAGCTCCAAGTGATTTGGAAAAATATTATAACACGGGACTGAATGATGGACCAGTAAAAGATTTTTAATCTAGTTACTTTACTTTCAACTACAGAATTTGCCAATTGAAAAAAAGGAAATCGTGTTATGATTTTCCGTCAAGCACCAGATTAAAACTTAAAATATTGTTGCTGCCAACTTGCGTTTAGAAGTTGTACTTTAATCAACATTCATTCCATGATCGAACAATCGCTTATCTGCTCTTTACATTGACAATCGTTTGTTCGATTACTCAATTAAAATACTTTGCTGCAATATATGCATTCGACTACATCACCAAGAAAGGGGTACGATATTAAATGTTCAATTTGATTGAAGCATCAAAATGCCAACATTCCCCAGAAAAAAGTAAATTGAAGCTACCGATTTGCATCCTCCCACCAGATGTTAGGACGTTGCTTCGGGTTTAAGAGAAGACTTATGCACCTCCTCCAGCATGCGATCATTTGCTTCATGTTTGTCTTCCGTCATTAGTTTACGTCTTATTTACATTTCATTTGAATCCTTGTGCTGAGTGTCGTCTTGCTCCAAACGTTATGCTCTTGCTGACTGCCCGGAGCCGGGAGACAGACAGTCGATGCATAAACCACCTACAACAAAGAGCAATGGATAGCACCTTATGCACCACGTTGTGGTTCTCACTATGGCAAAGATTACCCACTCAAAAGCTCTAAAGATTGTGATGTCTTGTTTTGAAATGCGTGCGTTGAGGTTCCAATGCTGAGCTGGGATTTAGAAAATGTTGTGAAATCAGCCTCCAGCAGAATTGTTCGTGTTGGAATGAGTTGATAACTATGTAGTGAGGAATAATTTATGAATGTAGACGAACTTCAAATCAGCATCTTTGGTAAATTGGCTTCATTTGTTAAGATGCACCAACCAATGTCCAAGATGAAGATGAGCTCTCAATGAAGAAGTTGTGTTTGGGAAGTTTGTTTAATCTCATATTGTGTATGATTGTGTAGCATTTCAATGCAGTCAGACACATGTTGATAGTTTGCATCAACATGACGAACCTCTCGCAATGTAGTTTAATCAAGATATGTGTGCGTCTAATGCGAACAAAATCGGAAATCGATTGAAAATTTGAAAGAATTTGTGTTATAAGCTTTTACGCGGAGAAGCTGTTATTAATTTCTCGATCTACTTCAATTTCTACATCTCTTTTAATACATCTGATTTTTGTGGTTTTTGTATAAGAAACTGTCATTTTCGTGTATGGTATGGAAAACGCCGAAAAGCAATAGCACATTTATTGAATCAAATTAGCTAACGATCGAAATTCATTAGAATGAAGATTAGCTTCGGAAAAAAAACTGTTCGATAGCAATTATTACTGAAATGACTTTAATACTCATTAAAGATCACTTTAAAAGTCCAGTCCAGTCGAAAGTGAAAACAAACGCCAGTGCTCGCATCAGAGAAATCCCATTGTCAACTGTTATCCTATTAAATCCAAATATTCAATGGCGATTACCTAGAAATAAACGTAATCTCAGCATACAAACGCCATTGATAGTCTCTTTGACACCTCCCAGTTCTGTAGAACATATCATTACACGGCTGATTAATAACTCATTAGCTTTGCGCGTGGCTGATGCAAACATTCGATATGTAGACACTGCTGCTGTTGCGAAGGTTGTGTTGTTTGTGAAAAGGCGTCACCCCCGCTAAACGAAGACAAGCAAATGATTAATTAAATATGACCCCAACTGCCGTGCCGCGAGCAAGCCAAAGGCTGGTGAACGCTTTCGCAGAATCCGTTTGAATTATGCCAGTTGCTGACATGTTGAACATCACTGCGTATCGCGTTGTTGTTGTTGACGTTGTGATTAGTGGATGCTGACTTTTGCTCAAAGTCGATATGACGATGAATGAGTGCGATTTTACTCACAAATCTGGCAGCAAACCATCGAAGGGGAACGAGTGTAATGCGGACACCTGTAATGTTACTTGGGAAACTTTAAGGTACTGAGGAAATGTCTCGTCATGTATTTTTTGTCTTTCTCGTATATTAAGTGTACGGAAAAGCTAAAAGAACACGCCAAAATCAAACTGTTTATAGAAAACCCGGAGAATCATAGTGTCTTATAACATACTTCAGTTCGACGAGTTGATGTGATGTCAATTTGTCCGTGTGTACATGTATATGTGCACAAAAATGCTAAATTATTTTTTTGGGCACTTGTTACTGATTTGCTTATAATGCAATACTATGCATTCGACATCCCATTTGCTTCCAATTGAATCAGATCGGACTATAGGCTCAAAAGTTATAGCCAACATATTGTTTTAAGAAGGTACGAGAAAAGCACCATTACTGCAAGGTGGATAAATCAAAGTTTTATAATCAGGTACTTCGATGGCTTTAGAAATCAATTTATGTATTTTTTTACAAATTTATTGAAATAACTGAATTACACAACTGAAAGCTGAAACGGAATATACGGCCGTTTTACTCCCATCTCCCATACCTAGTAAACAACATCTATTCAGGATGTCGTCGCGTCAAGATCAAACGATATTATTATCCAGACTCGTTCAGCACATGGCTTCTGTATGAAGTAGAGACAATACATTTTCTACTCGGCAAACGATGATGAAAATGAATGACGATTGTGTTAAGCTATACAAGTGTATTTTCACTTGTTTGTCGGAAATTAATTCAACAATGGAATGTTTTGTAAAGCGTTTATTACCAATGTTCAATTGTAATACGAATCAAAATTGTGAGGAAATAGGGTAACCGTACCCTTAGTGGAGGTAGCACCAATAGTGGAGGTAGTGGGGTTTTAACGAAATTTATCATATTTATACACTTTACGGTGGTTTCAGTTGATGCGTCGTGCTTTAAATATCCTGTTAAATGCAACTTATCCTAATATTTTGCTTGGAAAACTATTGAAAACAATGATTTTTCTTAACAAAATTGACTCCCTTGCACCTATAGTGGTGCAACTGTACCAATAGTGGCGAGTCTCATAAGAAACCAATGGATAGCACCACTATGGGAACCAAAATTAATTTTTACCTCCACTAAAGGAACAGTGTACCCATAGTGGTGCAAGCAATATTTGGTAATTGTTGATGTTAAATGACATCTATCTCATTTTTGTTAGCAAATTTATTAGTTTTTCTATTGACTAAGATATAAAAGCTGTAAATTTCCCATAATTATCAATTTTTAAAAAATATTTTCTTTTGTGGATCTACTAATGCCTCCACTATTGGTACCGTTACCCTATTCAATGCAGATTGCAAACAGCAGCGGACAAAGTCTGATAAATTATCTCTTCTTCTACTACTACGGCTCTACATTCCAACTGGAACTAGACGTGCTTTTCAACTTGATGTTTTATTAGCACTTCCTCAGTTATTTATCAGGGAGACCCCTGATAAATTATCGCATACGATAATACAAACATCAAAAGTTCATTCGATTTTTTCAAAAAACAACTGGATATTACAACAAATAGGTAAAAACTCGGAGGTGCAGCCCAATGGAATTTTTCGCAAAGGTGACTTAGAACTACATAGCTGTTTGTAATGGAATTATTACTAGCAAATCAGCATCATTCGTTGCTCGGAATCGGCGCTTTTGCTTTTCAAATGCCAAATATTGCAGCACCGCACCACACATTCAACATTGACTCAAGAACAATTGCTTTGAATTTCTACACAACTAGGTATATGTTTTTTGTTGTTGTATTGCGTTGCGTTGCGTTGCGTTGCGTTGTAACGGAGTATTTCGTAGATTGCATACTGATAGCTGTCATGTATATTCTTTAACTTTCTTACCCCAACTGCTTATGGATTACTATTTGGGAATTAATAGCAACCCAATTGGAGGTCCAAAATGATAAAGCATGAAAACTACCATTGCCGGCCACGCCCGTCTTCTCCGTTACTAGGGAAGGGAAGGAAATGATGATATGACATCTACTTAGTGAGAGGCCAGCGACTCACCGACGCCCTCATAGATGTCAAGGAGTTGGATGGTTGGTAGGGAATTTAGTTTTGGGATATCATCATAAGCAAATGATATGATAAGTTTATTCATACGTTGGGAGTGACCATGCTAAGAAATTTATGTCACTCCGTTTTCCTAGATGTTTAACTTCCTGGGATGGGACAAGGTATTAGACTTGCCCTGGCTAATAAGCCTAGGTTTAAGCGCCATTGCTCGCTCTCTGAAACGAGAATACAAGAATCATATATGGAAAACCCCTCCCCGCATTGCTAATGTCAAATTCAAACTAAAAGTATTTATGTCAAGGATTGAGTGTACTTATTGCCCCTCTTTGAAAACATTATTCGCTCTTGTCTAGGTATATATAAATGATATTATGTACATCCACAGACATTAATACGTGCTACGTTCTTGAATTTCCTAACGCTTGAAAAACTACAATTGTATCTTTTCATTATAATGCATTTGTAATTAGTTGTCCAAAACCATGGACAACATTTATTGCCGTTAACATAACATAATCTTGTCACGTAAACCGCATCTTGTCACGTGTTCACAAAATGGTATAAAAAATCAATGAATGAAATAATCTAGTTTAAGGTGCAACATTTATATCCTGTTCATTATATTTTTTCTCATGAGGAATCTATTTTAAAGCTGAAGTTAATATGAGATTTCTCAATCGTATAATTTACAGTTCAATCAACAATTCAATTATGCTAAATATTATGCTATTGAAAAAAATAATTACTTCAATTTCGATCGCTTTAAACGCGTTCAATTGCCGCTACCAGTGTTCAGCTTAAGAGAATCTTTAATTCTAATAAACTTTAACCTGCGATTAATGTAATCTCTCCTTGAATTGCCTACTCCAAGACGAGTTAGATTCTCAATCCGATCGAGGATGTTTCCAGGTTGGAAAAAATCAATCTCTATGGGCTCTGTCTGTCATTATGTCCACCAGCTAAAATATTAGTAATTAAAATAACAGTAAATAACAATAAAATAAAATAAAATAACAATGAATATACAATGGATGAACATTATTTCCAACTGGTAATAAGAGCAACCGCTTATGTAGGAGTGATACGAGGAACAATAATTCATGCGAGTATTCTGATTTTTGCATGTATACTCAACTTCGGAGATGGCTTCTCAGTCCCGACAAAATCAAAACACTGCTATCCAATCCCGTCCAACGCTTCGGCTCGTCTGGGACCCTCCTCAGGGACTCAACTCCTACAGGTCCATCCTCAACTGTGGCTCTGCTGAACCATTGATTGTCACGAAGCAGAACCACAGTCAAGGACAAACCCGCAAGAATTGAGTCCCCGAGGAAGGCTCCAAACGGACCGAAACGCTGGACAAGATCAAACAACAGTGCCTTGACCCCGCCAAGACTTCAAAGCCATCTCCGAAGCATTAAACTACAGTCGAAATTAATTGTATACGCAACTACTTGGTTTTGTCGATGGCTTTAATTTTAAGGCACGAACTATATAGAATATGAGTTAGATCTATGAGCTGGGCGTACTTAATAATCACTGGAAACGTCACTATAGCAACGATTCGTTAAAATACAATGTCAAACTTGCTTTGAGGAAAAAAAAACACCCTTTGATTACAATCCATTTAGGCTGTGAACCATTCCACCGATTCGTCCAACTTTCAGTCAAAATTTGACATTCCGATGGTTATTTTCCCATCTTGGTTAAAATTTTACTCCGAAGCCGACCCACTTGAGTTTTGACAGATTGATAGTTATTTAGAATGAAATGGATTTGGCGCCAATTTTCTCGCGAACAAAGTTTAACTATCGAACTGTCAAATCTAACCATGCTCCGGAGCAGGGTTATTTTTAACCACGGCGAAATAATCATCGAACTGTCAAATTTTAACTAAAAGTCAAACGAATCGGTGGAATGGTTCACAGCCTTAGTGCAACATTTCAGAAACTTATATGTTGCATGTTGATTACGCAATGTCTTAGAAGATAATAGAGGATTCACAACTTCTAACACCCAACACGCACGCAAAATAAAATTAAATCCTCAGAAAAATCATTTAAATCGCCCTACCCTAATGTATATTGGAATGAACTCACCGAATCGCTCACTCGAACCATTTACCATCAGTACATTTCTTCCTGCTGCAACTGTACTTCAGATATCCTAACGGCAAGCGACTGCGATTACTTCATGGTTTTCTCGTCCGGCCTTCGCATCGTTGCTTTCCAGTCCATGGTTAGTTTGAACTTTGGGAACCAGAATGCAGAAGTGCTTCACGATTGATCGACGATGTCATCGTCTCCTCGTACTAGGCAGCTTACATACCGTTGGAGATGCTGAAGGATTCCATATAATTTTCAATTTTTCCTTTTCAATTCAAAAATTTCACCAGCCGAACGTCAAATTTTGATGAAAAAATCACACACTCTTGATTTCTGTGAAATCAATTGCGACCAGTTGCAATCACAGCTTCCTTCGATCCGTTATATGTTTTTTGTTGTTGTATTTTAGATTAAGTATCACCGTGAATTTATTCAAAGATTCACATTTATGGAACATCGCATCGGATCATCACCTTTTATTTTATAAAATTGTGATTCTAAAAAGAACCGTTTTGCCTTCATCGTATTCAAAGTATACGCAAATGCTATATGATCACTCCAAAACCAAACTATTGATAGAAGGCTCGGAGACCCATGTTGTTGTATACCAAACGACCAATACCAATGTCTGTTATGTGTTTTTTTTATAGAGGGGTCAAGGGAAATCTGCAATCTGCAATCAATCAATCTGTGGGGTTGACGGAACGCCAGACCTACTAAACCCACCCAAGCAACGGAAGGTTACTTGAGTTACCCTCTCTACGAATACCTTGGTTCCCCCAGGAACTGCCTCCCAGCATTACTTCTGGGGGATAGGCAGTACTTAACGTACTCGCTCATTTAAGCTCACACAGGCACTCATCCCGTATGAGTATTACCTGCACAACCCCCCCCCCCCCCCCTAAATCCGGCCCTGGCTCTAACTAACCAATCACAAGTTGGTCATGCTCGTCGACTGCTGCTCGGCGCGCCAGATTCTCTGCAAGCTGCAGGCAATCTGAATAGTTGCAGACGAAACTGCGTTCCACTTCTCTACCGCTTGGCACATCCTCTGGATAACGGTATCCGGGGTTGTGTTCCGAACGTAAACGTCTATCATAGCATCGAAACGATGACATACAAACAGTGTGTGCTCTGCAGTTTCGTCAACACCTGGGCAGTCAGAGCAGACGGGGATCTCCGCGTGCCCAAACCTGGCCAGCCCGACTGGGATCATGCTCGCTATCACGCAGGCTGCATCGTGTAATATCGTGCGGTAGGCAGATATCACTCTGAGACACATTAAGCGGTATGTGCTCTCCAGCTTCCGCAGGTAACTGGTTACCCCCAGAACTCTCGCCCAGATCAGGCCGCCGTACCTAAGAAAAGATACGGCAACGCCTGCCAGTAGCCTACGTCTACTGGCACACACCTTGGATCTGTTGGACATCATCCTCGATAATGCCGCAACAGCAGTCGAAGCTCTCTTGCACGCATACTCGACATGGCTGGCGAAGGTCAGCTTGTCGTCTATTACGACTCCGCTTTGATGCGATCGCGACTTCACCCACGAGAATCACTGCAACTTGCGGTTGTTGACGATAACCACCTCCGTTTTATGTTGAGCGAGCTGCAGGCCTCTAGCGCTCATCCAATCTTCCACCGTGCTGATAGCGTGTGCTGCGGTCAGTTCTACCTCGGAAATTGACTCCCCGTAGACCTCCACGGTTACGTCATCTGCGAAGTCGACGATCTTAACACCAGGAGGGAACTTTAGTTTCAGAACCCCGTCATACATAAGGTTCCATAGTACCGGGCCCAGTACTGAACCTTGCGGATCTCCTGCGGTAATAGGTACGCGTCTCTGACCGGCATCGGTCTCGTATAATAGTACCCGGTTCTGGAAATGCCTTTCCAAAATCCGGTACAGGCCCACCGGCAGGCTTAGCCGGTATAACGAGAGCGCGATGGCATCCCAGCTTGCGCTGTTGAACGCGCAGGTAGGAAGGGAGGAAATGTTTAGACCGGTCATCGGACCGGATAGTCTGCACACCGTATCGAATGACAACGGCCAACGATGCATATGCTTCGCAGCCTCTCGCGGAATGGTTGTCCGAAGCACCTTCTTTCCTCGCAAAAATATCCACAAGGCCACATGGAGATCACCTAACCAAGAAACGGAAAACCAAATCGACCACGTTCTAATCGACGGTAAATTCTTCTCCGACATCACGAACGTCCGCACTTACCGCAGTGCGAATATTGAATTCGACCACCACCTCGTTGCAGTATGCCTGCGCTCAAAACTCTCGACGGTGTACAACACGCGCCGAAGTCGGACGCCGCTGCTTAATATTGGTCGGCTACAAGACGGTAGACTAGCCCAAGAATACGCGCAGTAGCTGAAAATGGCACTCCCAACGGAAGAGCAGCTAGGCGCAGCGTCTCTTGAAGATGGCTGGAGAGATATTCGATCCGCCATTGGTAGTACCGCAACCGCTGCACTTGGCACGGTGCCCCCGGATCAGAGAAACGACTGGTATGACGGCGAATGTGAGCAGTTAGTAGAAGAGAAGAATGCAGCATGGGCGAGATTGCTGCAACACCGCACGAGGGCGAACGAGGCACGATATAAACAAGCGCGGAACAGACAAAACTCGATTTTCCGGAGGGAAAAGCGTCAGCAGGAAGATCGAGACCGTGAAGAGACGGAGCAACTGTACCGCGCTAATAACACACGAAAGTTCTACGAGAAGTTAAACCACGTGCCACGTGCCACAGCCTGATATGTGCAAGGACATAAACGGGAACCTTTACCATGTTTTTCAATGGTGAATCGGCAAGCACTACACAACAAATTTGCGAGCTGTTCGCCGCCAAATTTGCCAGCGTATTCGAAATCGAGAGTATATCCGTAGATCAGGGGTGGCATTGTGCATCTCGATTCGAACGTAATTCTATCGAGTCGAACATGTTTGGCATTACGGGTTTCGATTCGATCTCGAAAACGACTCATCGTTCGAGTATGCTCGAGGAGGTACAAGAATAACGAGATGTTTTGGCATTATGGATGCTCGATAGCACACTGAAAAACGACTCAAGTCGAATGAAAAACACTCGTCACCTTTTTAGCTTTCGAATGTTGTTCGAGAGTCATTTCTTGCTGAAAGGTTTTAATTATAATTTGTTATTATTTCTCTACGAGAAGAGAATAAATGTTTTATTATTGTTTCTTGAGGAAAACAATGTCATAAGTATACATACTTTTACAGTTCCCTGACAATATGCAATTTCCAATTATCCCGAAATCCGCATAAAAACGACTTCAACTAAAATCGGTTTTTCGTAGTTTTCACGTTTTCGATAAACCGCGTGAAAAATCCATGAGGAAAATCTGCGTAAAAACGTATTTATTCCACAATCTACTTAAAAATAAATGAGTTAAATAAAAAAAACGCGCATCAGATTCAAGTGCATTTAACTAAAACACATAGAAACATCAAAGTAATTAATTATCGAATCCTTCTTTAGCTTCCTATTATTTAGCTCAAAATTGGATCTATGGCATAAATTCGAAAAAACATAAAACTTATAATTTGTGTCGTAACAATATCTCAATTTACAAAACTTGTCGTATCGGCATAATGTTTTAATCGGTTGCAACTGCTCAATAAATAATATTGATTTTTAAAGTCATCGAGCACAATTTGCTTGTTTATAAATTAACTGTCAATTCATGCCATGAAGGATGCCTATCCAACAGGCAACATACTACACGCAGATGAAATTACTCTTATTCTCTCTGTTTACTCACATTCGCCATGCGCTGAAGGTTGTCTCTCCTGCAGGAGGCAGACTAAACACGGAGACAGCTATCTCTTATTCTCTCTGTTTACATTCCGTTTGACAGAACATACTCGATTGAACTAGTACAACACCATTCGAAATCTTGTACTGCGACTGAATGAAGTCGAACGAAATACATAATGCCGCAATTTTTTCGAAACGAATCGAAAAACTTACGAATCGAGTGATTCGATTCGAGATGCGCAATGTCACCCCAGATTTCCACAGCAGTGGCTAACGTTCCCTTGGCCAACCAAACTCTTAGTTTTGTTGATGTTGATAGAGAAAGAATCATGAAAGCTGCTTCGCAGCTTAAATCTTCTTATAAGCTAGGACCAGATGGCGTTCCATCGATTTTTTTGAAGAAATGGATTTCCTGGATGCTGGATCCGCTGCTTAAAGTATTCCAGTGCTCTCTCGCTAGTGGAATTTTTCCCGTGTCTTGGAAAATGGCCGAGATGTTTCCTGTGCACAAAAAAGGAAACAAACGCGACATCAACAATTACAGGGGAATCACTTCGCTATGCGTTATATCAAAGCTTTTTGAATTGACTGTTATGGAATCACTAAATGCTCACTGCAAGCAGTATATAAACGCCGATCAACATGGTTACACCGCTGGACGCTCTACAACATCTAATCTGCTTTGCTTAACGTCATACATAACTGATCAAATGATTACTCGGACCCAAACGGACGTAATATACACAGATTTATCCGCAGCATTCGACAAACTGAACCACAAAATCGCCATTGCGAAACTTGATAGATTAGGTGTCGGTGGAAACGTCCTGAATTGGTTTCGTTCATATCTCTCTGAGCGAAGACTTACCGTTGCTTTGGATGACTTTCGGTCAACTATTTTCAGTGCAACATCCGGTATACCTCAAGGCAGCCATCTTGGACCGCTCATATTCCTCCTGTACTTTAACGACGTCCATCATGTCATCAAAAGTCCGAGATTAACTTTCGCAGATGACTTAAAAATGTTTTTGCGCATCAGGTCACTCGATGACTGCAAATTTCTCCAGGATCAGATTAACGCCTTTGCGGATTGGTGCTCCATCAATAGATTGGTAGTGAATCCTGCTAAATGCACGGTCATTACCTTCTCCCGGAAAAAACAGAATATTGATTTTGACTACAAGCTACACGACACAACTATAGAACGCGTTCACAGTGTTAAAGACCTTGCGTCCTATTGGATTCGCAGCTGACTTTCGGGAATCACATCTCAAGTGTCGTGGACAAAGCCTCCAGAGCTCTTGGATGTATCTTTAAAATTGCAAGAAACTTTTCTGACGTATATTGCCTAAAATCTCTGTATTGCTCACTTGTACGTTCCACCCTCGAATACTGTTCCGCGGTCTGGAACCCTAATTACAACAATGCTGCTGAACGGATAGAATCTATTCAACGTCGTTTCTTGCGCTTCGCCCTCCGCAGGTTACCTTGGAATAACCCACTCCAGTTGCCAAGCTACGAAAGCCGATGTCAGCTTATCGGTCTCGAGCCTCTGAGTACTCGACGGAATGTATGCCGAGCTATGACTGTGGCCGATGTGTTGCAGGGCAGGATCGACTGTGGAACCATCTTGCAACAAATCAACATCGGCGTACAACCCCGACCGCTGCGTAATAATATAATGCTTCGCCTACCGATCCGTCGAACTAACTACAGATGTGGCAATGCTATTCATGGCCTACAACGAGTTTTTAACAGAGTGGCGGCGATGTTCGACTTCCACTTAACAAGAAATGTGCTAAGGAGGAGATTCTACACCGTATTCAGTGATAGAGGTCATTGACGCAGCACTAAAGCTTAGATTATTTAATTTTTTTATGATTAATATGTGATGTTTAATTTGTCCGTAACGAATCTTATTTATTATATACATATATTTTTTTACACATCATTGGGATTAGTCTGTAGTCTGTTGGTGTTATATTTAAATAAACAAATAAACAAATAAACCTTCTTACGAACGAGCGTGAGGTGATCCAAAGGTGGCGGCAGCACTACGAAGAGCACCTGAATGGCGATGTGGCAGAAGAAGATGGGGGTATGGTGATGGGCCTGGGGAACGCGCGCAGGACATAATTCTACCGGCTCCGGATCTCCAAGAAATCCAGAAGGAGATTGGCCGGGTGAAGAACAACAAAGCCCCTGGGGTTGACCAACTACCAGGAGAGCTATTTAAACACGGTGGTGAAGCACTGGCTAGAGCGCTGCACTGGGTCATTACCAAGGTTTGGGAGGAGGAAGTTTTGCCGCAGGAGTGGATGGAAGGTGTCGTGTGTCCCATCTACAAAAAGGGCGATAAGCTGGATTGTAGAAACTATCGCGCAATCACATTGCTGAACGCCGCCTACAAGGTACTCTCCCAAATTTTATGCCGTCGACTAGCACCAATTGCAAGGGAGTTCGTAGGGCAGTACCAGGCGGGTTTTATGGGCGAACGCTCCACCACGGACCAGGTGTTCGCCATTCGCCAAGTACTGCAGAAGTGCCGCGAATACAACGTGCCCACACATCATCTATTCATCGACGTCAAAGCCGCATATGATACAATCGATCGGGACCTATGGGGACAATCGATCGGCTATGGCAGCTAATGCACGAACACGGATTTCCGGATAAACTGACACGGGTGATGTGCATAGTTCGAGTTTCAGGGGCATTCTCGAGTCCCTTCGAAACCCGCAGAGGGTTACGGCAAGGTGATGGTCTTTCGTGTCTGCTATTCAACATCGCTTTGGAAGGGGTAATACGAAGAGCAAGGATTAACACGAGTTATACAATTTTCAATAAGTCCGTCCAGCTATTTGGCTTCGCCGACGACATAGATATTATGGCACGTAACTTTGAGAAGATGGAGGAAGCCTGCATCAGACTGAAGAGGGAAGCCAAGCGGATCGGACTAGTCATCAATACGTCGAAGAAATCATACATGATAGGAAGAGGTTTAAGAGAAGACAATGTGAGCCACCCACCGCTAGTTGGCATCGGTGGTGACGAAATCGAGGTGGTAGAAGAATTCGTGTACTTGGGCTCACTGGTGACTGCCGAAAATGATACCAGCAGAGAAATTCGGAGACGTATAGTGGCTGGAAATCGTACATACTTTGGACTCCGCAAGACGCTCCGATCGAAAAGAGTTCGCCTCCGTACCAAACTGACAATTTACAAAACGCTCATTAGACCGGTAGTCCTCTACGGACACGAGACCTGGACGATGCTCGTGGAGGACCAACGCGCACTCGGAGTTTTCGAAAGGAAAGTGCTGCGTACCATCTATGGTGGGGTGCAGATGGCGGACGGTACGTGGAGGAGGCGAATGAACCACGAGTTGCATGAGCTGCTGGGAGAACCATCCATCGTTCACACCGCGAAAATCGGACGACTGCGGTGGGCCGGGCACGTAGCCAGAATGTCGGACAATAACCCGGTGAAAATGGTTCTCGACAACGATCCGACGGGTACAAGAAGGCGAGGTGCGCAGCGGGCAAGGTGGATCGATCAGGTGGAAGATGACTTGCGGACCCTCCGCAGACTGCGTGGTTGGCGATGTGTAGCCATGGACCGAGCCGAATGAAGAAGACTCTTATATACCGCACAGGCCACTTCGGCCTTAGTCTGAATAAATAAATAAATAATAATAACATCGGTTGACCGATGCATTATCGTTTGCAACTATAAACGATGTAGGGCTTTTGGACCCAATTGAACGTTTATCCGAAACTGTTTGGGCAACGATAGTTTCGGCCAGACGACCTGTTAGGACAAACGGCTCTTCCGGCCAAATTACCAACTCGGCCGTCTGTCACTTTCGGTTTCGGAATGGAATGAACCTTACCAAGAATTTTTAATCGAAAATAGAAAGAATTTTCTGAAGAAATCGAAAAACAATCCTCAGAAATTTCGAGTATTTTTCCGATGTTTTAAAGTTGGCTTTGGTGGGGGCTGGTTGGCTTCCATCGTTCGCTGAACTGACGTGGTCATCTCCTCCGCTGCCTTAACTTTCACTGCCTGTACTCTGAGCGCCATTTAAATGATCCTCGAAGTGCTGCTTCCCCCTTTCGATCACCACACGTTCGTCCGTCAAGATGCTCCCATCCTTATCTCTGCACATTTCGGCTCAGGGTACGTAGCTATTGCGGGATGCGTTGAGCTTTTGATAAAACTTGCGTGTTTCTTGAGAACGGCAAAGCTGTTCCATCTCCTCGTACTTCGCTTCTTCCAGGCGGCATTTCTTCTCCTGAAAAAGGCGGGTCTGCTGTCTCCGCCTCCGTCTGTAGCGTTCCACGTTCTGCCGGATCCCTTGCTGCACCGCGACCACCCGGGCTGCCTCCTTCTCCTCTAGAATCTATCTGCACTTTTCGTCGAACCAATCGTTCCGTCGACTCCGTCCCACATACGGTGGCTCAGTTCTGTAAATTTATTCGCAACGCTGCGGTGATGCGTCATCATCGGAAGACAACGGAAGCAGTCAACTGAAATTTTCTCACATGGTACGGGCTATCGTTTCGTTAGTGTTAATTATTGAAACGTGCATCTTTATGTGAAAATCGATCCTTTTCAGGATCACACATTTATTTTTTGAGGGATGAGCATGATTTGAGACTTATGTTCAAATTGTGCAAAAGACAATCGTAGACTATCGTCTACTATATAAAATTTATTATTATACTAAATATTATCACAAGAACCGGACTGATGAGTGTGTGCTAATTTGAAAGGATTTTCCTCCAATGTGCAATTTTTTTAACAATGCGCTTTCTAATTACTTTTTATTTTATGTCTTTATTAATGATGCTTTCAGCCCTTGGCTGGCTCTCCTCCGTAATTACTCTTTAAAAACAGCAATCATACGTTTGTCCTAGCATTGCGCTTAGATTTCACTTTGTGTTGTTGCTGTCCGATGGCCATTCGATGACTTTTCGATAAGACGCCACCATTTAGAATAATTTGTGAGCATCTCCACTTGTGGCGCAGAGAGTTCTGCTTTTAGCGAAAAGCAAAACGATCGGCCGGTAACCAAAATTTTGTGCTGCTTTGTGCTTTGTGTAAATTAATCAGAAAGTTAAAATTTGTTTCTTGTCCAGTGTTTCTCCAGTAAGTGATACGGTGTTCATGAGTTTGCAGTAGCCATCGAACAAGTAAGTGCGTGTTTCAATCGATGCGAATATGATAATTATCTATCTGTTGATCGATGGCTTATGTACATTAGACTGGCCCAGCTTAGTATAGGGAGAAAAAATTGTTGTCGAATTCCACGCACCCCCCTGGATTGTGTCGTTTGGTGAGAAAATCAATCTCTTAAAATTTCAGCTCAATCGCTTGTTGCATAAGCTGGAGCAATTGATTTGAAGTTTGTATTTCAGCAAAAATATATAGGAAAATACACCTCCGTCACTCATTCGATCTGGAAATTGGTTTTGATTGCTCGATTGAGTTCAGAATTGCCGTTTTGTAGGGTTATTTGGGAGAAAAAGTTATTTGGCCCGAAAATGTCCTAAACAATCATTCGGCTAAACGGCATTTTCGGCCAAACAACCTATTCGACTCTCTGCCAAACAATCCATCTCCTTTTAAAAATATTTATTTCCATTAAAAATTCTATGAATTGCTGCGGGAAATCTTTAGGAATTTTTATTGCAAGTTCGTCCTAGTTTTTACGTAGAGCTTTTCGAAATTTCCACGGAAAATTGTGTAGAATTTTCAAGGTTATCATTGGCATTTTCACGAGAAATTCTCCGCAGTTTCAACGAGATGTTGTGAGGATGTCAATTGGAAAATTTTACGTAGGCGGACTTTCCACGAAAAAATCTTGCCCAGGGTCGGACTTTTCCGGAAAGGGGCCTCAGGGTCGACAGTTTTCGAGGACCTCTAAATGTACGAAAAAGACTGAAGATCGCAGCAAGACATGCGCGCGGATGGTTGGTTTTGAATTGTCACGTTTTTTTTTCGTTCGCGCAAGAAACAGATTCGGCTGATGTTTATAATTTGCATGTACTAGAAAAGTGTTTTGAAGTTTGGAATTTACCTTTAATAAAGTGTATTTCTTAATTGAGTGCGCGAAGTCGTTTGTGTATGCGGGATGTTTTTGGTGAAATATGTGTGGCTGTGTTATAATACCAGAGATAGATGGTTATTTATCCCTTATTTATCGAATTACTCCGTATAGATTTGCAAGAGTGAAGTAAATTGTTCGTGGAAGTGATTGGATCAATTTGGTGAGATTGTTTCAATATGTTTTTATATGATTCCAAAATTAAATGCACGCTGGATTAAAAAATAATCCGGAAATTTGTTTATGGATCCATTATCCAATTGATAATGGTAGCATAAACAGGCGGGGCTTATTGCTAGTGAAAGTGACCTCAGACTGGACGTGAGTTACCAGGCAGTCTGAAATGGGTCACTGGAGCTGCAGTAGAGCTAGCACCTTCTAACTCCCGGGCTAAAGCTGACTTTATTAAAGACAGTTTTCTTCCATAATACCACTGCCGGACAGTGGGGGTTAGATTGAAGATACACACACAGATACATACACACACCTCTAAATGTACGAAAAAGACTGTTTGTTGATATACCACTAAGGCTTTGTAGGGGCCAAGTAAGCTTTGTGCCTGTGGGAGAAGCGGTTTGTGTTTGACTTGCACACTCAGAGGATTTGGATACTTCAATAAACAAATGAGTATAAAAAAGGAAATATTGCCAAATATGTAGATCTATGACTCGAAAATCGTACCTTTCTCGTACAACAAAGTTTTTTGTTCCCAATACAGATTTATTAAAATAAGTAGATGTACGTGAGGCATGAAAAAACGGAGTGTAAACCACACATTCAATTTCTGCAGATATGTAGAATTGCGTGTAAAAATAAATCCACAATCCACTTGTCGCATAATCACACATCCCTTCCACACCTCAACATCAATCAATAATCTCCACGTGCATAATCCCCGTATCCATCTACTCGTACTGCCACTCCGAAGCGGTGAACAAATTACCGCAAATTTGTTTGATTTATTACGAATGCCTTGGCTGATTCAACGAGACAAATGCGAACGTCGAAAAACATAGACCTAGCTCTAAGAGCCTGACTCTTTCGCCCAGAGAAAAAGCCATTTTGCCCCGGTTCTTGTTCCAACCGTTTGATATTGGAAGCCATGCCAACCGGCGGCCAGGAGCAACTTTAGCTCGCACATAGGTACCAAGCCAAATGCTCAGGGGTCCCACTCGACGCTACAGGATGCTTATTGAGATTCGATCTGCTGACGAAGGCAGAGCCTGCCATAAACAGGAAGCCGATGAATAATGTACTGAATGATGCTTGCTACATCGTGACCAGTGCTTTTCTCCATCCCAGGGATCAGGGCTTCATATTTCAAAAAGATGGACACCTTTCTTCTCCGGAGTGACGATGGATTAGAGAATGTAGGTACCTCATCCAGCTATCCAACTACTACTACTGGTGCCATGAACAAAAAACCTGACAACGAGGTGTAAGATGACTACAGAATGAACGCAATCATCAATCTGCTCACCGCTGCTGTAGGTTCGTTCCATTAACCGATACTCACCAAATATTGGAATACGTACCGTCATTGGAGTACCGGCTGTCAGCAGTCCTTGTGGCACGGTTCCAGCCAGATGTGCTTTCACTGGCTTTTCATGGGGAGAGAATATTACGTTTTGGGGGTGAATATTTCATACACGGAAGAATCATATCCTACACCTGTTCTTTTATGACAAAGTTTGGTCGATGGAATGCAAGTCTGGTTTTATGAAGCCTACTCGTAGGTGTTGTTTTACCATTTGCACACACTATCAGTGGGCTGATATGATCTAGATAACCGAATGAAGATTATTGAGTGGATTGATTGGAAGACAACACCCCATGCCAATGGACTGATAGTTTTTCCATCCATCTTTTTCCTACAGACTAAAGATACTTGCTAAGTGGAAGTGTTCTTCGTATTACCGTTATTTCCAAAAGACTGACAGTCATTAATATTATGAGGATTCCCCGATAACCTTGAAGCACCTTTGTAAACGTATTGTTGAGAAGAATACTCGTTACTACTTTGATTCTTGCAAACACTCTCAAAAGCAATTTCAATTTCCAATTTAATTAGTTTAATATCAAACGATTTCGCCGATGCTTTTACTCACTTGCAACACCGAGCAAGCAACACGAAAAACGATGCTACGGTTTACCGAATTTTCCGCAAATTACGGTGACACATTAGTTATTTTCGGTGAGATTTATCTCCAAACCGCCATTAGTTCACGACCCACCTTCACCCGCGCTGCAACACACCGAAGGCTGACGGCGAGACCGTTTATCTGGTATCACCAATCTTCCAAATCGAAACAGCAGGAGTAAGCCACCACCACAACAGCAGTATAGCACACTTTCCTCAACGGGATCGTCGCTGCAGGGATAACCCGAGTACAAATTAGAAACAATTTTTTTTATTGTTGTGATTTATCAATTTAATTTTAAACATCAATTATGATAGCAGAGGGCGATCTAAAAAACGAAGACTAGGCAGTTTTAAGCAAAACTTTGCAGCTCTCAATATTGAGTGGGCTAAAGTATCATTTCAGATTCAATACAAAACGCATTTGTCCATTATCCATAATGTCTAATTATGTATTTTACTATTAAATTGATTAACCTTGCTCTCATTTAACCACAACGCTGTGCAGCTTGGTTGAGCTTGGTTGCGTTCGCAGTCGTGTTGGTTGTCCGATGAGAAAAAAGGCCAAATCATAGCCAACTGTTGACTGATCAAATGCCATTATCCGTCCACTTCAAGAGATATCAATTAGTTATAGGATATTTAAAGTACTTAAGGACAAGCATCTGGGACTATGTCCAAGGGCTTGACGATCCCACCCCAGGCCATCTGCGAGTTGTGGGGCTTGCCTAGGATGTTGTGGGGTTTGACAGTGGGCCCTGTTCTTCTTCTTCTTCTTATTGGCATTACATACGACACACTGGGGCAGAGCCGCCTCACAGCTTAGTGTTCATTAAGCACTTCCACTAACTGCGAGGTTTCTAAGCCAAGTTATCATTTTTGCATTAGTCATCATGAGGCTAACACGATGATACTTGTATGCCTAGGGAAGTCGAGACAATTTCCAATCCGAAAATTGTCTAGACCAGCACCGGGAACTGAACCCCGCCACCCTCAGCATGGTCTTGTTTCGTAGCCGCGCGTCTTACCGCACGGCTAAGAAGGGCCCTATAAAATGCATGTATCCGCTGCGGAAATTTGCTGGACAGGACATAAAGTGTGGAAAAGCGGGCATCGAGCCGCTATCTTCTATCAAAGCTGTGGCACCTCCAACAAGCTGGGAACCGGCTTCATAGTGCTGGGAAAGATGCGCCAACGTGTAATTGGATGGCAGCCAATCAACGCAAGGATGTGTAATGCAACGTACACACCGGTCAAGCAGTTGGACGAACATTGACTCCGCCCCCAAGAAAACACTTCGGTTGCTGCTTTGTTTGAACGTGTGTGAAGTTGTTCGAACAACCATTTGACAGTTGGCGGCTCGGTTGGAAAAAATTAAAACGGTTTGATTTTGGTTTGAGTTGTCGGGGGTGGAGTCAAGGTTCGCCGAACATGTTTGAGCATTTGTAGTGAAGTTGAACAAACCCCCATATATTTTTTGATGGTTGGTGCTCAAGTTAGCGCTTCGGTCGTTCGTGTGTGATATTGTTGGTCGAATAAATTAATTGTTCGTGCCGCTGTTGGTAAAACTTGATGGATGTTGGAACAAACGAGAGCTGGAGTCAATGTTGGTCAAACTGCTTGACTTGACTGCTTGATTAATTTTGAATCGATTATTACCCAACGATTAATCGATTCAATAATCGAGAGGAATCGAGAGTAATCGATTAGTTACTAATCGATTAATCAGAATTTTACGACATCATAAGGATGTCGAAAATTAATTGATTATTTCGATTAATCGATTCATCGTTGTGATAATCGATTAATTTTGAATCGATTACTATACAATGATTAATCGATTCAATAATCGACAAGAATCAAGAGTAATCGATTAGTAACTAATCGATTAATCGGGATTTTACGACATCTCTACGAATGCCCACTGCGACGTCAAAATCGTCATCGGAGAAATAAACTACCCAATTCATTCATTTCATTCATTTATTTAGTTAACATCTAAACAGATAACACTGAATCAACAATTTGACGCCACAATACACGGTTCGAGGCCGCATCTCTCCATCCTCGGATACGCCCCACGCTCGCCAAGTCGTTCTGCACCTGGTCTGCCCATCTCGCTCGCTGCGCTCCACGCCGTCTCGTACTTGCCGGATCGGATGCGAACACCATCTTTGAAGGGTTGTTGTCCGGCATTCTTGCAACATGTCCTGCCCATCGTACCCTTCCGGCTTTAGCTACTTTCTGGATACTGGGTTCGCCGTAGAGTTGGGCGAGCTCATGGTTCATTCTTCGCCGCCACACACCGTCTTCTTGCACACCGCCAAAGATGGTCCTAAGCCCCCGTCTCTCGAATACTCCGAGTGCTTGCAAGTCCTCCTCGAGCATTGTCCATGTTTAATGTCCGTAGAGGACAACCGGTCTTATAAGCGTCATGTACATGACACATTTGGTGCGGTGGTGAATCTTTTTCGATCGCAGTTTCTTCTGGAGCCCGTAGTAGGCCCGACTTCCACAGATGATGCGCCTTCGTATTTCACGACTAACGTTGTTGTCAGCCGTTAGCAAGGATCCGAGGTAGACGAATTCCTCGACCACCTCGAAGGTATCCCCGTCTATCGTAACACTGCTTCCCAGGCGGGCCCTGTCGCGCTCGGTTCCGCCCACAAGCATGTACTTTGTCTTTAACGCATTCACCACCAGTCCAACTTTTGTTGCTTCACGTTTCAGGCGGGTGTACAGTTCTGCCACCTTTGCAAATGTTCGGCCGACAATGTCCATGTCATCCGCGAAGCAAATAAATTGATTGGATCTGTTGAAAATCGTACCCCGGCTGTTACACCCGGCTCTCCGCATGGCAATGTTGAACAACAGGCACGAAAGTCCATCACCTTGTCTTAGTCCCCGGCGCGATTCGAACGAACAGGAGTGTTCGCCCGAAATCTTCACACAGTTTTGCACACCATCGACCGTTGCTTTGATCAGTCTGGTAAGCTTCCCAGGGAAGCTGTTCTCGTCCATAATTTTCCATAGCTCTACGCGGTCTATACTGTCGTATGCCGCCTTGAAATCAACGAACAGATGGTGCGTTGGGACCTGGTATTCACGGCATTTTTAAGGATTTGCCGTACAGTAAAGATCTGGTCCGTTGTCGAGCGGCCGTCAACGAAGCCGGCTTGATAACTTCCCACGAACTCGTTCACTAATGGTGACAGACGACGGAAGATGATCTGGGATATCACTTTGTAGGCGGCATTAAGGATGGTGATCGCTCGAAAGTTCTCACACTACAGTTTGTCGCCTTTCTTGTAGATGGGGCATATAACCCCTTCCTTCCACTCCTCCGGTAGCTGTTCGGTTTCCCAGATTCTGACTATCAGTTTGTGCAAGCAAGTGGCCAGCTTTTCCGGGCCCATCTTGATGAGCTCAGCTCCGATACCTTCCTTACCAGCTGCTTTATTGGTCTTTAGCTGTTGAATGGCATCCTTAACTTCCCTCAAGGTGGGGACTGGTTGGCTTCCATCGTCCGCTGAACTGACGTAGTCATCTCCTCCGCTGCCTTGACTTTCACTGCCTGTACTCTCAGCGCCATTCAGATGTTCCTCGTAGTGCAGCTTCCACCTTTCGATCACCACACGTTCGTCCGTCAAGATGCTCCCATCCTTATCCCGGCACATTTCGGCTCACGGCACGAAGCCTTTGTGGGATGCGTTGAGCTTCTGATAGAACTTGCGTGTATCTTGAGAACGGCACAGCTGTTCCATCTCCTCGCACTCCGCTTCTTCCAGGCGGCGTTTTTTTTCCTGAAAAAGGCGAGTCTGCTGTCTCCGCTTCCGTCTATAACGTTCCACGTTCTGCCGGGTACCTTGCTGCAGCGCGACCGCCCGCGCTGCGTCCTTCTCCTCCAGAATCTGTCTGCACTCTTCGTCGAACCAATCGTTCCGTCGACTTCGACCCATATACCCGACGTTGTTCTCCGCTGCGTCGTTAATGGCTGCTTTGACTGTATTCCAGCAGTCCTCAAGAGGGGCCCCATCGAGCTCACCCTCTTCCGGCAACGCTGCCTCGAGATGCTGCGCGTATGCAGTGGCGACATCAGGTTGCTTCAGTCGCTCTAGGTCGTACCGCGGCGGTCGTCGGTACCGAACATTGTTGATGACGGATAGTTTTGGGCGCAGTTTAACCATCACCAGATAGTGGTCAGAGTCGATGTTAGCGCCACGATATGTCCTGACGTCGATAATGTCGGAGAAGTGCCGTCCATCAATCAGAACGTGGTCGATTTGTGATTCTGTCTGCAGTGGTGATCTCCAGGTGTACCGATACAGGAGGCTGTGTTGGAAGTAGGTGCTGCGAATGGCCATATTCTTGGAGGCGGCTACCAACTACCCAATAGTGAGTTTAATTCACCCAACCTCGAGCATCCGTACGGTAAGCCAAAATTGAGTAAGTAGGGTCGAAGTAGTTTGCCTTTACTCCCATGTTAAAAAAGTACCCAACGGAAAATTTATTTACCCAAATGTAAGTTTAATTCACCTAATTTCGACCTCAGGTAATAAAACTCAAAATTGGCTTCCCGTATTAAACTGGCGTCGTTGGATTGTTTGGCTCTTTTGTTTTTGACAACAAAAGAAAGAGTGGATGAAAGAGAAGAGAAAAAATAACTCAAAATAACTCTTCCGTGTAGCTGAAAATGTTCAACAAACGGGGAGTATTGAGACTGATGAAAACTTGAGAACTTTAAAAAGCAAACAATTATATTGAACATTGTCTCCTAATATTAGGAACGATCGTTGTTTAACAAAAAATGCTTGTAGTAACCGAACAGTGAATCTCGTTTAAAGTTGGTGTCCATTGTTCAGAGAAAAAGAAAAGATCTAGGATCTTTTTTCAAATGGGCCTAATTGATTCTGACCTTGATTTTTGGAATGACGATTGTGCTCTTAATTCAAACTATTCTTGTCAACTAATTCACCCGACAGAAAAAATTGATAGCGATCTATCTGGTAGAAAAGTTAAACGACAAGTGCTAAATAGAGAGAGTATGAGTCGTTCCAAATTTCAAGGGCAAATACAGTTAGGGTAAAACGTCCTATCGTTGTGGTATGCCCTAATGTTGCGGTAGTGGTCAAGTAGTCCATTCTGGATATAATACCATTGAAAACAATTGTGGGTACGCTAAAACTCTTCGGATTAACGACTAGAGCAGCTTTTGTTTGACAAAATTCCGTTAAAAATGATGAAAAATCAACATTTTTCGTTAAAAATTTGAATCCTTTGAGCCTATTATTGCGGTAGTGCTAAGCTCCCATTGTTGCGGTATCGCTCTCCATAAGAATTACATGCAATACCGCAACAATAGGACTGACCTTCAAAAAATATCACAACGATAGGCAACTGCGTCCTATTATTGCGGTAGTTTGTTTTTATTGTAAAAAAAAAACAAAACAACATAAGTTCAGCACAATTGACGTAATATTTACGAAACTATAGTTAACGAGCATCCTATTCAACTACTACAATGTGGAAATCGACCAACAGGTAATTTTTGAAGAATTTTTGTAATCAATTTTGCTTTGTACGGTGCTTAACCCCTCCATAATAGGACGTTTTACCCTACGCATATTTAAAAAAGTTCCTAGAGATAATTTAGTTACAAGATAAAGATTGTCGCTTCGGTTCCCTTTGTTCTGCTGTTCGAAACATGTTGGATTTCTTCTTCATTTACATTTAGCACCCTATCCTCGCCAGCAATAGATGTTCCGGACAGCGACAATTCTAATCTTATGACTAAAATATCTTTTAGAAAAAAAGATCTAGGATGTACGACACGCCACTCAATAAGGTATTTTATGAGACGTTTCGCGATGGCCCGATTATTTACTTTTGATGTTTTGTTTTGTCATGATTCTGCGTGAACATTCCGTTAGGTCCGAACACAAAACAATGATTGTAACGTTTTACTTTTCATTCCTGTTTTCTTCAGCATTTCATGCTTAGAATGTAATGGTATGCTTAGCAGGGTAGAAATATTTCACAGTCAATGCAGTGAAAAACATGGATCTCAGTATAATCTGCAGTCGCCTTCATCGCCGCCGTGGTGAGTGCGACTGGGTGCAGCCGAAAAATCATTTCCAACACCGACTATTCAATTTCGCATTCAGCCACTCACAAGTCGCTCTGACAGGCTGCTCAGTTCGCGCCTTACTGTATGACTGTGAGTGGCCCATTTAAACGCGTGGTGATTTTTTTCAATTTGCTGGGTGAATGTGTACATTTTGCTGTGGTAAGTTTCATCTTCGCGGCGCAGTGGGTGATGTGAGTTCTGTTGTTTACTTTTCTGCCTCTCCGGGAATGTGAGGTTGATTTCAAAGCAGGAAGAAAATAAAAATATGATATAAAAAACCCAACTTAATTCACCGAGTAGTGATACTGCCTTTCTCGCATTTAGCCAAGACACCAACCTTATATGGTGAATATGGTTCGATGTACCATTATCTTTATAACTTTCAAACGCAACGGTCGATCGTTTTAAAATTCAATAGTGATCAACTAGCCTTTGCCCCCTGTCGAATGAAACTTGTTGCGAGAAAATCGGTTAAAAATTACTATATGAAAAGTTGTCTAATGTTTTTCTTAGCTTTTGTGCACACACATACACACACACATACACACACACATACACACACATACACACGGACAGACGGACATTTGTTCAGCTCATCGAGCTGAGTCGAATGGTATATAACACTATGGGTCTCCGAAGCTTCTATAAAAAGTTCGTTTTTGGAGTGAAATGATAGCCTTTCGGTACAACTTTGTTGTACGAGAAAGGCAAAAACATCACCTTCATCCAGTGCTGCCAAATATTTACAACCCTGATGCTTAGTATGTAATGGTTTATATATAAATATGGGAGGGAGCTCTCGATACTATACATCAAATGATTAAATACTGTCGTCAGTCAACAAGCAAATTTTCAACAAGAATAAACAATCAACATAGGCGCCACCTGAAAAGACCAAATTTTGTTTTGTGTGTTATTGTTGTTATATAGCCTTAGAAAATTTTCTTGTCGAGAGTTTTGGTCTCGACTCGCACTGACATTACATGACAGCTAGATTTCGGCTCGGCTTGACACACACATTTTTTGAATCCAGGGACGGGAACGGTTGACATTTCTTTTTATCATTCAATCTGCCACGAAGTAAAAGAATAACAAAAACACGGCAGTCGCAGCAGCAGCCACGACCAAGCAGAAGACAGTCAGAACATGATTTTATTATTTTCTCTCCCCACAATTAATGTTTCTGTACGCTCATTTCACGACGTATGACCGTTTTTGGTGGTAAATGATTATTTCTTTACTCCTTGCTCATTTTGGAGACTAGAACTATTGAATTAGTACCAACGGCTAGCATTCTTTCTAGGCTTTGCGCCACAGGCAATTAAACTCGATTCTGTTCTGTTTGCGCTGCGCACGAACCGAAACAAGAAATCTGCTGATCGCACCGACCGCTCGACTCTCACGCAGCAGCAGGCAGGAACATACAAACAGTTTGCCTCATCGGTAAAAAAATGTCACAATGAGGCGCACATTTTTTTGGAAAACTGTTTCGGTTTGTACGGTGCGTGAAATTTGACCGGATAAAATGTAAACATTCGCATAATCACAGTGTTTTACTGTACATTTCCCAACACTGTTTGAATCTGTTTCTCCCTCCAAGGTATAAATAAACTAATGGCATGTTTTAAGAATCACATGAAGACTTTGTCCTAGAAAAAAATGGAAAACTTTGTTGACAAACTACTAGCTGATCGAACCCTGATTACTAAATGACCAATAACATCCTTGAGCGGAATGTCAACGGATAGCGGATTTTCTAAAAAAGCTTTCGCTATCTTCCTGCTATTTCAAAACATTACGCATTGCGAACGATATTTTCACGAAAGAATTTATCTCTTACTCGAAATTGGATTTAACAGTTATCAGTGGCGTAGCCAGAAAATTGGTCTGGGGGGGGTTTTCTGAACATTTTTTTTTCGAAAAAAAAAATTTCTTCTAAAAATTTTGTCTCTGGGGGGGGTTTTATGCCCAAAACCACCCCCCTGGCTACGCCACTGACAGTTATTAAAATCATTGCAATTGGGATTCTCAGATCCTTTTCTGGAAACCCAATAATTTATTCTATATATTACATGTAAGGTTCAGAGAGAGATTTCTGACGGGAAGCTATTTTTTAAATTTACCACGTCTTACCGGAAAATACGGGACAGGGTGTAGAATAACTTGCATGACAAAGATTTTGAACGGCAATAGCGCTGATATCTTACAATAGGTTTTTGAAATATTTATATCAAACGACTTGGAAAAAGTGTAGCAATTATTCCCTGCGTGAAAATCAACTCCAATGTATTGTAAAATTGTAAAATTATTGCTTTTCTCACCGAAGAATAGACTTCCGTGAAACCAACCAGCTACCAAAACAAATGCTCACACATCCTATTGTATAGAAATTAGCGGAAGCTTAATCCAAAACATCATTCTTGCACCTTTTTCCACACCCCAAAAAGCTCTTTCTTGTAGTGGAGACTTCATCCATATATGGTGAAAGTGGTGGGAACATATTTTGGTGGGACAATATTTTTTGCATGGGAGTCGAACACGGCGCAAAATTTGCAATATAAAACTGAAAAAATATTGGGTTAGGATAATGGATGTTTGGAAAATCAGAATTGGGTAACTAAAAAATCAAAAACTAACAGTATAATAATTTTAAGCACGTTCTCTACACACTTCATCTTCAGAAATATCCGGCATTTTCGCTTCATGACCCAACTCACTACATTCTTGCACTGATGCCCTTTGCCCATCGGTCATTGATTTATTTTCTTCATCGCTTTATTCACGTTCTTCAATGTCAACCCAATCCGCAATTACGGTGCCAAAATTTGCGTAATTGTGATCTTGAAGATCCGGAAAGGAATACAGAGGAAGTGATTTAAACAAATCAGTGAAGTGATCGTCATCCGAATCTGGATCCGCAGTGTAAGCATGGATGGTTGGAAGAGAATTTTTGCATTGCAACTTCCGTCTTTTCGCACACGTTTTAAAACAGGATTCTTCGAAATGCGCCTGAAAAACGAAAAAAATCAAGAATTTGGCTTGATTTCCACATCCGGATTTAATCGGCAGAATTTAATCCATCGGGATTTTGTGATTCCCTCCTCCGTAAGGAAGCGAAAAAAAAACTAAATTCCGGACACTTCCCACTGCTCCGGCCGCAACATTTCACGAGACACTTCATGATTAAACTGCCCGCTTTCGGGACGTTCTTCTTAAGCTCGTGTAAGTCACGCACCGGCTTCGACAAAATAAAGAAAAACATCGATGATATGCAAAACGAAATTGGTAATTTCGCGCGTCGCTTGCTTAGTTTGTTAGAAAACTAACCGATAATTTGCTTGCGTCATGTGTGTGTGTCATCCTCTATCCCTCACCCAGCTGCGAGTGTTGATCCAGTAGTACTACAAATAATTTGATCATATCTCATGCTCCGTAATGGTACCTTATTGTTATGCAGACTAGTACTACAAAAAGGATTGACTTCTGAAGAAAGAATATTTCTTCAGAATGTGTAGGGAATGGGATGTACTAGTTGTTCATAACAGGTACAGCAAAGCTTCACAAGGACGCCCTTATTCGTACTAGCTACTCAGGGAATAGAAGGTCGAGAAGAGCCACCGCTGCTAACTAAAGCGTGAACTGGATACCTAGGACTAGTGGTGCGAATTCTCAATCTCAGTGACTGAAATTTGTTGGATATTGATAACATTCCCTCTTCACACTCATTTCCTAGCAGTGAAAACTGAAAATGGTTAGCAGCAACAATCAAAGATAAAGTAAACAAACTACCTCTCTTCTCATTGCACACGCAGCCCGCACTAACAGTCTATTCGGTTCACTCGCTGCTGTATGAATGCGACGGCCCTATATAAATGCATGGGTGAATACTATCACTTGAAAGACAATGACAGGAAATTTGTGCCGAATGATCATCAGCTTCAGCCCGTTGTTGGCAAACCGAGTTTGCTAAGCTACTCCTGCTTTGTCGTTCTGACTGAAAGGCACCGTCATAGGCAAAGAGGAGCAGAGAAAAATACAAAACAAAAGAATCACACTCAGCAGGCATTGTTGATAAATTGCACCACTGCCGTGGGACTCCCACAATATCCGCGGCAATATCAGCAAACGATGCCCTGTACGTATTTAGTGTTTAATTTCAAATTTTTAAATTTATATAGCAACAAAAGAAAGAAAGGAAAGAATTGACGATTGCTCACTAGTTTTAGTTTTGGACACGACTCAAGTAAGTATAGCTGTTAATAGAATCAATTATAATAATAAGAAAACTATAATAATTTAAAAATAATTTCAAAAAACAAATAAAAATTTAAAATTTAAAAAACAGATTTGGACTAAAACGTTATAACATTATTTAGCATCAAGGCATGACGTCTTGAATAACTTGAAAAGCAAATAATGATAAAAATCACTAGGAAAAATTACTGAATTATTACGAACATGTACTCTTATCATCGAAATCTCATTAGCCATTGCGCAAACGCAGAGTCTGTAGCGAACGTCGACTTGAGTATCCGACCCATCCAGTAAATGAGTTTTGAAGAAAAAGGATCAATTGAGAACCAAAGATAAGACCAATGATACGATAGTTAAATGCAATAAATAGATAACAACAGAGAATTTAAAATAATATTGGGATGATCTCACCAAATGGGAATCGAGTTCCAATGATTTAATACATCCTGCGAGAAAAATGACTCCAATCCATAGTACCAGCAACCCTGCTGGAAACCGGGGTAATATTGCTGAAGAAGATGCACCATCGTTTGGTTCAGAGGCAGCAGTATTGATGACTACGATTCATTCTTGCACACATTCACACCTTGCACACCTTGATCATCAGTCAGCAGCGCTTCATCAGATCCGTGCTGAATTGGGATGGCAGTAGCTTTCTGTGTGGAATTTTTGTAGTGTAATGGATACACTGTTCCATTAGTGGCGGTAAAAATTAATTTTGGTTCCCATAGTGGTGCTATCCATTGATATCTTATGAGACTCGCCACTATTGGTACAGTTGCACCACTATAGGTGCAAGGGAGTTAATTTTATTAAGGAAAATTATTGTTTTCAATAGTTTTTCAAGTGAAATCTTAGGATAAGTTGCATTTAACAGGATATTTGAAGCACGACACATCAACTGAAATCATCGTAAAGTGTATAATTACGATAAATCTCATTAAAACCCCACTACCTCCACTATTGGTGCTACCTCCACTATAAGGGTACGGTTACCCTAGATATATTATTTTCTTCATAACACAATGACCGATCGTTGTTATGCACAATAGTGATCAACTAGGGTTTGACCCCCGTCGTATTCCCGGCGAAAACTTGGTGCGAGAAAATCGGCTTAGAATTACTGATGAAAAATTGGCTTATGTTTTTCGGATTTTGTATTCACACACACATACACACGGACAGACAGACAATCGCTCAGTTCGACGAGCTGAGACGATTGGTATATAATACCATGGGTCACCGAACCTTGTATAAAAAGTTCGATTTTAGAGTGAAATAATAGCCTTCCGGTACAACTTAGTGGTACGAAAAAGACAAAACATATTTACAATGTACTACAATTTTGTAAGTGAGTAGTTGAGCGTGTTTCGTTTCAGGCACGGATCTGGATGTTTATTTCAGTTGGTGCGATCGGTAGAGTGCTCGTTTGCTCATATTTTCTATCTATTTTTTATCTATTGATCGCGCGATCGTCGGTATGCTTAGTTCTGCTTTGTGCGTGTGAGCAAATTACTTTGACATAATTTCGTACAAAATAATTATTTGGTCGTTTGCCAAGGCGACTTCCTACCGATTACCTTATCATATAACCAAATATCCTTTTCCCGTGGCGCTCACGGAGGTTAAGAGGATTCCTCGGTCTCTTGTGAGCCTGTAAGGGCATTCCATCGGGACGAAAGAAATTTGTTCATCGTAAATCGCATACCATAGAAAGCGTTACATCTGATGCCATTCGATGTCTCATCGAACTTCCATAGTATTTTGAGAGTGAAGAATAAAACGAGTGACAGATATTCTTTTGGTGCTCCCGCATTTAATGTGGTTATGGTAAACCAAGTCATTTTCTATTACATGTTATGACCGTAATTGACAACAATATAATTTCAATATTTCACAGATCCAAAAAGCGTAAAAACAGATAAACGTAAACAACAATGAGTCGTCTCACTTGAAGGTAATCTTCCCATAGGAATTAATGATGGAGCACGATAATTTCAATGCTGGTCATGTTGGCGATTTTCTGATTCAATTCGATTCAGTATTTGTTTAATTCAGAAGAAAAATCAAGTTGTGTGAACCACCCCATCTTGGAATATATTATAGTTAAGGAATATAATATAGTTATAGGAATATAATATAGTTAAAGCCTGAAGATCATCCTCCATAATGCATTCAAAGTAGTTCTTGTTGTTGTCCAGGTACTCTACGTGTTCCAAATTTGGTTAAAGTCGATCCATGCATCCAGAAGTTATACTAAGCTGATCGTTTTCGAAAGGGTACCTTTCCCCTCCAAACTTCCACATAGGTGGTGGATGAAAAATATGTATTCCAAACTTGGCTGAAATTATTCAAGAGGATTAGAAGTTACACTAAATTGTACGTTTTCTAAATAGTACAACTCTTTCCGCGCGCCCTTCCACTTTTCCGAATCACCCTCACACCCTTGTTAAAATTAAATAGAGAACATGAGCTCCGAATATTTCCAAAGACTCATCGAAATAATAAACTCATTATCCAATTAACTATGGTTTCCCCTGAAGAATACTTTAACCCTGTGTCGAAACGTTGGTTATATGTCTAATCTTATTTCAATCTTTAAAGACTGCGTAGTAAACTGGTTGAGATATCAATTAAAGTAAAGTATTAGTGGTGGATTAAAATATGTTTTTCATTTGATATCAATCTCAGCTCGGATTAGCAGCAAGCAATCTTCTCTAGCCTCGAAAATAGCATCGTTCATCCCTACCTCTTCACTTGCTGGTACATATATTGGTAGGTGTGCTCTAAAACGATGGTCGTCGTGATTTCAACATTTTTTCACCATTGCCCAAAATTTTTTTTTTATTGTTCCATTTTTGGTAAAGGAGGATGGAATTAACAAAGTAAGTTGATTGTTAAACTATGTCAGAAAAAGATAATAATTTAAATTAAACAAAAAATAAAACTAAAATTTTTCAAGACTGTGCATAACATATTCGATATTTCACGTATTATGTAGTAAATTATGCACGCACCCGTGTGCCAAACTTTCAAATCGAACCACCACTTACTGTTCTGAATCCAGTACCGCACCATGCACAACTGACACCCGGCAGTGAACATTGTTGGTGACATCGGAAGTTGTACCGTCTTTATCGGCGAGACTCGGGACCGTGTACCGTGAGCCATGCTGATAACTGTTACGCGATACGCGATGAGTGAATCCCTCCGTGTTGCCGTTGCCGGATATAGTCCCAAGCGCTACACCAAAGTGCAACAAAACGAGTTGTGCTACTCTTGCTGGAGCAGTGCTTTCCAGTTGGGGGGAGATTTAGTTTTCCCATCTTGTGCTTATCGATGTTTGAAATCTCCTCCGTTTTATCACAGAAATCCATTAAGTTTAATGAAAATGTTTCTACGCTTTTGCACCGGAAATGAAACTTTAGTTTTGGCATTCAGTGGTAACGGATAAGCGAGGTGAGGGTTAGAGCTACGTGGAGCCTCATTCGGGAGAGATTCTTGATGGTATATCGTTAGGGATAAACTGAGACGTATGAATTGTTTGAAATAATCTTCAGCTAAAAACATCTAACAAAATTGTTTGTAATTCTAGAGTGCTTTGAAAATAGGTCGTATGTGCAAAAGAGAGTCTCTCTTTGGATCTATTCTCTTTCGATTATTACGAAACTATGCAAAAGTTTACTTCGAATTTCTTGGCAGATATCCAAAGACAATAGCTTTGTCTATCATGCTGAAGTAGAAATGTAGCAAAACATGCAAAACTAGCCGATATATTAGCGAAAGAGAGCGAGATCAAAGAGAATCTCTCTTTTGCACATACGACCTATTCTCAAAGCAATCTAGAATTATTCAACCCACTTAGGGACGCTTAAAACCACTACTGAATGATATTTTAACTTTAAATCCAAAGCAACAAACGATTAGTCCGCTATTCGATAAATACATATTATGGAAGCCTCGATGAGATTCACGAATTTTAGTGAGCGATCAACTCCAAATCTTGAAAATTCACTAAGTCGCTACTCGCGATCAGGACATTCTTAAGCAAAGTTGTAAAGTGAATCCTAAATTTTCAAAATAAAAAAGTACATCTCCTAGCAAAACTAAAACCGAATCACTAATGTCCATAGAAACCCGTCATCACGTGTCACGTGAGGCCCCGATTCATCCAGGCACATTTTCTGTAAAGCATCGGATCCCAATGGGATCGCCTTTCACCCTCTTCCATGTTCTCGCACTGACTGGCTGTCTACGGAATCCGAAACCAGAGCACATCCCGTATCTGTATAGAATTTTAAAACCTGTACCTACAACTGGCAAATGACCGAAAATTGAAGTTGTTAACCGAACGTGATTGAAATTGACATGCACCGAAGGGAGGAAACCGCTGTCGAACGTGTCCGGTGTGCACCGATTCCAATATCGATCAGTGCTAAACTACATCAACACTGTTGTAGTGGTGGTACTATGCGATGGCCGTTCGGGGCCGGGGAGTGGATCCCAGTCCCGGACTTCCCTTGCCAAAGCGAGAATTTTGCGACGACGGGTCGAAATACAGAGGCGAGCTTTTCGAAAAAGGCCAGTAAAATGTAAACATCCATTGTATTGGAATGAAGCTCGGTCTAAGCACCTAAAACACTTAAACATGAACATAAAAAGATACAGTTTTTGTGATTCTGCAGCCGAATTCCAAAGGTTCTCTTTCCAAAAATTTCTTCTCTTCATACCGTATTCCGACCGAATTAATGAAGGGATAGAAAATGATAAGCATTTAATCTAGTGATGAAAATATGCAGGAACAGCAACATTGTTGTGATTTCTAACTGTCTGAAAATAACGAATGCTCTAGTTTTATTACCTCGAATATGGCTTAGCTTTAGCTTAGCTTTAGCTTAGCTTTAGCTTAGCTTTAGCTTAGCTTTAGCTTAGCTTTAGCTTAGCTTTAGCTTAGCTTTAGCTTAGCTTTTTAGCTTAGCTTTAGCTAGCTTTTAGCTTAGCTTTTTAGCTTAGCTTTTAGCTCCCACACCCCACCTGTTTAGCTGTTTAGCCAGCTCCACCCCACCCCAGCCCCACCACCCCACCCCCTGTTCCACCCCCACCTGTTCCCACCCTGTTCCCACCCCACCCTGTCCCACCTGTTCCCCACCCCATGTTCCACCCACCCCCCCCTGTTCCCACCTGTTCCACCCCACCTGCCCACCTGTTCTGTTCCCACCCTGTTCCACCCCACCCACCCCACCTGTTCCCCACTGTTCCTGTTCCTGTTCACTGTTCCACCTGTTCCACTCCCCACCTGTTCTGTTCCACTCCCTGTCTGTTCCCACCTGTTCTGTTCCTGTTCCACTCCACCCCTGTCTGTTCCCACCCTGTTCCCCTGTTCCCAGCTCCCACCCCACCTGCCTGTTCCACCTCCTGTTCACTCCTGCCACCCCTGTTCAGCTCCCACCAGCCCTGTTCTGCCCCACCCCAGCCCAGCCTCAGCCTGTTCCACCCAGCCCCACTCCCACCTCCAGCCCCACCACCAGCCTCCCCAGCCCCACCCTGTTCCCACCCCAGCCCCAGCCCACCCTGTTCCCACCCTGCCCCAGCCCCACCCACCCCAGCCCCCTGTTCCACCCTCCCAGCCCCCCAGCTCCCTGTTCCCACCCTGTTCCCACCAGCCTGTTCCAGCCCCACCCCACCCCTGTTCCACCCCACCCTGTTCCCACCCCACCCCTGTTCCCCACCAGCCCTGTTCCACCTGTTCCCACCCCACCCTGTTCCAGCCCCACCCCACCCAGCCCCACCACCTGTTCCCACCTGTTCCCAGCTCCACCCCACCCTGTCTGTTCCTGTTCCACCCCTGTTCCCACCTGTTCCCACCCCACTCCTCCCCACCTCCCTGTTCCACCTCCCACCCCACCCCAGCCCACCTGTTCTCACTCCCCACTCAGCTCCTGTTCAGCCCTGTTCCCCACTCCCAGCCCCAGCCTCAGCCCCAGCCCACTCCCAGCCCAGCCCCCACTCCCAGCCCACCCCTGTTCCCAGCTCCAGCCCAGCCTCACTTTAGCTCCCAGCTCACCACCTCAGCTCCCCTAGCCTAGCTTTAGCTCTTAGCTTAGCTTTAGCTCTTAGCTTTAGCTTAGCTTTAGCTTAGCTTTAGCTTAGCTTTAGCTTAGCTTTAGCTTAGCTTTAGCTTAGCTTTAGCTTAGCTTTAGCTTAGCTTTAGCTTAGCTTTAGCTAAGCTAGTTTAGGCTTAGCTTTAGCTAAGCTAGTTTAGGCTTAGCTTAGCTTAGCTTTAGCTTAGCTTTAGCTTAGCTTTAGCTTAGCTTTAGCTTAGCTTTAGCTTAGCTTTAGCTTAGCTTTAGCTTAGCTTTAGCGGCCTCAGGCCACCAACACCCTGAATCTCAAACTCAAACACATGATTGCTCCATTTTTCGAGCACTTCTAGTTGACCTTTTTTTTTTTCCTCGTTTGTCGGGTGAAGATCACTGCGTCCAGATTTTAGGACTATTGTGATATACCCTTTTGCTGTGAAATACGCAAGTTATCTCAGTAACATGTTTGTCACTGAGATACCGTTTTGACTCGAAGTCCGGACACCTAAGCACTGCTGAATTTTCAGTTCAATATTTCAAACGGAAATTAGTACTTGACACTTAATGATAGCACATCCTGTCAAGATTAACTTATCAAATTTGCTGTAGTGTACTGAAAATGACATTTTGTATGCACGAAATAGCAAATATAATCGAAAACATTGAATATCGCTTGCTTCGAAATCCGGACACAGTATAAGGGTTGCTTCAAATACCGGACAATTTTGCTTCGAATTTCCGGACACTTCGAGTTCGGCCTTTATTGATTCTCAAATAGCCAATTTAATCCGTTCAAAGCCATTTAGGATATAGCATTCATATTTCTCGATTAATATAAATCCGTAAGGTAAGGTTTCTATACACATTTGTATGGAAATCTGGCATCCCCCGGTTGTGTGTACTATCCAACGTTTCTGCTCCGAGTTTGTCCAGGACTACCAAAAAACACCATTTGAAACCAAGCGGGAGCAATTAACTGCAATATACAACATTGGGAATCTAATAATTTCATACAATCTCCCCCACCATCCCCTCCCCTTTCATTTTTCAAGGTAGAACGCTTTTTTGACATTTGACGTGTCTGAGGGTAATGAAACATTTTCTTCAAAACTCTCTCAAATTCAACGTGGATAAACTGCAACAGATCATGAGAATCATTAGATGACCAAAATTCTTTTTTAATCAATAATACCAGAAATAAATATGATAGGGGGAACTGTGCCGATTTCCATCTCACTGAATATATCCGAGAAATGTTGAGTTTTTTTATTTGTTACGTGTCGTTCACAACGTGTTTTTTTACAATTCTGTTAAAAAAAACTACTTTTACGAACTTGTTTTTTTTTCTACAAAAATGTGAATGGTTGAAAAAATACTTTTAAAAACAACCTTTCACAAGAAACTGAAAGCAAGTTTTGCTACTTGTGTGCAATTAATAAAGTGATACCATTAACAATATGTGTATAAGTATATATCGATAAGTTGAGAACAAGCAATGTTCCTTTTGGGGTGTAGCAACTCAAATCTAATGAAATAGTGACTATGCTTGCTCATTACGAATCATTTGATTTCAATTAATTTAACTGATAAACAGTTATTTAACATCATTTCATCATGTCCGGAAATCGAAGCAATTGTAAAAACTTGCCTCGAAGTCCGGACATACAGAAAATGTCATAAAAATTATAAAACTATGAATTCCCAAGCAATTTCTCTAATTCATGACAAAGAGTGATATCATACTATGTTAATTAATTACTAATACCCCTTGCAAAGGATAGAATATAGAAAATATGAGCTTAGATTTTGTAATATTGAGACTTAAGCTGCATTCTAAGAAAAACGAAATCCACCGTTGATTATGACATGCCTTCAACTTTTACCTCTAATTTTCAAGTTTTTACCACAGATCATGGATTACTTACATTTGTTAAAATGGTTTCAAGTCTAAGAATCGTTCTCTGCACTGATAACCCAAGAAATACTTGTTAGGATGGCAAATAAAGTCAAATAACATTTGAAGTGTCCGGCTTTCGAAGCGTCCGGCTTTTCGAAGCAAAACGGTACCTTGGTATCGACTGAACTCAAGACCATCTATTATTGATGAATAGAGATCCTGAGTTACAATATGTGACTCCCCGTTCTGGCGAGACTAGCTTTATGAAGCCAACCACGTCCTTGGGGGATAAGATCCATATGTCAGCAGGCCCTAAAAAGGGCTTGCTGAGAACTTTGAACCTACGTTGGGTGAGTGCACTGCAATAGCAGAGGATGTGTTCTGATGTTTCTCTCTCCTCGTCACAGAAGCGGCAATTTGAGGTTTGATTGCTCCGATCTTTTGTAGATGGTATCTGCAGGGCAGTGTCCAGTTATTAGACCGGTGTAGATGTTGAGATCCCTTTGTTGAGACCTAATAGTTGTTGGGTTTTCTTGGGGTTAATCGTTACGAGCCTTTTGGATTGGCTCGTATGGGGAAGTGCATTCCAGTTTGATGTGATTTGACTGACCATATATTTGTTCAGTTCCATTTTTACAGAGCAGTCTGAGATCCTGCAGAAGGGCTCAGGGCCAATGAACCTTTCATTAGATCCATTCCTGGCTAGCTCATCAGCAATCTCGTTTCCCTCTAGACCCGTATGTCCTGGGATCCAATATAGGTAGACTCGATTGCGTATGGATAAGTTTTTCAAAGCCAGAATGCATTCCCACACTAGCTTTGAGTTACAAGTGTAGTTATTAAGCGACTTATGTTGCTTGGCTGTCAGAGAAAATACATATTTTTGCAAATCTATACTTTCTCCTCAGGCATAATAACACGCATTCTAATATTGCATATATTTCCGCCTGAAATATGTGGGCCACTGTCCTAAGTGGACAGAAATTTTTGTTGTAGGGCCATAGATTCCGGATCCTGTCAGATTATTCATTTTCGAACTATCTGTGAAGAAATTTATAGAGCCTGTTGGAACGTTGGGTCCACCTCCTTCCCACTCCTGGCGGGAAGGAATGAACACATCGTAAGGTAAGTCATAATTGACTACCGTTTCCATCCAGTCACTACAAATTCCTATTGCGGGATTTATGGCAAATTCATTTAATATGCTGAGGTAAGGTAAGGTCGTAAGGTCTCCCGACAGCAGTGTTTTTGTTCTCTTTAACCTTAGAGCACTTTTTTCCGCTTCCAGCTTTATGAATTGATCTAACCGGGGCAGGTGAAGCATTGCGTCTAGGGCCAAAGTGGGTGTACTACGAACTGCACCAGTGATGGCTATGCAAGCGGTGCGTTGGATTTTGTTGAGCTTAGCCCTTGCAGCAGCCTCATTAGTTTTAGGCCACCAGACAAGGGAAGCGTAAGTTGTCCTGGGACGGACAATGGTTTTATATATCCACATGATCATACTTGGTTTTAGGCCCCATCTTTCACCAAGGGTTTTTGAACAAACCCAAAGTGTATTGAGACCTTTCTGCACAACTGATTGGAGATGAGAGTTCCAATTAAGCTTTGCGTCGAGTATGACACCTAGATATTTTACTTCACTTGAATAAACTAATTGTGTTTGATTCAAGAAAAGGGGTTTCAGTTGTACCTTTCTCCGTTTGGTGAAAGGGATAATGGAAGTTTTTGTAGGATTTATGCCTAGTTGATACTTTTGACACCAGGAAAAAGTGTGATTTAGGGCAGATTGCATTATTTCCACGATAACACTTTCGAATTTGCCTCGTACAATAATGACAACGTCATCAGCATCCAACCACTTCGAAGCCTCTTCTCTCTAAGCTGTCTAGAAGCTCATCCACCACCAGTGACCACAACAAAGGAGAAAGCACTCCGCCTTGCGGACACCCCCTTGTTGCTTTAACAGTGATGTATGAACCGCTAAGCTCAGAGGAGATTTTCCGATTAGCTAGCATAGCATGTACCCAGGTAACAATGCATGGGTCGAATTTTCTCCTCAACATTGCTGACCCTATAGACGAATAAGAAGCGTTATCGAATGCGCCCTCAATATCAAGAAATGCTACAAGAGCAATTTCTTTTGCATTAAGTGTTTTTCGATTTTGAACTACCGTATGTAGTGCCGAGATCGTAGATTTTCCACTTTGATAAGCGAATTGGTTTTTGACAAAGGCATTGCTTTCATAAATTTGTGATTTATGTACTCGCATAGTACCTTTTCCATAATTTTGAGCATTACAGAGGATAAACTTATCGGCCTGAATGCTTTGGGGTTGGTTTTATCTCTCTTGCCTGCCTTCGGAATGAAGACAGCCCGGATTTGACGCCAGTCGTTAGGTATGTGCCCCAAAATCAGACTCGCCTTAAAAATCTCAACCAAGGGTGGAACCAGTGTTTTCTCCTCTTTTTGGATCAACGCTGGGAATATTCCATCCATGCCAGGAGACTTAAATGGCTCGAAAGATCTCACAGCCCTCTCAACCCTGGCCCGAGTGAAAGCTTCCTTTGCAACCTTTATTACGTAGATCCAGAAACCCATGATTGGATCTCTTGTGGATCTGAGACAGCAATTCCAGTGCCTTGGTCGCCGATGCTCGACTCAGGGATTGAATCAGGGAAGTGGATCTTTAACAATTCGCTCAGTGTATCGCTAGGCTCTACAGTGAGCGAACCATCCGTCTTTCGGAGGCTACCCACACCATTGGAGTGGTCTTTTGAAAGAGTTTTTTGGAGTCTGGCCACTACGGGTGTATTCTCTATGCTTTCACACATTAGAATCCACGATTTCCGTTTGGCTGGCCTTATTTCTTTGTTGTAGTTCGTCAGGGCCTTTCCATATAGGCTCCAATCGCCGGTTCGCTTAGCACGGTTGAACTCCCTACGCGCAGTTTTCCTAAGCTTCTCAAGAGTTTTATTCCACCATGGAACGTCTCTACTCGAACTAGTTGATTTTGTTGGACAGCTCTCTTGGTAGGCGTTAAGGATTTTGTTTTTAATGGATTTGGACGCATCTTCCAATTGTGTTATGGACTTGATGTGACTTTCTATGATGTACTCTTCGGATCGTAGGATAGCTGAGTAGGATTCCAATCAGTTTTCTTAGGATCTTTAAACGTTTTTTCCATCGTTAGACCCCTTCCCATTCGAAGATGATGTGTTTATGGTCTGACATTGATATTTCTTCAGAAACATGCCAGTTTTTTATTTTATCAGAGATAGACCGACTACATAGAGTCAAGTCCAAAACTTCCTGACGAATGGAGTTTTCAAACGTGGGCTTGTCACCAACATTACAAATGTCAATGTTCTTGGAAGTGAGAAACTGTAACAGGTACTCACCTCTGGTGTTTATATTGGTACTTCCCCATACGGTGTGATGTGCATTTGCGTCGCACACTATGACGAAGGGGATGTTGTGTCGGTGGCTGTAGGCTACGAGCGCAGCTATTTCTGGAGGAGGGATTTCGTCCACGTCACCTGGGAAGTATGCCGAGACCACCAAGATCTCTACTCCCTCTGGCGGAAGGTACCTCCATCCTGACCGCTACGATGTCCCTTTTTATGAATTCTGAAATTGGAAAGTATTTACAGTTGTTATGTAATAAAATAGCTCTAGGAGAAAGCTGGCTGTCATCATATACCAACTTACATGAGTGTTGTGGAATACCTTGTATTCTGGATTTATTGACCCATGGCTCTTGAATGAGAACCACGGTTAAATTCTCTTTGGTAAACCTCCGACAGAGCACACCCGTGGCGCTCTCAGCATGGTGGAGGTTCACTTGCAGAACTTTAGTCGCCATTTCCGGGGTTCCCGCTTTTTTCCGGACGACGACTGTCCGGCTTTGGATGTTGCGGATCATCAGGATGTCGTTTGATATTACAGTTTAGGTTTTCTCTCTTCCCTGTAGCAACCTGGCCCGCCAGTTTCGCCTCTGTGGTCAAACTGTCGCTTTTTGCACCCCCTTTGCTCTGTTTAGATACCTTTGGTTTGGTACCACTAGAGCAGGGGGTCGCATGTAAGCTTCGAGCTTTTCCTTTAGAGGCGGACAGACTAGCCTTTATGGTGCTTTTTGGGTGAGATTTACTAACCTCGCCCGAACCGGAGGCTTCCTCAGATTTCTCTTGGGTCGGCCTTCCAGTTAGCCGAACCTCGCCCGAACAGGAGGCCTCCTCAGATTGCTCTTGGGTCGGCCTTCCAGTCGGATTGGCGGTAGCGGCAGTCGGTTGATCTGTAATCTTCCTTAGTTGGATTTCACCAAATCGGTAGTTGAGGGTGTATTTGGACTTCTTCAACTTTTCCATCGACGCACCCTCTACTGTGAAGATCCATTCAACATTAATATCTTTCAGAATGGATCGTTTCACAATACGCCAATTAGTTGTTGTGATGTCATTTTGGCTTTCTATGAGAGCCTTTATTCGGTCGTCATCATAGCTGGAGCTTTGTGGGAAGAATGCTCGGATCATCTCTGGACGTGGAATCGCCACTTCGTCCATTGCCATCAGCTCTGCACCTTCCCAGGGTTTCATGAATGGGGATATTCTCTTTAACCACTCAGCAGTCTCTTGATCCTTACAGATTAGAACCATGTAACCGGACTTGTAGATGAGGTTGTTGAATTTGGGTTTTATTGGCTCGTTTCGCTGTTGAACTACTCTGAGCAGGAGTGTTTCTTGTAGAAGGTCTAGCTGGGCTGTAGTGAGTTGGACGGTGGGAAAGTCTTTGGGTATTATCCCGACCTTCACGCTTTTGGCCATATCACTGTAGCTGATACCAGCTGTTTTCCTCATGGGTGGGTTTTGTTGTCCAGACACGTTTTTCTGAGGCGCGCGGTTTGAGGACTGTTGCGCGCGCTCTCTCGGATCCAGATGGTGCTTCACCCTTTTTTGTTTGGGGTCCTCTGTGGCGGATTTGTCTAGGTCGTTTCTCGAGCGTTTTGAGGAAGTGGGCTCGCTCTCCTTATTCAGGATTATGGACAATACCTCATTCCGGTCTTTTCCCTTCTCCCGGAGAGTTCTAAGCTGCTTCCTCTGCGAGCGTGTGAGTGTGGGGATTTTCTTTCTCGGAGCACCCTTGGCTTCCGTAGAACCCTTGTTATCTTCGGATCCTTTGCTACTTGCTAAAGATTTTTGGGGGTTGATGACGATCCTTATACCATCATCTTCGTTATCTTCCATGTCCAGCAGGTTGGAGTCGGTCGATGAGGGGGGTTGTAGATCTGGATCAGCTTTGTCGAAACATGTGCTGCTCCGGGAGATAGGCGTTGAGGGGCAGGATATGTCCATCTTCTCCTGCGAACTACTGAGTAGCTGGTCTTCGGTAAGGCCAAGCTGACTCAGAGTATTCTCCACTTCGCTCTCACACGACTGAGAGAGGCAGTCGTCACCTTGAGGGTTGTTTGTAAGATTTGTACTCATGTTTGGTCCCACGAGTAGCTAGGGAAATAAATGTCCGCTGCACCAGTGCCCCGCCGTAGTGCAGTAAGGGCTGCTTACTGGGGCGTTCGCGGTTGAGTATGTTTAGAACCCCCTCAACCATTCAGCCCTCGGCACGGGTCGCATGACACCTTGGCATTGGGGTTTATCCATTTTTGCTTTACACGATGGCCATGAATAACAGCCATCGCAACCTTCCTCCTTTACCAGGGCTTAGGACCTGTAGCTCAAGTTCTCAATAGTTTCACAATCTTTCGGACATGCAACTACGGAGAACCATCATTGCTAGCGGAGTTAGGTGACCTTGTGTTGACAGTGTTTCCGTCTCAGCTACTTCCCATAGTCCTGGAAGTCAGCCAAAGTCATCCCCATTTGGAAGCCTAGGAAGGATCCTTCCTCTCCCAAAAGTTATCGTGCCATCAACCTTCTCTCAGGTTCATCCAAAATGTTTGAAAAGGTGTTTCACTGCAGGCTACTTGAGTCTACTGAACATCACAACATCTTGCTTGAGGAATAGTTTAGGTTCCGACGCAACGACATACACCAACTGACCCGAGTTACCAACGTCCTCAGACGAACCAAGTTTGTCTCAAAAATCTCCGCCTTGGCCTTGCTCAACGTTGAGAAGGCATTCGACTATGTATGAGATGATGGCCTGGTGTACAAACTACAACGCTATAATCTTCCCAGCTACCTGGTGAAAATCATCACAATTACCTGTCGGCTAGGGCATTCCGGGTCTCAATCAGCGGATCGAGTTGCAATGCGCACAACAGCGTCGCAAGCGTATCCTCGAGACCATGCTTTTCAACCTGTTCGCTTCCAACATGCCAGAACCTCTAGAAATTGGCATTCTGTCACTTTTCACAGATTATATGATCTGTATCAGCGTGGTGAAGATCCAGACCAGTACTGCAAAAAGTCTTGATCGTCAGAAGACAGAGAGCAAGCTTTTTTCTCTATCTCAGGTGACTTAATGACACTAGTACCGTAGATGGTACTTTGGTCAATTTCGAATGAAAAGCAGCCATGCAAGGATGTTTGCTTTGTTTCAAAATTATAATTTCCAAATAGCCGATACAAATATTAAATTTATTTTATGTCTGACGGCTCTTGGAAGGTACGAGGGGAGACGGGGGGATAAAAAATAACATGAAAATGAAAAAAGTCCAAAATGCAATTACCGTGGGGCATCGAAATCCGTACACTTAAGCACCTTAGTATATGAAAAAGTCATTAGAAAATTGGAATCGAATGTAAATAAAACGTTTGTCATTGACACAGGCGCATGAAGGCTTCTACTTTTGAAGTGTTTCACATTTACTCATTAAAAACTAAGAAAAACATGATAAAATAATGAATTAAATCAACTACACCTGACTCGAAATCCGTCCACCGTGGACGGATTTCAAATCAAAGGATCAAAATCCGTACAGCTATTTCTTAACTAAATATTTAAATTGAAACAGTCTGATTGACTAAACTACCACTGTAAATAGTTCGATATGCACCTTAAGAAGCGATCCCTTCGATTTGTATTTCACTTAGCTTATGTAATGATTTGCAATTAGCAATTAAAACAGTTACTTTTGGTGCAATTATGCGCTACCTGAAAACAAAATGGCAGGAAAACAGGACGCTAAATTCACCCATGCAAGAAACATGCACGGGTGTGCTGCGGGGTCATTGTGGCTCATCTGTGGCGATTTGAGATGCCTTCTCAGGTGTCTGGTTGCAGATTCGCCTTTGAATACCTTACTCCAAGCAAAAGTACGATACACTGAAAACAAACTTGCTTTTTGAGAGTTAAAGTTCCACTTGTTTTATGAAAAACTAGCAGACCCGACGAACTTCGTTTCGCCTAAAATTAATTAGTTCTCGAGTTATGCAGAAATTTATGGGAAAGATTTATTTGTATAGGAGCTCCTCTTTCCAGAAGGGGGAGGAGTTTCGAACCGCCACTGAAATATATCTTCCCTTCCAAAACTTCCACATACCAGATTTGGTACCATTTTCTTGATTAGTTCTCGAGCTATGAAGAAAATGGTGTTCCATTTGTATGGGAGCCCCCCTTCTATACTGGGGGGCTCGAATCATCTTAAGAACCTGCCCCGGCCCCAAAAACCTCTGTAAGCAAATTTTCACAGATTTCCGAGCCTATAGGGTTTAGACAAACAGAAATTCATTTTTATGTATACGGTACACTGGGGGAAGTGGAAAAGGGGGTAAGTGTAAAAATCGACTCGAAAAATTGGAATTGTACATACTTTACAGTTTTTACCACATCATAACATTATGCAAGAATATACTTTGATGCTCACACTAATACTATGTTGAAATTTGTATAATACATACACTAACACGGTTAACGCTTGAACTGTAATTTTAGGTTTTGCGAAAAGTTGATTTTTGCATTCAAAAAATCAATTCTTATTTGCACCAATTATCCTTTTTTCAAGGGAATTTATATCACAGGTGACCATTATAATACAATCAAACTAATCCCATTCAATTGGTAGTGGTTTGTGTTTGTACCAAGAAAGCAAATAATACAAAGATTTTACACTTACCCCAGGTATCAAACACTGCGGGGGAAGTGGACAATGTTCTAATTACGCATTTTTTCTTCCCTCTATGATTTATTTTGATAGCTGTGAATCTTAATATGTTCCTTCTTTGTTATCATTGTGATCCCAGGGGTGATTGGAATAATATAAATGAGAAAATGCCTGATTAATCCACCTATAGGTATTGATGCTTTTCACATGTTTTACATATTAAAAAAATGTATAAGAAAGTTAAAAATAGCACTGATAGGTAAATATATTGTATAGTTTACATTAATTTTTATTCATAACAAGTTTCGCCTTTTGAATGCATTTTTTTTTGCGAACAAATTGGTTAAGGACAAGTGCTTAAGAATAGCTGATAATTTTGTACGTGCTTTGCGCACACACATACACACAAATACGCACATACAGACATCATCTCAATTTGTTAAACTAAGTTGATTAGTTTATAACCCTGTAAGTCCCATTTCTCCTTTAAAAAGTTCATCTTTGTGGCAAAAATATAGATTTTACGTACACTTAGTGTTCGAGAAGGCAAAACCAGCCCTCCCCTAGCTATTACGAGAATTCCTTGAGGATCTATTCCGTTAAGGTAATGAAATTATTCCACAAAAAATACTCAGAGCAATTATCGTAATAATTTTAGTTATATGTAACTACTCATCACTAGGTCAAGGTAACATGGGGTTTCCACTTACCCCATCCCACTAGGAAAAGTGGAAAAACAACTCCTAATTTTAAAATCTATTTCCATAAATTCCAAGCGACGAAAATGGTATAAATTACCGCACAGTTGCAAAATTGACTGTTTTTGATAGCCCATTTTAATTGAACTCATTTAGATCATTTAAACTGGTTTTAGACTAATTCAAACATGCACTATCGATTTTTTCTTTTCCACTTCCCCCAGTGTACCTTATAGAAGATAGATAAAACATTTTTCCAAACAAGTTCAAAAATAAACTCTATTATAGCCTATTCAGATTACGCCATTAATGACATAATAATTTGCGTTTCAGGGTAAATACGCTTTATGATGTCATTATTTACGTAATATTCCATACATTTTGTGCTGTCAAAAGATACCCGCTAAAAAGAGTCACAAAGAATTTATTACGAACAATCAGAGCCGTAGCGTGGATACCCGGCGCCCTTGGCGAAATATTTTAAGGGCGCCCCTCTTTTACTGAGGAAAAAAAGCAATGTTCTACATACAATCAACATTTTGAATCTCATCGAAAAGAAAGATTAAAAAATTTGGTGGATTTAAGATGCTTCCGATAGCAAGCAGTGCTCGGTTGTATGCCTTAAACAAGTTTTGAAATTTTGTGTCATTGTTTTAGTATTTGCAAAACATGTAAGTACGGAATCTTAAAAATGTCCAGAACGGACTGGAAGATCATTTAAATTGCTGAAAGTGTTTTGTCTATGATTCCTTTCAGCTCATACTGTTCACAACGACTATTTCTTGTATTCAATTGACCTTCTCCGTCAAAAATTGTATCTCATTTTATTGCTTCAGTCAATTAATTCATTCGTTCAAGGTCAACTTTTCCAAATAAGACATATTTTTGAAGTCTCTAACTGTTTAGAAAATCGAAAACAAAATCTGAAAAAGTGCTGCATGTGTGAATTGGCCAAAAGGAGGAGGCAAAAGGAGGAGGCTTTGGTTCAAAATCGAAAGAATGTTGAGCTAAGCTTGAAAAACAGAACTTTTCCAATTCCTTTTCTAAATTTTCAAAATAGTTATAATTCACTCATATGAATTAGCTGAGGAAGTTGTGCTTAAATAAATTAAATAATCTATTGAGCTCCCACTCTCTGAACTCTGAATGGACCGGTGGAAGGTGCAAATCACTATTGGATCTATTCGGATCAAGAAAAATCCAACTTTTGAATGGGTTTGTCGGTAGTTTGGAGGTACGGTTGTACTTCGTTAGGTCAATAAAATCCAACTATGAAGTGGTCGGATTCACCATTGGAAGCAAGAAAAGCTTCGTGGTAAAGTGAGGTGGCGAATGCTTTGATTGCACGTGCTGCTTATGGGTATTGCCAATCACAATCTATAAAAACTTTGAGAAAAAATAACCGAATTAGTTATTTTGGCAAAGTACATTATCACTGCCTGTCGCATATTAGACAGTTTCGCATTTTTCCCCACTGGTTACAGTAAAAGTATTCAAAAATGGAAATAATCCAATCCATATCTTTCAAATAACTTTTTGGATATGAAATTTTTAATTTTTTTCTTGGTCCCTTAATAACGGTTTTAGAAGTCTTCGTACCATAAATCTTTAGATTTTGTAGCCGGTTTGTTATTAATTGGCCTTGTAACTAATAAAACTGTTCTTTGTTTCATGCCGTAATTCTTGATAAATAATTATTTTGTGCTTCTAGAGGAATTTTGTCACTTGTCATAAGACGAGTTTGTACTATTCCATTTGAAGTGGTGGAAGTAAATGGAGTAGTACAAACTCGTTTAATGACAAGCCGTAATTGACCTTTCCTGTCGAAAATTTTTATTCGCTCGATCGATTCTTTATTTTATTTAAGGTGAACTTTCTCGAAGACCCCATAGTTTTGACGCCTCTATGTATTTTTAAAATTTAAAACAAAAAATTGGAAAGATGCTGTTTTTTTAAGTTTGGCCTAACATTTGCCCGACTTTAAACGAATGATGAATTTTTCAGGCTGGTTCAGACGCGCAGCTCTTTTTTTGGTTTTTGTTTTGAAAACGATGTTTTTTTGTCTCAGTTGATTCTTTGACTTTTTAATGTCAACTTTCCCGAAGAACTCATATTTTTAAAGCATCTAACTTTTTGAAAAATCGAAAACAAAAACCGAAAAAGTGCTACTCGTGTGAACCGGCCTAGAAAATTCTCCCAATATTCTTTCAAAGTCGGGCAAATGATAGGCCAATCTTGCTTTAATTTTTAAAAATACTTAGAGGCGTCAAAAACATGGGTTCTTTGGGAAAGTTCATCTGAAATAAAATAAAGAATCGATTGAGCGAATAAAAATTATTGACGAGAAAGGTCAATTCTTGATTTCGGCGCCCCCCTGAGAGCTGGCGCCCTTGGCGGGGGCCAACCTGGCCAACCACACGCTACGGCGCTGCGAACAATTATTACTAGAGGTAAAGACACTATAAACAAAGACGGGAAATGTTCCAATTGGAATTCCAAATTTACTGTCAGTGCTATTCCAATCGAGCAGAAGACCTGTCATTCCAAAAAATCATGCAGAACATTCGGTAAGGGCTAATTTAACTTCCGCAAATAAACATGTTTAAATTATTGTTGTAATATTTTTGTATCAATGTAGCCTGGTAGATGGTAGAAAATGACTCTCAACTTGTTTATATTGTATTTGCTACCTGATTTGTGTGGGTAAACGCGTTACTAATCATTTTTTTGAAATTAGGAAAATCACTTACACCAATTTGAAAATTTATTCAACGTGTTGCGCATTCAGAGTTGCCTGTCGAATTATTTGCTCAGGGATCAGATTTCGCGTCTTTGTATATAGTGTCTTTAACTAGAGGGGGGTCCCTCCTTAAGCGCATTTTACACCTCCCGTGAACGTGAACGTGAACAAACTGTTTTTCGATAATAACTTCTTGATACATACTCAAATCGTGAGGGAATCATGTTCAAATGAAAGGCAGATGCTACATTTAGTAGTGAGATGCATAAAAACATTAAAAATATCAATAATATCAGATTTATGAGCATTCCACGGTCATGCCTGTGAAATCATCGTGAAATCGTATCTGCGGTGAACTCACCGCAAGTGTAAACGCGACGGTGAACATGAACGTGGAGCTGTGGTGAATTCAAAAATACAAGGAGAAGAGATTGATTTTGATTGGGAGTTCACATCGACCGAGAGTGTTTACTGTTCTTGTTGAATCGGTTTCGGGTGGGTTCCTGCTTTTGTGTGTCGCTGTCGCCCTCGTATCGGTTTGGTCGGAAGGAAACTAACTCAGTAGTTTCTCATAAATGAATTGTGTTTCTTTTTTATTATTTGTCAATATTATTTTTTTTTAAATATGTTTTATTTTAATACTTCAATCATTCATATATTCAATCGAAAAAATTATATTTTCATAGATAGTTTACTTCATTAATAAAAAAAATCATTATTTTTCTTTTTCTACTTCCTTTACTCAATGTTCCATAAACATTTCCACAGTTATTATTTGATGTTTCTATTTCTGTGCCCGTCAATTGCATGGATATGTGTCTTATTTGGCAAGTACAAAGATACGCTATGTCCAGTGAGTTAAGAATGCCCGAAGATCCAAAAAAAATCCTAAAGGCCGCAACGAAAATCGAGGATACTCCGCCTTTGCTGACAAGGCCAACTTGAAACCATTGTATTTATTATTTCATTTATTATTTTTTTATTTCATGATTTATATTAAATGTAATAGTTAATTTATATTTTATTAAATTATATTAATTTATACGGGTCTCCAGTTAGCCTTGCGAGCAAAGGCGTAGGATTCCCAACCCAAATGGCGAGTTCGATTCTCGGTCCGACCTAGAATGTTTGCGGGTTGGAAACATTATCGGCTCTCTTCCAGTGTATAGTGTATCCATTTTACTTGCCACACAAGATACATACTTATGCGATTGACAGAAATGCCAATAGAACACTAAGTTAAAGGTAAGCCAAGTTTCAGTGGAATGTAGAGCCAATGCACACTGTGAAAACCCGATTTCGAACTTTTTTTTAACTTTCTTTACGAGCAATTTATAGAAGAAATCAAGGGCTTATGCGAAAAGGAATTTTCCAAGAAAATTCAGTGAGTGCTATTTCATTGAACGTGGAACACTTCTGTATGTAGATATTGTGCATGTTTTGCCCCAATGTTCCATATATCACGGGTTTTCATATTTTTTGTCATTTCATCTTTAGGAAATTGCTCTAAAATTGCGTTCATCTCTTCACTGTGGATCCATAGAGGGGCACTAAATATGGTAAAAGTTAGAAATTTATGGAATTTAGGGGTCAAATAGGCATCAAAGTGCATTTTATGCGAACTATCATGTATTCTGTAAAAATGAATCATATTTACAAATAATTGTTGATATAATTGTCCAAAAATGTTATACAGATATTGATAAATGTTAGTGAAACAATAACTAAAGAACTAAATCATTTCGCAAATGTTTTGTTTTGTGATTTATTGGATAAAACACGATTTTTAAATACTTTTGAATAGAGCCGATGCTGAACATTTCCAAACCATACCCGATTGCACAACTAGACAAGAGTTATCATATTATTTGAAGGTCGATGTGACAATAGATAGGATGAGATCGGAAATATTCTTTTCTTATGCCTTTTCGCCCAAATTCCTCTATGAAATTATAAAGCTCAGTAATTGTGAGTTAAAAAATTATGGAGTAATATTAATTCAATGATAATTTGTCAATTACACTATGAAAATAACAAATGTTCGTATATTCATTGAAAAAATTGATTCCAGGGGGTTTTTGAGGTCAAACAAGCTGAGAAGCTTATTTTATATTAAAAATAAATTCTCAAAAATGCGCTTTGATGATTATTTTACCCCAAAATCACTTTAATTTCCAACTTTTACCAATAAAATATGCATAGTACTTTTTGAGGATCCACGATGAAGAGGAAAATACAATTTTAGTACAATATTTTATAGATAAAAGGACGAAAAAATGAAAAATGTTGATTTAAGGGACATTGAAATAAAACGAGCACAATAACTACATACAGTAGTATCCCGCGTCTATAAAAAATCACTAACCGAATTTCTTTGAAAATTTCCTTTTGAATAAGCCCCTATTCTCCTCTGTGAGTCGTCCGTGAAAAAAGTTATTCTATTTTGTAAAAAAATATATTTAATGATCTTTGAGACTTGTATGACCCCAAAGTCCCTTATAATTCAATACTTTCAATGAAATATATGATTATTCGTTATTTTCATTATATCATTGGCAAATATCATTTGAATTAATAGTATTATCAGTTTCGCTGGTAACAAAACGCATCGATCACTTTTTTGCACCTTTAAAATCGTCGCCAATATCTTTAATTTAAATGTGTGTTAATGCAAAGCCAAATCATTAAAACTGATTATTGAAATCAAACAATTTTGTTCACAATTGATCTAACAGATCTTATGGCCATGTTTGCTGGCGACGATTTCGGCGACAATTTGCTTTGCGACGATCTTAAATCGACGCGGCCGAAAAATTCAACTAAAATGCATATTGACGCTTATTAAACAACAAAATCCCTTAAATTTTCAACTTTTACCTGCAAAATATATGTAGGTAGTACCCTTCTGTCGATCCACAGTGAAGAGATAAACACAATTAAGAGCAATGTCCTAAAGACAAAATGACAAAAATATGAAAACTCGTGATGTATGGGATATTGGGGCAAAGCGAGCCTCATAACTACATACAGAAGTATTCCACGTCCTTGATTCTTAAATTCTTTGGAAAATTCCCTTTTGAATAAGCGCTTCATCTCTTCTGTAAGTTGTCCGTAAAAAAGTTATTATTTTTTCCTCTTTTGAAACCTTGTGTGCAATGAAGGAAAAATATCATTTTTTTTCGTGTGGTTTTACAACACCATTATTATTGTTCATTAATTATAATTTGTACATTTGCTTATTTATTGAGTCGCTGATCTACTAGGTTTTCAAAATTAATTTATTGATTTATTATTTTTTGTTGTTGATATATTAGATTTTTGATTTATAAGTCTTTTTTAATTTATTAATTCACTGCTCATAAAAGCATAACTTTCCCATATAGATAGCAAATCTTGTAAATATTGGACAGTTATGCTTGCAGCGGAAGTTTAGTAATTTTTTAATTATTAATTGATTAATTCATCTTTTTTTTATTCATCCATTTATTAATTTATTATTTCATTGATTTATGAATTTATTAATTTGTTTATTTATCAATTTGCTAGTTTAATAATTTATTAATATAAGTTTATAAACTTATTTATTATGAAATATATATTTATAATTCTACTATTTAATTTTTCATTATTCTATTATATTTATTATTTATTATTTTTTATTGATTCAATAATTTATTTATTTCTGAATTTATTAATCTAAAAATTTATTCATTTAATAGTTTTTCAAATCAATAATTTTGTAATTTAATCGATTGTTCATTTTTAATTCATCAACCCATTAATTTCAAGTTATTTATTTATTTATTGTTTCATTTGTTTATTCAAAGTCATAGCTATATTCGTTATAAATGCTTGGGCATACTTTTTCTACTTTGCCTATTAGGCTACTGCTGAATCATTTGATATGCTTCTGAAATGCTTGCGCATCGTCTCTGTCGTTCACGGTGAACAGATTTTCAGAATGCTTTTGCCATTCGAACGTGAACGAGCTCCGTGGAATTTTTTTACCTGAATTCACCAGAGAAAGCTTCTCTCCTCTCTGATATTTACACCATATACGCCATATACACCACAGCGATTCAGGGAGAATCAAGAATCTAACAAGATGTGTAGATTGCCTCTCTGACGTTTTCATCCTGCCTGTCAGTCCGCCCTTGTTTTTTTGTACACACATGTTCGTATGCTCTTTGCGTTATGACCATCCACGAGGTACAAATATTAATAATTATTATTATTCAAAATGTTTGTGATTAGGTATAGGGTATCTGTTCCATTAATAATAGCATGCTCCTATATCAATAACATTCGCGAAACAGGCAATTTAGGCTCAAGTTGTGTCGTGTTTTGTTGTAATCCTGCTGCTGAAAAAATCACAAAAATGAAAAATAAAACAATTTGCGCACCGATTCTTTGTTTTCGAATGGTATTGATTTGGGTACATGGTATGAATTCAAGGAGCAGTTGCCCTATATGAATTCATTCAATAAAGGTGTTTGTTTGAAAATCAGAAAACATGAGTTCCATGAAAACTCTAGAAAGTGACTTATTGTGACTTATTAATATAACTTACATAATGACTATCAACAAAATCTTAGCACAGCAAAAGTTATTAAATGCATATTAAGACTTTCAATAGTAAGCACAACAATTATAAACGATACGATATGTGATCAATTGAATTTTATACACCAAAACTTGAGCAAAAATTGGGATTTTTTATTGGCGAACTCTGGTCAAATATTCAAACATTAATTAACACTATTCGAACAAATGAATAATAAATTTAAAAAAAAATGTGATAAAGAAAAGTATTTAACAAATGTAAGCCAAAAGAGAAAGTCAAAAATTATATCTAGCAAAAGTAAAAAAAAATAATAATAATTCCTCATCAAATTAAACTTGTTACTACATGTCAAAATCAATCGTTCAAATGGGATAGAAGTCACTAGATATTGAGCACTAGAATGAGTCACTAGAATTTGAAGAAATTACTTCTCTTTTCGTACATTCGTATTTTCTTGTGATCATGTGAATTACATGCTTCGTGGGTAGGTTTACCAGAACTACTCAAACTCGCTAGAGTTAAATAAAACCATCATCGACAAAACGCTGCGTGTTCGCATCCTCACGAGTTCGTGAGTGATTACTTTCCATCTCATTTATTTTCATTTTCGTATCTCTCTGTTCAGTAGATTTGCTTCTTGCAACATTACAAATTGCTTCATATTTCAATTGCATTATCAATTTATTTATCTAATATTAGGCCGATACAAATATTTAAAACCAATTATGTCTCCCCCTCCCTCGTTTTTTTTTGCCCAAAAATAATATTTTGAGGGGGCAACAAAAAAAAATTCGGGAAATTTTGAGGATTTTCAAAAGATTCTTTAACAAATCCGAGGAGTTTTATTGATTTCATTGAAAATCATTAAAAATATAGGCCAACATTCTTGTACATAGAAAAATCTAGCAATTCTGTATGGCCCAATTTGTTTATACATTTTGTAATGATCCTGTACAGAATTATATGGATAATTTAACAAAATGTGTTGTTCTCTGCTTTGATGCATACCAGTCGAAAGATAATATTTGGATTCAGGTTAATTGACCACCGGAACTTGTTAATTCAACGGTGCAAAATATATACATTTGATAGCACAGTTGAAAAATTTGCCATTCAAAAATCATTAAGTATATGTAACTACTGACTTTTCATAACAAAATTCCCGAATATTTCAACGAAAATTACGATTAAAATTAAATAACTTGATCAACATCGTTCCTTAGATTACCCACTCAAATAATTCATATACATATATGCGACAATATGTTTCATTTTTATTTTCTTCGTTTACTACTGCACACTTACTTGCTGCCTGCATTCGTGGGCAATAATTCAACACTTCCAACTAGACTCGATTGTCCACGACGATGTTCACTGTGAAATTATCGCTCTTTCTCACCTCTTGTTCATGTTCATGTTCACGGGAGGTGTACAGAGGGCTTTAGCCGTGCGGTAAGACGTGCGGCTACAAAGCAAGTGACATTTCAATAATTATCAAATAACCCTGCTCGCAGAGCAAGATTACTTTTGACAGATATCGAATCATTTTCCATCGATGTCCTATTGGAATTGCTGGGTAGCACCAGCCATTCTTATAACGGGGTGATTTTTTAATTTTCGAACTGTCACTTTTAAGTTTAATGTCGTTTTCGTTTATTCCGAACGGTGTACACCGGCGGTGCAAAATTTGCCACCGCAAATACGAACGGTTTGGGTGCAACTTTTTGACTGCCAACACATATTTTCGATGGTGTTGGTGATGTCGTCAATCAAATTTACCGAATATCAAATAGTAAGTAATAGTAAGTAAATATTATTGAGTTTTGTGCAAGGATTTACGTTATATTTTTTCTTGTTTTTAATGTTTTTTAATATTTACTCTATATTGCACTAATAATTGCACAAATTTTGTAATTTAATTTTACAATTTGACACCGTAAATAATTTCTCGAAAAAAGTAGTTTCTTATTGCGTTTTGTTTTTTTGTTAGTAACATATTTAAATAAAGAAAAATCTTCAAATCACAAAATCGTTAAAAAATTCATACATATAATTAATTTGTTTTCTTGCTACTAAAAGTTGTTGAAACAGTGACCTATTCTCAACCCCATTTGACCTATTGTCACCCCCGATCCCGATGACGGTAATCAACAAAATCGTAGAATTTGAGTTTTATCCGAGTTTATGGACTTCAACATAAATTATTTCATCTCTACATCTCTAATTATTTCATCTCTAAATAGCACGTTGCAAGCTTGACTTCAAAGTCGGTCTTTGGAAACTTGACTTTTTTTTCTTTTACTCCAATTAATTCATATGAATAGAACATATTACACAATACATTTATATTAATAGTAGAAAAATTCAGATATTGTATGATCCAAGTTTTTAATTGAAGTCCACCTAAATAAAGACAAAATATACTATTTAAATCATTGCTATAAAAATGATATGATGTTTAAAACTGATTGAAATTAAAACCAAGAACCCTGTTCTTGACCGCATATGTGCAAATTTAAATTATTTTTCGATTTCAGCATACACCCAGGTTTTTTTTTACACGGTTTGGTTTTGGTCGTTTAAGACCTTCAGCGTTAATGAAACAATGAGTTAAACACACGAAAAAATTCACAAAAAATCAAAGAAAATTCAGGGGGTATTTAAAAAACTGTGAAAGTTCAGGTTAACCGAGAAATTAATGAAATCCAACCGTGTAAAAAAAAACCTGGGTGTAGTTATGTAAACCGACTATAATTTGAGATCTATTTCAAAATTTCACAGTGATCATGTCATGTCAATATTCGTTTGAAAAAGGTAAAATAAACTGAATAATCGATTTACTACATTATGAAAAGTAAACATAAAAGTAGCAATAATGAACATTTTTATGACTATATAAATTTACAAGGTAATATTAAATATATAGTAGACGTTCGATGGCTGCAAGTCATTCGGCTGCAATTTGATAGTTGCAACAGTTTTGCTGCACAATTAGATGCACTTTTATTGTATCTGACGTCGACTTTGACGTCTGAAATGCGTTGCAGTTATCGAAGGGCATTCGCCAACTGAAACGTAAACATGTTGTAGTTATCAAACGGCTAGTGTAGAAAGATTTTTCTATGAAAATTTAATATGGGGCCGTACACATATTACGTAAGCACTTATGGGGGGAGGGGGGGTCGGTCAATATCTTACGCTCCATACAAATAAAAATTCTTTTGTACGAAAAAACTTACATGGGGGGAGGGGGTGTCGAAAAACCCAGAAAAATGCTTACGTAATAAGTGTACGACCCCAATATGTTCTGTGAAATTTGATCTCATACTTTTGTTGATTTTGATATATTTAGTCTTTTATTTCAATCACAAATAATTGGAATAATTCATAAACATTATAAACATTAAATTAATGATTTCGTGTGTGTTACTTCTACGTGAAGTTAAACGATTTACAATGATATGGAAATGCTAATATCATCTTCCAAACTTGGACGTACATGTTCATGATAGCATTAGAGGCGAAAGTATAGAATTGATAGAACTGTGCAATAAAAATCCTATTCGACTAAATGCTGATGTCATATTAGAAATTTGGAGACAGTACTCGTCGATAGCAAATCCTTCCGCACGCGATGGCATATGAGCAAGTCAAACCACCTTCCTTTTGCCAGTGGAGATATATCAGCTTCCATACTGATATTCTTCCCTCCCCCTTCACACGGGAGCTTGGCAGAAGGAAGGTCGTGCGATATGTGCCATCACAAATATTGCCCTCCGCTCGCTTTCAAATCGACTTCTATAAAAACATTCTTCATGCCTGCCGTATCCTAACGGAACTATCAATTCTATACTTTCGCCTCTAATGCTATCATGAACATGTACGTCCAAGTTTGGAGATGATATTAGCATTTCCATATCATTATAAACATTCTTTGCAGCTTTTGATTCTACTTCAACAAAATTGATACAAATTATTAAATATAATTTAAATGAGGCATAGATATTAGCAGATAATAAAATAAAAACAAAGCTACCCGAAAGACCTAATAAGAAACCTTATAGGAAACTTTTGACAGCTCCGCATCACACAAGTATTGGTGCCACGCGCTGCCTACCCGCTACACTCGCTTCGGACAGGGTGTAGATTTTTCTGCACCGGTGGCAAAAAGGTGCAATAATGGAACTGCACCGTTTTTAAAAACGAACGATTCTAGTGCAAGTTTGCCTACACCGGTGCAAGCGGTGCGAATAAACGAAAACGACATAATTCTCCAAATGAGACAGACCCTCAACAAAACAAAACTGACAAGCGTCACGCTCTCTTTGCCAGAGAGAAAATTCTCTCTGTTTTCATTTCGTTTCGTAGTTGACAGTCATGCTCTTTCTGTCGCAGCAGGGTCCAATGCATGTTAGATCGAAATCTTCTGAGCGCTGAAGAAAAATTCGGATTGTGATGGTTTTGTGGAAAGCATTTTATATGATGAAAAATAATGATGATAATTATTTATTCTCCACTTATTCAACATGAATTGTTTAAAAAACAGATGCTCTCTAGAATTAACATGAAGTATTTAACTTAAACCTAGATTTAATAGAACAAATCGAATAAATTTTCAAAGTTCAAGGGCCAATGCGGAAGACAATTTAAAACGTAGGAATGGTTGTAAAACGAATATATTTGATGAATAAACATGATTTCATAAATTGTTTCAATTCTGCTCCTTGAATGGCTTAATATACTTTGGATTTCAACATTTTTCACGTGGGACAACTGTACGATTTGAGTGGGATGTATATATAAAGTAGAATATCCTTAAATAAAACATGGATTGGTAATGCATTAATTCATCCAAAATCCAGTTTAAATTATATCTTATTCACACGATTCGATTTTGTTAGAAGCTGTATCATTGATTGTCGAGTAGAACGCAATGGTTCAGTTTCCATTTTTGAAAACAATTTAAATTGCTGAGTTGCCCTTCATACATGGAGATACTGGTGGGAATACATTTTAGTTCGATAATATTTCTTGAAAATTGGTCCCATCGTCCTTTTTTTTATTTAATTTTGAGAATTCCCAAAAGTATCTAAATTTTTCTATCAAATCTCCGTTCGATCATAGTACAGAATCAAAATACTTTTTAAATTTAAAAATAAATTGAGGTCTGATTCCCCGAAGAACGGCGCACCCAACTAATGAATGTAGCTTCGCCTATTATCCTTAATGAGAGCTTCAAATATTCTTCGAAAATCCCTTTTCATATTTTTCCTTAATATTTTTTTTTTCGTAGAAACTTTGTTCAGAAAAAAATGGTCGATTGTCGCCACACAAATGGTTGATTTCGCAAATTAAATTTTAAAACTCTCCTTGAATTCAACCCTGTATTAGCGTGCAAATGAGGAAACATGGAAACGTCAAGATATATTATCTTGCTGCAGTCTGAACACCTCGTAATAATTGGATACCCTCTCACTCAACAAAGTCATAAATAGCCCAATCTGAATAGGCTATGACTTTACTAACAACTATCATTCGGTTTTTCAACTAATTCATTTTACTGTTGTCGCAATCATCACTAGTCCGTTTGCCTATCGAGCCCAACTGTCATTGTTAACACAGCTAGCTTTGTAGAATAATAGATTTTCCAACCACTTCTATAGTTAAGGTTCGATTTAGCTCTCTAGAGTTCGATAATTTATTATTTAGCAATTCACTAAGTATTGTTCAAATCAACTACTGATATGCGCATCTGACTGTGAAACACGCTAGTGGATATTATAAAGGTGTGTAGGTATACAGGATTACTGGACGTTTTTTTTTTTTTCTTCCTAAACAATGGAGGGGGAATCTGCTCAACAGACATCCTGGGTTGACCAGGAAGTGCGGGGTTAGGGATCACCGAGGGAGGCAGGACTACATTCCCGACCCGCTAAACCGTTTCCATTGCCGCCAAGCCCATAGTCCCTTCGGTACAACCAGAAAGTAATGCTTCAACGGGGGGCCAGTGCACAACGCACCCTCGAGGTTAGCTGCGTGTCCTTGCAGCACCGAACATCGTAACTCGCTTTTTAGAAGAACACCATGGTATCGTTCCAGCGCGTTGCCGGCTTTCCAGGTGGCCTTACCACGCCCTATGTCCTCAGAAGGTGGGAAGGGTCGACTTCGCGTCTGCTTCCCTCTGCACGACTGGTATCAAGAATGATGATGCCGCGTGCACCCCAAATTGACCTTTCTGCGAAAGGGCCTATTCGCCAGCACAGAGGGACTTGCTGACGCGAGGCCTACGCCTGCCCCAGCCTTGACAAGGACCCCTTTCCGTCCTCGGGCTCGGAACCCGCCCGGTTGACCGACGCCGCGAAAGCGACGATACCATGTTGTTCTTCGCGCGGCCACTTGTTCGATAAAAGGATCGAGTTCGACCACAGAGCATGACCACCGGTATGACCCATGAAGCCGACTCCGATCCCTTGGACAACCTCTTATTTGCGCCTGAACTAGCCATCATTGAGTCCACGCGCCACCTTCTGTGTAGTTCCGAGACGATTTAAGCGATAGCCGATAAAACGGCGTTCCAGCCAACTTCATCTTTACACATCCTCCGAACTAGGTTGTCCGGGGTAGTGTCCAGACCACATGTGGCAAGCATGTGGTCACGCATTGCGCGAAAACGTGAGCACACGAACAACACGTTTTCACACGAACACGAACGCCGTTTCCTCTAAACCTGCGCACACCAAACACTCGGGCGAGGCCGAGCAAGCCAGCTGCGTTACCTGCACTTTGATTTTGCAGCACGCTTAAACGCCGGGCACATCAAACCCCCCATGGGGTGCTTGCTGTTCACAGCTTTGCTGGAACAAATCAAACAATTGGGAGGGTTCGTGCAGCATTGTGCCTTATGTCCCTCCAATCCGCAGCGTCGGCAGAGATTGCTTCTGTCAGGGCCTTTGCAGTTCCATTGTTTGTGCCCCGGTTCCAGGCATTTGAAGCAAACTTCGGGTTGCTCGTATATGCGCACAGGGCATACCGACCATCCCACCTTGACGCTCCCTAACTTGACTACCTTGGAGGCGTCCGCTGCAGATAGCCGAACCAATGCTACCTGCGTCCCTGCCGGACCTTTCGGTAGCCGAACGGCTGCGGTGGGCGTCTCCACTTCACACTGTCGCCGCAGTGCCGTGACGAGCTCTTCGACTTCAGTGATCTCGTCCAGGTCTTTAACCCTTAGATTCACCTCCGTCGTGAGTGCCCTCACCTTGACCGTCTCGCCTAGGACCTCCTCCGCCAACTTCTTGTAGGCGGCGCCCTTTGCGAGACGCCCCGCTTCAGCTCGAGTATCATCTCGCCAATCCGGGTACGTCTTATTCGACGTACGTCGGCGCCGAGTTCACCGAGCTTGACGTCACCTCATCGCCTTCAAAACATCCGAGTACTTAGCCTCGTCCGCCGTGATGACTAGGGCATCGCCCCTGGAGCGATTGGCGCCTACCCTAGACTTCTTGCTACCCTCATTCGCCTGGGCCTTCTTTTCGGCCCTTGACGTCTTCGGTTTCCTCTTGTTCTTGACCAGGGTTCAGGAGGCGTCACCCCCCTCTATTTCCCTGGTCTGGTGCGGCTGAGAACTTTCAGCCTGCCGTAACCCCTTATCACCGTCTTTCCTGAGTGGACGGACCTTTCCAGGTCCTTCCTCCCCCGGTTTTGGAGGTACCTGACCGGGGTTCAGCTTCCCAGCCCCACTACCCTTGTTCGGGTAGTAACCCTCGTTTTGAGCGGCCCCAGGGAGCTCATCCCTGAGACTGTCTCCCTGTTTTTGTGTCTGCTCCAATGGAGCAGTCACCCCTGACGTACCTGCAAATACTTGAGCCTCAGTCTGGGTAGACTTTGGCACCACCGTCTTCGCTGGCACGCCTTCGGTCGATTCGACTTGCCCGAGTCCGCGAATCCTTGGGCCTCAGTCTGCAGACCTCGACTCCACCGATTTCACGGGTTTACACTTGGCCGTCCCGACCGCCCTCTCCAGCTTGGCGTCCAGCATCGACTTTCGAAGTTTCTGCAAGCTCCTCTTGAGGTCCTTGCTGATATTATGCTTCGATGACGCAAAGTCGATGATGGTTTCCAGCTGTTCCGTCGCCACCTCGAAGGCCGAAAGCCCATCGCGTTTGCGGTTCATCGCCTCCACAAGCCATGGGCCGTCAATAACCCCTACCGGCGTTTTTATAGCCGAGAGGAAGGTTGAGTGACCCACGCTGGCGCTGCGCACTGAGCTGCCGACTATTGCCTCTGGCCTCCTAGGCGGAGACCTGAACAACCCACCTCTTGCGAAGGGGTTGTCGCCTACACTACTACCACTAATTGAAGAATTGACTTGGTTTTCCATTTTGGTCCCACGAGTTGCTCGGGAAAAGAGGTCCACCACGCCAGAGCCCAGCATGACGCGGTAAGGGACAATTACTGTGGTGGGTGCCCAGGTACCTCACAGGCTCCGTTAAAGGGCTAGCTTATTATTTCACCCCCCTGGCCATGCATCCCCTCGGCACGGGTCGCTTGACGCCTTGGGATTAGGGGTTAGGGACGATGGTCCCGGTCTAACTCGCAGTGGCCATGAGGAGGGGTCGTCAAGCCCTTGGACAAAGTCCCTGCTGCCCCTTTACTGGACGTCTGCATGCGGGGGAATGGTCAGTTGCTTCACGTCTGCATGCGGGGGAATGGTCAGTTGCTTCACCCTTTATTTCGTTTTATCGTTTCGCACAGTGGGTGCGGCCACAGTATTGTTATATAGGCTATACTGCACTGGGATTGGGTTCCTCCTCTCTCCATCCTTGACTTGGACCCAAGTCTGATTCCCAACGACTTCGTTAATTTCTCTGTTTGGTTTTCGTCGCTAGGATATCTCAGGTCTGCCTCTGCTGCGATGTCCTGCCAGATTTCTGTCCAGCGCTTGCTTGCAGATTTCGTCTCGGCTCTTACGTGGTGTGAGGCTGGCCTACGTCCATTCACACTGTGGTGTTGCTGTTGATATTGGTTTTCGATGGCATTGCCGACGGGGCTCATCATTCGGGTTCCAGTTGTGAGGCAACCATGCCCGAGCTGTAAAACGTAGACATCGGCTGATCCATACTTGCACATCTATATGAACTCTGCTAATACGCAACAAGTCTCACTGGCGTATAACATCACAGATTTCACGTTAGAGTTTAGTATTACTCAGAACTTGAAGAAGTTGTTCTAAGTGGTCGAGTTTAAACTGATCAGTTGGATCGGTGAGTGACTGACATGTCGTGTCTTTCTCTGGCATCCACCAATTTATCCTTGCTCCAATCAGACTTCGTGAAATATCGTAGAGGAGGCTTAAATTTCGCCGGTTGTTGAGGCTTTCTTCCCCTTGAATTGTCGGCTGGGGACTCCACCCGCACCCGCTTCACCCATCTACAGCCTGCAGCGTTTGATTTACTTCTCAGGAGCCGCTTTTGGTTGGCAGGATCAAGACTTATAGACCACTAGGTGTTCCAATCTGCCAAATTCATGGAAGAGAAGAAGGCGGGGTGGAAAATTAATTTTCAGTGCAAACAAACTCTCTGGCTCTGCCATACTAAAATCCAAGATAGCTGAATCGTGAATCTGACAGATTTCCAAACCTTGTAGTTTGCAGGACTAGTATTTGGCTTCTCTAGAAATGGATCAGCTAAAAACGGAGACGGTGCCTTCTTGAGTCCGTAATAAACGCAGAGCTAGCATCGCGTTTGACTATCATCTTCTAATTGACGAGATCCGACAACGCATTGCTCGGATTCAGCGGCTGGAGGAGAGGCTCGAGCAACGAATCAATATAGACTGACTAGAAGATCCAACTGAGATGTTTCGTCGAAGAACTTGGAACTCGTGTAGTGCATGTTCTGGAAGGTGGTAGTGTAGAAGAGAAGTGGGCGGCGAAGTATGCTTTTATCGAAACGGGCGAGAACAACTTGGGTGAGCTGCGCATTAAACGAGAAGAATGTTTTACATATGCTACGCGGCGGCTGATTTAGGAGCGTAGAGTAGCAAAGGTGGACATCCTGACCGATAAAGAAAGAATGGCTTAGCATCCGGAGATCCGGCTCGAGCACTTTGAACAGCTTCTTCAAGTCTCAGTCAGTGTTCTTCAAAAAGCAGCCATCTGACGCATATAATCTTAAGAAGCCCCCAAGGTCGATCGGCTTTCGGCGGAGGTGTTCAGGGCTGACCCTATGCTGTCTGTGCGAATGTTGAAGCAACTATTATGCAATATCCGCTCCGCATCATTCTGGAGCAGGTCAAACAGGTGGAAGTGTCCCTTTATTTGCTAAATATTCATTCACTACGGAAGGGATTTCTGTTGCCTCACGAAAATCACGAAAATCTGAGTGGTGCCCATTGATGCAAGCGATATTAAGATAGGGTCGTAGCTTCACCGACCCCATTCAGATAGTCGCTGATGTGAAGTAAGGACGCATTTCATCTCCACTGTTACTTCTCATTGTAATCGATGAGATCTTGGTAGGTACGATTGACCGTGTGCCATGCCTTAAGCTGTTTGACAGTTTATTTTTGTGAAACACCTAGACGACTCCGATTGGCTAATGATTATGAAACGCTATCCCAGTATTGCAACGCTTTTTCTGCATAGTGGGCTTAACGAGCTGACCCTATGCTTCTTTGGAACGTCTCACCATCAACGTCAGCAGGACCATGTGGTTGAGTGTCATCGAGAACAGCACCTTCAACTTCGAAGCAGTCAAATGATCGAAAGATTTCAATATCTTGACAGTCTGATATCATTAGATTGCAAAATTGGGATCGCAATGGAAGCACTAGTCAGAATGGCTACCTTCACGAGTTTTCGAAATATTTGGAAACCCAACCGGATTGGATTGATACACGCACCACAATTCGAATGTACTACTCTATCGTGGAAAGCAGATGATGTCTAAAATTTATAATTCCGACGATAACAATTGGGTATCGTGTACCGAGCATCCGATAAATACCAAATACCGATAACAATCGATGTTCGAAATCGTGGATGGAAATGGGTCGGCCACATAGACATAGACATAGACGAAATTTGTAAGCAAGAGTCCCCTTAATATTCGTGACCTGATAGGATACAGAATATTTATGTCGATAGAGATATATACTCGTACTTTCACCTTAAATACCTTGGTGACTATGGTCTATAAATGATATATTTCACATTATATTGCACACTTTTGTGGCATGCCTTTTATTCTTCGCGTTTCTATAGAGATTGAAAGGAGCAGATATGTATGCATCGCGTGACATCTCTCATTGAAAATAAAAATTACAGTACTGTTCCAGACCATCATCTTCCACCATTCAAAATACCACAAACATGTTCCGGCTGGAGCAGACGATGGATGCCCACGGACATCAAAATCGTCATCGGTGACATGAACGCACAGGTAGGAAGGGAGGAAATGTATAGACCGGTCATCGGACCAGATAGTCTGCACACCGTATCGAATGATAACAGCCAACGATGCATAAACTTCGCAGCCTACCGCGGAATGGTAGTCCGAAGCACCTTCTTTCCCAAATATCCACAAGGCCACATGGAGATCACCTAATAAAGAAACGGAAAACCAAATTGACCACGTTCTAATTGACAGTAAATTCTTCTGCAACATCACGAACGTCCGCACTTACCGCAGTGCGAATATTGAATCCGACCACTACCTCGTTGCAGCATGCCTGCGCTCAAAACGCTCGACGGTGTATAATACGCGTCGTAGTCGAAAGTCGCGACTTAACATTCGGCGGCTACAAGACGGTAGACCAGCCCAAGGATACGCGCAGCAAGCTTATTTATTTATTGTCGTCAATCATAATTGTAGACCTATTTACATTTGTATTCTTAACTATTCTAAATAACATTAAATAATGTTGATACTGTTTAAACTTATTGTGAAGTGTCATTAGCTTATAATACGAGAGAAGATCTGTTTCAGCTGTGTTTTGGACATCGATAAGTCAATAGTGTCACAATGTTTATTATAAGTGATCATCATTTTATTCATTGGGCCATATTTTGCATAGTTTGTTCGATGATAATTTACGGAGAATATTTGACGATGTCGTAAAGATCGTAATGGAACATAAAAATTAAGTTTTGATAATAGCTCCGCAGCTGAAAGTGGCACTCCCAGCGGAAAAGCAGCTAGACGCAGCGTCTCTTGAAGATGGCTGGAGAGATATTCGATCCACCATAGGTAGCACCAGAACGATGCACTTGGAACGATGCCCCCGGATCAGAGAAACGGCGAATGTGAGAAGCTAGTGGAAGATAAGAATACAGCATGGGCGAGGTTGCTGCAACACTGCACGAGGGCGAACGAGGCACGATGTAAACGGACGCGGAACATATAAAACTTGATTTTCCGGAGGAAAAAGCGCCAGCAGGAAAATCAAGACCGTGAAGAGACGGAGCAACTGTACCGTTTCTATGAGAAGATGTTCTATGAGAAGATGAACCGTTCACGTAAGGGCCACGCGCTACAGCTTGATAAGGACATAAACGGGAACCTTCTTACGAACGAGCGTGAGGTCATAGATATAATAATCAAGATGTTGGGGTCAGAACAAATTAGTACTCATTTTATGGTTCCATGTACTAAGATTTCGGTACCCAGTGAAATGAAGCAACGCTTCAAAATAAATTTGGTAAAACTGAGCAATCCTACAACTTAAATTTGAATTTGTTCTAATTTACAACCGTTGTCATGGGGTTAATCAATTTGTTTGTTTATCATTTTCCGATCGATGTCGGTTGAGTATTTTGGAGACATGTTGGAGATAAATTTATTATTTTCTTCGTATTTTAATAATTCTGTTTTCTTTTAGGTCGTTTCATACCAAGAACAGGTTATAAAATCGGGACAAATGCTATTTCAAACACTTCCGAATAAATAAAAGACTATGCGGTATGCGGGGGCAGCGTTTCGTGATTCCCCTTGACGATGGTGTGCGTCGGTGTTCTTCTTCTGCGAACATAATGAATATAGGAAATGTCTTTGGAGACAAATTTCTGAAAATTGAAAGTTTCCCCGGCAAAATATTCAGAATAAATCCTATCACTGTGTGTTTCTGGGATTGCATTGCATCGTTCGGAGGATGAAATTGTAGGAATTAGCCAAAGTTTTTGCCGTTTAACTAACACACGTGGGTTGACCCGGGGTAAAGGCTCCCCCAGACCTAAGCGATTTCATCGCCGCGACGGCGACAGCTAGTCGCCGCGATTCTATCGTTGGGTCGCTGCAGGCAATGTTCCATTTACGCTTCCATACCAACGGCGACAGAATCGCAGTCGCCAAGCGATAGAATCGCGTCGCGATTGTCTCGTCGCGTGTGTTTGGGGGAACCTTAACTCCCAAAGTTTAGAAATGTGATTAAATTCGCTATTGTGTCCGATAAACAGGTACAATTTCACCTATTAATTAACATTCTAGAATCCACAACTTTGTCCCACTTTTACTAATACGCCTTAAACTGACTTCTAGACACACTTCGTTCGTGTTCGGTCTTTCAAAAATAAAGCGTAAAACGGTACTTTTAAATACTTCATCCTATATTAGCATCCCAAGGCTAGCATTGTTGTAGAAACTTACTCTTGTGTTAACCAGGTTCCGGCGAAATTAACACCTGTACTGGCAGAATCATGCCTCATGGATTAGGTTGAAACCGGTGGAGAACCTCCTTTTCCTAGGTTGACTGAAGGGTTCATCGATTGGTAGCCTGTGTTGCCCAGCTATGGCTGTGAAACACAGTTATCAACGAGGTTTTTATTTATGATTGTATAGTGTTGTATATAAGTATTAACACAATGTGTCATTATGTTCCGCGATTAGTTTACATATCTATCTTTAACTAATTTGACCATTTTACTGTCTCTTATTTAACTTCTTTTTGTCGCAAGAAGTTCGCAAGAAGTTTGTCATTACGTTCGCATAGACAAACAGGCGAAACACTTCTTTTAAATCCATTGTACATTACATTAAATTTTAGTGAGGCGGTATTAGTAACCATTTCAGTGTCATTTACGGGCTACGGGACTGAATCTCTAATTGGGATTGTGAGAATCTACTTTGTTTGGGCGACGTTAAGCGGATGACAGAATATGGACAGGTGACGACTACACTAGACATTTTGAAAGATCGATCTGGATTTAATTCGGACACGCCCAAAGAAATGAACTAAGAATCCTTTTGTTTTGCATTTAAAGGGCCTTATCTGCGGTTGAATTGTAAAATGTTCAGAATGTTAGTGTATGTAGTCAAGAAATATGAGTTTTAATCATCCATTTCTATAATAATCATATTTTATTAGAGAAAGCTAGATGACATAATATGGATTAGTCACCACCTGTCACCACTATCCCTTGCTGGTCTGAAGGATAGATCCGATTTGCTACTTTTCCTGGGAAGGTTGTGCAAGAAGAAATGGGTGTGATGGGTGGCCGTTTAGGCGTGCTGTGTTCTGGGGACGTGGAAACGATCACCTTCGACTGGTTTCCATAGAACTAATAACGCAAACGGATCAGGACTGTATCATAAAAAACTAGTTAAATGAGTAATCTTGAAACCGTCTCGATTATTCCTTTATTGCCACTCCTTGGTGCAAAGAACATAGAGAACAACGTCGTACACGGCTTGAAAAACAGCTGTCCTGTGACCAACTCTGATAGAACGATCACTTCAAAACTGACAACTTTATTCCGGGTGAACTCCAATGACCACTATAGCAATCCAAGAACAACTTTTCATAGACTCTATTCATATTTTTTTTGTGATCGATAAATTGTCATAACAATTGTATTTATTAACTAAATCAAATTCACAAGCAATTCTATTCATTTTTTACATTTTCACCAAAAGCAAAATCATCATCCAGTTGTTCAACATCGTCCATTAGTTCATCTAGTGCATTGCCTTCAGCGTTTAAATTTTCAGAGTTGTCAAGATCTTCGAATAAGAAAAGTGATTTTCCAAAATCTGAATATTCAAGTGATACGTTTTTTCGTATTCTACTACCTAGATTTATTAAACTTATCAAAGGATCAGATAAGTTCAAATACGTCATGTCATGTAGATTATCAACTCGTGACTCGTGGTACGACATTTTTTAGTAGTTTATTTTGGCACTCTGCTGCTTCTTCAGCTAACATGCCAAGAGGAGCCGGCTTTATGCACTGTTGCTGGGATTTTATATCAATCATACAAATTAATATACCGCCGATATGTTTCTTTACAAAAGTCATCAATTTTTTTAAGATTGATCGGATCTTGGCAATTGATTACTATTAAAATATTACGAAATCTAACAATAAGTTCTTCGTCGATGTCCAAAACTTTGGAAAGTAATTCAGGAATTGAAAATGCTTTTCGACACACGTTTCCTGTTGTGCTGGCCTGCTCCGTCTGCCTTGGGTTGATCAACTCGTACTTTGAATGCTTCGTACATTTTTTCAGTAACTATTTTTTTTTAATCAAGATATTTGGACTCTAAATCCTTCGTAATATTCCACTTTTAAATTTCCATCCTGTAGGAAATATGTAATAAATACTCAAAAAGCACTCTTGACTATTTAAGATTATTTTGGAACAAAAAGTAATATGATTCTTCATATTATCATAAACAATTCTTTTCAGATTTCTTTTCGATTAAATAACTATTGCACAATATACTGTTGCGTATATCTTTTTCTAGAATACCGCGGCGGTGAATATATAAACTTTGGGAATACATAAACAAAATTATCGTGAAAACATTAAAATCTTATTGGCCAGTTGGATAGATACAGTTTTTATATGGAATGATAATTTACGATCTGTTTTTACCCATTTTTAACAAAAATAATAATTAAGTGTGTAACATTTTTAAGACTTAATTTCACATTTAACAGTTCCACCTTTCAAGCTGTAATTTGTATGAAGTTTTTGGTTTTTGCTCGCAGAATCAAAAATCGTAAATAACAAAAAAAAATTTTCGACCTTGTGCCAAAATGACACTCATCCGCAGCTATCCGCAGCTATCCGCAGCTGAATTCTCGTCCCGCAGATGGAATAGACCCCAAACTAAATGGTGGTGGTGGTCTCTTGAGACTCCTCGGCCCTGCTTGTTAGATATAGTCCAACTTAGGCAAAAAAGACATTTTTTTTCAATAATTGCCCATTTTTTACTAATTTTTATTAACCGTGCAACCTCAACAACGTACCCTTTTTAAAGTTAAGACAACTATCAACAGACAATTAGACAATTAGACAATTATTCCAAAGGTGTAATAATTTGCAAAATTGGACAGTTATTCGCTGAGAAAATTGCATTTGTTTGAAATGATTTTTTTCTACAATTTTCACAATTTTCCTAAGTCTGATGTCTGTGGCGCAATGAGCTTTCATCACAGAGGGCTGAAATTTTGAGAATCTAGGTTTGAACTATCTGGATATCAAATGGTATACAAGACTTGTCATTCTAAGCAAGTCAATTTTTCAATTTTTGGCCACCACTTTCCCCATAGTGGAGTCTTGTGTCCCATCTACAAAAAGGGCAATAAGCTGGATTGTAGCAACTACCGTGCAATCACATTGCTGAACGCCACCTACAAGGTACTCTCCCAAACTTTATGCCGTCGAATAGCACCAATTGCATAGGAGTTCGCGGGGCAGTACCAGGCGGGTTTTATGGGCGAACGCTCCACCCCGGACCAGGTGTTCGCCATTCGCCAAGTACTGCAGAAATGCCGCGAATACAACGTGCCCACACATCATCTATTTATCGACTTCACAGCCGCATATGATACAATCGATCGGTACTAGCTATGGCAGCTATTGCACGAACACGGATTTCCGGATAAACTGACATGGTTGATCAAAGCGACGATGGATCGGGTGATGTGCGTAATTCGAGTTTCAGGGGCATTCTCGAATCCTTTCGAAACGTGCAGAGGGTTACGGCAAGGTGATGGTCTTTCGTATCTGCTATTCAACATCGCTTTAGAAGAGTTAATACGAAGAGCAGGGATTAACAAGAGTGGTACAATTTTCAATAAGTCCGTCCAGCTATTTGGCGTCGCCGACGACATACATAGATACTATGGCACGTAACTATGAGAAGATGGAGGAAGCCTACATCAAACTGAAGAGGGAAGCTTAGTCATCAACACGTCGAAGACGAAGTCCATGGTAGGAAGAGGTTCAAGAGAAGACAATGTAAGCCACACAGCGCGAGTTTGCATCGGTGGTGACTGCCGAAAACGATACCATCTGATCAACCGTCAGTCGTTATTGTCCCTGAAAAATAAGGTTGATGTTTACAAGCAAATCATCCTCCCTGTGATCGATGCATGCCGGTTTGGGAGAGCTGAGCTTAAACTCATTCTCTGAAACTGCAACGAATGCAAAACAAGTTCCTGAGGATGATCAACAATCCTCCCAGGACAAGAACATCCGAGGTCCACCGTCTGGCTGGGATAAAAACATTATATAAACGCTTTGGTGAGTGTAAAGAAAAGTTTAGAATCCGTTGCGCCCTTTCGGACCAGCCACGGACGGCGCTCGTTTCAATCTAGGTTATCAAATTTCGTGGTGTAAATAGATTAGTTAGGACGTTAGGTTATCAAATTATGTATTGGAGAAAAAAAACAAAAACCATTTCCTTCAAAATGATGGTAGGGTATATGGCTCAAACCTTAATCTTCTATACTGTGGCTGAGCACATCTATCGTTGTAAATCTTTATTAAAATTCTGACCAAAATTATGTCATCAGACGGCTTGCTTACTTTTGGTTATTACGCCAAGTAGGTAGTCAATACGCGAAAACTATTTCATTGGACAAAAACAAACTTTTGCACAGCCTGCCTACGTATGAGGCTGCAAAATAAAACCGAGTCTATGTACGTGATTTTCCACGCAAGTTTATTGTGTTCATCAGCTGTAAAAGTGCATGAATCTAGCGTAATGTAACTAATAGGGTAAGACGGTATAATATGCCCCCCACCCAAAGGCAACTTCTTGATAACTTTTTACTTTTCAACGCAATTTATGCAAACTTTGTGCTATTTGGTAGTCCAGGAAGTCGCAAATGCATTGCCCGTGAGTAGTCATTTAAAAATATTACAGAGAACACGTAATAAAACTTTTTTAAAAACTCGTAAAAAATGGATTTCAAAAAGTGCCTGGGCAATACGCCCCACCTTCACCAAAGACGTTTCATAGCCCTTCATTAGTATTTTATCAATCACATAATAAAAAGGTTATTATGTACTTGATAATAAAAAACCAACATAAGTCCATTTAAGCAGGTTGGAATTACAATTCAATAGTTTCCATATAATTTGGAAGCAACTGATGCAAGCTCGCCGCGCTTGTGTCCAGTTGGTAGCAGTGATAAATATCTCCCTCTCTCTACAAAACGATGTATTATCGCTGAATGATTGAATAATTTGCGTGGTGAGCCACTGCTACATCCTACAGGCTAACATCACATCCCGTTACCATATGTAGGAGCTTTTTTGAATAAAAAACGTAATTTTTAAATTTCCTAAACTAAAAAATGCTAATACTAAAGATGAAGAGTCTACTGCTAAACACTTTTTGAGGTAATTGATGTTTAAAACTATTATCTATTTAAATAAAAGAAATTTAAGTCAAAGTCTAATCATAAGTTTGACCAATATTTCAAACGCAAAAACAATCTGCGTCGATGGCGGTCGCCGGCGATGGTTGCTGCAATTGGTGGTCAACCGCAACGATGGCGTTGATAGCGGTATCAGTGGCGTTCAGCGGCTGTGGAAAATTTATTCCCATCGTGGCGTGAGCAGAGCAGCAGCACTCAAATATCAATGTTATTAATAAAGATACATATACAATACATTAACTTCATACATACATACAGCAACGCATACCTGTTTGAGCTGAACCTTTGAGTTTTTAAATTGTTACTATAACGGTTGATGAGCAATAAAAAAACTCGTAGTTATATTACATTCCTACAGTTCAAAGTTCCAATTCAACCTATATCATGCACTCCTGGACTCCACAAACAATGTTCTTTCCATTATAATACTCATCAACCGAGTATGAATCGCCTGAATGAAATGCTTCCACATCAGGAAGCAGACTAGTTGCTGTAAGTGCAGCGTCGTTCGTTCGCAACTCGTCTCAAATTTAATTCCTTCGACATTATGAGTTCTCGAGTAAGGCGCCCTCGCCCACACACACACACACATTGCTCCAACGTAGAACAACGAAAAAGTTATAATTATGTACACTTCCTAGCTGTTTCCTTCCGCAACATGATTTCGTTTCCTCCCACACTTTTTGCGTTGGCAATCATACACTCTTGTTGCCAGTTTTGTACAACCGGCACCGGCAACTCCTCTTTACGGTATCGCAGAGAGCTCTAATTTGCATATTTTTGTTACATTTGTATGATCTTGCTGGAACAACCAGCAACAAGGGTTCTTTTATCCGCACGACGAAAGTTCTCCGGCTCCGACTCTGCCTCTCGGAACGGAAAGATACATCTGAAGTTGTTTTTACATTCAAATTTTGCCTGGCGCGCTAATGAATGGCGGATGGCTTCTGGAACCAACTATAAAGTCTAATGTGAAGGATTCATGCTTTCTATTGTCTCACATCCGAGTGCCGACATTTTTGCAAATGGGTAAGAATGCTGCAGCACCACTACCGCGAGACGTGAACTTTTCCATCGGAGTAACGACGTTAAAATATTTCAATTGTTTTTCTTTCCACATAATTCAGTGCTCATAAATTTTCATAGGATTTAGTCGCATCGCTCAAAAATTTGAATAAGACGATTATCTCCAGTGCAATGGTCGGGAGCGGGAATTGGTATGAGGGAAGATTTTGTCGCTCGTGGTATGCTGAATACGGCTGCAATACAAAGTGCAGATAATGACGATATGTTGGATCGGGAAACTCAGCTTCACTCACCGTTTGAATTGAAGATGACCGGGTTCTAGGTTTGAAAATCCAGGAGATTTCGGGTCGTTGGAAAAAAATATGAACAAAGTGTAAAATTTAATTGGTTTTTTGCTACGACTCTACGGATGTAACTCTACCTCTACGAATCATTTTTGCACATTAATAACGGCATTAGCTTTGCATTCGGATCCATTTGTGCCTTTTTCATTCTCGATGTTTACAAAAACAATAAGATCTTTCATTTCGGCTATGGTCAATCAATTTCTGTTGATCGTACTTCTTCTTCAGGTCTTTATATGCCGCTGCTTTGTCTTTGAAATACTTTCCACAATGTGAAATGATGATTGGCTGTTTTTTTAACATTAGTCGTTTGTTGAGCGCGTTGTACAGCACTGGGAGCTTCGTCAATAGACAATTACAATTCATGACATGACAAGAAGCATCATTTCTAAAGTCATTCGTCAGACATCTTACAGCAAGATTTCCAGGTCTAGCAAGCTTCCTGTCATTCGGTAAATCTTTGTCAGAGCTTTCAAATTCACCACACGTTTATCTGCATACATTTCCAAAAATCCAAATCTGGCGTAATAGTTTTCGTACAGTGACGAAATTCAAATTATGATTGTTCAGCATAACTAAGCAAACGATCTACCATTATTTCAGCCCCACACGCGTTATGGTTCTTTCATCTCGTGCTTTTGAAAAAATATTGGAAAAGTACGTGGTTTACAAAATGGCCGACTCCTGGCTTTATTGTATAATCACCTTAAAAGTCGCGGTTTCTTGTCCGAGATACATTACCATGACCGTGGGATAGACAAGGAACTGGAACACGTGATCGGTTATTTGACGCCTTTGGCTTTGAGTCTGGTTACATATCAGCAGCAGATATTTTGATGGTAATTACTTGTGGACTTGAATTCCGACCAACATTCCAGTCATCGAAGGCATCATCACCAGAACTGTTCAGTTCATTTCTCTTACAACTCAATGTATAATGCGGAATCAGACGCTTCCATTGCTGACAGGAACTTTTCATTGGGTTATATGAAACGTTGGCAATGGCAGTAACCTAGATAACTAGATGTCTCGCTGGACCTGGTTTCAACGACGTCGTGTTTGGTTGGTAATTTTCAATAATGTCATCGATTGATTCCATTGGCGATTTTTCCGAGCACGATGACCTTGCTAATAGAGACACATGATTGCCCTAAGAATTCGTTTTGTCAATGTACAATTATTTTCAATGGACAATTAAATTATAACACGTCTGTTTGGTTCGATATGTATAGGCTAAAAATGATATATTTATTGTCATATATGTTAGTGGCATACTATGATACAAAACAATTCGATGGTTTAGGTCACTCCTCACGGAATCCAAGTTTCAAAGTGCTCGCGTTTTCGGAGGCACACCACTCGATACGGAAGCAACGCACAACTGTCATTTTTATAATTTCACGCATGCTGCGACGCAGTAAAGCTAAGTCAACTAAAATGACAGTTGAACGCCGCATCCGTAATGAGTGGTGTGCCCCCGAAAACGCGAGCACTTTGAAACTTGGATTCCGTGAGGAGTGTCCTTAACCGAGAATCCGTCTAATGCCAATTGTTCGTCTTTCAGTTTTGAATCTGGAAGCCGGAATCGCCTTCGTCAGTATGCCCGCAACTTGCTGTTGACTCTCAACGTGCTGCAAACAGATCACATTTTCGTCGATCTTCTCGTGTACGAAATGATGACGAATGTCTATGTGCTTACTGCGTGGAGTCGCAAAAAATGGTTTTCTTCTCAGCAACGCCGGATAGCTCCTGTCGAAGTCCTCGCCATCAGATAGCTTCTTGGGCTGCTGCCGGTACCACCATTACCCTCAACAATTCCGCGATATCGGTCTACCTGACTTCATGAACATATATCCCGTGATGGACCGTCACGGCTCGATGTCGTTTCCCCAGTCCGCATCACTGAAGCCAGTCAAACTTTCGTCTTCTTGTTTCTTATAAATAATTTTCATCTCCTTCGTCCCTTTCAGGTACCGCACAATGCGCTTCGTTGCTGTCCAGTGCAGTTTGCCTGGATCGCTGCTAAACTGGCTGACTGCATTCACGGCAAAACTGATGTCCGGGCGCGTGCAACACGCCAGGAACTGGAGACCTCCTACCAGCTCACGGAACGGAACTTTTTTCATCTGTTTTCGTTCCCATCTGTTACAGTCCCCCATGCCGAATCGTTCGAGTAGCTCCTGAATATACTGCTCCTGGTCCAAACACACAGTCTCCTTCTGTCGCGTCACTCGGATGCCAAGGACTTTGTAGGCCAATCCACGATCCTTCATGACAAACTTCGACGTAAGCTGCTTCTTGAGGTGGTTGCGTTGGGTGGCTGGTTGTTGGAAAAGATGAGGAGGTCATCGATCTACACCGCTACTATCTGGTTCTGGCCGTTTTCAATTTGATAGTAACGAGACGAGCCAGCATTGGGCTGAAAGTCTCCTTAATAAAGATATAAAAAAAATTAATAGTAAATGCACGTGTCGTTTTTCGATCGCTTAAGTTCAAAGCGCTACAATTCGCAATCCAGCTCCTGGTTCCAAATCCTGCTGGATTGTTTAGTCCGTATAGCGCTTTCTTCAGCTTGCAGACACTCCTCGGGCCGTCATGGTTGACGAATCCTTCTGGCTGCTCCATATAAATTTCCTCCTCTTCCAACTCTCCTTGCAGAAACGCTGTTAATGCCATCTGGTGAATCTTCAGGTCCAACCTGGCAGCCAACGACATCAAATAGCGGATGGTGGCATACCGGACCACGGGCGAGTAGATATCTTCGTAGTCGACACCCTTGACTTGAGAGTAGACGGGCTTTGTACCGCTCAGTGGATCCATCTGGATTGGTCTTAACCGTGTACACTAGGGCAGTTCAAATTTCAAAATTTTTCGAAAATTCCAACTCCCATATGTCTATAAGCATCATTTTGATAATATAGGAGTCCTGGCAAAATTTCAGGCAATTCGGTGGCCATTTAGGGGTGGCGCGAAGTCAATATATGTTTATATGGAAATTTGTATGGAAAAAACTTAAAATTTATTCAAGTCTCCCTACAACTGTCAAATCGTGATGAATTCAAATAAACATTCCCAACCTCCCTTTTTGGAATCTATATAAATGAGACCTCCGGATAACACATTAGTTATGAGTGGATTGAACGGTTCTATTGACAGTGTGAATATGGGATAAATGGCTAAAATGGTGTAATTAGCCTCAACGTAGCAGTGGAAATATAAATTAAAATTAATGAGTTACCCACTGGTTGAGCTCAAATAGATTCCAAAAATGGAGGTTGGGGATGTGTATTTGAATTCATCACGATTTAAGAGTTGTAGGGGGATTTGAATAAATTTTAAGTTTTTCCCATACAAATTTCCATATAAACATAAATTGACTTCGCGCCACCCCTAAATGGCCACCGAATTGCCTGAAATTTTTGAAATGTGAACTGCCCTAGTGTACACCCACTTGCAACGGAGTGCTTTCCTTCCAGCAGGCAAATTGGCGAACTCCTAGGTCTGATTCTTCATCTGCGCTCGGTACTCCTCGACCATCGCGTCCTTCCAACGGTCGCTGTCTTCGCACGAAATCGCTTCCTGGAACGTCTATGCCTCGACGCTCGCATCACCTGGGGTCACACGAAAAGCTGTGGAATTTGGGAACTTTCGTCAGGAAGAATATTGAAAATCCAAATGAAAATCCCGATAGTTGCCTGGGGTTACGCGCTCTCTCGCACTACGCCTTACCAACTGTTGTGGGTGATCTGGTTGTGGAGGGAACGCAGCAGGTTGTAGGTCAGGGTCGATCAGCGTCTTGTCGGCGTCTTCTGATTCCTCGGACTCGGTTTCACTGAGCTCGTCATCTTGCGCCTCCGGATCGTTTTCTTCCCCGTCTGCGAACTATTTCTCTGCTACATCCATCTCGTTCTGCACAACCATTTCAAAAGGTGCTTCTTGGGTGGGATCTTTTTCTCTCGGAGTAACTTGACCTTCCTTCAGAAATATCACGTCACGACTCACTGCTACGTCCTGCGTCTTGAAGTTGTACACTCTGTACGCTTTCGAGTTCTCGCTGTAGCCCATGAAGATGCAACGTTTTGATTTCTCATCCCATTTGCGTCTCTTCTCCTTCGGAATTTGCACCATGACTTCGCTTCCAAACACACGTAGATGCGACAAATCGGGACGCTTCCCCGTAAGCTGCTCTTCAGGAGTGACTTAAAGACCTTTTGTCGGTGAACGGTTGACGACGTATGAAACAGTGGCTACCGCTTCCGCCCAGCATCAAACAGCACACTCTTGGCACGCTCCACCAACGTTCGGTTCATCCGTTCTGCAAGCCCCTCCAGATTGTACGGAACCATTGTCTCGTGATGGATCCCAGCTCGACGCAAGCACCGCCGCATCGCACAATTAACATACTCCTTTCCGTTGTCCGTTCTGATCCGCTTGATTTGCTCTCCCGTTTGGATCTCGACAAATTACTAGAAATCTTCAAATGCTTCCAAAACGTCCGCCTTCGATTTCAAAAAATATACAAACGCCTCGCATCATCGATGAATGTCAGGAAGTACCTGCTTCCTAACAACGATACCATCTCCATTGGCCCAAAGAGATCGGAGTGGACCAGCTCGAGCACCCGATCAGCACGATTACCTTTTACTTTGAACGGTTGCCGCTGGTTGTTACCTTGAATTCAGGGAACACATTTCTCCAACTCTTCGTCTTCAAATTGCTGTCGCTATTTTCCTCTTCATACCGTCGGCTGAAAGATGTCCCAATCGACGATGCCATAGTTGAAAACTATTCTGCTCCCATGCCACGTGAACATTCGGATTCTTGACCAGCTTCAGCTTGTACAATCCATCCGAATACTGTCCAACCGCTAAGATCTCCTTCGTGGGGCTAAAGACCTTGCACGGGCTCTTGTCGAACGTCACATCTTGCCCGCGGACAGCAGATTCAAGGCCAAATCTGGAACACACAGCACATTCTTCATGGTGATACCACACGACGAACCTCCGATGTCTACTTCCAGATTGACGACGCCCTTCGAGATGACGTCAGCTTTCGCATTATTCGCTACGTTGATACTTGACGACACATTTTCAGCTTCTTCCAATAACTTCCTGTTCCAGCACAGATGCGTCGTTGCACCGGAATCGAAGATCCAGTCGGCATTGACCTCTGACGACTGTATTGCGTTGAATGCCGCGGGTTTCCTTCTTCTCATTAAATTTTCTCTGGCACTGGGATGCATAGTGTCCCGACTTCTTGCATCGGAAACACTTCACCGCAGACTTTTCTCCAGATTTCAGCTCCGGTCTCGGTTGACTGTGGAACGCACCATCACTTGACTTGCAATTGATGCCGACCTTCACATCCTGCAAGATTTTCGCCTTGACGATGTCCGCCGTAAGCTGCATTCCCGACGACTCCAATCCCAGGATCATCGGTTCGTATGCCTTTCATCAGCAAGCTCGCTAACCAGGTGTCGTCCACTTTGAAAACTACTTCCAAAAGCTGGTGACACGTCGTAAATAGTTCGTTCACGTACTCCTGTTTCGTCTGACAAATGATTTCTTCATCCCGTTCAGCGCCAACCAGTCGGATTCCCGTCAGTCTTCTCAACAGGCCAATCTTCCGTGTCGAGCCGCTATGCTCATAGGAATCCCGCCAATTGTTCCAAGCTTCTTCTGCGGTTCAGGCAGTCCGCACTAGTCCGCACTTGGGATCGACGTTTAGACATATCGTGGCCAAAGCTTGCTTGTAAATCTCGTCGCTCACCGCCGGTTCACCATTCTGCCGGTCCTTCACTGCACACCACGTCCGTTCCTTGATCAGGATCATTTTGGTCGCGAAAGACCACGAGCTGTAATTCATCGAACTGATTAATACTAGCCGCACCGGCAACGATACCGAGCTGCTCGGCAAACGACCTCCGATGACGGCTTGATTCCTGGTGCCATTTCGAACATGGTTTTCTTGATCCCCGGAACCATCTTGAGATCCGTTTCCTCCTTCTTCGGCCATTTTCTTTAAACTTTTCTACGTGTTAAAAAAAATACCTCCCCAAACAGAACTGTTTCCTTAGCAACTGCCTGGAGCCATAACCTAATGGACAATTAAATTATAACACGTCTGTTTGGTTCGATATGTAGAGGCTTAAAATAATATATTTAATGTCATATATGTAAGTGGAATACTATAATACAAAACAATTCGATGGTTGGACATTCGATGCACATTTTTTTGACGTCAATCAAACGTTCTTCGGAATTCTTAATTTTATCAACCTGAACTGCATTTTAGCTATAATTCAGCGGATCGGATATCTTTGCTCATTGTCCTCTGTCGACTGTTAGTGAAACCGGCACCATTCCCTTTGGACATCGCTTTGGATTATGAAGAGTAATTTATTATTAGCTAGGTAATTAATTTTGTTGAAAACAGTTACGTCACGTGAAAGTCGGTCATTTTCAGTCCCTGAACACGTGAAGTAATCAACAAACGTTGTCCATGAAACAAAAAAGCTTCCTACAAATATCCCCGGTTGCGGAGCTTGTCACGTTTACGAGTGCCATTTTGTTTTGTTGCTGAGTTTTGGGCAAGATCACGGGCGGAAGTACTTTCTGCTCCCGCTGAAAATAAATACGAAACATTTATTTTATACCTAATTTCAAACTCCGGGTACTTACTCACCGTTCTTCAATTTTTCGGAGGCATTATTCCTTTGCTTCGGAGGCATTTAGAAAAATCATAAGGGTTGTGTAGAAGTCATGACCACAAGGACGTAGGTCAACGTAAAGCCATTGTTCCGATTGATCTTTCTCCCGTCATCAAGCGATTGTGTGTTGTGCCTACTTTGCAGAAATAGCAAAATTTACTTGTGATTCTGCTGCCGACGTCAACTTTCTGCTATCGCCATTATGATTTGCACTTTGAACAAAATTTATATCGCCTCAACTTTCTCTTCTTTAAATTATGGTTCTGAAAAGAACCGATTTATTTACAACAATGCCCCTTTTGAATCACTAACAGCAACCCCTCAATAGTTTGGATTCGCAAGAAAATTGTGTCTTGAGAGCCTCTTTCACTGATGATTGGATTGTCAATCGATGGGAATTCAGACTCCTCCGTTGCAGAAATGTACTCCATTGATGCTGCCACGACTGTCACAACCGCCATCGTAGTGAAACACACGCGCGGGAAAGTAGCTTACTAGTAGTCAATAAAGAAGGCCATTAGTCCCACCTCTTTGTTAAAAGTTATTCTAATTATTTTAGTTATTGCTCCTCCTGCATCATTATTATGATTACTTGATAAGATGGAATAATTTCTATGGAATCGAGAAGTTAACACAAGCTTTTCTGTAAATGACAGTGATTAATTTTGGAATTCGTAGTTGAGCTAAGAACTATTTTGGCCTTTATAGAAAAAAGGTAAATTTATTATAATAAAAGTGATTAAAATATTCGCTATCAAGCGAAGTAGGCACGGCAAATGCTGGGTAAAGCGTACCATTGGCACTTCGCGTACCTGAAGGAATAAAATAGACCCAATCTCGCGGTCCTTATGGGCCAAACACAATTGATACGTTTGCGTGCGATTTGACAGTTTTCCCATGGAAAAACTGTCAAAACGCACGCAAACGTACCAATTGTGTTTTACCCATTAGCCTCTTACCCAGCAACTCCTATCCCTACCTCCCCACGGTGCTGGCCGGGATACGAGCAACCTTTGGGAAGATCGGGTAACCAACCCCGGTGGGAACTATGGTCGTATGCTGATAGGGAAGGGGGGGTTTGCTCCTCTCCGGAGGTGCAAATCTTATTGAGCGTCTGTTCTCCATGTCAGGATCGGCTCACAACAGCCTCTGTTCTCCATGTTAGGGGCGGCTGATCATCGTCCGAGTGCCAGCGAGGGACTCTAAGTGAAACTGTGCACCATGGTCCACCGGAAATAAGGAGGAATGGTCCTCCGAAAAATTTGGGGGTTTGGTGTCAGGCCCTGCAAGCCAGCCTTTAAAAAATCATAAGCAACGAACAATCAACAAGAGAGTACGAACCGGAACCATCGGCGAAGACCACTGCGACGAAAAGGGACTAGCGATTAGAAACTCTTCATCGGGAGCACACGCATACTCGCCGATGTGCTCAAGGATCGTGGATTCGGCATCGTAGCGCTGCAGGAGGTTTGTTGGAAGGGATCAATGGTGCGAACGTTTAGAGGTAATCATATCATCTACCAGAGCTGCGGCAACACACACGAGCTGGGAACAGCTTTCATAGTGATGGGCGATATGCAAAGGCGAGTCATCGGGTGGTGGCCGATCAACGAGAGAATGTGCAGGTTGAGGATCAAAGGCCGGTTCTTCAACTTCAGCATAATCAACGTCCATAGCCCACACTCCGGAAGCACTGATGATGATAAGGACGCATTCTACGCGCAGCTGGAACGTGAGTACGACAGCTGCCCAAGCCACGACGTCAAAATCATCATAGGAGATTTGAACGCTCAGGTTGGCCAAGAGGAGGAGTTTAGACCGACTAGTGGAAAGTTCAGCGCTCACCGGCTAACGAACGAAAACGGCCTACGACTAATTGATTTCGCCGCCTCCAAGAATATAGCCATTCGTAGCACCTACTTCCAACACATCCTCCCGTATCGGTACACCTGGAGATCACCACTGCTGACTGAATCACAAATCGACCACGTTCTGATTGATGGACGGCACTTCTCCGACATCATCGACGTCAGGACTTATCGTGGCGTTAACATCGACTCTGACCATTATCTTGTGATGGTTAAACTGCACCCAAAACTATCCGTCATCAACAATGTTCGGTACCGACGATCGCCGCGGTACGACCTAGAGCGACTGAAGCAACCTGATATTGCCACTGCATACGCGCAGTATCTCGAGACAGCGTTGCCGGAAGAGGGTGAGCTCGATGGGGCCTCTCTTGAGGACTGCTGGAGTACAGTCAAAGCAGCCATTAACGACGCAGCGGAGAACAACGTCGGGTATAAGTCGACGGAGCGGTTGGTTCGACGAAGAGTCCAGACAGATTCTGGAGGAGAAGGACGCAGCACGGGCGGTCGCGCTGCAGCAAGGCACCCGGCAGAACGCGGAACGTTATAGATGGAAGCGGAGACAGCAGACCATCCTTTTTCAGGAGAAGAAACGCTGCCTGGAAGAAGCGGTGTGCGAGGAGATGGAACAGCTGTGCCGTTCTCAAGATACACGCAAGTTCTATCAGAAGCTCAACGCATCCAGCAAAGGCTTCGTGCCGCTATCCGAAATGTGCCGGGATAAGGATGCGAGCATCTTGACGGACGAACGTGTGGTGATCGAAAGATGGAAGCAGCAATACGAGGAACATCTGAATGGCGCTGAGAGTACAGGCAGTGAAAGTCAAGGCAGCGGAGGAGATGACAACGCCAGTTCACCGGACGATGGAAGCCAACCAGCCCCCACCTTGAGGGAAGTTAAGGATGCCATTCAACAGCTAAAGACCAATAAAGCAGCTGGTATGTATGGTATCGGAGCTGAGCTCATCACGATGGGCCCGGAAAAGCTGGCCACTTGCCTGCACAAACTGATAGTCAGAATCTGGGAAACCGAACAGCTACCGGAGGAGTGGAAGGAAGGGGTTATATGCCCCATCTACAAGAAAGGCGACAAACTGGAGTGTGAGAACTTTCGAGCGATCACCATCCCAATGCCGCCTACAAAGTGATATCCCAGATCATCTTCCGTCGTCTGTCACCATTAGTGAACGATTCGTGGGAAGTTATCAAGCCGGTTTCGTTGACGGCCGCTCGTCAACGGACCAGATCTTTACTGTACGGCAAATCCTTCAAAAATGCCGTGAATACCAGGTCACAAGGCACCATCTGTTCGTTGATTTCAAGGCGGCATACGACAGTATAGACCGCGTAGAGCTATGGAAAATAATGGACGAGAACAGCTTCCCTGGGAAGCTTACCAGACTGATCAAAGCAACGGTGGATGGTGTGCAAAACTGTGTGAAGATTTCGGGCAAACACTCCAGTTCGTTCGAATCGCGCCGGGGACTAAGACAAGGTGATGGACTTTCGTGCCTGTTGTTCAACATTGCTCTAGAAGGTGTCATGCGGAGAGCCGGGTGTAACAGCCGGGGTACGATTTTCAACAGATCCAGTCAATTTATTTGCTTCGCGGATGACATGGACATTGTCGGCCGAACATTTGCAAAGGTGCAGAACTGTACACCCGCCTGAAACGTGAAGCAACAAAAGTTGGACTGGTGGTGAATGCGTCAAAGACAAAGTACATGCTTGTGGGCGGAACCGAGCGCGACAGGGCCCGCCTGGGAAGCAGTGTTACGATAGACGGGGATACCGTCGAGGTGGTCGAGGAATTCGTCTACCTCGGATCCTTGCTAACGGCTGACAACAACGTTAGTCGTGAAATACGAAGGCGCATCATCTGTGGAAGTCGGGCCTACTACGGGCTCCAGAAGAAACTGCGGTCGAAAAAGATTCGCCACCGCACCAAATGTGTCGAGGATGGAGAGATGCGGCCTCGAACCGTGCATTGTGGCGTCAAATTGTTGATTCAGTGTTATCTGTTTAGATGTTAACTAAATAAATGAATGAATGAATCAAACGAAGTGTCCTCCTGCCAATACCATTAATATCTCCACATAAAGAATAGCCGTTTTAAAATCATTATTTTAGAACTGAGTTTGATGTGAAACATTTAGTAATTGTTTATTATTAATTTTGATTTATTTATGGAAATTTCGTATATTTTCCCGGTCAACATTTTGATTTTTTTATGGAAAATTCTTTCTCTATAATTGTAGTTTTGCGGTTCAAAGTGCTAATTAACATTTTTTGTGGAAAATTCTTAAATGTTTAAGGAACTTTTGCATTTTTTGTGGAAATTTTATATCTAGTTATTGCTAATAGCCTGATTTTTTTTGGGGAAGGGTCATTTGGCCGAATGCCACTAGGCCGAAAGTTGTTTGGCCGAACAGACCATTAGGCCGAAAGTCATTTAGCCGAAAGGGTTATTTGGCCGAAAGGGTCATTTGACCGAAAGGATCATTTGGCCGTAAGGAACGTTTGGCCGAAAGGGTTATTTGGCCGAAAGGGTCATTTGACCGGAAGGATCATTTGGCCGAAAGGGTCATCAGGCCGAAATGGTAATTGGACCGAAAGGATCATTTGGCCGAAAGGGTCGTTTGGCCGAAAAGGTCGTTTGGCCGAATAGGTCATTTGAAAAGTGAAAAATTAGGAGTGAGAAGAGAGGCGCTTCAATTCTCATTACTCATTTCTTACTTGTAAAAAAATAGAAGCGCGAAGTAGTGAGACGTTTCATTTCTCACTTCTCATTTCTCACTTCTCGCTGTGAAAAGTAAGAAGCGCAAAGTGAGTAGTGAGACGTCTCACTGTCCACTTCGCACTACTCACTTCTCACAGTGAGATAGGAGAAATTAAGAGAATGAGAATGAGGAGAAATGAAATCTTACTTCTCACTTTTCTCTGTAAAAAGTGAGTAGCGCGAAGTGAGTTGTAAGAAAACGTCCCACTTCTCACTTCTCACTGTGAAAAGTGATTAGTGCGACGTGGGTGATGAGACGTCTCACTACTCACTTCGCGCTTTTCACTTTTCACGGAGAGAAGTAAGAAATCAGGAATCAATTCTCATTCCTCATTTCTTACTTCTCACTGTAAAAAGACGCCTCTCTTCTCACTCCTAATTTCTCAGTTTTCAAATGAACTTTTCTGCCAAACGTCCAAATTCGGCCAAATTCGGCAAAATGTCTTATTCGGCCAAATGTCCCATTCGGCCAAATGACTTTTTCGACCAAACGACCCTTTAGGCCAAATGATCTTTATGGACAAAACACCTATTCGGCCAAACGACCCTTCCGGCCAAAGATCTTATACAGCCAAAGGGCCCTTCCCTATTCGGCCATATGTCCTATTCAGCCGAATGACCCTTTCGGCCAGATGGGTTCCGGCCTAATGGTTTGTTCGGGCTAGTGGCCCTTTCACGATGTCTGTATCTTTATTTATATTATTTAATTTCTAATTCTTCATGGAAATTTTAATTTGCTGCCCTATTAAATACATTGCTCGTCGTCTATAAATTTGCAGGAGTATCACCTAGAGATTTGACATTCGACATACGATTTACAACTGAATCCACGGCTTTGTTCCGTTATCGAAATCCAGCGCACACCGATCAAATCCTTGAAGAATCGGCTTGCGTTCCTATCGGCGAGTTTCTCAATCTCTCGGTGAGGTCAACTTTTTATTTTCTTGCTTTATTTTAATTTTTGCTTTAAACACTTTCTACTACCAAAGGTGAAAGGGCAGAGTCTTTCTTACTTTATCAGATTTATGAGACATACAAACATCAAATTCGCTTTAGAATACAACGTGCCTTTGCCCGTGTTAGCACGTTCTGAAAAGTTTAATCACACCACAAACCGAACCGTCGAGTGAAATGAGCGTTGAATGAAATTTTCTCCCTCAACTATTTCCCGTAAGCTTGCTTTTGAATTGCCTTGGAGGCTCCCGGAAACAATCCCGTTTCCGGCAGTCGCTTTGTTAGAACTGATTCCGCTTCTTTTGGTTTTAAAATCCAGCAATCGACCAAGACAGAGCGCACTATTCGAGCATTCGTTATAGTGGCTGAACAGCGGAGGCGCGCTCGTCTAGTTAGCAGGATGAGCATCTCGGCAGTCGAAAGTTTTCTGCTTCTGTTATTTTTTCGACATTTTCTTCCTTCAAGGTACGATTGTTTCCGGCTGCTTGATTGGTGTTCGACTACCAAAAAAGCACAACCCAAACTACCGGTGGGACTGTTACTGCTGCTGTTGCAGTCCTGACTTGAAGAATTTACCCGACGGCGGCCAGCAAGGGGAACCGAACGATAAGCATTTGTTTGGAAGCGTTTGTGCAAATGCAATGTTTTTGCGGTTCCAAGGTTCAAGTTCGTTTCAAGCGAGTTGCATAATTGTTCCGGCAGACGAATGGCTCATGAAGATAAGAGGGGCTCCGTTTGCGATAGAAGATTGAATTGTTTGTCTCAGATCAAAAAAATGAAACTGCATCTACACCGGGGTAAAGAAGGACCATGTTGATTTTCTGAATGAGTATTGCAAATAGTTTTGCTTTCGGAAGAATTCAGAGTGATCACTATTAGGAACTGATTACGAAGAACCAATCCAATATACGCCAATCAAATCTATATTCAATAGTTATCAATTTACAGCATTTTGATATCACTAGGATTTGGTAAATTTGCCGGGGGAGTGTTTTGATTTTTCATTTTCATCTGACCATTATTGGACATTAGGCTTCTTGTATAGGCAATGCTTTTAAGTTATATTGAGCAAGCAGTTTTAGAATTCTAATAAAGGATATCATGATTATTTACAATATACCAGTTATATTTGTTTTTTTGTCATTACCCTTAGCGTATTTCTTTATACCCACCCCTTATGAAAAAAAAAACCAGTTATCATATGCACAAGGTCCATTTTTTAAGCAAGCATTATTATATTATTGATTTAACCTATTCCGATGGACTGGCCTTTTTTTTCCAATTTCGTTTATTTGGTAGGCTCAGGCGTGTATAACACTTTACGGAGCCATTGTTCTTTGTGATATATACAATCAATATCATTTTATTATACGGTTAGTAAGAGGGGGTAGAAGCCAGCGTACTCGTGGTGACTCGAGGTTAGTTTACAATGTTTAAGGATGGACGGGGCTTAGGATTTGGGATCAGGAAATTTCAGCTTCTTATCCGGGCATTTGGCGTCAGTGACGATGTGGCGTGTCGTCGTGCTCGAGGAATGGTTTGACTGGGAGCATCTTCCGGATGGCAAGAGCTATGGAGCTCTACGGAACAAAAAGGCAGAGACAGAACAAAAAAAAACTTTAAAGAAAGAAAAAAAACAAAATGTTAGATTTTGATGTCAGAAGCACAAAGAAAACTATAAATGGCCTGCATATAGACAACATCACGATCTCCCAAAACACCGCGAACTTCCCTGAAGGGTTGTTTACCTCGGGCCACAAGGGTATCCAATAATTGCTCTCTGGAGGCGTCATTTTCCGAGCAGGACCAAACTACGTGATCGATGTCATCATAATCGGCTCCGCACCTACATAAGTTGCTATCGACAAGGTTTATTCTGTACAGATGTGCGTTTAGTGAATAGTGATTGGACATAAGCCTCGACATCGTGCGAATGAAGCCTCGACTTAAGTCCTCACCTCTGAACCACGCTCGCCCAGAAACTTTTGGAACTATGGAAAATAGCCACCGTCCAAGTTCGTTGTGTGTCCAATTTCTTTGCCAACTTTGAAGAGTACTCTGACGGACTAATGGGAAAAACTCGTTGCTCGAGTATTGTCTATCATAAACCTCACCTTCCTGTGCGCCCACCTTTGCCAGCGAGTCTGCCTTCTCATTGCCGTAGATTGAGCAGTGAGATGGGACCCAAACAAAGGTAATCTTGAATGATCTTTCGACCAAAACACGCATCTGCTCTCTTATAGTTGTAAGAAAGTAAGATGCGTGCTTAACAGGTTTCATCGACCGGAGTGCCTCGATAGAACTAAGACTATCCGAGAAGATGAAATAATGGTCTACGGGCTGATTGGAAATTATCCCCAAAGCGAAGTTAATTGCTGCCAGCTCAGCAACATAAACCGAACACGGTTCCTGAAGTTTTCGGAAGGTGGTTGAAGTTACATTGAAAACACCGAAGCCAGTGGATCCGTTAATGCGAGAACCATCAGTGAAATATCTGTTGTTGCAATTGATGTGTTCATATTTTTCTGAAAAAAGGGAGGGAAATAGAAATATTTCGAAGATGATCTGGTATTCCTTGAATAGCGTGTTTCATGGACAGATCGTATTCAATTGAGGAACTGTCGTTGGTGAAGTGAACTCGAGGTGGATTATAACACGGAAGACAAAGATCTGAAGAAATGTAGTTGAGATAGACTCTAAGGAATCTTGAACGACAAGTTAGTTCAAGCATATTATCGAAGTTATCTAGAACAAGTGTGTTACTTGTTCCACATTTGACGAGTATTCTAAGTGAGAGCTCTTAGTAACGGTGCTTTAAAGGAGTGACTCCAGCAAGCACCTCCAGGCTCATGTTATGCGTTGAATGCATGCAGCCAAGGGCAATACGCAAACAACGATACTGAATTCGTTCCAATTTGATCAGGTGGCAATCAGCTGCTGAGAGGAAGCAGAAAGAGCCATACTCTAAAACAGAGAGAATAGTCGTTCTATAGAGTTTGATGAGGTCTTCCGGGTGAGCACCCCACCAGGTTCCGGAGATAGAACGTAGAAAATGGATCCTTTTCCGGCATTTTGTATCAAATACTCAAAATGGAGTTTCCAAGTACATTTAGAATCATACACGACCCCAAGGTATTTAGAAGATAAAGATTGGTTGATGTCATCATTCGTCGGTTTTAGTTTCAGTTGAGCTGGGTACCGCTTCCTAGTAAACACAACACAACACAACAAATCGGTGAAAACTCGATCCCTAGATGTCTGGCCCAAACAGTCAGATTATCCAGGGTACTTTGTAATGGTCCTTGCAAGACAGCTGCACATGGACCTCTTAGAGAGACCACGGCATCATCTGCAAGTTGTCTGAGCGTGCATTGTCCTTCCAAACAATTGTCAATATCTTTAACATAGAAATTATAAAGCAAGGGACTTAAACATGATCCTTGGGGAAGGCCCATGTAGCTATTTCTGGAAGTTGTCAGAGTGCCGAGTGTGAAGTTCATTTGTTTTTCTGACAACAAATTATACAAGAAATTGTTCAAAATAACGGGTAATCCACTACTGTGCAGATTGTCTGACAGTACTTCTATGGAAACTGAATCAAAAGCGCCCTTAATATCCAAGAATACTGAAGCCAATTGCTCCTTGTGCGCAAAGGCCAGCTGAATATCTGAAGAGAGCAACGCTAGACAATCGTTTGTTCCTTTACCTTTTCGAAAACCAAACTGAGTATTTGAGAGTAATGCATTTTGTTCGACCCAATGGTCGACTCTTGAAAGGATCATTTTCTCTAATAACTTTCTCATGCATGATAGCATGGCGATCGGTCGGTATGAATTGTGATTAGACGCTGGTTTCCCAGGCTTTTGAATAGCTATTACTTTGACCTGTCGCCATTCAGGTGGCACAATGTTGTACTCCATGAAACAGTTGTACAGGTCAAGTAATCGTCTTTTTGCGATATCTGGGAGGTTTTTAAGAAGATTGAATTTGATGTTATCGCATCCCGGAGCAGAGTTATTCGATGAAAGAAGAGACATAGAAAGTTCCAGCATTGTGAATGGTCTACCCAAAGAAACAGGATCAGTGACTGATTCTCGAAATAGCGGTTCTGCTGGTACGGAATCTGGGCAGACCTTTTTTTGCGAAGTTGAATATCCATCGATTGGAGTATTCTTCACTCTCATTGGTGGAAATGCGGTTCCGCATGTTGCGGGCCGTTTTCCAAAGTGTTGACATTGAGGTTTCTCGTGATAGTCCCTCGACAAATCGTCGCCAGTAGCTACGTTTTTTTTGCCTTGAGAAGATTTTTGAGTTTTCTTTCGAGCCTCAAATACTCTTCAAAAAGCTCTGACCTTCCGTGTTTACGGAAGGCCTTGAAGGCATCAGATTTCTCAGAATACAACTTAGTACATTCATCATCCCATCCAGGAGTGGCTGGTCTTCTTATGACAGATGTACTTGGAACGCGTCGTTTCTGAGCTTCTAGTGCGCTTTTTTGAATCAACTCAGTAAGGAATCGATAATCATCCAAAGGTGGAAGAGTATCAGTTGATTCAATACCAATTTTACCGCCGATGCAATTTTTGCCAGTCAATGTTCTTCGTGAGATCGAAAGGAACATTAACTGGCTTCAGATTGTTGATAGCCACTCTTAATTGTGGTGACTATCGGCATATGGTCACTACCATGGGGATCTTGAATTACCTTCCACGTGCAATCTAATGATAGTGAATTTGAACATAAAGACAGATCAATACGGCTTTGTTGACCATTTGGTCCTATTCGAGTTACTTCACCAGTGTTCAAAATATTCAAATTGAAATCGTCACACAAATCATAGAAAATAGGCGCTCTATAATCGTCATACGTTTCGCCCCATCCAATACCATGTGCGTTCATATCACCCAATATCAATACTGGAGATGATAGGAGGAGACTGCGCTCCAAAATGTCGACGATTAATAGAGGCATTTGGAGGAATGTACACTGAAGCTATGCAAAGATCTTTATTCTTCACATTTACTTGGCATGCGACGATTTCTAAGCCGGGAACAGTCGGAATGGGAATTCTGTAGAAGGAGTAGCATTTTTGATCCCCAAAAGAACGCCACCATAATGATCATTCCGATCTTGGCGAATAATATTAAAATCGTGGAAGTTGATTTCATCTTCAGAAGAAAGCCATGTTTCACAGAGTGCAAATACATCGCAATCGGAATTGCGAATCAAAAACTTGAACACGTCTAATTTATTTTTCAGACTATGACAGTTCCACTGCAGCACAGTGATTGTATCTTGGGTATTGGCCGTATTATCCATCGAAAGATACAATTCCTGCAAGAAGGGGCCATGAAACAGTCAATTGCTTCAGATAACTTTCCACTGTTGGTATAAAAAGGTCAATGATAGGCCTCAATGAATTCGGAATATTAAATAAATTCAAAAAACGGTCCACAAGGTCCTTAAAGGAGATCAATCCTCGCTTGGACGGAATACTTTTACTAGAAGTGCGAATTACTTTTTTTCTTTCGTTGATTCTCCTAGCCGGATGTTTTTTCGAAACATCGGATTTTGGCAATGGCGGGAATGTCTTACTGCAACTAGGATCAAAAGAAGCAGTAGGAACAGGTTGCTTCGGGATTTTAAATAAACCCCCATTACCTTCAGATTTTGCCAAGCTTTTATGGATGATTTTTGTTCTCTTGCGGCGCGATCCCGGGGAAGACGGTTGCTTCCTCTTTTCGGGCACGTGTACCTCCGCAGGATCATCCATATCGGCTGCGTCAGAGTCCAATTCATCAATGGATATGGAATCATAATAATCACTTACACGAACGGTGGCTGAAATAGCAGTCGATGCAGTGGCTGTGGCGGATGTGTCTTGCGACTTAACCATTTCCGCATACGACTGCTTGGAGCGCTGCACGTTGGAGTAGCTAGAACAAATGGCTGGCCAAAAACCCTTTCTCGTTTTTAGAACTTTTACATGGTATTATATTTTTAGAATATTCGATACAATCTCCATTATGTGTCATTGGAATTTTAACGCTTGTTCCTTATTAGTATTAATGACAACCTATCAAAAATCATGTTAATTTAATGGTTTTTAGCGTGCCGTAAGACAAAGATCAGTTACCACTGCTGACAAATCTAAACAACACATATAATGTTAGGTTTATAGTGCACAAAACATCATTTATGCACTGCCCTAGGACCTCCATGAGTTGAAATGAATTATATTTAACATTAAGATATTTTTTCATCAACATAAATAACATGGAGATTTTGACATTTTTTAACAAACTTCATTATTAAAAAAGTAGAAGTACTCCTCCGTATTCCGCTACGAGATTGTAAACACATGAAAATATAGGCTTTCATCTTTCTATTGCGGGTTGAAGATCATCCGCACTCGTCCGCGAACGAATTTGTGAGTAACTTCAAAATAGGTTGTTTTCATACTTTCCGCCATTGTTTTTAACAGTATATAGGCAAAATATTTCCGCAGATAGATTTTTCTGGTTTTCGAGGAATTTGACGCATAGACATGTTTGAATACAATAGTAAAATACTATGTTTTTGTTATTCATTCGTTCATTTGGTAGGCTCAAATGCTGTCGGGCGTTACGGAGCCGATTAGAAAAAAAACTTTTCAATACAATTTTGTAACCTAACGCTCAGATAATGATGTTAGTTTGGGGCATCTGCTACTCATTTAGATCTCTAGAAAGGATTGCGCATGCTCCATTATCTTTTGTCTCCTTCCCACTAACCAATCTTATGGAAAATCAAAATATCAATCGTATTGAAGTTGGCGATTGCATTGACAACAGATATGTAAATCTCGATATAACTTAAATACATTATAGTTGATATTATGTAGACAAGTTGAAGCATAGACATAATATGGGGTAGGGGATAAAATGGGCAATGCCATTTCAAGCTAAGCAGAAACAATTCGAATAAGCAGTCTACTTGGTCTTTAGTGAAGTAACCACTTGAGGCAACCTTGTAATTAGGACCGAAACAGGAAAATTTCCTAATTATCATCGTCCCGATTCCATAGAAGAAAACATTTCCTCTCTAAACATAATCCATCCCATGTTTTTGTAAACAAGATTATTCAAGAAAAAAAATTATGAACGACCCAGGGTGCAAAAACAATAGCCAGACTTTTGTTTAATCAATTTCGAAGTTTCCGATGCAACTGATGTTATGCGTGAGTAATTAGTGTTGATTGTACGTTCTGGGAAGCTTTCGCTGCTAAAAATATCATAAGCTTTTGAAATAGAAGCTGCAAATCTAATGTTTTGTTTTGAATCGATTAATGTTTACCTTTTTGTAATAGGCCCTTATCAAATGCTATGCGAGATTTTTCATTTTTCACGTTTCCCACGCGAATTAAGGATAAAAACGAGTAAACAAATAAACTTTCATGGAGCTGTCGCTTCTGTATCAATTTGTGATAACACTGTTTAATTTTTGAACATATCAAGAAAGGTAATGTATTACTGGTAGGTGAATTTGCACCTGTAAAAATATTCGAAAATCGATTATCACTATGTTTTTTGCATCATAGATGTATCAACCTACCAGAAAATGTCGAAATATAATTTTGGCCAGGATTTTGGTCTAGTTACCCCTTAGTGCGCTGTACCAACGAGCGCTTCACTTTTTGGGTGCGCTTTTTGTACACCGGGCATTCTTGCAAACCATGGGGAGGGTTCAAACCACAATAAGCACATTTTGTTGCTTGTTGCTGGCAGAACTCCTCCCGATGTCTTTCTGAGCATTTGCCACAACGTGGTTTGTTGTCACAAAACTCGGCAGTGTGACCAAGTTGTTTGCAGTTGGTACAATTAAATACCCTTGGCACAAAAAGACGCACCGGAAATAGCATGTTTTCAATATCAACATATTTTGGGAGCATCGAACCGGCGAACGTCACCCGAAGCGAACCTGACTTGGAATATACCTTCTTTCCATCTACCGTGGCTGCTGAATGCAATTCCTTGCAGTCCAGAATATCCACGGTAGACTCCATTGCATTCTTTAGGCGGCCTTTTCCCGCAAGTACATCCTTGCAAGTCAGGATCGCTGCATTGATCACACCTTCAATTTCGACCTCCCGCGAGGGGACATAAACCATATATTCAACATTGTACGCCCTGTCGCCAGCAATTTCATTCGCCACCTGGTATGTAGGTGCGGTGATGCGTAGTTTGTTCCTGTTGATCTGGCTAAAATCAAGCTTCGGAAAACGACGCGTCAAATCTCGTTTAATGCCGAGAAAATCTAGGCTTTTTACTTTCTGCCGAAAGTAAGCAACCCAAGGCCCAGGCGAAGCCGCATGGTACAATCGAGTGCGCCCTCCATCTTTAGCAGGCACACTGCCTTCTCCAGTCTCCGCCTCCATTCTCACCCCGCAAGGTGGAAGGATGATTTTGCTTATACTAACTTAAAACTAATAGCAAATTAGAAAAAAAAACTTAAAAAAACTAATTTGATTAATTCTAAGCAGTCCCACTCTGTATCAAACAGAAGGGAGAACAATAAAAAGTTTTGCCACTTATCTGCCCCTGCTGCTGTAGGTAGCAGCAGTAACAATAGCCTGCTTCACTGGCGTCGCCAGAAGCAGCTACTTCACTCGCCGACAGTGATCGCCTTGGATCCGTAGGTAGGAGCACAACACAATAGCCTTTTCACTACCGAACACAATCCGCGATGAGACACAGCACACACGTCTGGCTCGTTCGAACTATCGGCACGGAATGATGAACTGGCCTTATTATCAAATAGAACAAATTATTTTCTTTCTCAGTTGAGACACCAGTTAACAAAAATAGTTCAAAAATTCTGTGTCAAAATCAATCACACAACAAAAAGTCCATGGAATTTCTATAGTTTTCGTTGGTTACAGTGATTCAAGAAAATATAAAGGAAATAAATGTGGGAATCTAAAATTTTAATTCTGTTTATAACTAGATCTCTGAACAGTGTTTTGGCAATCAATCCATATGCCCAAGTAGTGATTTATCTTATTCTTAGTCAACGTAGAATAAGCTCCGGAACAAAAAACCGTCATTTCTGTCATACAAAACAACTTGGGCGAAAATCCCTTAAAACTGTATTTGATTACAAAATTGTTTGCTGTATTTTTAAAATCGAGCCACCCTCTATTGAAAAATAAAACATCTGTTATCGCAACGACTATCAGATTAAAATCAGTACACAACCCCGCCAAAAGAAATCCCTGACTAACTTAGAGAAGAACTCTGTATAATCCACGATTTAGTATGCAACATTCGTGCAACTCGCAACATGTAGGGTGCCATGTTTAACAGCGACGCAAAACCAAAATAAACAGCATTATGAAGCTAATCTTGCACCCGTGTAATGGAGAAACATGTGGTACACACCAGACACTGTTCGTTCGTGCCATGAGTAGGTTTCGCACCACCAACCAAACGCCGCCAGTAGGACCAGAAGTACACGCGCTTATCCGGCGCTTTAGTATTCATAACGAATAATAAATTTGTCTGCGAATTAAATTTTATTTAAATTTATGGTCACAGCGAAACTTGTAATAATTGTGGCTTGGTGGGTTACTGCAACAAGCGGGGTTCAAAGTTTAACACCATTATGAGGGTCACGCTAGTTTCAATTTGTCTAGGAGAAGATCCGCTGAATATAATACTGTGGTGTGGAGCATTGGGATAATCCCAAGGTCTCGGTGAAAAATGTATGTGTGTTTTATCGACCGATTCATAAGGTCACGTTGGATTTCCGGGATGGTTTCACCGAAAATTTAATCGACCACAACTGCGTCAACTGAGAACGGAAATGAAACCAATGTAGCTCCGATATAACGTCTAATCATCATTTCATCATTGACGAAGTACACTTCTCGCGTGACATATGGCTTATAAACCACAACCATGATTTTAGATTCTCTAGCGTAAACGATTCCCTCGTAAATGATTTTTCATGCTAGGTACAACTCCGTTCTTGGTAAGAAACACAATTTCTTGCTGTTTTGAGTGAACGTCTCATGAACTTACTTACTTACTTACTTATGGATCCTGTACACCTCCGGTGGTGCAAAGGGCCGACTTGAAAGATCTCCATCCTGAGTGTTGCCCGGCTATCGCTTTAACCTGTTGCCAGGCTAGATTTTGGTCGACTTCTTTTATTTCTTTATTGAGGCTTCGCCGCCATGAGCCTTTGGGTCTGCACAGATTTCACGTTAGAGTTGAAAATTTGTATTTTGGTGTGTTCACTTATCTGCCTGTTTTTGCAGATATTTCTTAAACTCGCAAAGGCAGCCCTTGCTTTCTTGATCCGTGCGCCTATGTCGATCTTGGTACCGCCGTCTGACGCCATTTGGCTACCAAGATATTGGAAGCTTTCAACATTCTCCACTGGTTGCCCGGCTGCTGTGAAACTGGAAGGAGTCACCGTGTTTACATCCAACGATTTGGTTTTGTTGACGTTGATGACTAAACCTGCCGAGGAGGAGCGCTCGGCAAGGTCGTTGAGCTTACTCTGCATATCAGAGCGCCGTTGCGCGAGGAGTGCAACGTCATCAGCCAATTCGAAGTCGTTTAGGTGCTCCATGGTTATAGGCTGCCATAACAGCCCGCGGTTTGGTTCACGGTCAATCACATCTACCAGAATCTCATCGATTACGATGAGGAACAGTAATGGTGATAGAATACAACCTTGCCTCACACCAGCTACGACCCGGATAGGGTCGGACAGGACCCCATTGTGCAGCACTCTACACGAAAAGGCCTCGTATTGTGCTTCGATGAGGCCGATGATTTTCTCAGGAACCCCCTTGCGTCTCAGGGCGCCCCACATATTCTCGTGTTTGAGACGGTCGAAAGCTTTTTCGTAGTCAATGAATACCAAGTAAAGGGACTCTTGGAATTCGTTGACCTGCTCCAGAATGATGCGGAGCATGACAATATGGTCCACACAGGATCTTCCGGCACGGAATCCGGCTTGCTGCCGCCGAAGAGTCGCATCGATCTTCTCCTGAATCCGGGCTAAGATAATTTTGCACAGAACTTTGAGAACGGTACACAGCAACATAATGCCTCGCCAGTTATCGCATACAGTCAGGTCACCCTTTTTGGGCACCTTCACTAAGATACTTTGCATCCAGTCGACCGGGAAAGTTGCGGTGTCCCAGATAATACGAAATAAACGATACAGTAGTTGAGCGGATGTCATGGGGTCAGCTTTGAGCATCTCGGCTGATATGCGGTCGACCCCTGGGGCTTTATTCGATTTCATCCTTTGGAAGGCTGTTTGAATCTCTAGCAGTGATGGAGCTTCGGTATTGACGCGTGATATACGTCGGATCCTAGGCAGATCATGCCGAGGTGGTGATGGCCTGGCTGCCACTTGAAAAAGTTGTTCGAAGTGCTCGAACCAGCGTTTCAGCTGGTCATTTGGGTCGGTCAATAACTGATCATACGCGTCTTTCACAGGCATCGTTGCATTCATCTTCACCCCGCTTAAGCGTCGTGAGATATCGTAGAGGAGGCTTTGGCTACTCTGGTTTTCGATCGCTCTATCGCGGCTTTGGCTTCTCTTCGCTCCTCTATCTTCCTCCAGGTCTCATCGGTGATCCATTGTTTTCTCTGGGTGCGTAGTTCGCCCAGATTGTTCTCGCTTGTGGGGATGATGGCATTCTTGATGGCGGTCCATTAGTCTTCCACGCTGCCACCTTCCGGAATATCTGCAGCACGCGTCTCCAGTTCTTCAATGAAGGACCGTTTTACCGTGGCATCTACTAGTCGGCGTGTGTTGAATCGTCGTCCATTTCTTTCCTCCTGCCGAAGAATCCGCGCAATGCGCAGGCGTATTTCGCCGATGAGGAGGTGATGATCAGACGCGATATCGGCACTACGTTAATTCCGTACATCAAGAAGGCTCCGTTTCCATTTTCGGCTGATGCAGATGTGGTCGATTTGATTTTCTGTAAAGCCGTCACGGGAGACCCACGTGACCCTGTGAACCGGTCGATGAGGGAAGAGCGATCCCCCGATCACCATGTCGTTATTACCACAAAATTCTGTGAACAGCTCTCCGTTTTCGCTCATTTCTCCGAGACCATGGCGTCCCATAATGCGCTCATGGTTCGAGTTGTCGGATCCGATCTTCGCATTGAAGTCGCCCAAACAGATCTTGATATCACCCTTCGGAATTCTATCTACGACGGCATTGAGTTGACTGTAGAAGTTCTCTTTGTCTTGCAGATCGGCAGCATCGGTTGGCGCATAACATTGGATTATAGTATGGCTTCCGACCCGTGTTCTTAATCTGGCAACGATTATCCTTTCACTTATAGGTTCCCACTTCATAAGCGCAGAGTGTGCCTGAGCGCTTAGTAGGGAGCCAACTCCGCGATGCCGGGGAGCGTGTTCACCTCGTAAACCAGAGTATAGCAGAACTTGTCCCGGCGGCGTTCTGTGGTCTCCAAAGTTTGGCCAACGGACTTCACTCAGTCCCAGGATCTCAAGCTTCATGCGGCGATCCTCATTGGTAAGTTATGCCAATTTACTCTGCTGGGATAGGGTTAAAACTTTCCATGTTTCTATTCGTGCCCGTTGTTTCGCACTAAGAGTCGTTGCCTTAGAATCAGTCCGTATTCTTTCATTATCGGCTTCTCGAACAAATTGACGCTTCTGGAACACTAGGTTTTTGGCCCAAGGTTCCCTATCCACCGGGATGGGGCTGCCATCTTAGGTATAGCTTCCGGGGAATAGCATTTCATACTCAGCCGCTGGATGCCAGAACAGACGCTGTTGGAGCCGCACCTCCTTGGTGGATAGACGCTCGATCAGTCGGGTCAAATTTGTTTAAAGTCCCACCCAACACCAGGACTAGGCTAGTGCGCTTTGAGCGGCACACGGTCGCTTTGATAGGGCCTGCTTGGGGACACATGCAGCTTTTTATAGAAGTTCAACAGAGCCCACTGTCGAATCCCACCACATTCTAGGCAGACCCCACAGGACGCACTCTAGCTGATGTCAGAAGGACAACACCCGAGCAGCACAAATTAGGTCGATATGGTTGCAGAAACTCATATATGACTGGATTTGGTCGTACATATGTCACAGTAACTCATTTATGACAAGCGTGCTGCTTGGGCAGTGCCCAGGCTGCACTACCAGCTAAGTACGCAATCCTTAGCTGGCGGTCAATTGTCATCGGAAGACCCGTGGAAGCGTGAGTGTTGGAACTTGTGAGGACCAGAGCTATGTTAGGCGCCCCTTCCCGGATGTCAACTCATTATTTCGCAGCCCGTTGTACAACATTGTTGCTTTCAAATCTTCTGGTGGGATAGACTAACGCAAAATGAAAAGAAATTATGACGTTTGAGCGGGTCGCATAGTGAACATAGGATTTACAAGGGAGCATATCTTAAAAGATTCGGGGAAGTTTTCGGAACAATTCACGCTTGAAATGTTGAAGCAACTTTTAGTGGAATTCATTGACAGATTCTCAGAAAATATTCTAAAGAAATTTTAAAGAATTGGAAAAACCCCAGATTGAAAGTACATTCAGGACTATCAAAAGGAACTTAAGGAGGATCTTCCGGAAGAATTCCAAAAGGAATACATGGAGGAACTCCTAGAAGAAGTTCCCGAGAAATCTATTGAGGAACTTCCGATGAAATTCCTAAAGGAATTCCTGAAGGAACATCCAGAGGAATTCCAGGAAGCACTTTTTTTTTGCAATTAATGAAGGAACTTCCGGAGAAATTCCTGGAGGAGCTACAGCAGGAATTCCTGTAGGAATTTCCTTGGAAAAATTCCAGAGGAATTCCTGGAGGAATTTTCTGGGGAATTTCTGGAGCAACTTCCGAGGGAATTCCGGGAATAACTACGGAGAAATTTACAAGGGAATTCCTGGAGGAACTGCCGGAGACATTTCTGGAGGAACTTGCAGAAAAATTCCTTGAGGAACTTCTGAAGGAATTTCTGGACAAATTTGAGGCGGATTTCCTGAACTTCCGGGGGGAACTTCCGGAGAAACCCGTAAGGGAACTTCCGGAGGAATTCCTGGAAGAACTTCCGGAAGTATTCCTGAAGGAATTTCCGGAAGAACTCCGGAAGGAATTTCCGCAGGAACTCTGGAAGAACATCTGGAGGAACTTCCGGTTGAATTCCGGGTGGAACTTTCGGAGGAATTACGGGAATAACTTTCGGAGGAATTCTGGGGGAAACTTGAACTTGGAACTTTGGAGGAACTCTGGGAGAAACTTCAGTTGGAATTCCGGGAGGAAGTTCCTGAGGCATTCCGGGAGAAACTTCCCCAGGAATTCCAGGAAGAACTTCCGGTTGAATTCCGGGTGGAGCTTCCGGAGCAATTCATGGAGGAACTTCCGGTGGAATTCCGGGAACAACTTCCTGGAGGTATTCCGGCAAGAACTTACGGAGAAATTGCGGGAAAAACTTGAACTTCAAACTTCGGGAGAATCCCGGGAGGCACTTCCAAAAGAATTCCGGGAAGAACTTCCGGAGGAATTACAGGAAGAACTTATGGAGGAATTCAGGGAGGAGCTTTCGGAGGAATTGCGGATAGAATTTCCGGAGGAATTCCAGAAGGAACTTCCGGAGGAATGCTTGGAGGAACTTGAACTTGGAACAATACAATTATATTTTCTGGAGAAACTTTCGGAGCAATTACTTCCGGAGGAATTCCGGGAGCAGTTTCCGGAGGAATTCAGGGAGGAAGTTCCGGATAAATTCTGGGAGGAACTTATGGAGGAATTCAGGGAAAGCTTCCGGATGAATTCCGCGAAGAGCTTTCGGAAAGAACATCCGGAGAAATTCCAGTAAGAACTTCCGTACAAATTCCGGAAGGAAATGCAGGAGGAATTCCAGAATAAACTTCCGGAGGATTTCCAGGAGAAACTTCCAGAGGAATTCCAGAAAGAAGTTACGGAGAAATTCCGGGAGGAGCATCCGGAGGAATTCCTGTATGGACTGTGAAAATCCGATTTCAATACAATTGAATCCACTTCACATTCAAATACAATTCCAACTCTAAACAGATTTCAATCGCATTCATCCTTCATCACTAAAATTTCAATCACATGCCATTCACGTTTCAATAAAATTCAATTCAATCCACAACCAATCTAATTTAAATCCCATTCCAATTCAATTCCAATCTAATTGCATTCCAATCCAATTCCATTCTAATTCAATTCATCCAATTCAGTATTCGTGAAAAAGCACCTAACACATCAGCATTTACAGAAAGAAAATGACTAAATATTACTTTTGTTGGAGTTTTGGTTGTACCAACAGTTCGTCAGACGGTTGTACAATCTGAATTGGTCGCACAAACTTGGGGGGTGGGGCCCCTAAAACGCATAACACAAGTCCATCGACATACTCTAAAGGAGAAGGAGAAAATCTATATTTTTCAGTTCTTCAAATACGAACGTTTTTCTAAGACAAAACACTTCAGAGTCGTATATCTTGCGAATTGACACAAAAATTATCAGAATGAAAAAGAATGCTGCACGAAAATTCTCATTTAAGAAGCTCTAATTGCTGGGGCACCGATGTTGACACATTTCCACTTGTTATGTACATCTGTTTTAATCGTTTAATTTTGAAGCATAATGAACCTACTTTCCCTCCATACTAGTAGATTTATCCAACTATTGATCGTGCCACAAACTTCCTCACTCGAATCCTCCTGACTTCCCCCGGCGTCGAGTCCACCAGTTCCGGTGAAAAAAACTTCCGCACTGATGGTGCTCCAACTACCGGGCGGCTATCGTAGGGGACGCTTTCGCGCATTGCGCTGACTTCGTCTTCGGGTTGCAAAGGTGGTCCGACAGTTCCGGTGGTGGATGACTTACGCACTGGCGGTGTCCTACATACCCGAAGCACTTCCTGTTCATTCTCAATGTATATCTATAGATTCGTGCCGAACCCACTTGATCTAGTACTACATTTGAGGTCGAGGTAGTAGTAGTAGTGCTAGAACAGAATGCTTCATGATTTGAATCTGAGCTAGTTGTAGTAGATGATAAGTTTCTTTTTAACTGAATTTATCAAATAAAATCATTCTCTGTTAACCACTAGAAACCGATAGGTTGTCCAATATTGTATTCCCCCCATTTGTTGAGCAATAAAAGTGAGTTTCCGACAATATAAAAGTTTTTCGTGATAAGAAGAAGTGACGCCTAGTGGGACATAGCAGCAACTCTTTGAGCTTTGCATATAGTGAAGTAGTGCGTTAGCCAATACCACCACCCCCGCAGAGCATAGGGCAACTTTACAGCCAATGCCCAATTTATTGCCCAGAGGAATTTCACCGGAAATCGCGAACCTGCCCCAACACTTCCTTCTCTAGTTGATCACTATTAAATATAATTAAAATCGGTCATTGCGTTCAAAAGTTATGAAAAAATGGTGTGCTGCACCATATAAGCTTGGTTGGTTGATTAAAAAGATATTTTAGTTACCAGATAAAGATTGTCACTTCGGTTCCATTTGTTCTGCTGTCCAAAACATGTGTGGTACCTAATTGTCAAATCGTATGTATTTTTCCTTCATTGACATTTAGATCCCCTATCCTCGCCTATCCTCGCGACAATGTTTATCTGGTAACTAAAATATCTTTTGTTGATTCTCTATTCAGCCTTTGCAAGCGCCATAATGTAGGAAATTTTTTATGTGTATCACACTAAGGTGAAACCAAACGATTGAATCAAGAAAGGCATCGTCACCGCTAGGTTGATCAATCTGGGATTTTTGCCTTTCTCGTACAACAAAGTTGTACCGAAAGGCTACCATTTCACTACGAATACGAACTTTTTATATAAGTCTCGGAGACCCAGTTATATACCAATCGACTCAGCTCGACGAGCCGAGCACATGTCTGTCTGTCCGTGTGTATGTATGTGTGTATGTGTGTCCACAGAAAAGTTAAGAAAAACATTAGACAACTTTTCATATAGTAATCCTTAACCGATTTTCTCGCAAGTTGCATTCGACAGAGGGCAAGTCCTAGTTGATCACTATTGAATTTGGTAACGATCGACCGTTGCGTTTAGAAGTTATTAAGAAAATGGTTCATCGAACTACATTAGCTCCATATAAGGTTGGTGTCTTGGTTAGGGATGAATATATACAAGTAAATACGAGTAAATACTCGATACTTTTGATTCGATACCAAGTACTTTTGGTATCGCGTATCGATACTTTGATATCCGATGCCAAGTTAGTATCGAATTAAAGTAGTTGAATCAATTGAGTACACTATTCAAAATTTATTATCTTTCCGGGACTCACGTGGTACATGATTCCTCACGCAGTCCCGCCACTTTTGTAAACCACAAGCGAGCTTTTTTCGAAGGTGTTGTACTTTTTACAACGGTACGCACCCCGAAAGGTTAAATCTAATAATCTTATATAGAAGCATTCGTATTTTTTTGTAAAAACCTTTTGAAAATTAGTATTTGAATCGAATGAATACTATCAAGTATTACACACATCTGACATTTTTTTTCAGCGAAACACTAATTTGCACTATTTGCAGTATATTATAGATGAAATTTACAAAAGCGAACTAACGCGGTAGTGGCTCGTTCGTGTTGTGTACCGCGAGCGATGATTTTTTCGTTAGTGTTGTAAGAAACACAACAGGGCGCGTGCTGAAGTGTTAATATCATGAATTTTGTTTGAATCGTTTAAAATGGTGGAAAGTAGATATGGCCGATCTTTAACTCAAAATCGAATTCCTCAAACTAGATAAATAATTATATATCAGATATCTCGATTAAAGCCATATATTGATTTTATGGTTTAAGGTTATAAAAGATGGTTGCATCTTGCACCATAAGCAACAATCGCAATTGTAACTTTTAATCCAATTGAGTTATTAACGAAAAAAATATATGAAGAGAAATCGATCAGTGCAGTTACAATTTAAAAAAATTAAGCCGAAGTAACTTTTTTTCTCATTTAAATTTTTTTTCGCATAAAATAAAGATTATCAACTTTTCACATACTCTCGAGATATGCGAATAAAAGTATCGACGAGCAAATAGTAATGCTTTTAATGTTCTATAGAACGGCTATTCAGTGTTCCATCCAACATGAATTATGGTTACAATAACAATAACAAAATAGCCGTATTTGAATTTTACTTAAAATTAATTAGTACTCATATGATACGAGTAGGTATCGATACTTTTGATTCGATATTTAGTGGTATCGATACTTTCATACGATTCTACTTGGAAGTAAAAGTATCGTTTCATCCCTAGTCTTGGTTAAATGCGAGAAAGGCAGTATCACTACTCGGTGAATTAAGTTGGGTTTTTATTATTTATAGCAGACTTATTCTGATCAGATTTAAAGCTGTAATTTGAAAGTTTACTAATTCTTTCATTTTAGTATTGGATCCCGGACGAACTTTTTTATCACGAATTCGTGAAGATATCTTCTCTACTCTTGTAATATATTGAATTAGTTGCAATATATTGAAATGTTGAAGGAAGGAGGAAAAGGCAAGAAGTTAGAAAGAAAAGGAAGAAGGGAGAACGGAGAAGGAAGCAGGAAGGAGGAAGAAGGAATATTGAAGCAGGAAAAAGAAAGAGGGAAGAACGAAGAAGTTATTAGGAAGAAAGAAGAAAGACGAATGGAAAAATGCAATGCAATATATTGAACTAGGAAGGAAAAAGGAATTAAAAAAGACGAAGGCAGGAAAAAGGAAAAAGGAAGATAAAAGGTGGAAACAAGGGGAAGGAAGAAGGAAGAAGAAAGAAAAACCCAGATTAATCCACCTAGCGGTGATGGTACCTTTCTCGCGCAGAAAGGTAATAAATGTAGCCTTTACGCTTACACCTTGATGATGTACAAGAAAGGCAAAACAGTTACACCACAGACAAACAGACGTAACAGCTAGCACAATTTGTTTTAAAATCCATCGCCCAGCTATTTTACCACCACCTAACGTGCATGTTGTACGAAACAAAATTTAGTACGACAATGTCAACAGAAGGTGCTAGTGTGAGGTGTCAAATACAAAGGTATACAATGCGCGCGCCCCTGGATGTGAAACTGGCAAGCAGTTGAATTTAAAACGACCGTTGAGCTCATGGTCTATGGGAATTTCCTCAGTGTTACGTCTGTTTGTCTGTGATTTAATGTTATGATAGAATATTTACACTAGTAGAAAGCAGATGGCGCTGACAAAAGTTTCTCGAAATTCCTATGTTCGAATTTTGACTTTCGGACAATTTCATAGTACTATGAAACTGCACGATGAGCATACTTACGCCTAAATGCGTGCAACACGAGCATCTTCGTAGTACGATAAAACTGTTGTTGGGAGCAAGCCACGGATAAACTTTAAAAATATTCATAGATGCAAGGCATTTTTATAACACATTATTGTTCTATGTGACTATGTCTCATCACCATTTTAATATTATCTTTTTTTTTTGCGATTCGCAATTATTATGAAATTCAATAGTGATCAACAGCGTTTTAGTCTCTGTCAGATGCAACTTGTTGCAAGAAAATCGGTTAAGAGTTACTATGTGAAAAATTGGCTAATGTTTTTTATAGCATTTTGTGCACACACATACACACACACTGGGTTGCGAAATGGTGAGTTGACATCTGGGAAGGAGCGACCTACACAGCTCTGGTCCTCACAAGTTCCAATCATACGCTTCCACGGGTCTTTCGATGACAATTGACCGCCAGCTAAGGGTTGCGTACTTAGCTGGTAGTGCAGCCTGGGCACTGTTGTCCTTCTGACATCAGCTAGAGTGAGTGGGTGCGACCAACGGAACCATCGTCCTCAACCCCTAATCCCAAGGCGTTAAGCGACCCGTGCCGAGGGGATGCATGGCCAGGGGGGGTGAAATAATGAGCTAGGCCTTTAACGGAGCCTGTGGGGTACCTGGGCACCCTCCACAGTAATTGTCCCTTACCGCGTCATGCTGGGCTCTGGCGTGGTGGACCTCTTTTCCCGAGCAACTCGTGGGACCAAAATGGAAAACCAAGTCAATTCTTCAATTAGTGGTAGTAGTGTAGGTGACAACCCCTTCGCAAGAGATGGGTTGTTCAGGTCTCCGCCTAGGAGGCCAGAGGCAATAGTCGGCAGCTCAGTGCGCAGCGCCAGCGTGGGTCACCTAACCATCTCCCAGAGTCCGCCGGTAGAGGTTATAGACGGCCCATGGCTTGTGAAGGCGATGAACCGCAAACGCGATGGGCTTTCGGCCTTCGAGGTGGCGACCGAACAGCTGGACACCATCATCGACTTTGCGTCATCGAAGCATAATATCAGTAAGGAACTCAAGAGAAGCTTGCTGAAACTTCGAAAGTCGATGCTGGACGCCAAGCTGGAGAGGGCGGTCGGGACGGCTAAGTGTAAACCCGTGAAATCCGTGGAGTCGAGGTCTACCCAGACTGAGGCCCAAGGATTCGTGGACTCGGGCAAGGTCCAATCGACCGAGGGCGTGCCAGCGAAGACGGTGGTGCCAAAGTCTACCCAGACTGAGGCTCAAGTATTTGCGGGCACGTCGGGGGCAACGGAGCAGACACAAAAACGAGGGAGACAGTCTCCAGGGGATGAGCTCCCTGGGGGCCGCTCCAAAACGCGGAGGGTCACTACCCCGAACAAGGGTAGTGGGACAACCTAGTTCGGAGGATGTGTAAAGATGAAGTTGGCTGGAACGCCGTTTTATAGGCTATCGCCCAAATCATCTCGGAGCTACCGTCGTGCGGGGCTTCTTTTGACTCCGGGGGCTACTTTGGATTTTTCATTTTTTTTTAAATAAACGGAAAAAATACCAAATTTGAAACAGAAAGTTGCCATCCAACTATCAACAAGGCACCCGATTGGTGATAATGACAATTTTATAGTAATTTTCGTTGTAATTCTTGTTTTAAAATGTCCAAAGTAGCCCCTGATTTGTCAAAAGAAGCCCCGCACGACGGTACACAGAAGGTGGCGCGTGGACTCAAGGATGGCTAATTCAGGCGCAAATAAGAGGTGGTTCAAGGGTTCGGAGTCGGCTTCATGGGTCATACCGGATGTCTGTTGAGCAGATTCCCCCTCCATTGCTTAGGAAGAAAAAAAACATACACACACACGGACAGACAGACATTTGTTCAGCTCGTCGAGCTGAATCGTTTGGTATATAACATTATGGGTCTCCGGAACTCTTATCAAAAGTTTGTTTTCGGAGTGAAATGATAGCCTTTCGGTACAACTTTGTTGTGCGAGAAAGGCAAAAAGGATTATGGAAAAAGGAAAAAGAAAGAAAGGAGAAAGAAGAAGAATAGAAAAAGAAGGATAGAGGAAAAGGGAGATGGAAGAAGGAATAAGAAAAAAGGACGAAGGAAGAATGTTGAAGGAAGGAGGAAAAGGCAAGAAGTAGGAAGGAAAAGGAAGAATGGAGAACGGAGAAAGAAGGAGGGAGAAGGAATATTGAAGCAGGAAAAAGAAAGAGGGAAGATCGTAGAAGTTATGAGGAAGAAAGAAGAAAGAGGAATGGAAAAGGAAGATGGACGAAGGAAGAAGGAAGAAAAAAAAAGTAAGTGGAACGAAGCAATAAAGAAGAAGGAACATGAAAAAAAAGAAAGCAGTAAGAGGAACATAAGAATAAAGAGAAATACACAAAGAAAAAATGAAATAAGAATTAATTTCTCACTTTTCAATACACATTTCTTATTACTCTTATTTCACATCCCACTTCTTACTTCTCAGTTCACAATTCTTACTTCGCAGTTCTCATTTCTCGTCTCTTGGTTCTCACTTCTTATTTCTCATTTCTTATTTTCAGTTACTATTTCCATGACTCAGTTCAAAGCTCTATGTTATCAGTTCTCAGCTCTTATTTCTCAGTTCTAAGTTCTCAGTTTTCAGTATTCAGATTTCTGATCCGAGTTCACAATTGTCAGTTCTCAGTTCCAGATCTTAGTTCTAAGTTCTCATTTCCCAGTTTTCAGTTTTCATTCTACTTCTTTAATTTTGAGTTTTCCGTTTTCAGTTCTTAGATCTCAGTTCTCAGTTGTAAGCTCTCAGCTCTCAGCTCACAGTTATCAGTTCTGAATTCTCAGTTTTAACTTCTCACTTCGCAATTCTCTGTCCTCACATAAATTCTCACTACTGACTTCTGACTGTTAATTGCGCATCCCGTTGCGTACTTCTCATTTTTTATATCCTCTATAATCACTTTCCACTTCTCAACTCGTATTTCTCACTTTTCACTTCTCACGCAATTATCACTATTGAAACTTTTCAATACTCATAATTCGAGTTAAATATTTTAACAATTCGGCCAAACATCATACCGCTAGGGTAACTTAATGAGGCTTGCATTAAGTTTACCGTAGCACAGTGGTAGTACACCCGTCTAGCGTACTGGAAGGTGTGGATTCGATGCCCACCGGGAGGCAGTAGATATTTTTGCATATTTCATAAATATTTTTCTCCTCAAATCACATGTTTTCGGTTTTCACTATAGTTTTCCACATAGTTACACTTAAAATGACGGCCAACATATATCAGAGGGGATACGCAATTCATCAAAACGTTGAACTTTGGAATAGTTATTTATGTTAATCTGTTTCCTGAAAATATTAACGCTGTCTAGGGACAAAAAGCCATTTGGCCCTTCTGGTCCATTCCTGTTGGGCCGTTGGGGGTATTTTTGTAATCCAGCATGTTTGGGGTGTATTTATTGGGGAAAGATGATGACCTATACCTTCGATACGCCAGCTAGTGAGGTATTTGTAAGTCCTGGATACTGAATACCTTCGGAAACAAGGGAGATGTCATCTAAGAACAGAGATAGTATCTCACCTTTATAAGTTTCGGGCATATTGAAGGTGTATCGATCGAACAGCAGTGGCTTGAGGGCACTGCCTTGAGGGTATTTGCGATGACTTGGTGCGCATTGGAAGTCGTTTTGTTATTGAGATTTAGAATGTTTTGATTTTCATACAGTCAGTCGTGGATAATCTTCATGTACCAATCTTGTGTACCAAACTTTCATTACAAACATTGTATTTTTCTAAATTAAGTGAAGCCATGGCGAAAGTGCATAATCTTTTAAAGTGGGCCAGATGATCATTGATAACTGATTGCAGATCAGTGATAGGTTAGTCCTCCGTTGGACTTAACGAGTAAAAGCATAGGATAGCCAATCCATAGATTTTCGGTACGGTCACGCTGGTTGTCGAAACCTCTTGACCCCCTTAATAGTATGACCTACCTAATGAACGACTCCTTATTTGAAAATAATTGGAAAATAATTAGTTAATAGCCAAATTCTGTGTATAATGCACAATAAAATTGATCCAAATAAAGACCCATATTTATGTTAACATCAATCAAGCCCCAAATCCCATTGAATCAGTGAAAATAATCATTTGCAGCGAAGCACGTCGCACACAGATGGTGAGCTTTCCACCCGAAAAAGCAGTGATTTGGTTCTACCTTCCGCCCGTTCGACTGGACCATTTTCTTTTCCGATCCAGGAAAAGGAAACATCTTGGTTCCCCACACTGCCTGCTGCCGTGCCATCCTTGTTCACACAGACAGGATTTTAATTATTCCGAATGAGAGGACTTTTTACTCGGAGGCATTCGACGATTCTTTTTTCTCCAGCTACGTTCTGTGACCGTAGCAGTTCTTGCCGAAGCTTATCCTCCATGAAGCGAGCGCAACCACTGACTGTTGTCACCTCGAGCGGAAGGACTATGGAATCAAGCGAGAGCAAAGGAAATGGGAAAAGAAGGGGACACCGACAAAGAATGAATGGTTGGCTGCGGTCACAGCGTGTGAGAATTTGGCATGTGGTTTGGTCTTTTTTGTGTAAAAGTGGGTATTTCGTTCTTAACCGAAAGCATAAGCGAATCTCTCTGTTTGTGGTCTGTCATCTATTTTTCGGGACTTTTGTGCGATTGTATTCTATGTGGGTTGATGTTTTGAGGAATGAGTTGTATAAAAGATCTTAAAGCTTTAATTTTCCATTTAGATATGCTATTGACAATCGACTTCAAAGAGTATGAAAGAGTTATGAAAAAATACAAAAAAATAAGTCTAAGACTAAGTCGAGTCAACTACGAAAAATTGAAATCGGCCTTATAGTTGAGGTCGAAAGGCGTAACTGTAAAGATTACAACGTAAATGAATTAAACAAAACTCGTCTTATGACAGGTGAAAAAAAAAACATTTTTCACTGCTTCCTCAATAAATTAAATATGATCGTTACTTTTCCCTATCGACTTCTGCTTTGCATTCGTTCAACCGAATGCGATTTGCTGATGCAAATTTCATTGCTCCGTCTAGACAAACTTCAATTTGCTCAATACACTTTCGCTCCTGTACACTCGATTTTTCCATTCATTTGTTCGTTGAAGCCAACTAGTGGGCCGAACTGAGTGCAGATTTCGAACTTTGTTCGCCCCCGCCTGCAAGATACAAATGGAAATTGAATTGTAAATGTTTGCTTTCGAAGCAAATGAAACAGCTCTGTCATGGAATAAATTGGTCCCACCAGCTTGATCGTTCCAATGCAATGCTCAGCAGTCAACGTTGCATTTAAATCTTGACCCTTTAACCCCTCGGGATTTGCACTATTGACAGAATTATAATACAGGAAAAAGATGAAGTTTTTTTTTTGTATTCATTTTGAAATGCCTCTCTTTGTCTGGGAACCCATAAAATATGGGTACTGTGAAAATGATAAATTTTCTATTTTTATTTATTTTATTATTAAATTTAAGGAATGTTCCAGTTTTTCCATAGGACCAAACAATGATCAATCAAAACTAATTAGTGTCCTTCTAACAAATATTCGTCAGTCAAATCTATTATCACAATAAGCATCTGTATCACGTTCTAGGAGAAGTATTCCTTCATGCTTAGGCTCTGTTTCGCTCCTTCGAATTTAGTTTCTGTGTTTGATTCGGAGTGCGATTCCACTAATTTAGTTTCACGTGACAGTATGATCAAATTTCACGGCTCCCAATAACACAATTCGCACACACAGCTCATGTTTTATTTGCATAAGGCACTCCTTTCAATCAGGCACACTCAATTATGTATTCATGATTTTCACTGAAATTCATTAGTTGGAACGAAAAGGATTCCTCGAAGTAAAGAAACACCAACACACGACTAATTAATAACGCATTATGTTTGTCTGGTGTGGGAGATTGGGACTGATTCTTAAATTGAAGGGCGATAATTTAATTTGAGATGAAAGAATATGGGAAAATTATTCATTCAACTTTAGTTTAGTCGGATTTGAGTCGGCTTTTTATGTTCAGTGAGATTATTACAACAACTGTTAAAAAAGTTTGTTTTAAAATGTGATGTTTCATCCTGAACCCTTCCGGCTAAAGCATGTAGGGTTAAATTATTGTAGAGCTTCATAACATTCAGTCTGCGGCGATGAATCCCTGAACGTTTGGAGTCCCGAGAATTTTTCAGGAATATGTTTTGAAATTCAATGAATGAAAATATCAATTTTTTTAGATTCTTCGGAATTTTCTCCAGATTTTTTATAACAACGTCATTAATTTTTTTTGCAATTTACTCTTGTTGATTTGCTTGTTTTCTCACATCTTTTATCTTTTTCGTTCCTTCAATAATGCCAATAATTCAAGACTAGCCTTTTTGGAATAAATACCTATCCTAACAAACAGTCAACGTTGACTGTTGAGGTATGGCTAGAGTTTGGGCAATCCAGTCCTATTCTTGTCGGTGTTCTAGATTCGAATCCCATTGCGGCCCTAATTTCTTTCATAAACGCACACTGAAAATTTTCGCCAAAAATGAGTGAGGCGTGAGAATGATGAAACGAAAAAAGAATTCCAACAAGTAGATATACGTTAGGGCCGTATTTTTTAGGGCGTGCTCTAGAGAAAAAAAAGAGCGAGTGAAAGATGTTTTTCGCCACAGACTGCCAAAAAAGATTCTCCTTCGGCAGGAAAGTTGTTTGTTTTTGTCTCACCAAAACGAAAAGTACAAACTCTGCAAATAATACATCAGAACAACAATATTCATGGTTGTTTTTACTTACGAAATTTCTGCAAAACTACTTTACTGACAATATGATAATTTCAACAACAGAATCGAATAGCTTCATGGCGAGTCATCCATCGTATCTCATAAGTCATAAGGACGAAATTATTTTTGTTAAGTCATACGATGCATGATTGAAAAAAACAATGAAGTTCTTTTGATAAAGCAGTGAATCAGTGTTGAAACATCAAACAAAACAGTTGTTTCAATCGTAACGGATTCTTCTGCGTGTATAGAAAACTTTTAAAAATTTCCACGAGGAATTTTCCGGAATTTTCACTAAATCTTTTCAGAATTTGAACATTTATTTTTTTAAATTTTCACGAAAAGCTGTTTTGTTTTAAGAATTTGAACGAATTTTTTTGATTTCAACGGGATATTTTTTGTTTTGCTCATAGGAAATTTTTCGGAAATTCTTCTTTGGCTGAAAATCATTCGACGGAAAGAAATTTCGTGCAAAACGGTTATAAATGAAGAACGGTTTGACCAAAAATTTAATTTGGCCGAAGCGAAAATCAGCTAGAAAAACCGTTGTTGTTGACTGTTGGATGCAATGGTCGTTTGACGGAATGAGTCAACAGGCCTAAAATGCCGTTTGGTCGAAATAATCGTTTGACAGAAAGGGCCATTTGGGCGAATGGATCATACGACTAAACCAGATGGCCATTTCGGCCAAATGACCTTTTCGGCAGACAGTATTTTCGGTCAAATGACCTATTTGGACAAACGACTTTTTTGACCAAATGACTAAACGATATTTTCGGTCGTATATCCATTTCGTTAAATGACATTTTTGGCCAGATGGATCTAATGATTTATATGACCCTTCCAGTCGTTTGTTCGAAAGTCATTCGGCGAAAAGCCATTTGTTCGGAAGTCGCTTGGCCGAATAACACAATGGCCCTTTCTGTCAAACGATTTTCTAAACCAAAGGAACTGTTTAACCGAGTGACATTTTCGACACTATGTACCTTTCAAACATAAGACATTTTTGGTGAAATATCTTTAGACTAGATGGACTTTGGCTAAATGGTTTGTTCGGTCAAATGCCATATTTGGCCAAACAACATTTGGCTTTCAGCCAAATGTCTTTCTGCCAAACGATTCTTCTTCGTTCAAAAATTCTATTTCATCGAGAAATTCTTTGGATTCCAAAGGAAATCCTAAAACATGGTAAGAAAGTTTAAAAAAACTGTTTGTCGGACAACTGTTTCTTTTGTATTTTGAGAATCTCTTAGACTCTTGTTCTCAAGCCCCAAGGTGGATCAACAACTCCTGGTCAATAGCTCATTAACATGAAACCCCTGAACTTTGTCGCAGGGCCGGCATGCTACTGGATAATTCGGAGGAGCTACGCGGAACAACGGGTGTACAAACTGCGGAATTATTTTATTGTAATTTTGCGATAATACAGCCAAGATACTAGCTTTTTTGGCACTAGAAGCTTGAGTATGTATTCAAACATATCCGTAACATATTCCAGATGACCAGGAAACATGGCCAGATGGTTTTGGGGCATCTTGGGTTATCCAAACTGTCCTTGAGTCCAGAACTTGCGATCTACTGCCACAGCAGTAGGTTTTCCATGTAAGCATTTAAAAAAAAATCGTTCGAGCGACTATAACGTTGTCGTAGTACAAACATGCTTTACACTCGACCGGCTACCTTCTACCAAAGCTGTGCCACTACCAACGAGCTGGGAACCGGCTTCATAGTGCTGGGCCAACGTGTGATTGGGTGGCAGCCAATCAACGCAAGGATGTGCAAGCTGAGGATAAAGGCCGTTTCTTCAGCTATAGCATCATCAACGTACCACTGCCCACGCGAAGGGAGACCCGACGACAAGAAGGAAGCGTTCTACGCACAGCTGGAGCAGACATACTATGGATGCCCAAGGGCAGTTCAAATTTCAAAAATGTTCGAAAATTCCAACTCCCATATGTCCATTAGCATCGTTTTGATAATATAGGAGTCCTGCCAAAATTTCAGGCAATTCGGTGGCCATTTAGGGGTGGCGCGAAGTCAATTTATGTTTATATGGAAATTTGTATGGGAAAAATTTAAAATTTATTCAAGTCTCCCTACAATTGTCAAATTGTGATGAATTCAAAGAAACATCCCCAACCTCCCTTTTTGGAATCTATATAAAAGGGACCCCCGAATAACACACTAGTTAAGAGTGGATTGAACGGTTCTATTAACAGAGTGAATATGAGATAAATGGCTAAAATGGTGTAATTAACCTCAACGTAGCAGTGAAAATATAAATCAGAATTAATGTGTTATTCACTGGTTGAACTCAAATAGATTCCAAAAATGGAGGTTGGGGATGTTTATTTGAATTCATCACGATTTAAGAGTTGTAGGGGTATTTGAATAAATTTTAAGTTTTTCCCAAATTCCAAATTTCCCAAATTTCCATATAAACATAAATTGATTTCGCGTCACCCCTAAATGGCCACCGAATTGCCTGAAATTTTGCCAGGACTCCTATATTATCAAAATGATGCTAATAGACATATGGGAGTTGGAATTTTCGAACATTTTTGAAATTTGAACTGCCCTAATGCTCCTAGGATTTGCGGACGATATCGATATTATCGGGATTGATCGCCGTACCGCGGAAGAGGCTTTTGTGCCTTTTAAAAGGGAAACAGCGAGGATTGGACTCACGATCAATACCAGCAAAACGAAGTATATGGTCGCTGACAATCAACGTGGGTTCATTAGTGGTGGTGGTAGCGAAATGGTACTGGACGGTGAAAAATTTGAAGTGGTAGAAGAATTTGTGTATATTGGAACATTAGTTTCGTGTAATAATGATGTTACCCGCGAGGTGAAAAGGCGTATTGCAGCTGCAAATAGGGCTTATTACGGACTTTGTAACCAGTATAAGTCCCGTAGTCTGCAAACGAAAACAAAACTCGCGCTGTATACTACTCTGATTCTTCCGGTTGCTTTATATGGACATGAAACATGGACGTTTAAGGAGGCTGATCGGAGAGCTTTCGGAGTGTTTGAGCCTAAGGTGCTGCGGACAATACTCGGTGGTAAACAGGAGAACGGTATCTGGCGGCGCTGCATGAATCACGAATTGTACCAGTTGTATAAAGGGCTGGATATTATTAAGCTTATTCAACTCAGCAGACTACGGTGGGCTGGTCACGTTATTCGTATACCGGAAGAACGTCAAGCGAAGATAATATTTAGTAGAGAACCCGAAAGAGGCTACAGGCTTCGTGGAAGGCCGCGTAAGGCTGCCAAACACCACAACATTATGCTCGAGTTTGGTTTCCGACGCGGTCGATCAACCATACACCAACTGACCCGAGTTACCAACGGAACAAGTCTGTCTCTAAAATCAACAATTACTTTTCAATCCGTTCACCACATTGCATTGCCCACTGCGGAACGTCAAAATCGTCATCGGCGACATGCATGCTCAGAAGGGAATCGAGGGAATGTATAGACCGGTCATCGGACCGGATAGTCTGCACACCGTATCGAATGAAATGGCCAACGATGCATAAACTTCGCAGCCTCCCGCGGAATGGTAGTCCAAAGCACCTTATTTCCCCGCAAAAATATTCACAAGGCCACATGGAGATCACTTAACCAAGAAACGGAAAACCAAATCGACCACGTTCTAATCGATGGTAAATTCTTCTCCGACATCACGAACGTCCGCACTTACCGCAGTGCGAATCTTGAATCCGACCACTACCTCGTTGCAGTATGCCTGCGCTCAAAACTCTCGACGGTATACAACACGCGTCGTAGTCGACCGCCGTGGTTTAACATTGGGCGGCTATAAAACGGTAGACTAGCCCAAAACTACGCGCAAAGGTGGCGGCAGCACTACGAAGAACATATGAATGGCGATGTGGCAAACGAAGATGGCGGTATGGTGATGAACCTGGGAGAACGCGCATACGACATAAATTCACCGGCTCCGGATCTCCAGGAAATCCAGGAGGAGATTGGCCGCTTGAAGAACAACAAAACCCCTGGGGTTGACCAACTACCAGGAGAGCTATTTGAACACGGTGGTGAGGCACTGCGTAATTACCATGGTTCTGGAGGATGAGGTTCTGCCGCAGGAATGGATGGAAGGTGTCGTGTGTTCCATCTACAAAAAGGGCGATAAGCTGTCCAAGTAACCATTAGCACTATATTACGCCAAACCGCCATATAAGGCCACTATACGGCTATTTAAAAACTTATAAGCATTAAAGTAGCACTATATGGCCGATTTGGCGTACTATAGTGCTTGTTGGTTACGTGGGTGGATTGTAGCAACAACCACGCAATCACATTGCTGAATGCCGCCTACAAGGTACTCTCCCAATGTAAGCAATGTAAGCCACCCATCACGAGTTTCTATCGGTGGTGACGAGGTGATTGAAGAATGCGTGTACTTGGGCTCACTGGTGACCGCCGATAACGATACCAGCAGAGAAATTCGGAGACGCATCATGGCAGGAAATCGTACGTACTTTGGACTCCGCAAAACGCTCCGATCGAATAGAGTTCGCCGCCGTACCAAACTGACTATCAACAAAACGCTTATTAGACCGGTAGTTCTCTACGGACACGAGACCTGGACGATGCTCGTGGAGGACCAACGACTGGGGGTTTTCGAAAGGAAAGTGCTGCGTACCATCTATGGTGGGGTGCAGATAGCGGACGGTACGTGGAGGAGGCGAATGAACCACGAGTTGTATCAACTGTTGGGAGAACCATCCATCGTTCACACCGCGAAAATCGAAGACTTCGGTGGGCCGGGTACATAGCCAGAATGCCGAACAGTAATCCGGTGAAAATGGTTCACGTCAACGATCCGACGAGAACAAGAAGGCGAGGTGTACAGCGGGCAAGGTATCGATCAGGTGGAGGACGATTTACGGACCGTCCGCAGACTGCGTGGTTGGCGAAGTGCAGCCATGGACCGAGCTGAATGGAGAAGACTTTTATGTATTGCACAGGCCACTCCGGCCTTAGTCTGGTAATAAATAAACAGTTTTGAGAACAGCTCTTTTAGTGGAATGTCTTTAACTGTCAAAAGACGAGTTTAATACCTTCCATTTAATTCCACCATGTTTTGTAATATTTGCAGATACGTATTTGACGTACGTACGAGACAAGTACGCGACACTGAAAACGGCATCACAGTTGAAGTCGAAATACTACTTACTTGGTACTTGATGGGCTACAGCTCTTCGATGAACCTACGCCGAATGGAGTATCCTTCTCCACTGGACTCGATCCTGGGCCAATCGCTTCCAGTCGCCCTGAACATTGAGCGCCCTCAGGTCCTCTTCAACTGCAAAAAGCCAACGTGTACGCGGCCTTCCACGAAGCCTGCGGCCTCTTCCGGGTTCTCTATTAAGTATTATCTTCGCTTGACGTTCTTCTGGCATACGAACAACGTGACCAGCCCACCGTAGTCTGCCGTGTTGAATAAGCTTAATAATATCCAGCCCTTTATACACCTGGTACAATTCGTGATTCATGCGGCACCGCCAGATACCGTTGTCCTGTTTACCGCCAAGTATTGTCCGCAGCACATTACGCTTAAGCACCTCGAAAGCTTTCCGATCAGCCTCCTTTAACATTCATGTTTCATGGCCGTATAAATCCACCGGAAGAATCAAAGTAGTACAGCGCGAGTTTTGTTTTCGTTTGCAGACTGCGGGACTTAAGCTGATAACGAAGTCCGTAATAAACCCTATTTGCAGCTGCAATACGCCTTTTCACCTCGCGGGTAACATCATTATCGCACGTCACTAATGTTCCAAGATACACAAATTCTTCTACCACTTCAAATTTTTCACCATCCAGCACAATTTCGCTACCACCACCACTAATAAACCCACGTTGATTGCCAGCGACCATGTACTTCGTTTTGCTGATATTGATCATTAGTTCAATCCTCGCTGTCTCCCTCTTAAAAGGCACAAAAGCCTCTTCCACAGCACGGCGATCAATCCCGATAATATCGATATCGTCCGCAAATCCCAGGAGCATTTGCGATTTTGTGATAAAGGTACCGCTTCTTTGCACACCCGCTCTCTTAATCGCTCCCTCGAGCGCTATATTGAACAGTAGATTCGAGAATGCATCACCCTGCTTTAATCCATCTAAGGTAACAAATGACGTCGATATTTCATCCGCAACCCTTACATTTGATTTCGATCCGTCCAACGTTATACGAATCAGCCGTATCAGTTTCGCCTGAAAACCATGTTCAAGCATAATTTGCCATAATTCATTCCGTTTCACTGAGTCGTACGCCGCCTTGAAATCAATAAACAGATGATGTGTCTGCAAGTTGTACTCCCGGAATTTATCAAGGATTTGTCTCAGGGTAAACATTTGATCCGTCGTTGATCGGCCCTCACGAAAACCTGCTTGGTATTCGCCGACGAAGGACTCTTCAAGCGGTCTCAATCTGTTGAACAGAATACGGGACATAATTTTGTACGCCGAATTAAGGAGAGTTATTCCTCGGTAATTGGCGCACTCCAGTCTGTGTCCTTTCTTAAAGAGAGGGCAAATGAGGCCGTCCAACCAGCTAGCAGGCATTTCCTCGTCTTCCATTATTTTCGACATAATATGGTGCAGAACTTCATAAAGCTGCTCACTGCCATGTTTGAGAAGTTCCGCCGGGAGCTGGTCCTTCCCCGCAGCCTTATTGTTCTTCAGCTCTTTAATAGCTTTTTTAACCTCATCTAGTGTAGGCGACTCCACATCTTGTACATCGTCGCTAATATTTATTCTGCTCACCGATGCACCGTCACTTCCACTATTCAACAAAGTTTCGAAGTGTTGCTTCTGTAGCCACTTCGGTTTTATCTGTCAGCAAATTCCCTTTTCGGTCGTTGCACATGACGGGACATAGCGCTGTCTTTCTCCGCACGCCATTGACAGACTCATAAAACCTCCGCATATCGTTCTGCTCCATTTTTTCCTGCGCCTCACTAATAACTTGTTCTTCATATTCTTTCTTCTTCCTGCCACAGTGGTTCCATTCCCATAGAAGGGCGGTCATAAATATAAATTTCGGAAATTATTCGGTAAACTGGTGTACTTTTAGTATTTTTCGGGTTAAACAGCCAATTTTTCATTTATTTGGTAGACTCAGTCATTATCATAATTTACGGAGCCGATTTCAGTATTATATGCAAAAATCCAACAAACAACGTTCAATTTTGTTCTTGATGAAGATGCGTGGGTGGGAATATGCTTGTTATTTTGAAAGTAGTAAACGAAAATAAACCTGATTAATCCACCTAGCGGTGGTAATGTCTTTCTAGTGCGTATGAAAAAATAGTATTTTTGCCATAACTTTTAGACCAATTGTGCGATTTGGCCAATTTTTATTAGAAAACAAAATGATATGATTCCACGTCGAATGCAACTTGTTCCGAACAAATCGGTTAAGTGTAGATCAACATTTGGCGTAACAGCCAAAATTTGTTCCTTCTGATCTTTGTCCACATATATAGCTAAATATGTAGACGAAGAATCAGAAGGAATCAATATTGGTTGTTACGCCCTTTCCAAATGTCCCCCAAACCCAAATCCGAATCAACGACAACGACGCTTTATGTTTATCAATAAAATCGCTTTACAGTTACTGTTCGGTTGGAGAAAAAAATTGCATCAAAAATATCCGTGAATTTTCCAAAAAGTTACTTGAACAGAAGATGTAAAATGGTTCTTTTCCTGCTGTTCTGTAAACTGAATGTGAATTTTTAAAAGCTAACGTAAAATCAAGAGAAGCCGAGTAGTGTTTTTGAAGATGGGCTTTGGCGACCGGATTGAGGACTACGAAGTGTATGAAATTTTAGGAAAAGGCGGATTCGCTAGTGTGTATCGGGCAAAATGCCTTTCAACCGGGTCCATGGTGGCGATAAAAATGATCGACAAAACATTGATGCAATCCTCGGGAATGGCTAATAGAGTTCGACAGGAAGTTAGTATTCACTCTCAGCTAAAACACCCGTCGATCTTAGAATTGTATACATTCTTCGAGGATGTCAATTTTGTTTATCTGGTGCTGGAGCTCGCCGAGAATGGTGAACTGCAACGGTATCTTCGAGAGACCAAGAAGACCTTCAACGAATACGAAGCCGCTTCCGTGTTGAGGCAAGTAGTCGATGGTCTTCTTTATCTCCATTCACATCATATTCTGCATCGCGACATGTCACTTGCCAATTTGCTTTTAACGAAACGAATGAATATTAAAATTTCGGACTTTGGTTTGGCCACCCAGCTGTCACGACCAGATGAGAAACATATGACACTTTGTGGGACCCCAAATTATATTTCGCCAGAAGTGGCCTCCCGTGCGTCGCATGGTCTTCCAGCCGATGATGTATGGGGGCTCGGATGTATGCTGTACACATTTTTGGTGGGGAAACCTCCTTTCGACACGGAAGGAGTGAAGTCCACTTTGACGAAGGTCGTGATATCCAACTACAGCATCCCTTCCTACATTTCTTCGGAGGCTAGAGACCTAATAGACCAATTGTTAAAAAAGAACCCTGTCGAACGGATTAAGCTAGACCAAGTGCTGCAACATCCGTTCATGAGAAAGGCAACAAGCTTTGAAAGCTATCGTGTCGGCGGTACACTTGCTTCCAACGATAGTGGAGTCGTCACAATGTCTAGCAGCGGGGGTTCTAATCGGTTGAACAACATTCCTTCAAGCTACGGGCACGATCGGCCACAACAGCCCATCGGACATCAAATGCCTCTGCGATTCCAACCGATCAGCGAGCATGAGTACGAATTCCAGGAAAGCATTTTGCCACAACAGCGATTTCAATCAACATCGCACAACAAGCCAACTTCGGATTTTTTCTCCGGTGTTAGCAACGATGTTCAAATAGTGGCACCAGCGTCGCAAGCGATTCAACATCACCTGAATCAGATCTCGCTGCTACAGCAGTTTAACAGCTTGGAGTTGATGGAGAAGTACAATATCAATAAAGCGGACATAGCCACTGTGGGACGATCGGCATCAGAGGGCAGCAATGGAATGTTTATGCAGGAGCACCAACATCAGATTCATCTTCAGCATCAACAACAACAGCAGGCTAATCCGTTATTGAATTCTAGACCCAAATCAGCTTCCATCTCAATGTTGTATCGTGTTCCTGGTAGTAGAAGCCCTTCTACTTTTAGTGATAAGGAAAATTATAATCATCAAAAGCTAGATGCTCTGGATCGGGAAACGCCTTTGAATCCGGGAGATTATTACTTTATCGAACATTTCCATTCAAAAGGAAATAACCATCAAGCCAACAACGTCAACTCGAAACAGAAAAGCCCCGCCAAATTCCCCAAAAAGCGTTTGGAAATCCCACCATTAGACACTGCTCGGCTACTTCCCAATCGACACAAGACGAAAAATGCTATCCTCAGCATCCGATCCAGTGGGGAAGTGGTGCTGGAGTTCATCAAATTCAAAACCCGTTACAAAGAGCATCGAGTGGTGGACGTTTGTCGCATATCGTCGGATGGTTTGCGCTTTGTGTTGTACCAACCGGATGGAGGAAAAGGCGTTCCTATAGAAGAGGAACCACCGGACTTACCGCCGGGAGGTGCCGACAGTATTTTCAGTTACGAAAATCTACCGGAGAAGCACTGGAAGAAGTATCAGTATGCGGCGCGGTTTGTCCAGATGGTGAAGGCCAAAACGCCGAAGATCACGTACTACAGCGAGAGAGCTAAGTGCCAACTGATGGAAACCCTGGAGGATTATGAAGCTTGTTTCTACAGTGGCACAAAAATTGTGAAATCACCTCAGGACGGCGTAAAGATGGTCGATTGCAATGGCACCACGATAAGAAAACTTGCTAATATGAGTTCTTCACAGAACGCGGAATATCAGCATTTTAATCAAACCATGGAACACTGTCTCAACATAGAACGAGCCCTATCCGCAATCCAAACCGGGAAAACGTTTCCGCTTATTATTGGTCGACGACCCGCCAATGCTGCTCCTTCATCTTCATTCTCTTCAACCAAAGAAAACCATCTGCTGTCCAATCTTTCCTCTCCAAACACGCCCCAGACACCACACCAAATGCCCTCCTTTGCCATGTCAACAAACTCCCACACATCGACGGGGAACGCGTTCAATCGAAGACCGGTCCTGTCGTCGAAGTCGGTACCCTCTAACTTCTCCAACGTTGCCACAAAAAAGTGTACCATCCCGGGCGTCGGCACGGCGGTCCAACTCTCGCAAGGTGTCGTCCAAGTCCAGTTCCTTGATGGTGCGACACTTTCGCTGATTCCGACCGAGCAGGGCGGCGGGGTAACCTTCTCCCCGGCGGCAGGCAGCCCCCTGCAGCACTACTCCAGTGCGGATGATGCCCTGCTTCCGTCAATCCTGCGGCAGAAAATCGATCACATGCCTGCGATCTTGCGCGAGCTGAATTCAGCTCCCGTGCCATCGATTCCGTTCAATTTCGTCGAAGGATCGCCACGGACACCGTTGAAGCGGTTTCTACGGTAATGAGTGGGAGTGGGAAACAGGAAGATTTGTTAAAGGGAACATAATCGAACTCAGTGTATAAGACAATAGCTCTCTACTAATTGCATTAGTGAAATCATGTTCTGAAAGCAGAAGAAAACTTGCATTATTTTCTAGGTGAACTGTACTGATGTAATTTATTATATATTTTTAATCGAATAAAATTTAAGATTATTAAAAATGTTGGTCTAGAAGTATAAGTGCCTAAAAATAAGTGAGTTTTTTTGTGCACATACATACACACATACACACGCACAGGCATATATCATCTGGTATCTAATGCTATGGATCTTCGGGCACCCTATAACAGTTCGTTTTTGAACGTATAGCTTCTACGTATACTTAGTATATGAGAAAGGCAAAAAGTTTAATATATCAATTTAAAGTTAAATATAATATATTTTCACATAAATTTTTCATAATCCACGATATACTATTTAATAATCTGCACACAGATAGCTCTTGAATGACAGCTAAAAATTTAAATATCTTCTCAGAGATGTCTGAGAATGGGAATCGGGGAGAAACAAACTTTTCAGTCTCATAAAGTTGACCATGATAAAGAAAACATAATACTCGTGTTGATCAATTTTGGTAATTTTTTACCATCGTTTATTTATTTCCAAGCTCAGTCGCAGACTGTGGTAACTGAAATGCCATTTAGGCAGCAGTCAGCAATAGGAATACACTTAAAGACTATTCAAAAAGAAATTGAAGCGGTACACGATTAAATTGAGCAGAAAATGTTATATCTGTTAAACAAACATAATTTTGCTATTTGTTTACCCTCAGCTTTCTCATGGACGGTTGCAGCTGAAATAGCCTTTATATGAAAGATAGAAGTGTAAATATTCACTCAGAGGATGTTTCTGGAGGGGATTTGAAGGGGAAATATACTTTCTTAGTGGATGCAGAAGATAAGAAAATTGAGTATAAAATTGTGTTTCCGTCAAAGAAACACAGTAAAGCTGTTTGTTTACCATTTGCTTGGTCGCAGATGGTCGCAGCAACATATTTTCGTAAAGAACGAAGATAACAAAATTTAGAAGAAAATTGTGTTTCCTTCGAATAAACATAGTAAAGATATTTGTTTATCTTTTGCTTGGTCGCAAACGGTTGCAGCTGAAATAGCCTTTAGATGACAGATTAGAGTGTAAATATTTACTCACAGGATGTTTCTGGAGGGGATTTGAAGGGGAAACATATTTTCGTAAAGGATAAATATTACAAAATTTAGAAGAAAATTGTGTTTACGTCGAAGAAACATAAAACAGTTATTTGTTTATCATTTGCTTGGTCGCAAACGGTGGCAGCTAAAATAGCCTTTAGATGTCAGATTAGAGTGTTAATATTTACTTAGAGGATGTTTCTGGAGGGGATTTGAAGGGGAAACATACTTTCTTGGAGGATGAAGATAACAGAATTTAGAAGAAAATTGTTTTTCCGTCGAAGAAACATAAAACAGTTATTTGTTTACCATTTGCTTGCTCGCGAATGGTCGCAGCTGAAATAGCCTTTAGATGATAGATAATAGTGTAAATATTTACTCAGAGAATGTTTCTGGAGGGGATCTGAAGGGGAAACATATTTTATTGGTGTATGATAATAATGAAATTCAGAAGAAAATTGCGAATCCGTTCATCAAACACAGTAGAATTTTTCGTTGACCATTTGCATGGTTGCAGACGGTCCCAGCTGAAATAGCATGTAGATGACAGATTAGAGTGTGGATATTTACTCAGAGGATATTTCAAGAGGGAATTCAAGGGTAAATCATAAGTTTCATGAGGTATGCCAACATTTTCACGTAGTTTATTTAACTGGATTATCTTAAATTCGAAGCCTTATACAGAGCATATTAGCTCAAATTCTATAAAAATGACGATTGCATCGATCTCTATTCGATCGGGTACCCGACACCAACATCCGGCTTCTGGCAACGTTCTTCTCGTCTGTCACTCTCTGATACTCCACATCGAACCAACCCGTCCTGGGTCGCCTCTGTGCAGTGCCTAAAACTTCTCGTGCTGTTGTGCTCACCGCTCCATGGATCGACTCTCATAGATCGTTGATGTTGTCGCTAACGTTGATTGCACTTATCCGTTCGTCGAGCTTCTGGCAGTACTCAGCCGATCCTCCTTCCGCCGACAATCGCTGGATATTGTAACGCATCGTTCGCCGTGATCTTTCGTTCGATACAGTTGACAACCGTGATCGAATTTTACTGACGACGAGGTAGTGATCAGAGTCAATGTTGGGACCTCTGAATGTCCGCACATCGATAACATCCGAGAAATGGCGCCCATCCACCAGAACATGCCCTATCTGGTTGCAAGTTTCACCATTTGGGTGTCTCCAGGTGTGCTTTCGGATATTCTTTCATGCAAAGTAGGTGCTACTGATGGCCATCCCTTTGGCAGCAGCAAAATTTACTAGCCGTAGGCCGTTGTCATTGGTAGCGGAGTGAAGGCTCTCCCTACCAATTATGGGACAGAAAAAGTCCTCTCTACCGACCTGAGCGTTAGCGTTTCCGGTCGAAATACGTACCTGCGAAGATTACAAAACGTGGTGGAATTAAATGGGAAGTACTAACTCGTATTATGACAGTTGACTTCTACAGTTGTTAACTTCGAGATTTCTAAGCCAAGTTTTGCTACCATTTTTGCATTCGTATATCATGAGGTTAGATGATCTGCCCAAGGAGGTCTAGATAATTTTCATTTCTACATTTCCTAGACCGAACAGAAAATCGAACCCAGCTGCCTATACCTTGGCCCTGAATTGCAGTCGTGCTTTACCACTAGGCGAAGAAACGCTCTCGTTAGCTACCTACATAAATTGCAATCAACTTCGAGCTAACGTGTGCCGCACTTAATGATTGTGGTTGAGTTAAAAAGGAACAAAACGATACCATAATTAGGATATTTCATTGCAATAATTGCCTTGTTAAACATACTTGATAGCTAGCACAAAATAAACAATCAGCTCGCACAACAGCAAGGGCGTAAAGCTTCCATCAAGAACGTTCACTTCTATGGCACAAAACAAACGAAAGTCCCATTGCATGTGCAGCTTTTGCATCTGATGTTTAGCCAGGCTACGGGGAGAAAGCACTTCGTCAGGAACGAAATGCAATTCTAATTTTCCATTTACAATGCATTTATCCTATTTGCTTAGGGCTGATGATACGATAGAAATGTCGTCGTACTGGAGAAGAAAATACCTAAAATGGTTTAGAAAATTTCCAACAATTCCATCTAGTCTTCCCGCTCCGGTCGGTGGTGGTTGGCGGCTGGCCGTATTTATGCACGGAATGCTATTCTGTTTGCATGCATGTCAGGGGAGGGTGATGTAATATGTGAACCGCACAATTGTTGAGTCAGTTTAACAATGACTTCATTGGCAAAATACCAATCTGTGTATCATTTCTAAGAGAAGAACTTATCCAAACAAATACAATTCACGATTATGGATCTTCAGTTTGGCTTTTTTTTAATTTTCTGTAATTCAGTAGAGAAACTTTGTGTGTTCTTTAAAAATGTGGTATTGGTAGTTGATTTGTGCGAAAAACGCCATGAATATTTCAAAAAATTAGGAACCCAACTGTTTAAGATTTTGGATAAGATTCCGGTTTTTGATCAACGTATGGACTGTCGAACTCTATTGTAACATCAATTTTAAAAGTAAGATGTTCTAATTCATGTTTTTTAATTACTTTTATGAAAGTTGAACTGTACAACTTCATCGTTGCCAGCCTGTAAAATGAAAACATAATCAACCGAAACTTGAATTCTAAAGCCCTTTTGAATAAATAGTTACAAAGTTCAGACCATTTCTTATATCAATTCATTTTAGTCCATTTTCCGCCATGTATGCTGTACTTTTGTGAATCCTCACACAGAATGTCCCATTTGTGGGGGGTGCGGCTTGACAGGATGAACAGAGGGAACTCCGAAGCATTTCAAGATAACGCCACCCCGTCACAGCATCAGCAGCAGCAGTTAGCAATGCATAGGAACTGCACTCCGATTCCGGCGACGACTCCGACACAGTGCAGACACAACATATGCACATCATCCTTCGATCTGGGTCCAAATGTGCACTCCATAGTGCTGGTGTTGCAGAAAGGGAGAAAATCGAATTGTGCAACGGGAGAAATTGTGGAAAATGAATTTCGCCCCGGAATAAGATCAGGTGCCTGGAATTGATGATGTGTAATGAAGAAAATTGAATTTCTCACTTTTGCGCTAACGATGCATTCGATCGCAAATGTTTGTAAGGAACGCTGTTGAAGGAGGAGATAGCGTTGTTGGGTATTGAGAATAAACAATGCTGTTTCACTATTATTGGTTTACTGTATGCTACTGTTATTGGTTTTGTTGACTCTGTATATATAAGATGGTAGATTTTGATTTCCTGCAAGTTAACAAATGTTGTAACTTTTCCAGTGAAGCAGACCGAGAAAAAATCTGCAGGAATTTCCAGACGAATTCCTGGTGAAATATCCGGAGAAATTTCTGGAGGAATATCCAAAGGAATTTCTGGAGGGATATCTGGACGAATTCCTGGTGGAATTTACGGACGAATTCCTGATGGAATATCCGGAAGAATTCCTGGAGGATTAACCAAAGGAACTCCTGGAATCCAGAGGAATTCTCGGAGAAATATCTGGAGAAATTCCTGGAGGAATATCCGGACGAATTCCTTGAGGAATATCCGGAGGAATACCTGAAGGAATATTCAGAGAAATTCCAGGAGGAATATTCTTAGGAACTCCTGGAGAAATATCCGGAGGAAATACTGGGGAAATATCAAGAGAAATTCCCGGAGGAGCGTGTGGAGGAATTCCTGGAGAAATATCCAAACGAATTTCTGGAGGAATATCAAAACGAATTCCTTGAGGAATATCCGAAGGAATTTCTGGAGGAATATCCAGAGGAATTCTTGGAGGAAGGTCCGGAGAAATTCCTAGAGGAATATCCTGAGGAATTTCTGGAGGAATATATGAACGAATTCTTGTAGGAATATCGAGAGGAAATCCTGGAGGAATATCCTGATGAATTTCTGGTGGAATATCCGGAAGCATTTCTGGATGAACATCCGCTCGAATTCCAGAAGGAATATTTGAAGCAACTCCTGGAGGAATATCCGGAAGAATTCTTGGAGGAATTTCCGAAAGAATTCTTGGAGAAATATTTTATTGGTCTCACTTGTTTGTATTCCTCTTATTTGTCTTGTTTATCTCATTTGTCTTATTTGTCTCGTCCCTTTCCTATATTTGATTTCAATTTATATACATATTTGGTGAATTATTGTTTGCAAATGTGAATGTGCTATTTCCTAGTGCCGTGTGCCACGCCGCTCCTTCCTTGCCGTGCGCCACGAAAAAATATGCTGTTTGCTGCTCTCCCTAAATGGTAATTTTTGTATGGAATTTGGAAAACTTGGTTGAAGTAAAAAGACTTTCCTTCAAAATTTTATGCGGCTGGATATACTTTTTAATATATCAAAATGATCGTAGAAAAATTTCAAAACTTTTGTCAGTTGGGTTTAGCACAATTCGGTTTCTTTATGACTCAAATCATTGGAGAGGTGTACTAAGAAGCAAAAATTTAATTTGTATTGTAGTTTTTGTACTGTGTAATATTTCAGTATTTAGAGCAAATTTGGAGAAAAGTAGGTCCACGAAATTTTCTAGGAACATTCCTTGGTAAATTCCAAAGAGATTGTTAGTGCGGATAAGCCATTCCGAGTTACAGTCATATTAGTTCGATAACAGCGCTCTACCGCGATAGAGCTTCCCTCAGACTCTTTAAAAAAACAAGTGTGCAAGCATTTGCCTGGAACTTGTATTCATGGAAAAAAATCAGATCTAGAAGAAGTTTATAACGGAAATCCACCCAACATGTCAATGCCGCCAGCTCTTGAAGTCCTTACGTATTATACTGGTTTGATGCAGATGTTCTAGGTTTTCCAAATTGTTCTAGAGTTCAGATAAAAAAAATAAAATTAACTGGATAATAGGTAGAGAGATAAAGGCGCTATTAACGTTAAAAATAATACACAATTTCGTGACGGTTCCCAATTTTGAAAAATTTCGAGCCTTCTTCTTAGACGTAGTTTACGTTAAGAAGTAAAAGGAATTAGTTTTTAAAATTCAACAACATGTAAAATTGCAGCTAATCCCATCTAAGTTGGTAAGTTCAGTGAAAGCAACACTGTCATGCTGAAGGAAAGAGATTGGATTGTAGTTGCGGTGAATACGGATACGAATACGAACTAGATTGTAAGTTACTTTTTATATATTCGGTTTTAATAATTATTACACTCAACCCTCTTTTTACGGTAGTATTTTTTTACGTATATATATATTTTTTTTTTGAGTATCAAATCCAGGCATATGAGTTGTTCTAAGATCTCCAAATTGCCCTTGAGTTTGAACCAAATGTTCTGCTGAATCTTCCATGATGTCCCCAGCCGCGGTATCAACCCAGCTATGTCCTCCGAGTGTTTTGTTTTTTCATTTGCGTCTGAAATCCAGACATTTGAGATGAAGAAAGTTCTCCAAATCGTCCTGGAGTTTGAATCAAATGGTCTGCCGAATCAACCACGGCTCCCATGATGCCGTGGTAACCACCCAATTATGTCCTCCGAGCATTTGTCGTTCGCTAGCGTCTGAAATGTAGGCATATGAGTTATTCTAAGATCACCAAATTATCCTGGAGTTTGAGTCATATGGTCTGCCGAATCAACCAAGGCTTCCATGATGTACCCAACCGCAGTATCAACCCAATCATGTCCTCCGAGTATTTTTCTTTCACTTGCGTCGTAGCGATAACAACCCAATTATGTCCTCCGAGTATTTGTCGTTCACGTTCAAAAGTTGGCATATGAGTTGTTCTAAAATTTCCTAATTTTCCTGGAGTTTGCATCAAACGGTCTGACGAATTAACGAAAGCTTTCATGATGTCCCCAACCGCAGTATCAACCCAATTATGCCCTCCGAGTATATTTCTTTCACTTGCGTCTCAAATCCAGATATAAGAGATGCTGTAAGATTTTCAAATCGTCCTGGAGTTTTAATTAAATGGCCTACCGAATCAACCAAGGCTTCCATGATGATGAATAATATCCTCCGAGTATTTGTCGTTCACTCGCGTCTCAAATGTAGGATATGAGTTGTTCTAAGATCTCCAAATTATCCTGAAATTTGTATCAAATAGTCTACCGGATCAACCAAGGCTTCCATGATGTCCCCAGCCGCGATATCAACCCAATTATGTTCTCCGAGTATTTTTCGTTCGCTCGCGTCTCAAATTTAGGCATATGAGTTGTTCTAAGATCGCTAAATTGTCCTGGAGTTTGAATCAAATAGTCTGCCGAATCAACCAAGGTTTCCATGATGTCCCCAGCCGCGGTATTAATCCATTTATATCCTTCGAGTATTTTTTTTTTCACTTGAGTCTCAAATCCAGGCATATACAAAACATATGCAAAGGCTCTGAGGACGCGGACTAGAGGACTGAGAACTATTTGTCCACACTCAAGTTCAATTTGGAAGGCCTGTGATTGGAATATTCTGCATCTCGTGTACAAAAAATGTACTTGGAGGATGCAATTGGTTGCATAACTGTGCTAGGGACATATGGCAGTTTGGAGAACCTGAATCATGTCATCTTCATGAATAAATTATGTGCATGCAGTCGGATGCAGACGGAGCAACTGTACCGTGCTAATAACACACGAAAGTTCTATGAGAAGTTGAACCGTTCACGTAAGGGCCACGTGCCACAGCCAGATATGTGTAAGGACTTAAACGGGAACCTTCTTACGAACGAGCGTGAGGTGATCCAAAGGTGGCGGCAGCACTACGAAGAGCACCTGAATGGCGATGTGGCAGACGAAGATGGCGGTATGGTGATGGACCTGGGGGAACGCGCGCAGGACATAATTCTACCGGCTCCGAATCTCCAAGAAATCCAGGAGGAGATTGGCCGGCTGAAGAACAACAAAGCCCCTGGGGTTGACCAACTACCAGGAGAGCTATTTAAACACGGTGGTGAGGCACTAGCTAGAGCGCTGCACTGGGTCATTACCAAGATTTGGGAGGAGGAAGTTTTGCCGCAGGAGTGGATGGAAGGTGTCGTGTGTCCCATCTACAAAAAGGGCGATAAGCTGGATTGTAGCAACTACCGCGCAATCACATTGCTGAACGCCGCCTACAAGGTACTCTCCCAAATTTTATGCCATCGACTAGCACCAATTGCAAGGGAGATCGTGGGGCAGTACCAGGCGGGTTTTATGGGCGAACGCTCCACCACGGACCAGGTGTTCGCCATTCGCCAAGTACTGCAGAAGCGCTGCGAATACAACGTGTCCACACATCATCTATTCATCGACTTCAAAGCCGCATATGATACAATCGATCGGGACCAGCTATGGCAGCTAATGCACGAAAACGGATTTCCGGATAAACTGACACGGTTGATCAAAGCGACGATGGATCGGGTGATGTGCGTAGTTCGAGTTTCAGGGACATTCTCGAGTCCCTTCGAAACCCGCAGAGGGTTACGGCAAGGTGATGGTCTTTCGTGTCTGCTCAACATCGCTTTGGAAGGGGTAATACGATGAGCAAGGATTAACACAGGTGGCACAATTTTCAATAAGTCCGTCCAGCTATTTGGCTTCGCCGACGACATAGATATTATGGCACGTAACTTTGAGAAGATGGAGGAAGCCTACATCAGACTGAAGAGGAAGCCAAGCGGATCGGACTAGTCATCAACACGTCGAAGACGAAGTACATGATAGTTGGCATCGGTGGTGATGAAATCGAGGTGGTAGAAGAATTTGTGTACTTGGGCTCACTGGTGACTGCCGAAAATGATACCAGCAGAGAAATTCGGAGACGCATAATGGCTGGAAATCGTGCATACTTTGGACTCCGCAAGACGCTCCGATCGAATAGAGTTCGCCGCCGTACCAAACTGACAATCTACAAAACGCTAATTAGACCGGTAGTCCTCTACGGACACGAGACCTGGACGATGCTCGTGGAGGACCAACGCGCACTCGGAGTTTTCGAAAGGAAAGTGCTGCGTACCATCTATGGTGGGGTGCAGATGGCGGACGGTACGTGGAGGAGGCGAATGAACCACGAGCTGCATCAGCTGCTGGGAGAACCATCCATCGTTCACACCGCGAAAATCGGACGACTGCGGTGGGCCGGGCACGTCGCCAGAATGTCGGACAATAACCCGGTGAAAATGGTTCTCGACAACGATCCGACGGGTACAAGAAGGCGAGGTGCGCAGCGGGCAAGGTGGATCGATCAGGTGGAAGATGACTTGCGGACCCTCCGTAGACTGCGTGGTTGGCGACGTGTAGCCATGGACCGAGCCGAATGGAGAAGACTCTTATATACCGCACAGGCCACTTCGGCCTTAGTCTGAATAAATGAATGAATGAATGCAGTCGGATGACATAATTGGGAACCGAGGTGAGACAGCCTAGGGCTGAAAGCCTCGGTTATAAAGATAAAAAAAAATTGGGAACACATCTTCATTGGGGACATAGTTCCAGGCGAGGTTGATTTGGTATACTATTTGGTTCCTACTCTATGGCAATTTGTAGGATCGCAAGTAAACTATAAATACTAGGAGAACACAATTGGGGTGATACCGTTGCTAAGGACATCATGCAAGTCGTTGTTCATTTGGTAAGTAATCTAAATACACTTAGTGGACATAATGGCGTTGATATCGTGGCTGGGGGCATGATGCAAGCCTTGTTTGATTCAGTAGACCATTTGATTCAATCTCTAGAACAATTGGAGATCTTACAATATGTTACATGGCAGAATTTAAGACATTGAGCATTGCACAAAACAATACGTGTGAAAGTATTGGTTTTAAAAATAGATTGCGAGAGTTCGGCTATGTGCCTGGTGATGGAAATTTGATCTTTTGATTTGATTTGAGCCTTCTCAGAGTTTTCTCATTGGAGTTTTGGAAATCTAACAATAGATTCTGTGTGGTTAAGTAACACAGAGTGCCTAACAAATAAAAAAAGGAAGAAAAAAAATAGTTTTTGCGCAGCTGTTCCACACCGCAGCTACCGCGAGGGAACGAAATCTATCCACTTTATGATTTATTCAAGGATGTTATCGATCATTTAGTAATTTACGTTCGATCATTTAGTAGTTTTTCAATAACTCATTCCAGAAGCTGAATTTCAAAATGTGTTGTATGGTGGACTTCTAGTGCGAAGGTTTTTCTACAACTCTACCTAATGGCTCGTTGTTGGAATTCAACTAATAACGAAGTTATAACGCAACTTGTAGTAACTTAAACTAAATGATTGGAATTTTGTTATCATTTAATCTAAGTTACTGTAACTAGCGTTATAACTCCGTTACTAGTGGAACGAACCATAAGGCAGAGTTGCAGAAAAACCTTCGCACTAGAAGTCCACCATACAACACATTTTGAAAATTCAGCTTCTGGAATGAGTTATTGACAAACTACTAAATGATCGAACGCGAATTACTAAATGATCGATAACATCGTTGGATTTATTTATGATAAAATGCAAAGAGTTTAGAAATAATTAATTTGCTCACTTATAACTTATTCATGTGTGTATGCTTTGAGCAATGTTTTTCTGCTTCAGAAATAGAAAGTATGCTTCAAACTTTAAATGACTAAAATCAAAAACATTACGTAACACCGCAAACGCCGTATTACAAGTTCATTTTAGTACATGATTTTATTTTGCTGTTCTAAAAATGTGCGTGTTGCGAACTGAGTCAGCAATGTTAATATTTATTGATCATCCTAATACAAACATCAAGGATGGCTTCTGAAGGTACGTGTTGAACAAATTGAAGTGTTTTTTAAGATTTTATTTGTGGAGCCATTAAAATATCAAGTCGTTTCATTAACCGAAACCCATACACTTTGCACGGATTTCAATTCAAAAGGAGTTCATTTTATTCGTATTTCATAAGCTTCTCATAATAAATAGTTGAGGAATGTGTCCCACCAGAAAAATAGAGACCCGTGTGAAGCATAACATGTAACAAACATGTTGGTTGGATTAGAATTGTATATTATAGTGGCTTTTTGCGCAAATGATGTGCTTAGTGTAAAAATTTCACTTGACTGCTAGTTTAAAAAACACATTAATAAAGTTTAAAAAAAAAAAAAAAAAAAAAAAAGTTGACTGCTACTGCTGTCCGAAGGCCTATTTAGAATGCATTCTTAGCACCGTAACTGATGTCCCAGTATCGCAACCGACGCTGTTTTTGCTTTCAATCCATTCTTTTCATAAAGTGTTGGTCCTGAAAAGAACCAATTTTCTTTAAACAATGTGCCATTCTAATCTCACACATTGCGGGGAAGTTCCACTTGGGTGTTGCTGTTGACGGCGAAAGTCAAACGATAATTCTCTTTTCGCTGGGACCGCTGCTACTGGCGTCATCTTGTGATAGTTGCTATGCGGCCCTCGTGTCCGCTTTTCGTGAAGCCTTGATTGAGCTGAGATATTAAACCCGAGTCCGTCAGTTGCACGATTTTAATGTCTGTATTTACGCGATTGTTTGGTTTACCGGTTCTTCACAATTCTTGGCGAAATCCAAATTTCCAGTAGTTTAGCCTATTGTCTATTGATAAGAAAATTATTTTGAGCTTTTTAGTGGAATGTCTTCACTTGTCATAAGACGAGTTTATACAATCCCATTGAATTCCACCACTTAATTGTATCTCGACAGATACGTATTTCGACCTCAACAGTAAGGCCGTCTTCAGTTTCTTGTACTTGACTCGAGCCGAGTCAAGTACAAGACACTGAAGACGGCCTTACTGTTGAGGTCGAAATACGTATCTGTCGAGATACAATTAAGTGGTGGAATTCAATGGGATTGTATAAACTCGTCTTATGACAAGTTATTGTCTATTGTTTTTAATAGTTAGGCAAAATCTTAAAGAGATCATTGATCGAATGAAACCAAAATCTCTCCTAAATCGGTTGGAAGGGCTGAGATATTAGCCAAAAGTTCCTAAACACTTTTCAGAGTAGCCATCGAGCAAGTAAGGCAGTGCGTGTTTTAGTCGTCGCGAAATAGTTAAGATGTCGAATCAGTCTTCGGGAAAATACGTTAGACACGCGTTGCTTTTCCGTTTTTGTTCCATCATGAATATGTCGTTGTTAAAAAAAATACACCCAGGTTTTTTTTTACACGGTTTGGTTTTGGTCGTTTAAGACCTTCAGTGACAAAGAAGCAACGAGTTAACCCCACCAAAAAATTCATAAAAATCAAAGAAATTTCAGGGGGTATTTAAAAAGCTGTAAAAGTTCAGGTTAACCGAGAAATTAATGAATTCCAACCGTGTAGAAAAAACCTGGGTGTAGTCGCTTACCAATGCGATTTCCAATATATTTCCTTCCCAACTAACATACGATTCCTTTCCAATGCGCTCATGGAGATGCAAAGGGCTCCGCGGTCTCTTGTAGCAATGAGTTTCGAAATAATTTTCCTCTCCTTATCTTAACTTCCGATTGGTGAGCTGCACATGATTTGTTGTTTCTCGGCGAACCACGACTAGCAACTGCGATGGGTAATGTCAATTAAGCTAAGCTAAACAAAAAGTTCCTGATCACTTTTCATAACGGTCTCAAATTTGAATCTGCAGAAACTTAGTACATATTTTCTGCTACTTTTGCGTTATTCATGAAAAACTTGTATTTTTTCGGTATAAAATTATTAACTGCTAATCTCTTAAAAGTGTATGAGAAATTCTAATGGTTTGTGGTTCAATAGAAACTGTGTTGAAAGATACATTCACCACTAGTCGACCCGGCAGACGTGCGTGTTGTGAACTGCCCATGCGAAATTTCGATACGAATATTTATTTTAGTTTTCCAGGTTTTACTTAACCCTACTCGTGATTTTTGCATCAGTAAAAAACAAACCGTCGAAACCGATAACGAACATATCTGCTGAAGGAATGAATAAAATCCATCCAGCCGTTTTCAAGTTATGTATACGAACACAGAAACTTTTGAAATAATTTCAATGGAAAACAAAATAATTATTTTTTACAGAAAGTTTTTTGAAATTTCAACGCGGTAGAATTTTTCAAAAATATTCATCGGCCCGTCGGCCACGTAGAACTCTTTGGAGTATTAACTAAAAGATTTAGGATTATCAATCGGGAAATTGTACGAAGAATTCACGGAAAATTCTTTGGATTTTCCACTTGAAATTCGAAATCCGAATTGAAAATTGTTCAGACTTCTACAAATTTAAACCGGGGTTGGGAGTCCACAAGGAGGTTCGACAATGACAAATTTTGATTTACGTGGTTTGTGGAAAGGCCCTGATATTTTTTCATAAGCCACGTCAAATTTCAATAGTGAACAATGAGACAGTATTTTCGGTTGAATGCAACAAAAGTATCAAGAAAATCGGTTTAGGGTAAGTCCCTGAAAACTGGCGAGACCTTTTGGGCACATATACACACATACATTACGTATATTAGTCGAAATGAGTTGATTGGTATATAACACTATGAGTCTTAGGATCGTCTATTTGAAGTTAATTTTTGGAGCGCCTTTACTCGTGCTTAGTGTACGAGAAGGGCACAAATCTGTATGAATTAAGATGCCTGCGGGGTGATGACTTTCGGGTTAGTGGGCTCGATCCACATACACATAGGGCAAGATTTTAAAAGATCCTCATTGTCCTGTTTTGCTCGTCGATTAAAAATATCATTTAGTTAGTGGAAAATATATTTATTTTTAAAGAAAATTTACTTTGATTCAAATTTTGTATTTTTACAATGATTGATTGCTGCTTCTGAATTATTCATGAAAAATTTTCCTTTGGAAAATTAAAGTTTTCGTTTTGATAATAACAATTGCTAGATTTTTTTATGTTTATGAGAAATTCAAATGCATCAATAGTACAGTTTCTGCTCGTGAATGTAATGTAAAACAATGTTGAAAGATATATTCATCATGTGTGAAATACTTTTAAAATAATTACAATGGGAAAACAAAAGAATTGCTTCAAGCATAGTACAACAAATAAAACTCCACATGTATGAACATCGGATAGTTATTTGTTCCACGTACTCCATTCGAAACAACAACCAGTCAGGGCGGCAAATCTGCTATCAATTAGCAACTTTTCTCTGCAGATATTAAAACATATACATTGAACAGTCATTGTTGCACTTCACCGATATGCGAGTCAATGTTTCCAATAACAATCCACAGTAAGTACCCCTCGTATGGAAAATCTATACATGTTTCAATGGGCACGTACACATTGCTCAAGATGCATTGTGTGTGACTTTGTTTCTGCTTGGCATGCCGGTTCTGCTCTGTCGATATTTTCCGGGAGCCAACTCTGTATGCTACACCTCCTCTAATAGTCACATGCCCGGCAGCAATGTGTGTTTTTGTACCACAGTCAGCGGTTCTCAGTTGTTGCCAAAGCAACTAGCGTAACCAGCTACCGGTGATATTGAATTGAGAAACACTGATCCATACTGTTCAGCGCCGGTTGGCTATCAGAGCCGTTCCCTGTCGATGGTAATGATGACGATGCAAGCTGGAAACAACCCATGATTGCAGTGAGTGCAATTTTGTTACCACAATTTCCCACAGACCTCTTCACTACAGTTCGACATAGTTTTCGCTGGAAGTTCACCCCCGCTCGAAGGCATATAACGGAGTAGAGCAGCCGATAGGATAAAAGGAAGTGAAAAGCTTCCATGGTACTTCACACAGTTCCGAGGTTATAAAGTTATAACTACTTACGAGCAAGTCTCTCTGTAATATTTATTGTATTAACGATCATTAATTACTCCATCCTTCGGTGCGCGAACGAGATGAAACTTGTGAACAAGTTTCTTGTTCCGATTATGATTGAAATTACATTTAGTTCGGTATTAGCGAGTGTATGCTTTTGTTGGACCTTGGAGAGTGCCAGGGTCGAGGTTTCTACTGGCATAGTTAAACATTAATTTGGAACAGCGGTTCTCAACCTTTTTCTTGAGAGGTACCCCTTCAAACTTATGCTTTCATTAAGATACCCCCTATTTTATGTTCGCTGTGAAAGGAGGCTTCCGAGCCTCTTGAAAGGAGGCTTCCGAGCCTCTTGAAAGGAGGCTTCCGAGCCTCTTGAAAGGAGGCTTCCGAGCCTCTTGAAAGGAGGCTTCCGAGCCTCTTGAAAGGAGGCTTCCGAGCCTCTTGAAAGGAGGCTTCTGAGCCTCTTGAAAGGAGGCTTCTGAGCCTCTTGAAAGGAGGCTTCCGAGCCTCTTGAAAGGAGGCTTCCGAGCCTCTTGAAAGGAGGCTTCCGAGCCTCTTGAAAGGAGGCTTCCGAGCCTCTTGAAAGGAGGCTTCTGAGCCTCGTGTAAGGAGGCCTCCGAGACTCATGAAAGGAGGCTTCTGAGCCTCTTGAAAGGAGGCTTCTGAGCCTCTTGAAAGGAGGCTTCTGAGCCTCTTGAAAGGAGGCTCTGAGCCTCTTGAAAGGAGGCTTCTGAGCCTCTTGAAGGAGGCTTCTGAGGCCTCTTGAAAGGAGGCTTCTGAGCCTCTTGAAAGGAGGCTTCCGAGCCTCTTGAAAGGAGGCTCGAGCCTCTTGAAAGGAGGCCTGAGCCTCTTGAAGGAGGCTTCTGAGCCTCTTGAAAGGAGGCTTGAGCCTCTTGAAAGGAGGCTTCTGAGCCTCTTGAAAGGAGGCTTCTGAGCCTCTTGAAAGGAGGCTTCCTGAGGCCTCTTGAAAGGAGGCCTGAGCCTCTTGAAAGGAGGCTTTGAGGCCTCTTGAAAGGAGGCTTCTGAGGCCTCTTGAAAGGAGGCTTCTGAGCCTCTTGAAAGGGAGGCTTCTGAGCCTCTTGAAAGGAGGCTTCTGAGCCTCTTGAAAGGAGGCTTTGAGCCTCTTGAAAGGAGGCTTCTGAGCCTCTTGAAAGGAGGCTTCTGAGCCTCTTGAAAGGAGGCTTCTGAGCCTCTTGAAAGGAGGCTCTGAGCCTCTTGAAGGAGGCTTCTGAGCCTCTTGAAAGGAGGCTTGAGCCTCTTGAAAGGAGGCTTCCTGAGCCTCTTGAAAGGAGGCTTCTGAGCCTCTTGAAAGGAGGCTTCTGAGCCTCTTGAAAGAAGGCCTGAGCCTCTTGAAAGAAGGCTTCTGAGCCTCTTGAAAGGAGGCTCTGAGCCTCTTGAAAGGAGGCTCTGAGCCTCTTGAAAGGAGGCTTCTGAGCCTCTTGAAAGGAGGCTTCTGAGCCTCTTGAAAGGAGGCCTGAGCCTCTTGAAAGGAGGCTTCTGAGCCTCTTGAAAGGAGGCTCTGAGCCTCTTGAAAGGAGGCTTCTGAGCCTCTTGAAAGGAGGCTTCTGAGCCTCTTGAAAGGAGGCCTGAGCCTCTTGAAAGGAGGCCTGAGCCTCTTGAAAGGAGGCTTCTGAGCCTCATGAAAGGAGGCTTCTGAGCCTCATGAAAGGAGGCTTCTGAGCCTCTTGAAAGGAGGCTCTGAGCCTCTTGAAAGGAGGCTTCCTGAGCCTCTTGAAAGGAGGCTTCTGAGCCTCTTGAAAGGAGGCTTCCGAGCCTCTTGAAAGGAGGCTTCCGAGCCTCTTGAAAGGAGGCTTCCGAGCCTCTTGAAAGGAGGCTTCCGAGCCTCTTGAAAGGAGGCTTCCGAGCCTCTTGAAAGGAGGCTTCCGAGCCTCTTGAAAGGAGTTATTTACGTTATTACGTTCAGTTATTACGTTATTACGTTATTAGTTATTACGTTCAGTTATTTCGGTAACAAAAGTACCGTCGTCGGGGGTGACAATGCGTCAAATGGGAGTGAGAATGGGTCACTGTTTCAACTACTTAGAATGCTTGTAGAATAGATTGGATGTATTTCAGGGCAATAAGACTAAAATATAAAAGACCTTTTTGAACGATTTTGCTGTACGACCTCCAGACTGCCGGTGAGAGCGATAACCCATTCGCACCTCCCAGACCCATTGTCACACCCGATGGCGGTAGCTGATATCTTGGTTGTAGCTCGAAGTTTTGATTTTATGCTATCCGACCAAGTTTTCTTTACGAAAACTAATTAATTATCTTTTTTCAAGGAGTATTTCCGTGACCTTCTTAAAAGTTTGTCAAGTGTAAACAACTGATGCACAAGGATGATTTATATGCAGCGTTCAGTAATGACCCTGACAGAGCTTTTGGTTCAAATTATGGCTCATAGATTGGGTACGCGTCTTCATATAAAAGATATCGTAACGGCATGCTGGTAATATTGGCAAAACGGAATTCGTTCATGACAAGGATGCTTCAATAGAGCCGAAATTCCACTTCTGGAATTTCCAACATTGGAACATAGAGTCATTGGGTAAAAAAGGGCAAGAGCAGATTGTACGCACCCTATAATTCAAGACTAATGGAGCATTGCAATTAGGAGATATTTTCCAGTGCATTCATATGTCTGGTTGTCATACCGAAAGAATGTAATCCACTAAAGAACAACAATTTTCCCAGTCAGTTTAGATTTCCTAGTTTATGGTTTGGATTTCAATGACATTGTAGCTGCCTGACTGGTTCTCTAATGATAGAATGGCCAACATGCAAACGAGACCAGTGGGACCCTTTGATGAATATTTAAGTGAATTAATTTTAGCACCGCCTTGTGCAGAACTCGGGCTTTCCTTCCATGCTTGCTCGTTTGCGTTCGTGTGTAGCTATCTGGCCGTAGTTAGGATCGTGTTTCCCAACATTCCACAGTGGAACACTTTGTTGTTATTTGGTGGCAACTCCGCACAACAACACGAGGAAGCAGGAAAAATAATGTTCAAGGGTAGCGAATCACCAGTGTCAAAGCCCGGTTCCGTCGCCACCATCAACATCGTTAGGCAAGATATGCAAATCGGTGCTTCTGTTGCTGTATTTAAGACGGGCAATAGATATTTACACACACACAGAGCGGGAGATGCAGAGCCTGGTGTGATAGTTGCTCCCCGGGATATTATTATTTGGCCAATGGTCTCAGACAGAATTTTACCGCTTCCGATGCTGACCAGCTGTAGGAGGAAAGCATGTTAGGAAAATGAGCGTGAAGTGAAAGGGTAAGTATGGCATGGAATGTGAATGGCGTTCTGAATAAAACATTTGCTCCGGCATGACTTAGCCGACCTTTGATAAATTTTAGGCTGTGGTGGTAAAGTTCTCTTTTCTCTTAATTATTATGTATGGCATTTTACATGATTCTGTTCTAATTTTATTCATTTTTCGTATGTCATTGCTCATTACAGAAGCAACGCATTTTAAAACTAAAATGAAATGGAATTAGATTTCTGCCTCCTACCCTAGTGGGCTTTGAATTTCAATCCCAGTCAGCGCCGTTAGCATTTTATATAAGACTAGCTGACCCGGCTTTGTCTCGCCAAAAATTTGTAAATTTTCTGATACAATTTTTTGCATCCACAATTTATCTAGAAAACAAATCGGTTTTTCAGAATGATCTCTCATTTTTTAACAACTTTGTTTAATATATATAGATGATCAAAATTTTAAAATTCCATGCAAATTGTACGAAAAACCATTTCATCGAAAAGATTGGGTTTTGATTTTAAAAGCATTCCAATTTCACTATAACGTTTTTCCTCGTCAAAAGAAGAAGAAAACGAATATAAATTAGCAAAAATTGGACTGTGTGTTGCGCGGTCGTATAAATGCCAACTTTGTTTTATACATATAGATGAAAAATCACCTGGACATGCATCCGATAGGGAGTAGGAGCATAGGTAGATACTAGCTCATATATTGGAGCGAGCACCTCTCGCATGACTGAAGCCAAATATATTTTCTCAAGGACAAATCCAGTTTTTAAATATTCCAAATTTTTCGATTTTTTAATTTTTAAATTTTTAAATTTTTAAATTTTTAAATTTTTGAATTTATAAATTTTTAAATTTTTAAATTTGTAATTTTTAAAATTTTTAAACTTTTAAATTTTCATACTTTCAAATTTTTAAATTTTTAAATAATTTTTAAATTTTTAAATTTTAAATTTTCAAACTTTTAAATTTTTAAATAATTTTTAAACATAATTTTTTTTAAATTTTTAAATTTTTAAATTTTTGAATTTTTAAATTTTTAAATTTTTAAATTCTTAAATTTTTAAATTAATAATTTTTTTTATTTTTAAATTTTTAAACAACTTTTAAATTTTAAAATTCTTGAAATTTTTCAATACTTAAAATTTTGAATTTTAAAATTCTAAAATTTTTAAATTTTTGAACTTTTGAAATTTTAAATTTTTAAATGTTTAAATGTTTAAATTTTTAAATGTTTAAAATTTTAAATTTTTAAAATTTTTAAATTTTTAAATTTTTATTTCTTTAAATTTTTGGAAATTTGAAGTTTTTAAATTTTTAGATTTTTAAATTATTAAATTTTTAAATATTTATATTTAAAAATTTTTAAATTTTTAAATTTTTAAATTTTTAAATTTTTAAATTTTTTAATTTTCAATTTTAAATTTTTAATTTCCAATTTTTAATTTTATTTTCCAATTTGTAATTTTTAAATTTCAAATTATAAACTTTAAATTTTAAATTTTAAATTTTAAATTTTAAATTTTAAATTTTAAATTTTTAAGTTTCAATTTTAAAATTTTAAATTTTAAATTTTAAATTTTTTAAATTAATAAATTATAAATTTATAAATTTTATAAATTTTAAAATATTTAAAATTTAAAATTTTAAAATTTTTTAATTTTAAAATTTTTGAATTTTAAATTTTTTTATTTTTAATTTTAAATTTCAAATTTTAAATTTTAAAATTTTAAATTTTAAATTTTAAATTTAAATTTTAAATTTTTAAATTTTAAATTTTAAATTTTTGAATTTTAAATTTTTAAATTTTTAAATCTCTAAATTTAAAAATTTTTAAATTTTTAAATTTTTTAAATTTTTAAATTGTTAAATTTTTGAATTTATAAATTTTTAAATTTTTAAATTTCTAATTTTTTAAATTTCTTAACTTTTAAATTTTCAAACTTTAAAATTTTTAAATTTTTAAATAATTTTTAAATTTTTTAATTTTAAATTTTCAAACTTTTAAATTTTTAAATAATTTTTAAATTTTAAATTTTTTAAATTTTTAAATTTTTAAGTTTTTAAATTTTTTAATTTATAATTTTTAAATTTTTAAATTTTTAAATTTTTAAATTTTTAAATTTTTAAATTTTTAAATTTTTAAATTTTTAAATTTTTAAATTTTTAAATTTTTAAATTTTTAAATTTTTAAATTTCTAAATTTTTAAATTTTTAAATTTTTAAATTTTTAAATTTTTAAATTTTTTATATTTTTAAATTGTTAAATTGTTAAATTTTTGAATTTATAAATTTTTAAATTTCTATTTTTTTAAATTTCTTAACTTTTAAATTTTCAAACCTTGAATTTTTAAATTTTTAAATAATTTTTTAATTTATAATTTTTAAATTTTTAAATTTTTAAATTTTTAAATTTTTAAATTTTTAAATTTTTAAATTTTTAAATTTTTAAATTTTTAAATTTTTAAATTTCTAAATTTAAAAATTTTTAAATTTTTAAATTTTTTAAATTTTTAAATTGTTAAATTTTTGAATTTATAAATTTTTAAATTTTTAAATTTCTAATTTTTTAAATTTCTTAACTTTTAAATTTTCAAACTTTAAAATTTTTAAATTTTTAAATAATTTTTAAATTTTTTAATTTTAAATTTTCAAACTTTTGAATTTTTAAATAATTTTTAAATTTTAAATTTTTTAAATTTTTAAATTTTTAAATCTTTAAAATTTTTAAATTTTTAAGTTTTTAAATTTTTTAATTTATAATTTTTAAATTTTTAAATTTTTAAATTTTTAAATTTTCAAATTTTTAAATTTTTAAATTTTTAAATTTTTAAATTTTAAATTTTTAAATTTTTAAATTTTTAAATTTTTAAATTTTTAAATTTTTAAATTTTTAAATTTTTAAATTTTTAAATTTTTAAATTGTTAAATTTTTGAATTTATAAATTTTTAAATTTCTAATTTTTTAAATTTTTTAACTTTTAAATTTTCAAACCTTAAAATTTTTAAATTTTTAAATAATTTTTAAATTTTTAAATTTTTAAATTTTTAAATTTTTAAATTTTTAAATTTTAAAATTTTAAAATTTTTAAATTTTTAAATTTTTAAATTTTTAAATTTTTAAATTTTTAAATTTTAAATTTTCAAATTTTAAAATTTTAAAATTTTTAAAATTTTAAATTTTTAAATTTTTAATTTTTTAATTTTTAAAATTTTTAAATTTTAAAATGTTTAAACTTTTAAATTTTAAAATTTTTAAATTCTTTTTTAAATTTTTAAATTTAAAATTTTTAAAATTTTTTAACTTTTAAAACTTTTAAACTTTCAAATTTTTAAGTTTTTAAATTTTTAAATTTTTAAATTTTTAAATTTTTTAAATTTTTAAATTTTTAAATTTTTAAATTTTTAAATTTTTAAATTTTTAAATTTTAAAATTTTAAAATTTTTAAAATTTTAAATTATTAAAGAAAATTAAATTTTTAAGTTTTTAAATTTCTAAATTTCTAGACAACTTTCAAATTTTAAAATTTTTAAATTCTTGAATTTTTGAATTTTAAAATTTTTAAATTTTTAAATTTTTAAATTTTTAAATACTTGAATTTTTGAATTTTTTAATTATAAAATTTTTAAATTTTTAAAATTTTGAATCTCAAAATTTTTAAATTTTTAAATTTTTAAACTTTTAAATTTTTAAATTTTTAAATCTTAAAATATTTTTACTTTTGAATTTTTGGAACTTTGAAATTTTTTAATATTTTAATTTTTAAACTCTGATTTTTTTTAAATTTTTAAATTTTTTAATTTTTAAATTTTTAAATTTTTAAATTTTTAAATTTTTAAATTTTTAAATTTTTAAATTTTTAAATTTTTAAATTTTAAATTTTTAAAGTTTTTAATTTTTAAATTTTTGAATTTTTATTTTTAGGTTTTTATTTTTCTTTTAATTTTTAAATTCCTAAATTTTTAAATTTTTAAATTTTTAAATTTTTAAATTTTTAAATTTTTAAATTTTTAAATTTTTAAATTTTTAAATTTTTAAATTTTTAATTTTTTAAATCTTTAAATTTTTAAATTTTCATGTTTTTAAATTTTTCAATTTTTAATACTTTTTTCCGAATATTTCTCCAGATTTTCTTCAGGAACTCCACTGAATATGCCTCCACGAGTTCCTCCTGATATTCTCCCAGGAATTCTAAAGGATATTCCTTCAGTTATTCCATCGAATATTCCTCCAGGAATTATTTTGGAAATTCCTCAGGAATTCGTCCTGATATTCCTACAGAAGTTCCTCCGAATAATCGTCTAGATATTCTTTCGGATATTCCACGGAGAGGTCCACCTGATATTCTCCCAGAAATTCTTCCGGATATTCTCCATGAATTCCTCCGGATATTTCCAAAGGTGTTACTTCAGATATTCCTCTTTTAATTACTTCAGAAATTCCTCCAGTAATTCTGCCAGATATTTCTCCATGAAATCCTCCAAATATTCCTCCATATATTAGGATATTCCTCCAGGAAGTCTTCAAGATATTCCTCCAGGAATTCCTCCAAAAATTCCTCTAGAAGGTTCTCTAAATATTCCTCCAGGAGTTTTTCCAGATATTCTTTCGGGAATTCTTCCTGATAATTTTCCTGGAGTTACTCCGGATATTCCTCCAGAAACATCTCCGGATATTCGTCCAGGAGTTCCTTCCGGCTATTCTTGCGGATATTCCTCTGTATATTCCTCCGGATATTTCACCAGAGATTCATCCAGATATTCATCCTAGAATTGCTTCGGATTTTCCTCCAGGAGTTTCTCCCGATTTTCTCACAGGAATTCCTTTGGATATTCCTCCAGAAATTTCTTAGGATTCGTCCAGATATTCCTTCCTAAATTCCTCCCTATATTGCTCCAGGAAATTCCTTCAAAAATTCCTCTGGATAATCCTCCAGGAATTTTTCCGGATATTTCTCTAGGATTTCTTCAAGATATTTCTCTGAATATTCATCCAGGAATTCTTCGAGATATTTATCCAAGAATTCCTTTGAAAATTCCTCCAGATATTCCTTCGAGTATTCCTCCAGGAACTTCTCCAGAACTTCCACTGAATTTTCGTCAGGAATTCCTCCAAACAATCATCCAAATGTTTCTCCGGATATTCGTCCAAGAATTCCTTCGGATATTCTCCTGATCTTCTTCCAGGAAATCCTTTGGATATTTCTCCAGGAATTCTTTCTGGTCGAATATACGGATGAATTCCTGATGGAATATCCGGAGGAATTCCTGGAGGAATATACGGGAGAATTCCTGCAGGAAAATTCGGAGGAATTCCTGGAGGAATATCAGGAAGAATTGTTGGAGAAATATCAAGAGAAATTCCTGAAAGAATATCTGGACACATTCCTGGGGGAATATCCGGTTGAATTCCAGGATGAATATCCGGAGGAACTCCTGCTAGAATACCCAGATGAGCTCTTGGAGAAATATCCAGAGGAACTCCTGGAGGAATATCCCGAGAAATTCCTGTTGGAATATCTGGACAAATTCCTGGAGGAATATCCGGGAGAATATTCAGAGAAATATACGGAGGAATTCCTGGAGGAATACGCGAAGGAATTCTTGGAGGAATATCTGGACAAATTCCTGGAGAAATATCTGGCAAATTTCTGAAAGAATATGCGGATGTATTTCTGGTTGAATATTCGCTCAAATTCCTGGAGGAATATCTGACGGAATTCCTGGAGGAATATCTTGACAAATTACTGGAAGAATATCGGAACGAATTCCTCGAGGAATATCTGGACGAATTAGTGGAGGAATATCCACAGAAACTCCTGGAAGAACTCTTGGAGGAATATCTAGAGTAATTCCTGGAGAAGTATCAGGAGAAGTTCCTGGAGTAATATCTGGACAAATTTCTGGAGGAATATCTAGTTGAATTACTTGAGGAATATCCGGAGGAATTTTTGGAGGAATATCTAGACGAATTCCTGAAGAAATATCCAGATGAATTTTGGGTGGAATTTCCGAAAGAATTCTTGGATGAATATCCGCTCGATTTCCTGGAGGAATGCCCCGAAAAACTCCTCGAGAAATATCTGGAGGAATATACGAAAGAATTCTTTGAGATTTTTTTTTCTTATTTGTCGTATTTGTTTGTGTTTGTCTTGTTTGTCTTATTTGTCTCGTCCCTTTCCTATATTTGTTTTTAATTTATATACATATTTGATGATTTCTTGTTTGCAAATGTAAATGCACTGTTTTCTAGTGTCACGCTTGATACAAAATAAATCGCTCTCATCGCTCCTTCCTTGTTTGTATGGAATTTGGAAAACTTAGTTGAAGTAAAAAGACTTCCCTTCCAAATTTTATGCGGTTGCATATAGGTACTTTTTATTGCATCAAAATGAAAATTTCAAAACTTTTGTCAGTTGGGTTTTGTAAAATTCTGTTTTTTATGCCTCAGATCATTGGAGAAGGGTACTAAGCAGCAAAAATTTCAGTTGTACAATAATTCAGTATTTACAACTTAATTCAAATTTGGAAAATAGTGGGTCCCCGAAATTTTCTAGGAACATTCCTTGATTAATTCCAAAGAGATTGTCAGCTGGGATAAGCGATATTCTTTCCCAATTCCGAGTTACAGACATTTTAGTTCGAAAACAACGCTCTACCGCGAGAGAGCTTCCCGCAAACCTTAATCCAAGAACACCACTTTATTGTCCCCCATAAATGTGTCTAATAAAACGCGCAGCGAGACGCGAGACAAGACATCCAACGTTTTTACACTCGTTAACTAGGATTTTAAAAATTTAATTAATCGCAAGCGAATTTAATCGAATGCTCGATAATCGTTATGTTTTACAGTTTGTAACAATTCAACATTATTTTGGTAAATTTCCCACTTTGTTTTATTTGTGCACAGTTTTTCCTCTGGGGTCAAATTCATTGAGCATTATTTGGGTACTGATCGCCTCACATTGTTTTTCTATAGTCTTCATATTGTTACAGCCGCCTCACCAGATACCACCTACCTCACACAGATGGATCGAAAAACTTTGCCTACACATGCCGAACAAGCTCCCAGGGAACAGCAAAGCAACATAATTGAAAAGTTTTTCTTTTTCATTTGGCATTTCCCAGTGTGGAAACATTACTCGTACATGGGCTGACATATTCCACATTCTCACCCATATAGCACCGCCGCAACCGGAGACGCAGCGGGAGAAATTGTTCAACACTTTCACAGTTTCCAATTGTTGGAAAGTTCCACCGAAAGCAAACTCTTCCCCGGTGATGATGTACGACTACCCAATAGTGAAGACAGTGTGGGACCCCGACCGTTGCAGATTCCGACCATTGCACCCCTGAGTGCGACCCTGTGCCCAATGAAACCCGGAGAAGGAAACTTCTTTTCGATTGATTTTCACTTTTCACCCTTTGCTTGTCGATTTGTTACATCGGGGTGGTGACTTTGTGACAAGTAATTTTCTCCACCGAGAGAGATAAATTGGAATCTTGAATTGAAATAATTGTACAACTGTGTCGACACTTGCCAGACGGGGCAGACTATATATGGACGACGAAGAGTGCGGATAAATTCGACGTCTGATCTGTCCTCCGAATGTAACATGAACGGAGATTATTATGGTTGACCGAATGAAGTTGTATATTAAAGCCAATCAGATAAATTAGTTTGATGATTTACCATTAATTTTAATGAGTTTAAGGAATCAACTAAGATTTTATAAAGGATGAATTTTGATAAGTTCCATATAAAAAAAGATTGCTAAAACTCTTACAATTGAATTGAATCCAAAATTTGAATTTTTATTTAAGACTGACAAAATATACAGTCTTGATAGAAATATAAAACTCATGATTTTTTTTAATAAACAATAAACCCGATTTACAGTGCATTAAGTTGGTTCCTTGAACTCAATGCATTCGTTGCTGAACAATATCTGTATAAAATCTACAGACTTGCAAATTCCCATCACTTCAAAAAGCAATCTAAGTTATGCAACTGAAAATTGCTATAGAGGCATTTATTTCTCACAACATTCTGAATAAGAAATTGATTTACCATAAGTTTCACCGATTACAAAAATTACCTCAGCAAATTTTCTCTGACAAAAAACATCTTTCATATTCCTGGCGTTCCGTAAATATTTGTGTTATTCCGCTACTGCATCCACCAAGAATCCAGATGATGCTGATTGTGTGCACAAGTCAATCTTCTTCGGTGCACAAAAGTCTGACAGCGGTATCAATCTTTGCGTTTTAGTGGCACCTGCGACGTTGATGAGAAAAATATGGAAAAGTTTTCGAATTGTGAGGACGAATTCGCTGCAGTTCGGTGCGGAGAAAAATAGGCAAAAGCTGATTCCATTGCAACTGCCCGGGTGGAGGAGGTGCATGTAATTGAAAATGATTACTGGAAGATGCAAAACTATTCAATAAACTATTTTTCACGCCGATGCAGTGATGGTTCAATATTTTTCACTGAGTTATGACAATGATTTTTTGCCTTTCTCGTATACATAGTATACGTAGATATGATCACATCAAACCGAACTTTTGATAGAAGATACCCATAGTGCTGGTGATGGTGATGTCTGTTTATGTGTATGTACAAAATTTTGTAGGCATACTTTTTGGAACAACTGACTGACGGCAGCTATCTGTAGATAGGAGAACAGGAGGAATGTCTACCGTCGCGCAAAATAAAACTAGTAGGCACATTCATCAAAATCATTAACAACAGAGGAGATAGACCTTATCAACTGAGTTTAGGTATCGTAGAGCAATTCACCACTAATGTGGTCGAGAGTAATATGCACAGCGCCCAAATACAGGAAGCCACCCATTAGATTAATTCCGTTTAACATACTCGCCGCAACTCCAATAGCAAAATTTTCTATTGTGCCTATTAAAAACGTTTTGGGAGTCCGTATCGCGAGACTCAAACTGAAAGTTTATTTAGCTTAGTTTATTTCAACAAGTTTAAATTGTCATTACTTACAGTAGTTTTCTTCTTGTGAATGATTGGGTTATGTAGTTAGGAATCCAACTATTAGAGGTTATGTAGTTAACTACGCGGAAAAGATGATGGCTAATGGAAGAAAAGTTAAAGGAATCAAACATTAGGTAATCATTTCCCTAAATTACAACCTAAATATGTTATTCTTACATCTATCTACGTAAACAGGTTAATAGTATTCGTCAATTTCATAAATTCAAACTTTATAACTATTGGAAAAACGAGAAATTATAACCGGAAACTTGTGCGATCCTTTTTCTACTCCTATGACGTTTGTTCAGTTTTTATTTATACACTCTAAGAAAACCCATCTCCGCTCAATCTGCATCTCGTCTTCGTTATCAAAAGGGTCTAGCTCATAACTATCGTAACAGCCTCGCCCGTAATGCCTCTCCTTTAATGAGCTTTACTATCTTCCAAAATATCCAGCAGTGCTACTTTGATCGTAGACCGTTGTACTATCCCGGAAGTAGTTTGAACATCCACCTTACGTATCTGGCCGTCGTTGCTTGGATACGTCTTTACCACTTTACCACGCAACCAGCCGTTCCTCACATGTTCGTCAACCATTACTACCAAGTCTCCTTCTTGAAGAGACCGAACTTCTCCGAACCATTTCGTCCGTCTGGCAATAGTGGGACGATAAGCTTGGATCCATCGTTTCCAAAATTGATTTAAAAGATGCTGCATCAGTTTCCAGTTAGTTCTAAACGACACACTTTCATCCACTGGAATTCTTGACGATGTATTCGATCCATCCGTGCTCAGAAGCAAGAAGCTGTTAGGTGTGATGACACATTGATCCGGTGAGTCCAAAGGCACGAACGTCAACGGACGAGAATTGACGATCATTTCCACTTCGGCGAGAAGGGTGACTAAATGTTCATCGTCCAGTCGGTCTTTGTGGGATAGGACCTTAAACGCTTCTTTAACTGATCGGACTTGTCGTTCCCACACTCCTCCCATGTGTGGGGCGGAGGGCGGGTTGAAAAACCATTCGGTGTCACTATTGGTGAATGTTCCTGCTACGTCACGGTTAATTGATTTTATCTCCTCTGCCAGGTCTCGAGCAGCTTTACACTATTGAAGGAGATTCTTCCTGGATCGCAATAACCTTTGCCGCAAGATGACATTCTCCAATTTAACTGCTGAATTTTATTCCCATGTTTTTGATTCTTACAAAATTTAATATTTAAATTATTGAAGTGACTGTTAACTTTCAACTAAGTTCATTCGAGTATATGCATTGAAGAAGTTTCGAAGCCTGTATTTGAAATTCTGCTGAGAATGAAGTTATTGTAAAGAACATGCTCAAAGGTTTCGGAAAAAACGAAATTTTGCAGGATAGTTCTCACATGCACAAAAATGAATTTTGAAAAAACTGAGAAAAATAAATGATTAATTCAAAAGCGAAACAGGACTAAGCGGGATTACGGTGAACTCATCCCAATTTATTTTTTACTCCAACTTTTTACATTGTACCTATCCATTGAAACAAACATTTTCATTCTTTTTTATCAATTATTTTTGCGACTACTATAAAAATACTAGGTATGATGTTTACATAAATTAATCGCTTTCAATACTGTGAACGTAAGCAATCTTTATACTGAAGTGCATCACATGTTTATAAATTTTATCATGCCATTTTTGAAGAGGAACAAGTTGCTTTCCTCTCTCATATCTCCCATATTTATCATACTAAAAATGAAAGAATGAAAAACAAAACAAATTGCTTTATAGTTTTGAAGATTGCATTCATCATTTTTTTTTGTTATTAATCGTTCTAAATATATTTTCCAAATTTATAACCAATAATATACGTAATAAATTACATTGTTCTTCGACAAAATCTGAGTTAACAACATACGTCTACCATTATGAACGCATACGCCGTCCGAACCATGAAAGCCGTCCTAATGTTTTAGGTTTTTAATAGTTTTTGAAGACATCGTCGCCTTCCTCGAATTTTACCAACAGTTATACATGATAATGGAACAAGAACCTTTCTGTTTGTTAAATATCAAAGGATATCTGTATTAAAAACAACTGCCGAACGAGAGCGCATTCAAAAGTTTTTTTTTTAATTCTTCTATTTTATATCCCCTTTTTTTTCTATTTGTGTTGGGTTCGCTTGATAAGACACATTTAAATTAAATAACTATTCAAGTTCAAGTTCCGTTTTCTCCCATACAAGCTCAACACATTGAGCAGGGCGAGATTTTTCAATAGGGTTTGCTTTAAATTAGAATGCCTAGGGTGTCCATTCCGAATAGAGCTTGCTGACGTTTGATCATCTTTCTCTTGTACGCGCACGAAATGGATAGGATTTGTTTTCATCGGGAAACGCTTCGGAAGCGTTTCCCGATGAAAACAAATCCTATCCCCACCGTGCGCGTGCAAGAGAAAGATGATTAACGTCAACAAGCTCTATATAGAATTTATAAAAAAAATTGGTTGGATCAAAGACGAATTGCAGAAAGAAAATATCTTGCTGGTTTTGACATTATATTCACGTTATTCATTATATCTTTGCATTATACCCACAATATTTGGATGATATTTGAATGTTATGATTCTTCTAACCAATATAGTATGTTTTAAACATAATTATGATTACAATGTACATTTGATATATTTATTACAATTTTAATTTCTAGCTTTCAAACTATTTCAATGAGAACAAGTGTAGGACGAATGGCCACTAATTAAATAAAAAAAAATCACCTGTTGCATTTTTAATTAAGTTCGTTGTACGAGAAAGGCAAAAAAAGTCAGAATACATATTCATATTATTCAAAACAATTATGTTGATATATGTGATACTGCCATCCGTTTTTTCGTCTTTCCAGAAATGAAGATGTCTATTTCTGAAGCACATTCCTCGATCTAAACCAGAACATTTCTTGAAGAGCTATTGGTTTGCTATCCCTGAAGGCACAATTCTGAAACTAGCAGGCGTTGATGAAAGGTCCTTTCTCATCCAGGACATGGAATTGAAACTTGGTGAGAGAATTCCATTATATATATTTACCAAATTACATTGAAACTATATGATTATATCCCATACAAAAAAAAACCATCAGGGCACCCGATTGAAGCGATTTGGATAGGAAGAGTGGAATCGCCAACTTCCTATTGTTAACATCTCGTGGATAAAGAGCGGGCTCTTCTCCCCATCTATTGGGTCAATCTGGAAAACGAGGGCTACATTATAATATTGTATGTACGAACTTTCTTCTGGAAGGAGATTCTCTATTCATCCCGTGGATTCGCATAAGCGTCTTTGCTTATTGAACCACCCCACCCATTTTTGGCCCTTCATACAGGAGTTTGATGAAATACAAACAATAGCATAATTATGATCAAATCGTTTGTCAGATATGGCCAGTGCTATCGGCAGGTGCCTTGCTACAATAGATGGTAGTATCATCATCATCATCATCATCATCATCATCATCATCATCATCATCATCATCATCATCATCATCATTTGCCAGGTCTCGAGCAGCTCCCTTAAAATGGGTGCCGTTATCACTAAAAATCTGTTGGGGGAACCTCGCCGTGGTACAAATCGACGTACTGCCATTATACACGACTCAGTTGTCATCGAATGAACGACCTCAAGGTGGACAGCACGCACCGAGAGGCACGTGAAAAGAGCTACCCATCGTTTGACCGCCGAACGACCTCTTTTTATAATAAGTGGACCAAAATAATCCAATCCAGTGAAGGTGAAAGGCCAAACGTATGGATGTACCCTAGGGTCAGGAAGTGCTGCCATTTTGGGTTCACGTGGTTTCGCCCGATAAACACGACACCAGGCACAAGTACGTATGACCTTGCCAACGACGGATCGCATTTTAGGAATATAATATCGTTGTCTAAGTTCATTTATAACTGTTTCCTTATTTGCATGACCAAATCGCTGATGAAAACGAAGAATCAGTATTGTTGTTACATGATTGTCTCTGTGAATGATGATTGGGTTACGAAAATCATATGCATAATACGCGGCTTTCTGATCAATTCTGCTTTCCATCCGTAGAATGCCGTGTTCGTCCAGATAAGGAGACATTTTTGCTAATGCACTTGATTTCTTCAACTGTCTCTTTGGCGTTTTTGAGTTATTGATCCCTATCTTCAAACTTGCAACTTCGACAGGAAATCCGTGTGATTGCACAGTCCGCCAAATGCTTCTTTCTGCCTGCTCGTAGTCTTTCTGTATCAACACGACTTTATGATATTTGCTTCTTGCCTCTGTTCCAACCTGACACTGATTGACGAAATGGTATAATAACGCTACATGCCTAACTAGGCTATTCCACGTCGAAAAACTGTTGAATCTGTCCGCCAATTGGTCATCAACGTTCAGATGAATGTTTACTTTTCTTAGTTCTTCATTCGTCATCGACAATTACGGATTCGGCACATTCCATTCATTCTCTGGCTGGTATAAAAATTCCAGGCCCGAAAACCAAACGTTGTCTGGTTCAAAGCAAGGTCCAGTACACCACTTGGTCCCCACATCAGCAATGTTTACTCCTGATTTCACCTTTTCCATTCTTCCACATCACTCTCGCTCAAAATCTTCGCTATTCGCAGAGCAACATACTGCCGATAGCGTCTTGGATCGCCTCGAAGCCATGAAAGAACTGTAGAAGAGTCAGTCCAGAATATTCGTTTGGTTATAGGTATCGTATGGTTCTCGATGATGGTTTTCATTAAACGTACTCCCAGTACTCCTGCATTCAACTCATTACGTGGTATGGACTGTGGTTTTAAAGGCGTAACTTTCGATTTAGCGGCTACTAACACGCAACGTAGCCTGCCCTGATCATTGATTCGAAAGTAAGCCACGGCACAGTAGGCCTGCTCACCAGCGTCAACAAAAACATGTAATTGTGTAGTGTTGTAGCTTTCAATTGATCGATTGGGGAAGTAACATCTTGATATACGCAGGTCAACCAATTTCGGGGTTAGAAGAATCCATCGTTGCCAATTCACAAAATCTCGATCGCATATGGGATCGTCCCAATGGATCCCGGATCGCCAGATGTCCTGGATGAGTATTTTGCGGTGGACTGTGAAGAATGTTATCAGCCCAAGAGGATCGAAAAAACTCATCACCACCCGGAGCACTTGGCGTTTGGTTGGTACAACCGTACCGGATACGAGAGCATTTAAATCGTCTCTGAGAAATACACTGAAGCTGAGACTATCTTCTGACGAATTCCAGGCGATTCCCAAAATGCGTTGTACTATAGCGTCCTTATCAATCGGGAGATTCTTCGTGGGCTCTTTGCTCAACTCTCCAAGCTGATCCAACACCGCCGCTGCCTTTGATTGCCAGTTTCTGATTTCGAATCCGGCCTTGGCATGGATGGTCCGAATTTGAATGGCCAATGTTAACAATTCTTCGATCGTGTCCCGGCTGTCCAAATAATCATCGACATATGTATTCTGTATGATGGCTTCGGTTGCCTCGGGAAACTTCGCCGCATGATCTAAAGCGTTCAGATTCTTTGTGTACTGTGCAGTGCTTGGGGAGCAGGTTGCTCCGAATGTAGCGACGTCCAACATATAAATTTCTGGAGTAGTCGGGTTACTTCCGTACAGGAACAACTGCGATTGACGATCAATATGTCTCATAGATAACTGCAAGAACATTTGTCGAATATCTCCGGTGATTGCATACAATCGTTGACGGAACCGAAACATTACTCCAAGAAGTGACACTAGCATATCAGGACCTTTCAATAATTTTGAGTTCAGTGAAACATCACCAACACGAGCCGCTGCATCCCAGACGATCCGTATTTTGTTTGGTTTTCGAGGGTTGCGGACAAGTCCCAGAGGTAAGAACCACATTCGTCTGCGGTCGAAACTATTCAATTCAGCTTCAGTTACCGTGTGAGCATATCCTCTAGCAAGAAACTCGTCTAGCAAATCATCGACCATTGTCTTTATATCGGGTTTTCTCATTAACTGTCGTTGCATACACTTAAATCGCTGGAGTGCCATAGGCTAGCTATCCGGGAAGTTAATGTCATCGCTCTTACTCTTACTCTTACTATCTCAACGGTGAAAAAATCCTTCACCATATCATGTAAGTTTTGATCCTCATTCAAGTGGCCACAAGCATGTACATGCAAGCGGTTGGGTCCATTCCGATTGACTTGACCCCCATAGATTGTCCAGCCAAGTCGTGTTTTTGTTGCCACTGGTTCTCCGATTTGTCCTTCTCGTCTCCCAAGAGGTACTGTCAGCTTCACGTTGTCCAATCCGATTAGTATTTGTTGGGTCCGCTCGTCACAAATGAGAAGAAGAGTGTTGTTTTCTGTGTTTTTGATTCCGATGTATTTATCGAATAAAATACTCCTACAAAGAACGAAACATTAGTGTTTGTTGGGTTAAATTAAGTTTCCTGTTACATTTAGTCTCTCCTTCTATTTTGCCTCCGTATCTAGTCCAAGGCGACACGTATATCTTCCAACCGTCCTTTAGTTTTAAGGTACAATAATAGATCAAAGTATTTCTTTTTTTATGAGAATTTCTTACCAATAAATGAAATCGAATCTAAACAAATCGATTATGTCTGTCCGAAACTGTGTGTGGGTTTGACCTAATATTAATATAATTAACTCATCATTATTCCATCAACGAGTTCATTCGAAAATTTCATACCTTAATTCTTTGGATAAATTCACAATAATATTATAATTTGATTTAGATTAGTAGTAGCAATTCACGATTAACCATCGAACTATAGCGCACATGCTTTCTCATGACAATTCTGTTGTTCCCGCCAATTGACATCTCTTGTCTGCTGTTATTCGCCACAGGGCCTATTTATCGCGGCGGCGCACGTCACAGTATTTGTGGGTATGCAGCAGAATAGCTTTCCACGGGTAGTCCAATTAAGTATGGAAAACGTCTGGTAAGTTCCTTATAATCCAGATTCTGTTTTGGTAGACCCAAATTGTTAACAGTGCGTACATCTGATAGTAGGTACTTTGCTTGATTGTTGAGCTTTGAAATATTTAACTCAACTCGGCGTGATGACTGTTCACCCCTGGTTATATTACTTGTCCATTGAAGGCACAAGGAACTGTCTTCTTCATCTAGTCCTAAATTATCAGCGATCTCAGATTCTAACAATGTTAGCTCGGATCCATCATCAAGAAATGCAAACACCGTTATGGATTTTCCTTTGGCCTCCAACGTTACTGGTAGAATCCTGAACAGGATCGAGCTATTCAAGTGACGATGTGTACTTACTGTGCTTGATACACATGTCTCAACATGGGGTGGATCGTCTGGTCGAGACTTACCAGGATCTAATAGGCGGTGATGCATTTCTTTGCAGCCATTATAGTCGCAAGACTGCTTTGTTCGGCATGACCATTTTCCGTGTCCGGCTAAACAGCGGTGGCACAGATTGTGATCTTCAACATGTTTCCAACGTTGATCGATAGGACATTCTTTGAATTTATGGCAGTCACGGATTTTGTGTCCATCCACTTGACAGAAACCACATGGTCGTGTGTCGTTTCTCGTTGGTCCTCGTACGTCATCCTTTTGTTCTTCGTCGGTAGAATGCGCATTGACGAACCCTTTTTCCTTTTTGATTCCTCGTTTGGTGATATCGGTGGAAACCGTTTCAGTCACTACTGATACTTGACATGCCGCGCTCTTGATTAGTGAAACGTAATCGCTGAAAGCTTTTAATGTTGCTGCCGGAATTCGTTGGGTATGTAAGCCCCACTCCAATCACAGGCTTGGTGGAAGCTTTCCAACCAATTCAGATAGAAGCATTGGGTTGGAAAGGTGGTCTTGAAGTTTTGCAATCTCGATATACGTTACGTGGTTCCTGACCTCTCTTCCGAACGTCACTAATGTGTCGAGTTTGTTAACATTGGGCGCTGGTGCGTTTCGAATTTTCAGCAGCAAACAATGAACTAGCTGCTCAAACCGTCCGCATTCTTCACGAAGAGTTGAAATTATTTCCGGAATAGCTTCTGGTAGAGTGAGAATACTCTGAACTTTCTCTCTCGCATTTCCAACCAAGCTTTTTTGTAGCCTTGCCAGATGTTCGTCCGGTTGGATTCCGCACATTTCAGTGGTGGATTCAAAGGCTTTAAAAAACATAGGCCATTCCAAAGGATCACCTGAGAATTGTGGTAAGTCTCTGGAAACAACATGTCTGGCGGCAAGTTGCTGAGCACTGATGAGACCTGGTTTAAAATTCGACGGTTGTGTTACACATATGTTCTGCCGGTATGGGCCCTGGTTACACGTACGTTCTTCAAATGGATTTTGAAGTGGAATCGGGTTCGACTGCTGCTGTTGGTACAATGGTCGATCATTCATTAGCATTGGGTTCATCAGCTGCATAGACGTTGGAATAGACAACGACGATGAGGCAGGGTTTGACTGCGGCTGGCTGAATCGTTCCTTAACTGGTGGAATAGCGTTGCTCGGCTGTGTAAACATTGAAATATGTGCCGTAGAAACAAAAGGATTATTGTTTGGCACGTTTGCAACAGGATTACAGGTCGACACGGTTTGGTGTGGAGCATGCTTTGTTTGCGCAATTGACAATTCCGCCTGCGTGGTGAGCTGCTGTACGTTATCCTCCCGTGTACATTGATCTGCGACTGCTCTTGAGGCTAATAATGCCGGAAAGGCATCTACCGAGAGCCGTTGACTTGATCGATGAGGGTAGAAGATGCCACATTTAACCCTGTCATTTGATGAGCGTAAATTTTGTTGCTGAACGATCCATCTTTGCGTTCCTTCCCGCTTAGTTCGACCACGACTAGATGCTAGCGAACTAGCTCGACTTCCTCCAAAATTTTCTTCTGCTTCGAGTTCGGCCTCTAGTTGGTGTTTCTCATTTAGATACTCCCTCTCTTTGTCAGCTTGCTCTTTCCGCAGTCGATCCTCTAATGCTTTGGTCTCGGCAAGCTGCTTCAACCGAAGTCGGGCGCTCGTCCCAGCGGTTTGACTCGATCCTGATTGCACAATTGAACCATATGAAGATGGTTTGGTGCAACTCGCACATCGCCATGAATGGTTACACACTGATGCTGTAACCCCAGCACAGCCATAGTGCCACCATTATTGGCTACATTCATCGCACGCGACCATGTCTTCCGCGTCGTCCGGCTTGATACATCCTCTACAACTGGAGATTCCTTGCATATTTATCGTCGTTACTTTTGAGTATATTGAAAACGTTTTGGGAGTCCGTATCGCGAGACTCAAACTGAAAGTTTATTTAGCTTAGTTAATTTCAACAAGTTTAAATTGTCATTACTTTCAGTAGTTTTCTTCTTGTGAATGATTGGGTAATGTCTTAGGAATCCAACTATTAGAGGTTATGTAGTTAACTACACGGAAAAGATGATGGCTAATGGAAGAAAAGCTAAAGGAATCCAACATTAGGTAATCATTTCCCTAAATTACAACCTAAATATGTTATTCTTACATCTATCTACGTAAACAGGTTATTAGTATTCGTCAATTTCATAAATTCAAACTTTATAACTATTGGAAAAACGAGAAATTATAACCGGAGACTTGTGCGATCGTTTTTCTACTCCTATGACGTTTGTTCAGTTTTTATTTATACACTCTAAGAAAACCCATCTCCGTTCAATCTGCATCTCGTCTTCGTTATCAAAAGGGTCTAGCTCATAACTATCGTAACAGTGCCGGAGTCCAACATTGAAGAATGTGGTTATGTTCGTTTCAGATCTTATATTGGAAGTATTGTTATTATTTGGGAAAAAATTAAAATAAACTTAGTTTGAGTTTTGTATTCCTTGTAACAAATACATAATTTCGCATTATATTTCGAGTGGAAAATTAGTAGGAATGTAATTGAAAAGCACGCGTTACGCGATTTTACGAGATTCATCAGCTGGTTGGAGCAGGATTGTAAGTAAACTATCCTAAAGTCATGTAGCGTCTCGCGCATTTGTGCGCCCTCATGCTGCATGGAAAGAGAAATTCGAAGTGCGGGAAATGTTTGACAGCTAAGTAACTGGAAAATAATTTAGCTCATGGGAGAGATTTCAAAATATCCCTCTACCCGAGAGCAGAAAAGCGGTTTTATCCGCAGCACCCAGGTTGGTCCTTGAATCTTTTTTTTTTATTTTTTTATTAATAAAAATTCAAAACTTTTTTTTTATTCTTGAACATTTTTTTAAAATGTATCATATTCAAACCGTAGCGTTGGATTTCTAAGCCAAATACAATCTAACAACAAAAGAAAATTTTTGCAACGTCTAGGGTAAATGATATATTTTGGACATGTATATATTTTGGACAAGCCTGAGCTGCTTCGATCAATTTTAGATAATGTGTAGGAATTTTTTTATCGAAAATATGATCATTGCATACTTTTACCTCAACTCTAGCGGCTCCTGATGAAAATTTACAAATCAACTATCATTTATCTTTAAAATTATCTAAAATGTAAAGCTTTCTACCAAAGTGCCTGCTGGACGCCAGTATGCAGTAGAACATGCATTATAGGACTCTTCGTAACATGCACCTGAAACACGTTTAAATTGGTTCAAACGGCAATCTTGAGGTTCTGCGGCCAAAGTTTGATTATAATTGAGATACTAACATATTCCAATCGCTTAACATGAACTTGAGACGGATGAAAAAGGAGTGACCAAAATGAAGTTATGTTTTTATGCATCAGACATTTATTGGTCACCCCATGTACAGTACATGGATGAACCATTAATTGCCAACTTTTAGGCTGTTTTCAATGATATCGATAAGATTGCGAAACAATGTTAATTTCTGGTTTAATCTATGTCAGTCAAGCAAATAAATGCATTTAAATGAATGTGGATACGTGAAGGTAAGTCATACCATTGAGATCTGTAGGTGGCCATTTTTAAATTAGGAGAAAATGACTCTGTCCAAAATATATGCATTTCCATGTCGAAATTATATATTTGATGTCCAAAAAGAAAATATTTCAGTTCGCAGTAGATCACAGTTTACACCTAGAAAACGTAATTTACTCAAAAATTGGGCAATGGAGACGCAAGACTAATCATAGGTTATGTATTTGGATGATCCTAGTGGTTTTCAATTGTTTTATACTATTTAATCTCGATATATTTTCTAATGAATGTCCTACGCTTGTCCAAGATACATCATTTACCCTATCTAAATCCCATCTAAAACAAATCCAATTCAGAGTCAAATCCTAATCGTATCCCAATCCAATCCAATAAAAATCCAAGTCTAAAACAAACCCAATCCAATACAGATCCTATCCAGATGCAATTTAAATCCAATCTAAAAAAAATATTCAAATCCAATCCAAATCTAATCTAAATCCAATTCCAATTTATTGTCCAATTATCCTACTTAAAAATCACTTTAATAAAGAATAAAAAAAAATCCATTTGAATTCCAATCCAAACTTAAATCCAATTCCATTCCAGCCCATATCCAAGCTTAATCAAATCCAGACCAATTCCAAATTTAATCTTATTCCAATTCAAATCCAATCGAAACTAAATCCAGTTCCAATACAAATACAATCCAAAATTAATTAAAATTCAATCCAATACAAATATAATACCAAATACAGTCAAAATCAAATTCATATCAAATCCAAATCAATCCAAATCTAATCCAAATCTCATTCAAATCCTATCCAAATCCAATCGAAATCTATTATTTATTTATTCAGACTAAGGCCGAAGTGGCCTGTGCGGTATATAAGAGTCTTCTCCATTCGGCTCGGTCCATGGCTACACGTCGCCAACCACGCAGTCCACGGAGGGTCCGCAAGTCATCTTCCACCTGATCGATCTACCTTGCCCGCTGCGCAGCTCGCCTTCTTGTGCCCGTCGGATCGTTGTCGAGAACCATTTTCACCGGGTTACTGTCCGACATTCTGGCTACGTGCCCGGCCCATCGCAGTCGTCCGATTTTCGCGGTGTGAACGATGGATGGTGCTCCCAACAGCTGATGCAATTCGTGGTTCATTCGCCTCCTCCACGTACCGTCCGCCATCTGCACCCCACCATAAATGGTACGCAGCACTTTCCTTTCGAAAACTCCGAGTGCGCGTTGGTCCTCCACGAGCATCGTCCAGGTCTCGTGTCCGTAGAGGACTACCGGTCTAATGAGCGTTTTGAAGATTGTCAGTTTGATACGGCGGCGAACTCTATTCGATCGGAGCGGAGTCCAAAGTACGTACGATTTCCAGCCACTATGCGTCTTCGAATTTCTCTGCTGGTATCATTTTCGGCAGTCACCAGTGAGCCCAAGTACACAAATTCTTCTACCACCTCGATTTCGTCACCACCAACGCAAACTCGCGGTGGGTGGCTCACATTGTCTTCTCTTGAGCCTCTTCGTATCATGTACTTCGTTTTCGACGTGTTGATGACTAGTCCGATCCGCTTAGCTTCCCTCTTCAGTCTGATGTAGGCTTCCTCCACCTTCTCAAAGTTACGTGCCATAATATCTATGTCGTCGGCGAAACCAAATAGCTGGACGGACTTATTGAAAATTGTACCACTCGTGTTAATCCCTGCTCTTCGTATTACCCCTTCCAAAGCGATGTTGAATAGCAAACACGAAAGACCATCACCTTGCTGTAACCCTCTGCGGGTTTCGAAGGGACTCGAGAATGCCCCTGAAACTCGAACTACGCACATCACCCGATCCATCGTCGCTTTGATCAACCGTGTCAGTTTATCCGGAAATCCGTTTTCGTGCATTAGCTGGCATAGCTGATCCCGATCGATTGTATCATATGCGGCTTTGAAGTCGATGAATAGATTATGTGTGGACACGTTGTATTCGCGGCATTTCTGCAGTACTTGGCGAATGGCGAACACCTGGTCCGAACACCTACAATCCAGCTTATCGCCCTTTTTGTAGATGGGACACACGACACCTTCCATCCACTCCTGCGGCAAAAATTCCTCCTCCCAAATCTTGGTAATGACCCAGTGCAGCGCTCTAGCCAGTGCCTCACCACCGTGTTTAAATAGCTCTCCTGGTAGTTGGTCAACCCCAGGGGCTTTGTTGTTTTTCAGCCGGCCGATCTCCTCCTGTATTTCCTGGAGATTCGGAGCCGGAAGTCACATGTCCTGCGCGCGTGCTCCTAGGTTCATTACTCCTTACACAAATCAGGCTATGGCACGTGGCCCTTACGTGAGCGGTTCAACTTCTCATAGAACTTTCGTGTGTTATTAGCGCGGTACAGTTGCTCCGTCTCTTCACGGTCTCGATCTTCCTGCTGGCGCTTTTTCCTCCGGAAAATCGATTTTTGTCTGTTCCGCGCCTCGTTTGCCCTCGTGCGGTGTTGCAGCAATCTCGCCCATGCTGCATTCTTCTCGTCTACTAACTGCTCACATTCGCCGTCGTACCAGTCGTTTCTCTTATCCGGAGGCACCGTGCCTAGTGCAGCGGTTGCGGTGCTACCAATGGCGGATCGAATATCTCTCCAGCCATCTTCAAGAGACGCTGCGCCTAGCTGCTCTTCCGTTGGGAGTGCCACTTCCAGATGCTGAGCGTATTCTTGGGCTAGTCTACCGTCTTGTAGCCGCCCAATATTAAGCCGCGGCGTCCGACTTCGACGCGTGTTGTACACCGTCGAGAGTTTTGAGCGCAGACATACTGCAACGAGGTAGTTGTCGAATTCAATATTCGCACTGCGGTAAGTGCGGACGTTCGTGATGTCGGAGAAGAATTTACCGTCGATTAGAACGTGGTCGATTTGGTTTTCAGTTTCTTGGTTAGGTGATCTCCATGTGGCCTTGTGGATATTCTTGCGGGGAAAGGAGGTGCTTCGGACTACCATTCCGCGGGAGGCTGCGAAGTTTATGCATCGTTGGCCGTTGTCATTCGATACGGTGTGCAGACTATCCGGTCCGATGACTGGTCTATACATTTCCTCCCTTCCTACCTGTGCGTTCATGTCGCCGATGACGATTTTGACGTCCCGCAGTGGGCATCCATCGTATGTCTGCTCCAGCTGTGCATAGAACGCTTCTTCCTCGTCGTCGGGTCTGTGCACGTGTGGGCAGTGCACGTTGATGATGCTATAGTTGAAGAAACGGCCTTTAATCGTCCCAGTCAACATTTTGGTACCTATATCTCTTGATATAGGTTATTATATAAGAACCAACTTAATCGTATATAATGCACAGATTGGCTATAAGGTACCCCGGGGCAAGTGAAAATTCGGGGTAAGTGGGTACTATGACTGCAGATGAATCGATGAACGTTTTCGATGGTAACAATGTTCTAGGAAGATGAAGCAGAACTATCAACGATTTCACCCGACACAAAAATATTTGGAATCAAAACGATTTAAGGCACCATACTAATGCTATTGCTTGATCATGACTTTAAACTACCGGGAACATCTATTACTTTCATTTTTTTTCAATGGATTTCAAACTAAATAGTCATTTCAAAATTTATCATGGATGTGGAAAGTGAATGTTTTGAGCAATTAAATAATTGTGTGACATCGAAAATGATTTGAAATTTTTATTTAAAGCCAAAATCTGCAATGTTCATTTGCCCTTGAGTTTTAACAAGCAAGTGGGACCTATTTGAACAACATTTCCGAAAAGCTATTTTAACTGTTTTTAGATGGTTGTCTAGTGAGAAATAACTTCGTCCTTCATATGTCATATGGATCTGAATCAGTTACAGTTTGATTTTGATGTTAAAAAGTATTGTACAGTTAACTACCAAATGTGTATTTTGCATTCTGTAAATTATCTCCCGCATGAAGAAGAGCAATGGCTCTAACTATGATGTGATATTCTTCCGTTTACAATGCAAATAATCTATTTTTTTCTACAATAGGTCAACAGGATTTGTCTTGTGTTTTGTTATTTTCAAACTTCGCATCAGATTCTCAGATAAATAAAGTGCGTAACACATAAATTGGAAATTTTGTTCGAAACAAATTAAAAACATTGCGCATCGCCGGATTAAAAACGTTTCTTCTAAAGTACTAATTTATATAATAATTTGTGTTCTAAACAGAGAAATATTCATTTATACGAAAAGTGAATAAAGATTTGTTTATCCTTGCCACCTAAAACATTTGGTACAAAAGTAAGCTAATGGAAAACAAGACAACAGCCAAATAAACAGTAAATCGACTGTTGTCTTGTTTTCATAAATGCTAACATTATAATCCCTTTCTTCTTGCAAACATAAAGTCCGACATGCAACCAATATCTATGCATGATCTGAAAATACTTAGGCTCAGAAATAATATGAACAGAATATGTACATGCCTCAAATTAGTTTCGTTAGGGTCCTGAAGGTAAATTTATTTCTAGCATTACAAATATTTTTGTAATTGAATAAATGGCTTCCAACACCTCTACACTTCAACAATGGAAGCATTTAATGATGTATCCGTTCCGTGGTTAATGTTCTTAAATACTCTGTTTTATAAGTATGCGTTAACAATTTTGCTGAACTAGCGTTTTTTTGGGTCCCATTTGCCCCGGGGTACCTTATACGTACCAAAGTGGAGGCAATATAGGTGCATACGAGTTTTATTATACGATTTTTTCCGACATCTTGAGAACAGCATTACGATTATACATAAAAATATGAAAAATTAAAAAAAAATCTTACCAGCACCAAGTCTCGAACATGCGATCTTTGGATTTGCAGGCGGATACTCTACCACTGCACCATACTGCACATCTTGAACTGATTTGGATTTTTGTCCAACATAAACTACACAATTTCTATCTTTACAACTGCTTGAAACTTCAACAAGCCGTTTGGACTGAAGTGGTTTCGATTGTATTACGATTCACAAAGGCATTCATTCGCACTCATATAGGATATTGCAAGGAGTATAAGTCATTACGAGTTTTAATTCACACAATTACGATTGATTTTCACTACGGTAAAAATTATCGTATACGATGCATTCAATATAACATCCTTTGACAATAATCTGACAAAGTTTGATATACAATGCTATTCAGATTTTTGATAGACGCAAATGCGACTTTATTTGCTGTTTGTTATACGATATGTGGTTTACTGGGCTCAGCTTGCACATCCTTGCGTTGATTGGCTACCACCCAATCACACGATGGCGCATCTTACCCAGCACTATGAAGCCGGTTCCCAGCTCGTTGGTGGTGCCACAGCTTTGGTAGAAGGTAGCCGCTCGATGCCCGCTTTTCCACTCTTTCTGTCCTGTCCAGCAAATCTCCTGTAGCGCCACGACGTCGAAGTTGTGGGGATGTAATTCATTGTAGATCATCCTGTCGCAACCTGCGAAACCTAGCGACTTGTAGTTCCATGTTCCAAGCTTCCAATCGTGATCCTTTATTCGTCGCCTAGGTCTTTGTCGGTTATACCTAGACCGGCGTATCTAACCGCACGACTAAGGGTCTGTTCAAATATTACGTAACGCGAAAAACGTTGTTTTTAAGAACCCCCCACCCCCTCGTAACAATCTGTAACAAAATTTAGAACTACCCCCACCCCTATGCGTAACGCGTAACAAATACATTTTTTTGAAAAAATCTTGTTTTTGGTAGAATTTGAACCACGATACAATAAATTATTATTTTTTGTGTGTTTTATGCTATTTTGACGACAATAACTATTTTTTGAAAAATTTAAATATTTTTTCTCAATTGTTACGCGTAACAATTTCTCGAAGGACCCCCACCCCCTATATTTTGCGTAACAAATCGTAACAAAAATAAAACAACCCCCCACCCCCTATTGCGTTACGTAATATTTGAACAGACCCTAAGGAGGGCCCCCATATTATCTCTTATATTGTTCGTAATTATTGGTTTTCCAGGCGGCTTATTGGGCCTGCGCAAACCTCCTATCTCGCCGGAGGGCCGTCGTGTCAGGCCGTTTAGCGTCCCACCTAACACCAGGACTTGGGCTTGTGCGCTTTGAGCGGCACACGGTCGCTTTGGTGGGGCCTACTTGCGGATACATGCAGCTTTTTATAGAAGTTTAACAGGGCCCACTGTCAAACCCCACCACATCCTAGGAAAGCCCCACAACTCGCAGATGGCCTGGGGAGGGATCGTCAAGCCCTTGGACATAGTCCCTGCTGCCCAACAATATATTCTGCATCCAATAAAACATGGACCACCCATAAAAATCCGAAAAGATTATATCGATTCTGCGATCAACCGACCGGAATAATATCTGTAACATGTGACTAAGAGTGCAAGTGCATCAACTATGTTCTTTTGGATGCATTGAATGCACTTGATAGGCCAAGATTATGTCCGTGTAGGGAGTTTTCTGTGATTAACTTTTCGAACAAGCATCATTGGTTACATACATGGTTTACGAATCCCACAGAGTAAGATGGCTATATATTTTTTGGCCATTATATCAGTGAAAGATTCCCATGGAATTCCAGAGGTCCTCGAGAGCCTCGACAACTTCCTTAGAATCTCCAAGCGAAAATTCTTGAGCCGTGAAGAAGATTTCTTGAATCTCGGACGATAAATAGGTATCTGAAAATATATAAAACCATAACTTTAGAATGTCGAAGAAAACTCCTAAATGTTTAAACTAAATTAGCATTGTGAATGAAATTGCTGGTTTAGCTTTCAAGAAATTAAATATAATCTAACAAGATTAGGGTAAGCCCACAAATCTCGAATTCCTTCGAGAATCGTGGAACTATTGATAGATTTCTGTGATAAATAAATAAACAAATAATGTAAACAAAATCTTTAGTTTTCAATGGCGAGTTTGAAGTCCAAACAAATTGCTAACTTTAAAACATTATTCTGGAACTGGGGAAATCAAAAGAATCATGATCAATCCGACTCAACTTCTGTATAGATGATGGTGTAGAACTCAATAAACATTGATCTAAATTGGGTGGACACAGCTCGCGATTGCCCTCCACTCTGATGCAAACCTAAAAAATCAGACTGAACGATCGATTTAAATTAAAAGTTTTTTTTTCATATTTATCAAGATTATAACCAAAGCAGATGTTTACCTTGTTTACTGTAGGCATCTGAAATATACAAATTCAACGCAATTGCATTCCCGAATTTGAAATCCGCTTCCAATCTCGGAATGCTGTTTCCTAGTTTGCAAGCATTACTTTGAATCCAAGTAAATAAATCCTGTTACGTTCCATGCATTCATTCCCATGATTCGTGCATGATTGAACATGAAGAAACCTTTTCCGAACCTTTCGAAATCAGTTTGAAGGAACAATAAAACGTACATCCACATGTAAGTCCTGCAGCCTTCCAAGGTTGAAGGATGCTTTCATTCTTCCAAAGCATAACCATATTTGCATGCATGAATAAATCAGGCACATCAGCAAAAATACGATTGCTTACTTTCGCAAACGTACCTACATATATATGTACTACATTGCTCCGTGCCTTTTGCATGGTTTGGAAGCAGAACGTAATCAGCAAAGCAACAGCTGTACGGTCGCATGTAAACATAAAAAAAGGATCGGTGCATATTTTTAAATTAAACACCTATGGAGAGTCCTATTCCAGCGTGCGCCGGCCATATTTGATGACAAACAACTCAATTAACAAAGCAACGAGCGGTATTCAGTTTCGCTTTAATTGATATAAAGTGGAAAATGCGAAAGCGGCTTAAAATGACCAATTATTAATTTAACGATTGTTCATTGATCTGCTAATTATGGAAGAGTGATGAAAACATAAAAAAATATATATTGATATTGATCAATTATCGATAGGGGAATTGCAATATCAATAAACTAGAATTGAGAGCAACGATTATAATTTTATTAATTCGATTATAATGGCGTTTGTCATGATTGCTCACAGATCAAAGGATCTGTGGTGTGCTCTAAGCGGGATTAGAATTTCGATTATCTGTATAATGGGAGCATTTGCTTGTTTTGCATTTCTCGTACAGCAGACTCAGCTCGAGGAACTGAGCAAGTTTCTGTCTGTCCGTGTGTATGTGTGTGTGCATAAAATACAAGAAAATATTAGCCAACTTTTCATACAGTCTTGTTGAACATTATTCAATTCGATTACGATCAGCCAGCGTAGCAGCAGATGCCCTTCAAGAAGGCCTTTATCGAAACTGTCGACAACATCCTAGGTGAGCTGTGCCCCCAGCAAAACGTGTTTATTACTGATACAACCTAGCGGAAGATTAGTGAACATAGTGAATCAAAAACCGCGAAAAGCTGGACAATAGCCAGAACAGCCAGGTTCGAGTCCCGTCAACGGTATTCGCATCTTGAAAAGGAAGTTAAACGCTGCTGCTGACTGGACAAGCGAGCGTCGGTGGACTCTCTGGTCGACGAAATGGAGAAAGCTGCAACAACTGGCGATATTCGTCTCCTCTATGATACCTCACGATGAGTCAGTGGAGCAAGGATGAATCTGCAAGGTGTGACAGGACAGTTACTCACCGACCAAACTGATCAACAGAAACAATAGTATGTGTACTTCAAACAACTTCGACGCCTGATGACCCATCCACATCTCGGAATGAGCCATCGAGGGAGCGACGCATTACTCAACTCAGAAACCTCAATACTGCGTGAGATTGAAGCAGTCATCTGGCATGAAATTCTTCAATATCTGGGACACTGTAACTTTTCGGGCCGATGCGACTGGATGCAGAGCATCTCAGTGAAGGTCCCGACAAAAGGATGTCTGACTGTGTGCGACAACTGACGAGACATCATGTTACTGTGCACTGTTGTCAAAATTCTGTTTAGAATTCTACATCAGATACAGGAGAAGATAAACACGACTCTTTGACGACAGTAAGCAGAATTTCTCCCGGGAAGATAATGCTTATTACCATATTATTGTATCAACCTTGAGCTGGCGAACTGATTACAAGGGACTCTGCATTTAGTATTCATTGACTACGGAATAATTTTCGATCGCGAACATCTGAAGAGTGCTCTTAAGCGCATGGAAGCTCCTGACAACATCATGGACCGTATTGAACGCAAAATAAAGTTTTTACGAGTAAAGGACTGCGTAACGGAGATATTAAGTACTATGTAGCACGTAAACGACTTTGATTCGGCTGATAATATCGCTCTGCTAGCGCAACGGTGACGCTCTAATAAACAAAATGAGCTATCAACATCAACAAAACCAAATGGTTGAATGTAAACACGAGCAAGCAACAACACCAACAGTAGCGAAGTTCAAAATCTGTCAACGTCTAGACAGCCAGCTAGCGTCGAACGGCCAAACCAAGATTGACATCGGAAAACGGAACAATAACCTTCTTGTTGCTTTTTTGCTAGTTTGAGAAATCAATTTAGTCATCGCGCCAATTTTCTAATATTTAACCTCACTATTATTTATTAGAAATCTGTGTTAGACGCCATTGCGACTTGGTGTGTATCAGCAAAGATCACGCAGAAACTGCAAGTATTCATCAACTGATGTCTGCGTTTTAAAAATCGGGCCTGGTGATCTCACAACTGGATCTTGAATGCTGAGCTCCATAGACAATGCCATCAAAAACCGATATCAACAGAAATTCGAGAGCGTAAATGGAGGTGGATCAGCCACACATTACGAAAGAGCGGAGACGAAATCTGAAAGCAAGCGCTGGACCGGAATCCGGCAGGACATCGCAGCAGAAGCAGACTCAGAAGCTCGTGGCGACGAAGCCCCAACAAAGAAGTTAAGGAAGTCGTTAGGAATCTAACCTGGGCACAGATTAAGACAAAAGCAAGCAGCCGCCTATAGGATTGAGATCTTTTACGTTGGCCCTAGTCACCATTCACCAGGGATTGAATCCAAAAGAGAATGAACAAGTCTCTAACTTATCATCTCTGTATACATATACGATGTGTAGCATACCGTGAGAGACTTTTTTCGCAAGCTGTCATGATAAAGAACTGATTCGGGAGGCTATACCCCATGAAAAAATCCTTTTGGAAAGCTACAAACGCGGGAAGAACTGGTTCTGATGATGCATTTCAACTTGTTCTACACAGCTGTGCGGTCAACAACACATAATGAGCCAGATTAAAGCGCAAATCATCTCTTCTCTGTGGGGGCTGCCTATCCGATTTTGTTTTTCCGCACTTGTATACAATTCGATTAAAAAAAAAAAAAAAAAAAAAAATTCCAAATTGTCCTGGAATTTGAAACAAATGGTCTACCGCAGCGGTTCTGAACCTGGGGTACATGTACCCCTGGGGGTAACTTTGCTGATTCCAGGGGGTACCTCGGACAAAAGTGCGTAATGGCGGATGTATTACAATTATTATTCAATCTTATTAATTAAGTATTTACAATTGGATATTTTATTTATTTCAAAATTTGTCTTGTACATAATAATAAGTATGGCGTTCAGTAAATCAAAGCCAATTGAATCCTGCCCTTCACAACCAACACAGTGTATAAAGGGCTGCGGGACGAAAGATCAACAGGATAAAACGTCGAATGAACAAGTTTTAAAAATCTTCTACTGTCGAAACAAAATAATGAGTGTTATGTTAAGTGCGTTGTCGAAACTCTTCGAGCTGATTATCATGGAACCGTTGCTCTCGCATTGCAAACAACACCTCTGCTCAGATCAGCACGGTTTTACTGCTGGACGTTCAACGACCACCAACCTTTTGTGCCTGACATCGTTTATCACCGATAGCATGATTGAACGGGCTCAGACAGATGTCATTTACACCGACCTATCCGCCGCATTTGATAAGATAGACCATGTCATCGTGATAGCAAAACTTGATAGATTCGGTATTTGCGGCAACCTTCTTCGCTGGTTTAGATCGTATTTGTCGGACCGACAACTGATGGTAGCGATTGGAGACTTCAGATCTGATTGCTTCTTTGCAACATCCGGTATACCACAAGGAAGTCATCTAGGTCCACTGATTTTTCTACTCTACTTCAACGATGCGCATTTGATCATAAAGAGCCCCCGGTTATCGTACGCTGACGACCTAAAATCTTCCTTTTGATCCAGTCAATCGCTGACTGCTACTATCTGCAAGAGCAACTAGATCTCTTCGCCTGTTGGTGCCTGCTAAACCGCTTGACACTGAATCCTACCAAGTGTTTCGTCATCACCTTTTCGCGAAAGAGGCAGCCGATCACATTCGCCTACAACCTGCACGGTACCACAATCGGGCGCGTAAATCAAGTGAAGGATCTGGGAGTTATTTTAGACTCGCAATTAACATTCAAGCAGCATGTCTCGTATATCGTCGAGAAAGCTTCAAAGACGCTGGGATTTATTTTCAGAACAGCGAAAAATTTTACCGATATATATTGTCTGAAGTCTCTGTATTGTGCCCTCGTTCGCTCCACACTGGAATATTGTGCAGCAGTCTGGAGCCCGGCCTACAACAATGGCTCTGATAGAGTAGAATCCGTCCAGCGCCGCTTCCTTCGTTTTGCGCTTCGAAAGCTTCCTTGGAGGAATCCGTTCCAGTTGCCGAGCTACGAGAGCAGATGTCGTTTAATAGATCTTGAGCTGCTCCGCACCAGAAGAGATACAGCAAGAGCAATGACGATTGCTGATACGCTTCAAGGTCGAATCGATTGTGAAGCCATCTTGGAGCGAATCGATATTAACGTTCAACAACGCACGCTTCGCAACAGTGTAATGCTTCGGTTGCCTCTACGACGTACCAATTATGGCCTGCAAGGAGGAGTTAGTAGCTTACAACGGATCTTTAATAGAGTGGCACCGTTGTTCGACTTCAACAGTACACGTGATATGCTTCATCATAAGTTTTCGTCATTCTTTTCTAACAGGTGTCCGTAACAGTATTAGATGATGAATGTAGATTATTGATTGTTATTTTTTGTTCTATTTTTATTTTGTTTTACTTCTATTTGCCGACCTGATTTGTATCTCTGTTTTTGTTTTATATTATTACCAACATCATTGGGGCTATTTTAAGCCTGTTGATGGATAAATAAATAAATAAATAAATAAATAAGCATATGCTTCTGAACTAAAACCTAGAGTCTGAAGGTTCTGAAGCCACCATTTGAGAGACATGAACGCTTTTTTTTTCGATAAAATCAGTTGCTTCATTGCACGATGATTGTTAGTCTCTTTCTACGCTTCTCAGATGCCTCCTTGCAAGCTGCTTGGAAGCCTCTTTTTAAAAGACCTCCTTTCAAAATACTCGGAACCCACCTTTTCAGAGGCTTGGAAGCCTTTCTTTCAAGTGGCTCGAAACCCTCCTTTCGAGAGGTTCGGAGGACTCCATTCAAAAGGTTACAGAAACCTACATTCAAGAGGCCTGGAAGCCTCCTTTCAAAAGGTCTGGAAGCCTCCCTTATAGAGGCCTGGAAGCCTCGTTTAAAGAGGCCTGGAAGCCACCTTTCAAGAGGCCTTTAAGCCTCCTTTCCAGAGGCCTGGAAGCCTCCTTTCAAGAGGCCTGGAATCCTCCTTTCAAGAGGCCTGGAAGCCTCCTTCCAAGAGGCCTGGAAGCCTCCTTTCAAGAGGCCTGGAAGCCTCCTTTCAAGAGGCCTGGAAGCCTCCTTTCAAGAGGCCTGGAAGCCTCCTTTCAAGAGGCCTGGAAGCCTCCTTTCAAGAGGCCTGGAAGCATCCTTTCAAGAGGCCCGGAAGCCTACTTTCAAGAGACTCGGAAGCCTACTTTCAAAAGGCCCGGAAACCTTCTTTCAAAAGACTCGGAAGGCTACTTTCAAAAGACTCGGAAGGCTACTTTCAAAAGGCCCAAAAGGCACGAAAGCCTTTTTTCAAGAGGCCCGGAAGCTGTTAGCCCCCCTTCTCGGAAGCCTCTTTCCAAGCAGGTGGAAAGCCTCCTTTCAAGAAGTGGTTCGGAACCTTCCTTTAGAAAGCTTGAGGCCTGGAAGCCTCCTTTCAAGAGGCCTGGAAGCCTCCTTTCAAGAGGCCTGGAAGCCTTCTTTCAAGAGGCCTGGAGGCCTCCTTTCAAGAAGCATGGAAGCCTCCTTTCAAGAGGCCTGGAAGCATCCTTTCAAGAGACCTGGAAGCCTCTTTTCAAGAGGCCTGGAGGCCTCCTTCCAAGAGGCCAGGAAGCCTCCCTCCAAGAGGCCTGGAAGCCTCCTTCCAAGAGGCCTGGAAGCCTCCTTTCAAAAGACTTGGAAGCCTCCTTTCAAGTGGCCTGGAAGCCTCCTTTCAAGAGGCCTGGAAGCCTCCTTTCAAGAGGCCTGGAAGCCTCCTTTCAAGAGGCCTGGAAGCCTCCTTTCAAGAGGCCTGGAAGCCTCCTTTCAAGAGGCCTGGAAGCCTCCTTTCAAGAGGCCTGGAAGCCTCCTTTCAAGAGGCCTGGAAGCCTCCTTTCAAGAGGCCTGGAAGCCTCCGTTCAAGAGGCCTGAAAGCCTCCTTTCAAGAGGCCTGGAAGCCTCCTTTCAAGAGGCCTGGAAGCCTCCTTTCAAGAGGCCTGGAAGCCTCCTTTCAAGAGGCCTGGAAGCCTCCTTTCAAGAGGCCTGGAAGCCTCCTTTCAAGAGGCCTGGAAGCCTCCTTTCAAGAGGCCTGGAAGCCTCCTTTCAAGAGGCCTGGAAGCCTACTTTCAAGAGGCCTGGAAGCCTCCTTTCAAGAGGCCTGGAAGCCTCCTTTCAAGAGGCCTGGAAGCCTCCTTTCAAGAGGCCTGGAAGCCTCCTTTCAAGAGGCCTGGAAGCCTCCTTTCAAGAGGCCTGGAAGCCTCCTTTCAAGAGGCCTGGAAGCCTCCTTTCAAGAGGCCTGGAAGCCTCCTTTCAAGAGGCCTGGAAGCCTCCTTTCAAGAGGCCTGGAAGCCTCCTTTCAAGAGGCCTGGAAGACTCCTTTCAAGAGGCCTGGAAGACTCCTTTCAAGAAGCCAGGAAGCCTCCTTTCAAGAGGCCTGGAAGCATCCTTTCAAGAGGCCTGGAAGCCTCCTTTCAAGAGGCCTGGAAGCCTCCTTTCAAGAGGCCTGGAAGCCTCCTTTCAAGAGGCCTGGAAGCCTCCTTTCAAGAGGCCTGGAAGCCTCCTTTCAAGAAGCCTGGAAGCCTCCTTTCAAGAGGCCTGGAAGCCTCCTTTCAAGAGGCCTTGAAGCCTCCTTCCAAGAGGCCTAGAAGCCTCCTTCCAAGAGGCATAGAAGCCTCCTTTCAAGAGGCCTGTAGGCTTCCTTCCAAGAGGCCTGGAGACCTCCTTTCAAGAGGCATGGAAGCCTCCTTTCAAGAGGCCTGGAAGCCTTCTTTCAAGAGGCCTGGAAGCCACCTTCCAAGAGGCCTGGAAGCCTCCTTCCAAGAGGCCTGGAAGCCTCCTTCCAAGAGGCCTGGAAGCCTCCTTTCAAGAGGCCTGGAAGCCTCCTTTCAAGAGGCCTGGAAGCCTCCTTTCAAGAGGCCTGGAAGCCTCCTTTCAAGAGGCCTGGAAGCCTCCTTTCAAGAGGCCTGGAAGCCTCCTTTCAAGAGGCCTGGAAGCCTCCTTTCAAGAGGGCCGGAAGCCTCCTTTCAAGAGGCCTGGAAGCCTCCTTTCAAGAGGCCTGGAAGCCTCCTTTCAAGAGGCCTGGAAGCCTCCTTTCAAGAGGCCTGGAAGCCTCCTTTCAAGAGGCCTGGAAGCCTCCTTTCAAGAGGTCTGGAAGCCTCCTTTCAAGAGGCCTGGAAGCCTTCTTTCAAGAGGCCTGGAAGCCTCCTTTCAAGAGGCCTGGAAGCCTCCTTTCAAGAGGCCTGGAAGCCTCCTTTCAAGAGGCCTGGAAGCCTCCTTTCAAGAGGCCTGGAAGCCTTCTTTCACGAGGCCTGGAAGCCTCCTTTCAAGAGGCCTGGAAGCCTCCTTTCAAGAGGCCTGGGAGCCTCATTTAAAGAGGCCTGGAAGCCTCTTTCCAAGAGGCCTGGAAACCTCCTTTTAAGAGGCATGGAAGCCATGTTTCAAGAGGCATGGAAGCCATTTTTCAAGAGGCCTGGAATCCTCCTTCCAAGAGGCCTGAAAGCCTCCTTCCAAGAGGCCTGGAAGCCTCCTTCCAAGAGGCCTGGAAGCCTCCTTCCAAGAGGCCTGGAAGCCTCCTTTCAAGAGGCCTGGAAGCCTCCTTTCAAGAGGCCTGGAAGCCTCCTTTCAAGAGGCCTGGAAGCCTATTTTCAAGAGGCCTGGAAGCCTCCTTTCAAAAGGCCTGGAAGCCTCCTTTCAAGAGGTCTGGAAGCCTCCTTTCAAGAGGCCTGGAAGCCTCCTTTCAAGAGGCCTGGAAGCCTCCTTTCAAGAGGCCTGGAAGCCTCCTTTCAAGAGGCCTGAAAGCCTCCTTTCAAGAGGCCTGAAAGCCTCCTTTCAAGAGGCCTGGAAGCCTCCTTTCAAGAGGCCTGGAAGCCTCCTTTCAGGAGGCCTGGAAGCCTTCTTTCAAGAGGCCTGGAAGCCTCCTTTCAAGAGGCCTGGAAGCCTCCTTTCAAGAGGCCTGGAAGCCTCCTTTCAAGAGGCCTGGAAGCCTCCTTTCAAGAGGCCTGGAAGCCTCCTTTCAAGAGGCCTTGGAAGCCTCCTTTCAAGAGGCCTGGAAGCCTCCTTTCAAGAGGCCTGGAAGCCTCCTTTCAAGAGGCCTGGAAGCCTCCTTTCAAGAGGCCTAGAAGCATCCTTTCAAGAGGCCTGGAAGCCTCCTTTCAAGAGGCCTGGAAGCCTCCTTTCAAGAGGCCTGGAAGCATCCTTTCAAGAGGCCCGAAAGCATCATTTCAAGAGGCCCGGAAGCCTACTTTCAAGAGACTCGGAAGCCTACTTTCAAAAGGCCCGGAAACCTTCTTTCAAGAGGCCCAGAGGCCTCCTTTCAAGAGGCCCGGAAGCTTCCTTTCAAGAGCTATCAATAGTTATAAAAATCCTGTTGGAAGCTGTTAGCCCCCCTTCTCGGAAGCCTCTTTCCAAGCAGGTCGAAAGCCTCCTTTTAAGAAGTGGTTCGGAACCTTCCTTTAGAAAGCTTGATGTACAAAATTAAATTTGTATTGGGAAGTTTCACGAAATAATGAAAATTTGAGCCAACTTCATGGAGAGCCATATATCCCGTCAGTTTTAAAGTCTATTTTACATGCCTTGTTTATTACGTTTATTGTCAGTCACAGAAAAAAGGGGGTACCTCAATTAATGCAAAAGCTCCAAGGGGTACCTCTCAAGAAAAAAGTTGAGAACCGCTGGTCTACCGAATCAACCAGCCGCGGTGTCAACCCAATTTGTCTTCTGAGTATTAGTCTTTCACTTACGTCTCAAATACAGGCATGTGAGATGTTGTAACATCTCAAAATTGTCCTGGAGTTTAAACCAAATGGTCTACCGGCTTCCATGGTGTCCCCAGCCTCGGTATCAACCTAATTATGTCCCTCGATTATTTGTCTTTCACTTACGTCTCAAATCCAGGCATATGAGATGTTTTAAGATCTTCAAATTGTCGTAGAGTTTGAATCAAAGGCTTCCATGATGTCTTCAGTCGCAGTATCAACTAAATTATATTCCCCGAGTATTTGTCTTTCACTTGTCTCAAATCAAGGCATATGAGGTGTTGTAAGATTTCAAAGTTGTCCTGGAGTTTGGATAGCTTGCGAATTGCGTCTCAAATTCTGGCATGTAAGATGTTGTAAGATCTCCCAATTGTTCTAGAGATTGAATCAAATGGTCTTCCGAGTCAACCAAAGCGTCCATTATGTCCCCAGGCTCGATATGAACACCATTATGTCCACTAAGTGTATTTAGATTACTTACCAAATGAACAACGACTTGCATGATGTCCTTAGCAACGGTATCACCCCAATTGTGTTCTCCTAGTATTTATAGTTTACTTGCGATCCTCCAAATTGCCCTAGAGTAGGAACCAAATAGTCTACCAAATCAACCTCGCCTGGAACTATGTCCCCAATGAAGGTGTGTTCCCATTTTTTTATCTTTATTAGCGAGGCTTTCAGCCCTAGGCTGGCTCACCTCGGTTCCCAATTATGTCATCCGAGCACATGCACATATTTTATTCATGAAGATGACATGATCCAGGTTCTCCAAACTGCCCTATGTCCCCAGCACAGGTATGCACCCAATCGCGTCCTCCAAGCACATTTTTTGTACATGAGATGCGATATTCTAGGCCCTCCAAATTGGCCTATACTTCAGGGAATTTTTCAATGACCCAGAATGCAACAATTGTTCAAGTCTAATCCAATTCGGTTCAATAAATCACAAAGCATGAACCATTTTTGGGACGATCGAACAGCCGCTAAGGCATATATTTAAGAAAATTCTTGGATGAACTGAAATGAAAGAATTTTTGCGGGTATATCCATGTTTTCTAAGGATCAAAAGGACCATTTGAAAAACATTATAACAGATCTTTGGCTACGCGTGTGAATCTTAAGCTATATGATCCACTGAATTCTTGGATCACATGTAATGCAACCATTTTTGGGGATGTATCCAATTTGGTTCTGATGTTTACAATTTGGTTCTATGGATCAAAAACAGCATGAACCATTTTTGAAAAAAGATAACAACCCTTTAGTTATGCGTGTAGATATTGAAGCCTGCGCTCAAGAGAATTTTTAGATGACCTGGAATGGAATAATTGTTGAATGCGTATCTAATGTCGTTTTCGGTTTTAAACCTGGGTCAGGTCCGACCCCGACTCTGAATAACCGAACGAAAAACGAATCGGGATCGAGTCAGTATGATGGTATTAGTGAGAACTTAATCCCTATCATCTGTTTTGTTTTCAATTCGCACTTTTATCAGCTGGCAGAAACAGACATATTTTAAATACTGAATTTTGTTATTAGTGTTCTTTTTTTCTTGTTTTATGAATTATGGGGGAAATAAGACGTTTCTTCTGTTAATTGTTTAATGGCTAAAATGACTGTTAATCCATCAATAAATTAATGTGATTAGGAGCTTGTGATGAATGACGACGGCAATGTGGATTGCCGTGAAAGAATTTATGCCAATCCGTGTTTTCCGATAAACTATTATGCTGATTCTATATGGCTTTTTGGGTAACAGTGATTGTGTTACAGTAGATTTGAATTATCAATTATCATTGAAATGGAACAGAGCAAGAAAATATGAACAGCATTCTTTTTTGCTTTTTGCATTTTTTTTGCTATTTTTCCCCCAAGAGGGGACCCTTTGGGATAAATTGCGATTTCGTCAGAACTGCAAAAACCAAATATACAAGAGAGGCAAATCATTTTTTCACTACATAATCTAAACAGGAGATTCTACATAATAAATATCAATGGGATAAAATATGTTTTTGTCGGTTTTTTAATGAATTACAACTAAAACCCTTCTTCCACTCAAAAATTATGCTCAATTCGTATAAAAACTGTTCTTAAATAAACATTTGAATTTATTTATGAATAATCATTTATAAATAAATACAATAAATTTGTTGATGGCAATATAGTTGCCAAAGCCTTATAAATAGTTAATGCCAGGGTTAATACATTATGTTTATATTCTTCAAATCCGTAACCTTGAACAAATTATGCACAGAACTGCAATAATGAATAAAATAATGGTATGAACATTTTGGTATAAATAACTTTATAGCGGCAGATACTCTGGTACGCTATTTTCCCATTGATAGAGCAATTATACCTAAAGTATATGTTCGAATACACAACGCAATAGTGAATAAATAGCAGCCACCTTCTCGTCACTGCATTTTATAAATCACATTTTCATCAAAATGTTCAACCCTCATTTTGTTTATAATGGAGCTACAATCTGAGGTAATCAGCGAAAAATATGTCGATATCTGAATCCGATTCACCATCAGAGAAACTTGAAGACAGCACAAAATTAAAATAATCCATTTTTGCGTGGAAAACAGCAAAAAAATTGATAAATTTAACAAATGAAACAAACAAAATCAAATACCCATCCGTGTCTTTTACGTTTTCATTTTCCTTTAGCGTAAACATAAACACCAGTTTGACAGTTTGTGTTCGAATGTATTGGTGAACCTAGGTTGGATCTCGATAAATCGGCAGAGCGAACCTCATTCATTTTGGGTCGGATCTGGTGCGGATCGCGATCCAACCTGAACGAATAACCGAACGTTTTGACAGCTGTTAGAGCGGATCCGGTGCAGAACTAGGTTCGACCCAGCAATAACCGAAAACGACATAATATGAATCTATGGATCAAAAGGGGATGAACCATTTAAAAATAATAATCCTGTAGATCTTAAGACCTGTACTCCATGACTTTCTTAAATTGCCTGAAATGGAACAATAGTTGAAGAGGTATCCAATTTAGTCCTATGGATCAAAACGGGTATGAGCTAGGCCTGTGCGCCGCCGCGCCACGCCACCGCCGCCGACAGTTATTGACGTACGCCGACGCCGGTCAAGGCGTGGAGCCGCTGAATTTCGTATTTCACGCCGATGATTGGCCAACACAAAAATCACAGTATGTAGTGCGTTTGCATCTACCGGACCAAGGCAACCTATCAGGCATTGATTAAATAGCTGTTATACCTTTAGCAGATTTGTTTTTATCTCTGTCACTTTTACCGGCATTGGCGTGTTAAATTCTAGGTCATCCAAGAACGTCTTGGCAACAGACCTACAAATCAACGAGCGTAGCGGTGAACTTCTAATCTCATATGTAACTTCATGTGGAATAACCTCATTCTGGTCGCATTGAGTGGTTCATCATCTTTTTAAAGATTTGAAGGTTACATACCTATAATAAAAAAAAATTCTCTATTTAGGTGTTTTTTTAATTCTAGATTAAGTTCAACACCGGAGTTACATATCTTAATTTGTCTAGTGCTTATATTTGCGGCTACAAGTCATAGTGTTGAAAGTTGAATTTTGATTCCCAGTCTGATGGGATTTTTTAAATACCCTGAGCATGGAGTATCATTGTGATAGCCTCGTGATATGCGAATGCAAAAATGGTAACTTGGCTTTTGAGCACGATGGGACACGTGACCCATCAAATTGAACATTTCCTTCACTCCTCCTTGTACTTAAATTGCCAGAATTGTTCTAAAAACAGGTTCAATTTATTTTATAAAAAATTCCCAAAGAAATTTCATGGCTTTCCTGAAATAATGTCCGAAGGACATCCAGGAGGAAGTTCTGAATGAATAATTGAAGAAAATTCTTAGAATTTTGAGGAATTTTTGGATTTATCCCCGTAGATGATTGTCTGGAGAAAAATCTGAAGGAATTCTTGAAGGAATGTCCAACAAAACTCTTAAAGAAATTTAAGAATGTCGGCAATTTCTTTAGGAGTTCTCTTGGAATTCGTACGGAGATATCCGAAATTTCGTCCTAGAATTTTGGAAGCAAATGGCGGAGAAAATTCCGTAAGAAATACTAGATGAATATCCGAGGCAGAGTAGAGACATTTACGCGAAGATAGAGAGAATCTCCTTTCAACAGTGTAATCCAACAGACTAATAAATAAATACGCAATACTTTATTTTGATAAACAATACCCAAATAAATTTCTGGGTTTACTTGAAATATTTTCCGAAGGGAGTCCTGGAGAAGATTCTGAAGGAATGAACCTGAAGAAATTGCTTAGAGTCTTGAGAAATTTCTGGATCTATCTTCGTAGTAATGTTTGGAGGATTTTCTGAAGGAATCCCTGGAGAAAATTCAGAAGGAATTCTTGGAGGAATGTCAAAAAAAATCTTGAAGGAATTTAAGAATGTCGATAATTCCTTTGGAATTTATATCTGATATCTAAAAATTCATCATTTGTGAACGTTTTTTGAAGGAATTCCCGATGGAATTCTTGACAGAATTTTTTAACGTATTTTCGACGAATTTTCGAGAAAATCTGTAGAAATTTTCGATGGACTCCTACAGTAAATTCCCAAGAAATTCTTGAGCATATCTGAATATCCACAATCTCGATATTTTGGGAGTTTTTCTTGGCATGTAGTCTTGATTATAGAGTTAAAACTGAGTTTGTTTCACTACTGTCCAGATTTTCGAAGAAATTTCCAGAGAAATATAGGAATTTCTATTTAAATTTCCTTGACTATTTGTTTGAAACATCCACATCATGAAAGCCTTGGTTGATTCGGTAGACCATTTGATTCAAACTTCAGGATGATTTGGAGATATAACTACATCTCATATGTCTGGATTTGAGACGCAAGTGAAAGACAAATATTCGGAGGACGTAATTGGGTTGATACCGTGGCTGGGGACATCACGCAAGCCTCAGTTGATTCGGTAGACCATTCGATTCAAACTCCAGAACAATTTGGATTACTACATCTCATATGCCTGGATTTGAGACGCAAGTGAAAGACAAATACCCGGAGACCGTAATTGGGTTGATACCGCGACTGGGGACATCATGAAAGCTTTGGTTGATTCGGTTGATTTGGTTGACTCCAGGACAATGTGGAGATCTTGCAACATCTCATATGCCTGGATTTGAGATGCAAGTGAAAGACAAATATTCGGAGGACATATTTGGAATGAAACCGCGGCTGAGGAGTCTAGGGAATACTTGGATGACCTGGAAAGGAACGGCTGCTTAAGGCATATTGAGTTTTAAAAAGCCATACCATTTTTAAAAAGAGATAACAGCCCTTCGGTTACGCAGGTAGACCTCAATACCTATACTCCAGGGAATTCTTGGATGACCTAGAACGGAATTTGGTTTAATATATCAAATAGGGAATGAACCATTTAAAAAAAGAGATAACAGCTCTTTCGTTATGCTTGTAGACCTTTGGTCCTTGGTTACGCGTGTAGACTCCAGGAAATTCTTGGATGATCTGGAATGGAACAATTGTTGAAAGCAAATTATGAATATACAAAGCATCTGCTTTGTTCTTTGTGTTTCTAAGAGTGCCTTCATATAGGCTTACTTTTGGAAGTCAATAATGTTTTAAATTCTTCTTAGGCCACGTGCCGTAAAAAGGAGGCCGTAAAACGAAGTGACGTATAAAAAACTGCCGTAAAAAGAGGGTTTAGTGTAATTTAAAACTTCTTTCACTCGTCATTTCACTTATATTTAGCTCAAACAGTTCTAGTCTACATGATTCGCTTTTAACCGCCCAGGTGCGTCTCACCACTACTGAGCTTAGAAAAGTCAATTTTGCATGTTTTTTACACTTGACATTCTGCTTGAATATAGTCATTCAACTTTCCACTAATTATGCAACTGCTCCGAACTCCATAAATCACATGATCCAGCATCCCATGCAAACCTGTACAGATGGCCAATTAAGATTTACATCGCATTGCTTTTTCCCAGTCACTTTACCACCACTTCTGATGGCGTTATGATCAATTGGAAAATAAATAGACTGCCAATTGGGCTCAACAGACTGCATGCTGCTACCAACAATAATGGATTCCATTTATGTGCTCACTCGATGCATACAATTTCCATTTCCAGCCGTCCCGGAAGCTGGATGCGTCCGATAATAAAGATTTGATGAGCTGATATGATGCCCGTAGCAGGACTTTTGCTGGATTAAAACGCTTTCAGTATAATTAACTTGAACACGGAAAAGCAACTCATAGGCTTTTACTCGTTGTCGTTCTTTATTTACGGCTGCGACGTCTAAGCTAAAGCGGCAACGGCATTCAGCTTTTAATTGAAGCCTTCTATTATGGCGACGTGTCAATTAGTCACGTGCTTGTTGGTTGCTGGCTGCAAGCGCTGTTTATTTGAATAAAAGACATGGCACTTTGCTGAACACTCTGTGCTTTTTGTTTTTGTTAACTTGGTGGGACGTGTTTCATACAGTCTGCTCTTGGGGGAAAAAGTCTATAAGTACGTTGATGAAAAAACGTGTGCAAATTACTATATAGAGGGAATAACAGCTTTGGCAAGTTTTGACATTAGGTCGAACGGACTGAATTCAAAAATTTAGCATTAGGCAACAGGCACGACTTATAGAAGATCTTCAGTGAAAAACACAAAATCACGCCTAACCATTTGACATAACACCCGCTAACCACGGACATACAGATCTGTTTGAGCAAAGGTAAGGGACAATATTTTAGAATTCTTTAGACCTCTATCATAGTAAAACGAAATTCGCGCCAAATCGTATTCGAAGCTGGCAGCACCCTTTCAGATTTCAATGGAACTTTCTGGACATGTAGATTTTGCTTAGTGTTTTGCTTAGCATAGAGAAGGTTAAATGTACAGTGCGGCAGACTGGGTTCGAACCATGGACGTCGGGGTCTGGCGGCCGGTATGTATACCACACGTTCATCGACGCTTCTTTCTGGACATGTAGACTTTGTCACAAAAAGCCAATTTGCATTTTTAATTTTTCCAAAACTAATCTGGACTATCTTTTGAAAAAGGACTAACCAAGTTAAAAGTCAATTGGCAAAAAAAAACCTTTTTTGGTTTAGTTAGGGTGGTCTCGAGATAGGTAATCATGTCCATACGTCGCACTTTAAAGAAAATAAAAGTTTGAACTCATGCCGCCGCACCGTACTCGATGTAAATACCGAAAATTCGAATCAACTTGAGACTTGATCAGTAATACCAGCGTAGGTATGCAAGCCATACAATGTTTCTTAAATCAATAATGTAAGGTCTCTGTGCAATATAGTCACAACGCCAAATAGTTCAAATCCTGATTACCATCCGCATCAAGCCCCATCAAGAAAAATAAAACCACCTGATTAATTTTACCCCTTGAAAAGGACCTACAATGTAACGAGCATCAGTTCGCTTTTCTCGCTTCCAGCATCCGGTGATTGTATGTTAAACATGGAACAAGCCGCACAGTCAAGCACATTGATAGAGCGAGTAGAGGTACCTCGCGCTGCTGGCGTCACTTGTTGTGATGATCACAAAACGAGAAGAGAGGCAAAAATCTGGAAAAGCAAAAAAGCTCGACCGACTCGACTATGGAGCCCCGGTGATTTATGGTGTAACTTTGTTTCCCGGTTACAATGTGAAAATGCCACCAGCTGTAGGTGGTACTAGCGGTGTGTTCTGGTACAGCAGAATCAGATCCCGGAGGGAAAAAAATCATACGTAAGTATTGCGACTACAGCGTTCGGAAAAAATGTAAATGAAAACAGATTTACGGGGTATTTCGGGCTATTTGTCAACACGATGTTTGCCATAAAACCAAAAGCTCGCCAGAGAGCGGTGAAAGGGTAGACGAAACGGGGTCTCGTTTCTACCGAATCGATCAGTTAACGCCATCCGTTTGGAATCGTAGTTACAGATACAAGGCTTATGTGCCATATACTACCCAGGTGCTTTTTTATAATTTGTTCCATCACATCAGGATCCTTCATTTATTTTATTTTTGATGATTCGAATTTGAGTTCGAAATAGGTATCAATAAAGATTACAACGTGGTGGAAATAAATGAAATATTACAAGCTCGTATTATGACATTCCACCAAAAAAGCTTATAAAAATTATTTCACCAATGTTATATTTAAAATATTACGAAAAGAAAGAGGAGATCCAAAACATAGAAATAGAAATTTGAGAAAATAGATCTAATTGTAAATATACTTATACCTACATAACCGCTTCTCCTAAAATTAAAAAAAAAGGCAGCGTCACTTTTCCAATGCGTTGGTTCACTGACTCCAAATATATGGGTCACTTTGTAACAAAAATAAGTCACTCCAAATTGCATGTTGGTTTAATGAAAATGACTCATATTAGAGTGTGACCCATGATTGTGGGATTATTGGTGTACTTCGCATACCTGAAGGACAGACCCATTGGCGTAACTAGCCCCGACGCCTAGGGAGGGCTATAGCCCCTACAAATATTTTCTTAATTTTGAACATTTTACCACCTCATTTAGTTATTGTTAAAATGACTCAAATTGATAGCGTATGGCTGTTGCATCTAATGTCGAATTCGTTTTTAAAAAATTCCAACCTGGCCGTCTAACTCGTCTTGATGGGGTACAGCTCTTCCTCGATTAACCTACACCGATTGAAGTATCCTACTCCTTATGCATTAGGGATTTTTCTCCTGTCAACCTACAATACAGTGCTGGACAAACTGAAAATCAAAACAAACACAACTGCATTAGCCGAAAAGAATGACAGAGCCTTTTGTGCAAAAGTATCCTGATCCGGATGAAGCTTTTATTATGCAGAGTCCTGCATAACGGAGCTTTGCCTGACCCTATTCGAGTAGTCGCTAATGTGAGGCTCCGCTACAGTTTCTCATTGTAATCTACAAGATCATGGTGGACGCGATTGGTTGTGTACTAAACCGTGGGCTGCTCTGGCAGCGTCCCTAGCAGTAAACATGTTCCACTCGGATCAAGCACGGATCAAGAAGGCTAGGGCTGCTTTTGTAAGTTTACGTGATATATGAAGATCCAGTGATTAGTCAACGCACCAAATTTCAAATATTCAACTATAACATGTAATCTGTTATACGCCAGTGAGACTTGTTGTGTATCAGCAGAGATCAAGCCAAAACTACAAGTATTTATCAACTGATGTCTATGTTTCATAATTCGAGCCCTACAACTGGATCTCGTGGCCCCACAACTGGATCTCGAATGCTGAGCTCCATCGACGAACCCATAAAAAAAACGATATCAACAGATATTCAAAAATGGAGATCCGTCGAGTAAGCGCTGGACTAAAAGCTGACAGGACAACGCAGCAGAGGCAGGGGCTCGTGACGACGTAGCCTCAGTCAAAGAAATAAAAGAAGTCGAGAGGAATCTGATCTGGGCCCAGTTCAAGGCTAGAGCGAGCAGCCACGCAGGACGGAGATCTTTTATGTTAGCCATGTTGGCCACATGAATGATAATAATTAACCTACAATACAACATTCTGTGTCTGTATGGTTGGTATGATGGTAACTATCAATTTCACAGAAACAAATACCCTAATATCTTTGGAGAAATAAGAAATGTTTTACAATATAAACCTCATGTTGTGTATTTTGAGGCTTAAATTCGATTATTGCTCCAGTCATGGAATCTCTTCGACAATCGAAACATTCTCAATGAATATTTCCGTTTTGTAGGTCGATAAATCTTCGCAGATTCGAGGATACTTCAATTTTGACATATTTCCCTATAGTCTAGCCGTTCGATAACTACAACATGTTTACATGTCGTTCAACACAACAATATGCCGTTCGAAAAACTTCAACGCATTTTAGATGCTAAACGGTTGTCAGTCGATGTCAGGTGCATTAAAAGTGCATTTGATTATGCAGTGCAATGCAGCTTTTATTGAAGTTTAGCGATCATATAACTGCAAAACTTTTGCAACTATCCAGTTGTAGTTGAAAGCATTGCAGTTAAACGGCTTGCAGGTATCGAACGTCTGCGGTATCCCACTTTTTTCAGATTCTGGAACATTGTCATGGCCTAATCTTTTCAAAATATCTTCAGATATTTCTGATTTTGTAGATTGTACACATGCATATTATTCTCATATTCGCTTGTTCCAAGTTATTACAATGCTTCAGATTCAACTCAACAATTTTCCAGATTATTAAAACTATTCAAATCTTCATTGAAGAACCATCTTTCTTCTGATTATTCGGATCTAAATTTTCTAGACATCCTATTTCCATACATTCTCCAGACTTTACAGATTCATCATGGAATGCGGGACGTTTTCCGGGACCCCTGGTAATGCGGGACATGTTGACTGAATCCGGGACTGTCCCGTCACTTTGTTTGTACTAGTTCCACAGTTTCACAGTTTCGCACCAGGTTCACCAATACAACTGCACTTTAACTGTCAAAACCATATAGGTGGAGTGAACATCTCAGGAATAAACAAGCAGAAGGGAAAAACAAATCAGAGTAAAAACTGTCAGTGCATTTAATTAACAATGCGCATCGAAATCCATTTTATGGGAATTTTCCATTCCCTATGATATTTGTTTACATATGTTTGCATCGAACGTTCCACCAAGAATCCTTCAAAAAGTCTCTCCAAGAATTCTTTCGGAAGTCCCTCCAGAAACAATTCTGGAATTTCCTCCAGAAATTTCTCCAGAAGTTCCTTCAGGAATTCCTCCATAATTTTCTTCGTAAGTTCCTTCATAATTTCCTCCAGAAATCCTTCCAAAAACTCCAAAAACTGCTCCTCCAGGAACTCCTCCGGAACTTCATCCAGAAATTCCTCCAAAATTTCATCCAAGAATTCCTCCCGAAGTTCCTCCAGAAATACCTCCGGAAGTTGCTCCAGAAATGCCTCCGGAAGTTCCTCCTGAAATACCTCCGGAAGTCCTTCCTGGAATTACCCCGAAAGGAGGATTGTCGGGAAGAACTCCCGGAGGAATTCTGGGAGGAACTTCCAGAGGAATTTCTTAATACATTCCTGGAGGAACTTCCGGAAGAATTCCTGGAGGAACTCCTGAAAGAACTTTCGAAGGAGCTCATGGAGGAACTTCCGAAAGAACTCTTGGAGGAACTTCCGGAAGAATTCCTGGAGGAACTTTTGAAGCAATTCCTGGAGGAACTTTTGGAGGAACTCCTGGAGGAACTTCCGGAGGAAACCTGGAGGAACATCTGGAGGTATTCCTGGAGGAACTTTCGGAGGAATTCCTGGAGCAAACTTCCGGAGGAATTCTAGGAGGAACTCTCGGAAGAATTCCTGAAGGAACTTCCAGAGGAATCGCAGAAAAAAAGGCAATACGAAGATAGTGTGATAGCCGAAGCGCAGGAGAACATGGATAGAAACGATATGCGGAGGCTTTACGCAGCTGTCAATGGCGCGCGGCATAAGACTGCGCCAGTGCACGCCATGTGCAATGACCGAGAGGAGAATTTGCTGACAGACAAGACTATGGTTGCAGCCAGGTGGAAGGAGCACTTCGAAGATTTGTTGAACGGTGAAAATAAAGGTGTATTAAGGAGCAGGATGGACATAATCGGCGATCCCGGTCGAGCTTCTCAAACATGGAAGTGAGCAGCTGCATCAATCAATCCACCAAATTATCCGGAAAACATGGGAAGATGAAGAATTGCCTGCCGGCTGGTTGGATGGCCTCATGTGCCCAATCTATAAGAAAGGACACAGACTAGAGTGTGCCAATTACAGAGGGATCACCCTTCTGAACTCGGTGTACAAAATATTGCCGCGTATCCTGTTTAGCAGACTAAGGCAGCTTGAGGAGTCCTTCGTCGGCGAATACCAGGCAGGTTTTCGTGAGGGTCGACCAATGACAGCTCAGATGTTTTGCCTGTGGATGATCTTTGATAAATTCCGAGAGTACTACTTGCAGACTCACCATCTGTTCATTGATTTCAAAGCCTCGTACGATTCGAAGAAAAGAAATGAGCTGTGGCAGATAATGTCCGAACGTGGTTTTCCGAGGAAACTGATAAGACTGATACGTGCAACGCTGGATGGCTCGAAATCAAGTATTCCGATTCCAGACGAAGTGTAAACCTCGTTTGTGACCTTAGACGGATTGTAGCAGGGATATTCACTTTTGAATTTTTTTGCTCAACATTGCACTCGAGAGCGCGATTAGGAGGTTTAGCGTGCAGAGGAACGGCACTGTCATCACACGTACGCATATGCTCCTGGGCTTTGCGGACAACATCGACTTCATTGGAATCGGTCGCTGAGCAGTAGGGTGGCTTTTGTCCCACTGAAGAGGGAGACGACGAGGATAGGATAAGCCATTAACTCTACAAAGACAAATTACACGGTGGCAGGTAGAGATAGCGGAAGACCTAATGGTGTTTGTGCTAAGGTAGTGCTTGATGGGGATGTGTTTGAAGTTTTTGAATAATTTGTTTGCATTGGAACGCTGCTGAGATGTGACAATGACGTTTCTCGTGAAGTGAAGAGGCGTATTGCTGCTGTGAATAGGGCCTCTTACGGATGACGTAGCCAGCTTAGATTCCGGAACATGACAAACGAAACATGGAACATGGAAACGAAATTTGCTCTATACAAAACTCTGATTCTACCAGTGGCCATTTATGGGCATGAAGCATGGACGTTAAAAGAGGCGGACCGGAGAGCTTTCGGTGTTTGTCGAAAAGTGCTGCGTATAATACTTGGAGGGAAACTAGAAAATGGTGTGTGGCGCAGACGCATGAATCATGAGCTGTATCAAGTATACAAAGAAGAAAATGTTGTGAATCGTATAAAATACGGCAGACATCAGTGGACTGGTCACTTGGTGCGAATGTCAGAAAAAAGAATAGCGAAAACAATATTCAACAGAAAACCAGATAGAGTACGGCGACTTCGTGGAAGGCCACGAAAACGCTGGCTGCAGGCAGTGGAATCGGACTTTGGGACCCTAAACATTCGAGGAAACTGAAGGAACATCGCCCAAGATCGACGATTATGGCGTTCTACAATACGCCAGGCATAGGTGTATTGACGCAGAAGCCAACCAGGTATCCAGGTAGGTACCAACGTGGCGTTAAAAGCTGCACTCTTGGCATACCCGGGTATGTTCAGGACTATCTATGTATCAACGATTCAATAAATCGATGCACGCCTCGTTGCAAACGAGCTCGGTTGAAGGAATGCAACAAAGGTAAGGAAGACATAGGCGGTTGCAGTTAACCCCAACAAACGACAGTTAATTCCGGAATCAGCCATTAGAATGTTTAGTTGGATACGTTGCCTATCGGATCAAATGGAGTCTAAGTCCAAGTATTTTACGGAACTTGATCCAAAATATATGTTTAGTTAGTAGAAATAAATGTGATTCCTGGATTTTATTGGATTCTTGTGAATAAATTGTGCAGAATGTAATAGTAGCATTGTGGACAAATCGGCGAAGTAATCCACCGAAAAAACCCAAAAAAAAGGATACAGTCCACGTCTGAAGGAAGGTAAGCATAAGCTCCCATACAAGGACGGTTCTGCAAAAGTGTCTGGACGAAGGCACCTTTCCAGAAATGTGGAGGATCTAGAACCTGGAGTTGCTGCTAAAGCTAGGAAAGCACTAGGAGTTCTGGCCTTGTACAGGCCAATTTGCCTGTTAGATACATTCGGGATGCTCCTGGAGAGGATTATGCTGACGAAATGTGCGAAGAGGGGACTGTCGAAGATGCAGTTTGGGATCTTCAATGAAGTATTGACGGTGGATGCCATCCGGTGCTCGAGAGTATTGAGAAAGCGTCCAAGAGACGATCGCGTAAGACGTAAAGAATGCGTTCAACAGTGCCAATTTCGAAACCATCACAGTAGCGCTGCACAGAATTCCGGTCGCCATATCTTGAAGAGCATCTTTCAGATCAGAGTGTTGGTGTAAGACACGAACGAAGGGGAAGTGATGAACTCATTCCTTGTCGTGTTTTTGCACGAGCCGGACGTACTATCTTCCGAGTCTCATCACGTGGCGCACTTTGATCCCAGGGTCGTTTTTATTTCATTAAGTTCCCTACGCGAGTGATAAGTTGGTTCACAAGGTGATTGTCCAACCGACTTTTGGAGGCGAGCTGTTTTAGCAAAGCTATCGCAGTCTCGTGAGAAAGTAAAGTCATTTTTTTTCCTGAAAGCATTACGGTGACGACAAACAGCAGCAGAGTCGCCGTCACCTAAAAAGCTACCTACTCGGGAGAGTAGGTAGCAAACAGGCTAAGTAAAATATTGTCCCAAGTAGCACAACTTGTTTCACTACTGAACATTTCACTGTGTTGCAACTATTCGGAAAGAAACAATCTTTGCGTATGTGCCATCAAATATAACTCTCTTGCAATCTAAAAAGCGCAAGAGGTGGAGCCTACGGAAACATCCTTCGATTGCAATAAAATTTCAATATTGTTGCAAAATACTACAGCGGAAAAAAATAAAATAAAAATATAAAACTGAATTCGATGTATGAATATTGTAATTGATAGTCCTTCACTCTACCACAGCACCATTTAACACTTCGAAGGGACTGCATGTTGACTCGCCATAAAACCATACGATTATGAAGTTTTGTACTCGGGTTTTCTGTTACTTGATTGCACCATCACCTGAACAAAAAAAATGTGAGTTGTCAAAACGTTGAACGATGCTGAATTAAACATGAAGACACACTCAACTTATCTGCAACTTAATTTAAACAAACAAATAAATTTTGAAAGGCGCATTGATGTTACATGGTAAAAAATATGCAACTTGATGATTTTGTTTCGTGTTTGCAACATACGGTGAAGTATTCTTTGGTTGTTTGTTTCCAAATGTCAAACACGTACTGCATTGCAATTTTAATGAAACATTGATCATAACTCGAACGTTTTCGACATCTTGATGCAACTTTTTCGTGTTTTGATGTTTTTCCAATGTCTTTAATGAAACTGAATAGAAACAAGGTGCTTTTTGGAAGATGTTGCTTGTGCTACTTGGGGTATCCCATTATCCCGTTGAACTCGATTCATCCACACTTCAGTGGTGACGGTTTGTGTTCTGCCTATAGTTAGGTACAGTCGGTACCGGTGGATTATTTACAGTGGGGCAAAAAGCGAAAAAGTTTGCCTGAAATATTATTAATTAATTTCGCTTTTTCTGTATTTGTGTTGTTGTTGTTGTTATTATTATTATAGTTAAATCTCATTAAAATTTTCTTATATTCTTTCTTATTATTATTTTGAGGATTTTGTGTTAATTACATGGACGAAGCAAAAGGAGGCGAAACGCCACCCAAAGGCAATGTCATTCGCACGCGATTCTACCAAGCTTCTTCGCCTGGGCCGTGGGTTGTTTACTTTTGGCAGAAAGTGAAAAGTATTGATTTTCTAGGAATCAAACGTGACTTGACGCGTCGTTTTCTGAAAACTGATTTTCATCAGATTAATCGGAACAAACTACGTGTAACTGCACCTACATATCAGGATGCAAATGCTATCGCAAAAGACCAACTGTATAATGTAGAATATTTGGTTTATGTCCCCTCGCGGGAGGTCGAAATCGAAGGTGTGATCAACGCAGCGAGCCTGACTTGCAAGGATGTACTTGCGGGAAAAGGCCGCTTAAAGAATGCAATACAGTCTACCGTGGATATTTTGGATTACAAGGAGTTGCATTCAGCTGCCATGGTAGATGGTAAAAAGTGTATTCTAAGTCAGGTTAGCTTCGGGTGACGTTCGCCGGTTCGATTCTCCCAAAATATGTAGATATTGAAAATATGTTATTTCCGGTGCGACTTTTTGTGCCGAGGGTGTTCAATTGTACAAACTGCAAACAGTTGGGGCACACCGCCGAGTTTTGCGACAACAAGCCCTGTTGTGGCAAATGTTTTGAAAAGCACAGGGAGGAGTCCTGCCAACAACAAGTTAAAAAGTGCGCTTATTGTGACATGGACCCTCCCCTTGGTTTGCAAGATTGTCCGGTGTACAAAAAGCGCACCCAAAAGGTGAAGCGTTCGTTGGTACAGCGCTCCAAGCAGTCGTATGCGGAAATGGTGAAGTCGCAAGACACATCCGCAACTGCCAACGCAACGGCTGCTATTTCAGCTGCCGTTCAAGTTAGTGATTTTTATGATGTCATTTCCATAGACGAATCGGACTCTGACGTAACCGATATGGATGATTCTGCGGAGGTACACGTAACCGAAAAGAGGAAGAAACTGTCTTCCCCGGGATTGCGCCGTAAGAAAACAAAAATCATCCCTAGAAGCTTGCCGAAATCTGATGATAATGGGGGATTATTTAAAATTCCGAAGCAGCCTGTCTATACTGCTCCTTTTGACCCATGTTGCAGTAAGACATTCCCGCCATTGCCAAAAACTGATGTTACAAAGAAACATGAGTCAAGGAATATCTCTCAGCAGGAAACTGCTACTCGCACTTCCAAGAAAAGAATCTCGTCCAAGCGAGGATTAATATCCTTTAAGGACCTTGTGGATCGTATTTTGAACTTATTCAATATTCCGAATTCAATATTCCGAAGCAATTGACTGTCTCATGGCCCCTTCTTGCAGAAATCGTATCGTTCGATGGATAATACGGCTAATATAGAAGATACGATCACTGTGCTACAGTGGAACTGCCATAATCTAAAAAATAAACTAGACGTGTTCAAGTTTTTGATTCGCAATTCTGATTGTGATATATTTGCACTGTGTGAAACATGGCTCTCTTCTGAAGATGAAATCACTTCCACGATTTTAACATTATTCGCCAAGATCGGGATGATCACTATGGTGGCGTTCTTTTGGGGATAAAAAAATATTACCCTTTCTACAGAATTCCCATTCCGATAGTTCAACTCTAAATACACGATAATGGATTAGATGGAAAACTCAAATAATAGAATCCACGAAGAAGAGGCCTTTTTATTTATATGCTTTTTTGCGAAATATTCTGTTAAAAATGTGAATCATTAGTAGTTAAAATAACAGATAATAATAACAAGCAAAAAAATGGAATATATCCTGTTTTTAAAATTGAAAAAACATTTATTCATCACGAATGGCAATAGCTATAAATTGCATCAACAGATATTATAAATATCTGACGTTGTTATAAGTTTGAAATAATTTTATTTTGTCGTCCTCGTGATCACACACAGACATCACTCAATATTACAAAAAAAAAACAAATTTATCCACCGGTGTTGATGATGCCCTGATGCCTGATGCCTTTAGGGCAGCAGGGACTATGTCCAAGGGCTTGACGATCCCTCCCCAGGCCATCTGCGAGTTGTGGCGCCTGCCTAGGATGTGGTGGGGTTTGACAGTGGGCCCTGTTAAACCTCTATAAAAAGCTGCATGTAGCCGCAAGTAGGCTCCGCCAAAGCGACCGTGTGCTGCTCAAAGCGCACAAGCCCAAGTCCTGGTGTTAGGTGGGAAGCTAAACAGCCCTGACACGACGGCCCTCCGACGAGACAGGAGGTTTGCGCAGGCCCAATAAGCCGCCTTTAAAAACAATTATTACGAACGACATAGAAGATAATACGACTCGATACAATCGGCAACGACCTAGGCGACGAATAAAGGATCACGATTGGAAGCTTGGAACATGGAACTGCAAGTCGCTAGGCGCTGCAGGAAATCTGCTGGACAGGACAGAAAGTGTGGAAAAGCGGGCATCGAGCGGCTACCTTCTACCAAAGCTGTGGCACCACCAACGAGCTGGGAACCGGCTTCATAGTGCTGGAAAAGATGCGCCAACGCGTGATTGGGTGGCAGCCAATCAACGCAAGGATGTGCAAGCTGAGGATAAAAGGCCGTTTCTTCAATTATAGCATCATCAACGTGCACTGCCCACACGAAGGGAGATCCGACGACGAGAAAGAAGCGTTCTATGCGTGGACTGCTATGGAGCAGACATACGATGGATGCCCACTGCGGGACGTCAAAATCGTCATCGGTGACATGAACGCTCAGGTAGGAAGGGAGGAAATGTATAGACCGGTCATCGGACCGGATAGTCTGCATACCGTATCGAACGACAACGGCCAACGATGCATAAACGTTGCAGCCTCCCGCGGAATGGTAGTCCGAAGCACTTTCTTCCCCCGTAAGAATATCCACAAGGCCACATAGAAATCACCTAACCAAGTAACGGAAAACCAAATCGACCACGTTCTAATCGACGGTAAATTCTTCTCCGACATCACGAACGTACGCACTTACCGCAGTGCGAATATTGAATCCGACCACTACCTCGTCGCAGTATGTCTGCGCTCAAAACTCTCGACGGTGATCAACACGCGTCGGAGTCGTCCGCCGCGGCTTAACATTGGGCGGCTACAAGACGGTAGACTAGCCCAATACTACGCGCAGCAGCTGGAAGTGGCACTCCCAACGGAAAAGCAGCTAGGCGCAGCATCTCTTGAAGATGGCTGGAGAGATATTCGATCCGCCATTGGAAGCACCGCAACCGCTGCACTAGGCACGGTGGCTCCGGATCAGAGAAACGACTGGTATGACGGCGAATGTGAGCAGTTAGTTGAGGAGAAGAATGCAGCATGGGCGAGATTGCTGCAACACCGCACGAGGGCGAACGAGGCACGATACAAACGGGCGCGGAACAGACAAAACTCGATTTTCCGGAGGAAAAAGCGCCAACAGGAAGATCGAGACCGTGAAGATACGGAGGAACTGTACCGCGCTAATAACGCACGAAAGTTTTATGAGAAGTTGAACCGTTCACGTAAGGGCCACGTGCCACAGCCCGATATGTGTAAGGACATAAACGGGAACCTTCTTACGAACGAGCGTGAGGTGATCCAAAGGTGGCGGCAGCATTACGAAGAGCACCTGAATGGCGATATGGCAGACAACGGTGGCGGTATGGTAATGAACCTAGGAGCACGCGCGCAGGACATGCAACTTCCGGCTCCGAATCTCCAGGAAATCCCGGAGGAGATCGGCCGGCTGAAAAACAACAAAGCCCCTGGAGTTGACCAACTACCAGGAGAGCTGTTTAAACACGGTGGTGAAGCACTGGCTAGAGCGCTGCACTGGGTGATTACCAAGGTTTGGGAGGTTCTGCCGCAGGAGTGGATGGAAGGTGTCGTGTGTCCCATCTACAAAAAGGGCGATAAGCTGGATTGTAGCAACTACCGCGCAATCACATTGCTGAACGCCGCCTACAAGGTACTCTCCCAAATTTTATGCCGTCGACTAACACCAATTGCAAGAGAGTTCGTGGGGCAGTACCAGGCGGGATTTATGGGTGAACGCTCTACCACAGACCAGGTGTTCGCCATACGTCAGGTATTGCAGAAATGCCGCGAATACAACGTGCAAACACATCATCTATTTATCGACTTCAAAGCCGCATATGATACAATCGATTGGGACCAGCTATGGCAGCTAATGCACGAAAACGGATTTCCGGATAAACTGATACGGTTGATCAAGACGACGATGGATCGAGGGATGTGTGTAGTTCGAGTCTCAGGGGCATTCTCGAGTCCCTTCGAAACCCGTAGAGGGTTACGGCAAGGTGATGGTCTTTCGTGTCTGATATTCAACATCGCTTTGGAGGGAGTAATACGAAGGGCAGGGATTGACACGAGTGATACGATTTTCACGAAGTCCGTCCAGTTATTTGGTTTCGCCGACGACATTGATATCATGGCACGTAACTTTGAGAGGATGGAGGAAGCCTACATCAGACTAAAAAGCGAAGCTAAACGGATTGGACTAGTCATCAACACGTCGAAGACGAAGTACATGATAGGAAGAGGCTCAAGAGAGGTCAATGTGAGCCACCCACCACGAGTTTCTATCGGTGGTGACGAAATCGAGGTGGTTGAAGAATTCGTGTACTTGGGCTCACTGGTGACCGCCGATAACGATACCAGCAGAGAAATTCGGAGACGCATAGTGGCTGGAAATCGTACGTACTTTGGACTCCGCAAGACGCTTCGATCGAATAGAGTTCGCCGCCGTACCAAACTGACTATCTACAAAACGCTTATAAGACCGGTAGTTCTCTACGGACACGAGACCTGGACGATGCTCGTGGAGGACCAACGCGCACTGGGAGTTTTCGAAAGGAAAGTTTTGCGTACCATCTATGGTGGGTTGCAGATGGTGGACGGTACGTGGAGGAGGCGAATGAACCACGAGTTGCATCAGCTGTTGGGAGAACCATCCATCGTTCACACCGCGAAAATCGGAAGACTGCGGTGGGCCGGGCACGTAGCCAGAATGTCGGACAGTAATCCAGTGAAAATGGTTCTCGACAACGATCCGACGGGAACACGAAGGCGAGGTGCACAGCACGCAAGGTGGATCGATCAGGTGGAGGACGACTTGCGGACCCTCCGCAGACTGCGTGGTTGGCGAAGTGCAGCCATGAACCGAGCTGAATGGAGAAGTCTTTTATGTGCAGCACAGGCCACTCCGGCCTTAGTCTTATGATAAATAAATAAGATGATGCCTTTCTCGATTCAATATGTGCAATTCGAATTAATGTTGTTAATGCAGTGCTTATTGCCTACATTTCAGCGGTAAAAAGATTTGGTGCAATTCTAGTACGTTGCTTAAAAATGACTTACCGTGGGTTGCGACACGGCTAAAATGATTAATGATTCAATGTGCATTTGTGTTTTTGTTGATTAAAAATTCCGATGCGCGCGCCACTAGTGTCCGATTGGCCAACTAATGATTATTTGAATTGACCAGTAAATCAGTAAACGATGGAAATTCGACGAGTGTTATGTCTGTTTGTCTGTGGTATAGTGTTATCTAATGAAAATCTACAAAACATCACTTATTGCCAACCCGAAGAAACAACGTTCAAGTAGGGTAACAGTGCAAACATAGTAGGTACCACTGGAAAAATAACTATTGGATCAGAAACTGCTCTTTGTTCTCACCATAAGGCCACAAAAACATGTACACCCAATAAGTATTTGCAATTTTTTCTTACAACTTAACATGAAACCGACATCTTCTTGTTTCAAAAGCATACATGTAAAGTTGTCAGAAATTAGTTTCAAAATCAATATTTTTGTAATTGTCACGCAACATATTGTTGTTATACAGAACTGCAAGAAAATCCGACACCCCCTGGTCGGGTGTATGCTCAGCCGAGAGACTCTGCATATTCAAACGAAGCTGGTGATAAATCTCCACATATTAGCTTTCAGGTTACGGATTTGCTGAAAGATGTGTACACATTCCACTTCCGTCGTTCTCGCCCGCTTTCCCGAGGAAGGTGGAAGGGTTTCCAATCAAATGCTTCACTGAGCTCATGTATCGTTCGAGCAAACAAATATCTTTACCCTCTGATTGGTCAACATTTTTCATTCAATCTTCCTCCAGCTGCAGCAGTTTATACGATAGTCCATCACAGGCGTAGGCACCTCTCGAGGAAGAGCTGGGCACTCTTGCGATACCAGTAATAGCTTGCAAACACGAAGCAGCAGAAATTAATCTTCGATGTGCTGCTACTACCGTTGTTGAGGTTGTGGTTTCTGTCCTCTGGAACGATTCTCTGCCGGTACTACGCTGGCTCGAGGTATGGGAAACTCTTTTAGAATAAACGGTAAGTAATGTACTGACCACCAAAGCCAACTGATGATTTGCGGTATGTAGAACTGCAATTAATCCAATCAGCTTCCACATGATCTTCATGCAGTCGGGCTTAACCTCGAACGATAGCATGACAAAAATGCATGCGAATGCCGGAAAAGCTAATTAATTGGCGATAATCTCGGGTTTATTTGGAATAATGTTATATCAATCGGGTATTGATTTGTTCAATTGAGTTTAGCTGAAGCTTATGTTCTCATGGTTTTCATGAAGCTACCATTTAATAACGCGAAAAAAAACGTTAAGGACAAGCCTCCCGGAATCCAAAATTAAATCTACTCGCGCTTTTATGGATACGCCATCAAATACGGAAGCAACCAGGGCCGTTTTTATAGGGGTCCGTGGATCCGTGTCACCGACAACCCCCCCCCCAGATCTTATGTACCAAAACTAACCTTTTTTGTACAGTTTGGGCCCCCACAAACTTTCGGCCTCGGGCCCCCTTTTCGACGAAATCCGACCCTGGAAGCAACGCACAACTGTCATCTTTTTATTTCAGTTTTGCTGTGACGCAGTATTCGAAAAACAATAAAAGTTAAGAAAATTATTTTGAGCTTTTTAGTGGAATGTCTATAAAATAAAATAAAAAAATAAATAAATATTTGAGGTTATGGCTTTCAGTCTTCTTATGCTCAAAAACGGGTTTTACGTTTTTATCCGACGTTTCGGTTACATATATTGTACCTTTATCAAGGAGTTAACTAAGTCCCGTTTTATTGTTACATTGTCTTAGCATAGAACGTTTTGTCACAACTTTATGTTAAATCGCCCCCTCTATTTTTTGGTAGGGGCTGCGAAATTGAATTTATCCGGGCACCAGAAACTATCGTGTAGTACGTTTTTAGCGCCACTTCGCCACTAGAATAGAAGTGGCGCTAAAAACGTACTACACGATAGTTCCTGGTGCCCGGATAAATTCAATTTCGCAGCCCCTACCGAAAAATAGAGGGGGCGATTTAACATAAAGTTGTGACAAAACGTTCTATGCTAAGACAATGTAACAATAAAACGGGACTTAGTTAACTCCTTGATAAAGGTACAATATATGTAACCGAAACGTCGGATAAAAACGTAAAACCCGTTTTTGAGCATAAGAAGACTGAAAGCCATAACCTCAAATATCACCATCATAGTCGATCTCTCCTAGAAAATAAATAAAAGTTACAGTTTTGCGTTACTTCGGTATTGAATGGTATGCCCTTGAAAACGCGAGTGAATTTAGTTTTAGATTCCGGGAGCCTTGTCCTTATTAAACCCATACATTGCGAAAAATCTTCATATTGGCAATCATTTTTAGACTAACATTTGAAAAGGGTGTAACTGTCAAATTTTCTGGTGCTGCTGGTGGTGCGGGATTTATGGGTGAACGCTCTACCACAGATCAGGTGTTCGCAGTACGTCAGGTATTGCAGAAATGCCGCGAATTCAACGTGAGCACACATCATCTATTTATTGACCTCAAAGCCGCATATGATACAATCGATCGGGACCAGCTATGGCAGCTAATGAACGAAAACGGATTTCCGGATAAACTGATAAGGTTGATCAAGGCGACGATGGATCGGATGATGTGCGTAGTTCGAGTTTCAGGGCCATTCTTGAGTCCCTTCGAAACGCACAGAGGGTTACGGCAAGGTGATGGTCTTTCGTGTTTGCTATTCAACATCGCTCTGGAGGGAGAAATATGAAGGGCAGGGATTGACACGAATGGTACGATTTTCACGAAGTTCGTCTAGTTATTTGGTTTCGCCGACGAAATTCATATTATGGCACGTAACTTTGAGAGGATGGGGGAAGCCTACATCAGACTGAAAAGCGAAGCTAAACGGATTGGGCTAATCATCAACACGTCGAAGATGAAGTACATGATAGGAAAAGGCACAAGTGAGGACAACGTAAGCCACCCACCACGAGTTTGTATTGGTGGTGACAAAATCGAGGAATTCCTGTACTTGAGCTCACTGGTGATCTCTGATAATGATATCAGCAGAGAAATTCGGAGACGCATCATGGCAAGAAATCGTACGCACTTTGGACTCCGCAAAACGCTCCGATCGAATAGAGTTCGCCGCCGTACCAAACTGACGATCTACAAAACGCTTATTAGACCGGTAGTTCTCTACGGATACGAGACCTCAAAAATCGGAAGACTGCGGTGGGCCGGGCACGTAGCCAGAATGTCGAACAGTAATCCAGTGAAAATGGTTCTCGACAACGATCCGACGGGAACAAGAAGGCGAGGTGCACAGCGAGCAAGGTGGATCGATCAAGTGGAGGACGATTTGCGGACCCTCCTGGCTGGCGACGCGCAGCCATGGACCGAGCTGAATGGAGAAGACTTTTATGTGCAGCACAGGCCACTTCGACCTTAGTCTGGTAATAAATAAACAAAATGCCTGTTCCAAGTGTTTTTTCTCGTTCGTTCGCTGTGTACGTTTTCGCGTTGGCGTTATTTTCTCCCAGACCCGTTATGGGAGACTCGGTGGCCGATTCGGTCGCGGGAAAAGTGCCTAAGTGCACTGCTCTTGGAGGCGTGGTTAACCCCTCCAAGCAGCTTTTGTAGAGCAACGTATATTCGTCGTTACCAATCGACGATACCGGAAATCCTCCGAAAAAGAGGAAAAAGCAGCAATCGCAGCTGTCGCAGGTGCAACCTGAGCGGAAGGAGAAGTGCTCGCCTGTGTTTGTGAAGGGCGATCCGCCGTATTTGCGCCCGGAAATTCGCCAGTTAATCGCTAAAGGGCTGAACTGTACATTTTGGCTCTGCAGTGAGGGCGCGAAAATGATGCCGGTTAACAAGGACCACAAGGAGCTGCAATTTTGAGCACGGCACCAGAAACTGACGCATGAAGCCGCGCTGCAACAAGTGTGGCAAACCCCATCCGACTGACGAGTGCGACAAAATGGTGGTGGCCGATCTCAAGTGCGCCAACTGTGGCGACAAACATCGGGCCACCAAAAAGGGCTGCCCAAAGCGAGCCGAGTTCCTGGAAATCCGGAAGAAGGCTTCCACCAGGACCTTTTCGAAGAAGAACCGTGTTCCTGTAGTCAACGAGGTGAACTTTCCAACCATCCCGGCTCCCCGTCGTGCGATTCCAATACTCCCACCGTTACAGCCGCACAAGCGACTGCCAGCGGCAGCTGGAGCGATTCAAGCTCCAGCATAATCGGCACCATCCACCAGCGAATGCCACCCGCTCCCTCCTCCTGGGTTCCGTCGGCAGTCGGAGAACGAAGCCGACCGGAAGAATCTGCTCCGCTCTACACTCCGGAACAACTTATGCCGATCTTTGCGCAGCTCGCCACTTGGCTGCGCGGCTGCAAAATCTGTTTCGAGCAGGTCGTCACATGTTCATCATTAAAAATGGCTGCTAGGGTGGGCCTGGTCAACTTAAGGAGAAAGAAATAGACGTGGCGTTCATCACCGAAACGCACCTAAAACCGGAGGTGAACTTCAACATCCCGGACTTTCGCATTGTGTGACTCGACCGGCCAACCAGGGGAGGTGGTGTGGCTAACGCTCTTCGCTACAACATAAACTGTCGTCTGCTTCCAAGCTTCTAGCTCAGTGTCATCGAGGCCATCGGTATCGAAATCACCACTTCTGTCGGCACAATCGCGCTCATCGCGGCGTACTGCCTAACCCAAGCCAAAGTCGGTGACGGCTGATCGGCCGCCCTTCGGAGGGACATCGTCAAGCTAACGCGGAGACATTCATTGCCGGTAATCTGAATGCCAAACATCAAACTGGGGCAATAGTCGCGGCAATCGAAACGGCATCATCTGGAGGGACGACATGGAGAAAGGCCATTACAAGATCCTGAACCCGGATTTCCCCACTCGGCTGAGTCGGTCCGGCGTTCATTCGACAATCGACTTGTACATCACGAACATGAACAACTACATCTCGCAGCCGGCCGTCAACCACTATCCGGGGGTGTTGGAAGTGGGCTCCTCGGTTAATCGGCATCAGCTGTCCCGGCGAAATTACCATCGAGTCGACAGGGGCCGGTTGCAAAGATACGTGGATGCCAACGTCAACTACGAAGTGCGGCCGGAAATGTCTGAAGCAATTGATCGGCAGCTGCGTTCCATCTAGGAGGCGATCTAGGTGGCCCGTGACCAACATGTACCGACGGCTAGGCAGTTAAGCGACACCATAACAATCAATACCTACCTGGTCTGGTCCTAACAATCTATATACTCACCCAAGTAACACCGAAAACATCATTATTAACTAAGATCTAATAATGATGTTGAATAAAGGTCGGGAAAATGAAATACAAAACATGTTATGTTCAAGGAAAGCTATGATGAGGTTTGTGTAAAACATACAGCAATTTGATCAGAGAAGAAGTTTCATACTACATTCTCACAACTTGCTGATAACATGTAAATTTTTGACATTTGTTTGGTTTTTTGAGATGTTTCGTTTTACATTCTCACAACATAAAACAAGTCTACAGGAAGATTTTACGAACAATGTCATAACATGTTCATTATTTGACATTTGTTTCGTCAGAATATATACCGCAATGATAGAAGTTTAACGTAATTTCAACATCTTTTAAGATTAATGTTATGAAAGTTCTTCATCGACCCTGTTGTTTATCGGCAACTCGCCATATTGTTTTTCTTTTGCAGATTCGAGAATTTGTTTACATATCAATTTCAAAATAATGCTTTGGCATAGTTATATTTTTCTACAATCAATGGCGCATGAATTTAGGAGAAGTAAAATGAAAAGTTAGCCAATGAAACATGAGCCGCATATAATGTTTTGACCGAGACTTCGAAACAAATTTGATTTATTTATTCAGTTTGTATATGATTATTAATATTATTAAAATGGTGTTCATCATTTCATGCATGCTTGTTTTCATTCGTTTTTGGTATAAAATTTATTTCTTTGTACGTGTTGATCAGCATTTTTGTTTTGGTATTCAATTTGACAGAACCATGTTGAAAGTCGGTTACTGAAAACATCCTTAGTACTTAAGTTTAGTCTTGTGAATGTGCAATCAAAAACAAGGTTGCAACTGAAAGATGTTGAAAATATCGATAATTTTTGCGCTGTTTGAGTCGTGTGAAAGTAATCAAAGCAGTTTTTCATACCGAAACGAAACATACTATATGTTCGAAAGATGTATTTTTTACACTCATACAACAAACCGTGTTACTTGGGCACCAAAGATTTGATTCGATTGCGGGATGTCACTCGCAGGCACTTTCAGCGTACTAGACTGGTGGACCTCAAAAATAACGATTTCTCGAACAAGATCCGCATTATCCCAGACTATGTAAAGCCGTTCTGGAAAATGACCAAAATACTAAAATCCAAGCCTCGGCCCATTCCGGCCCATTATTATTATTATTTATTCAGACTAAGGCCGAAGTGGCCTGTGCGGTATATAAGAGTCTTCTCCATTCGGCTCGGTCCATGGCTACACGTCGCCAACCACGCAGTCTACGGAGGGTCCGCAAGTCATCTTCCACCTGATCGATCCACCTTGCCCGCTGCGCACCTCGCTTTCTTGTACCCGTCGGATCGTTGTCGAGAACCATTTTCACCGGATTACTGTCCGACATTCTGGCTACGTGCCCGGCCCACCACAGTCGTCCGATTTTCGCGGTGTGAACGATGGATGGTTCTCCCAACAGCTGTTGCAACTCGTGGTTCATTCGCCTCCTCCACGTACCGTCCGCCATCTGCACCCCACCATAGATGGTACGCAGCACTTTCCTTTCGAAAACTCCGGGTGCGCGTTGGTCCTCCACGAGCATCGTCCAGGTCTCGTGTCCGTAGAGGACTACCGGTCTAATGAGCGTTTTGTAGATTGTCAGTTTGGTACGGCGGCGAACTCTATTCGATCGGAGCGTCTTGCGGAGTCCAAAGTACGTACGATTTCCAGCCACTATACGTCTCCGAATTTATCTGCTGGTATCATTTTCGGCAGTCACCAGTGAGCCCAAGTACACTAATTCTTCTACCACCTCGATTTCGTCACCACCGATGCCAACTCGCGGTGGGTGGCTCACATTGTCTTCTCTTGAACCTCTTCCTATCATGTACTTCGTCTTCGACGTGTTGATGACTAGTCCGATCCGCTTGGCTTCCCTCTTCAGTCTAATGTAGGCTTCTTCCATCTTCTTAAAGTTACGTGCCATAATATCTATGTCGTCGGCGAAGCCAAATAGCTGGACGGACTTATTGAAAATTGTACCACTCGTGTTAATCCTTGCTCTTCGTATTACCCCTCCAAAGCGATGTTGAATAGCAGACACGAAAGACCATCACTTTGCCGTAACCCTCTGCGGGTTTCGAAGGGACTCGAGAATGCCCCCGAAACTCGAACTACGCGCATCACCCGATCCATCGTCCCTTTGATCAACCGTGTCAGTTTATCCGGAAATCCGTTTTCGTGCATAAGCTGCCATAGCTGGTCCCGATCGATTGTATCATATGCGGCTTTGAAGTCGATGAATAGATGATGTGTGGGCACGTTGTATTCGCGGCACTTCTGCAGTACTTGGCGAATAGCGAACACCGTGGTGGAGCGTTCGCCCATAAATCCCGCCTGGTACTGCCCCACGAACTCCCTTGCAATTGGTGCTAGTCAACGGCATAAAATTTGGGAGAGTACCTTGTAGGCGGCGTTCAGCAATGTGATTGCGCGGTAGTTGCTACAATCCAGCTTATCGCCCTTTTTGTAGATGGGACATACGACACCTTCCGTCCACTCCTGCGGCAAAACTTCCTCCTCCCAAATCTTGGTAATGACCCAGTGCAGCGCTCTAGCCAGTGCCTCACCACCGTGTTTAAATAGCTCTCCTGGTAGTTGGTCAACCTCAGGGGCTTTGTTGTTCTTCAGCCGGCCAATCTCCTCCTGGATTTCTTGGAGATCCGGAGCCGGTAGAATTATGTCCTGCGCGCGTTCCCCCAGGTCCATCACCATACCGCCATCTTCGTCTGCCACATCGCCATCCAGGTGTTCTTCGTAGTGCTGCCGCCACCTTTGGATCACCTCACGCTCGTTCGTAAGAAGGTTCCCGTTTATGTCCTTACACATATCAGGCTGTGGCACGTGGCCCTTACGTGAACGGTTCAACTTCTCATAGAACTTTCGTGTGTTATTAGCGCGGTACAGTTGCTCCGTCTCTTCACGGTCTCGATCTTCCTGCTGACGCTTTTTCCTCCGGAAAATCGAGGTTTGTCTGTTCCGCGCCCGTTTATATCGTGCCTCGTTCGCCCTGCGGTGTTGCAGCAATCTCGCCCATGCTTCTCTTCTACTAACTGCTCACATTCGCCGTCATACCAGTCGTTTATCTGATCCGGGGGCACCGTGCCAAGTGCAGCGGTTGCGGTGCTACCAATGGCGGATCGAATATCTCTCCAGCCATCTTCAAGAGACGCTGCGCCTAGCTGCTCTTCCGTTGGGAGTGCCACTTGCAGCTGCTGCGCGTATTCTTGGGCTAGTCTACCGTCTTGTAGCCGCCCAAAATTAAGCCGCGGCGTCCGACTTCGACGCGTGTTGTACACCGTCGAGAGTTTTGAGCGCAGGCATACTGCAACGAGGTAGTGGTCGGATCCCATATTCGCACTGCGGTAAGTGCGAACGTTCGTGATGTCGGATAAGAATTTACCGTCGATTAGAACGTGGTCGATTTGGTTTTCCGTTTCTTGACAACAGACTATCCGGTCCGATGACCGGTCTATACATTTCCTCTCTTCCTACCTGCGCGTTCATGTCACCGATGACGATTTTGACGTCCCGCAGTGGGCATCCATCGTATGTCTGCTCCAGCTGTGCGTAGAACGCTTCTTTCTCGTCGTCGGGTCTCCCTTCGTGTGGGCAGTGCACGTTGATGATGCTATAGTTGAAGAAACGGCCTTTAATCCTCAGCTTGCACATCCTTGCGTTGATTGGCTGCCACCCAATCACGCGTTGACGCATCTTACCCAGCACTATGAAGCCGGTTCCCAGCTCGTTGGTGGTGCCACAGCTTTGGTAGAAGGTAGCCGCCCGATACCCGCTTTTCCACACTTTCTGTCCTGTCCAGCAAATCTCCTGCAGCGCTACGACGTCGAAGTTGCGGGGATGTAATTCATCGTAGATCATCCTGTCGCAACCTGCGAAACCTAGCGACTTGCAGTTCCATGTTCCAAGCTTCCAATCGTGATCCTTTATTCGTCGCCTAGGTCTTTGCCGATTATATCGAGTCGCATTATCTCTTATATTGTTCGTAATTATTGGTTTTAAAGGCGGCTTATTGGGCCTGCGCAAACCTCCTGTCTCGCCGGAGGGCCATCGTGTCAGGGCTGTTTAGTGTCCCACCTAACACCAGGACTTGGGCTTGTGCGCTTTGAGCGGCACACGGTCGCTTTGGCGGAGCCTACATGCAGCTTTTTATAGAGGTTTAACAGGGCCCACTGTCAAACCCCACCACATCCTAGGCAGGCGCCACAACTCGCAGAAGGCCTGGGGAGGGATCGTCAAGCCCTTGGACATAGTCCCTGCTGCCCCCATTCCGGCCCATTCCACATCCTATTAGACATTAGGATCGCTTGATAACTCCTGCAGAGAAGATGAAATAGATCATCACTTCGACAGCTCACACAATCTTGGAAAGAACATCATCAGTCCACACGAAGCAGCCGTTAACGAGTATTCACACAACATTAATCTGACTCCCAACGACTTCTCGGAGGAGTTGGAGATCTAATCTGGCAAATTGGCGGCCTATATCAAATCATCGAAGAACATGAAGGCCCCATGTTTTGATAACATTCTGAATCTCGACCTCAAACACATTCGAGTGCTCCGTTCTTAAAGCACCTTTCACTGATCTTTAATCAGTGTCTATGGCTCAGCTACTTTCCATCGTCCTGGAAGTCAGCGAAAGTCATTCCCATCCGTAATCCTGGGAAGGATCCTTCCTCCCCCAAAAGTTATCGTTCCATCATCCTTCCCTCAGGATTATCGAAGCTATTCGAAAAAGCTATTCATCACCGGTTTTTTGAGTCTGCCAAAAATCTCACCATCTTGCTCGAGGAACAGTTTGGTTTCGGACGTGGTCGATCAACCGTACACCAACTGACCCGAGTTACCAACTTCCTCAGACGAAACAAGTTTGTCTCAAAAACATCCGTCATGGCCTTACTCGATGTCGAGAAGGCATTTGACAATGTATGGCATGATGGCCGGGTGTACAAACTACAACGCTACAATCTTCCCAGCTACCTGGTGAAAATCATCAACAATTATCCGAAGGCGCGAACTCTATCTCGCTATTTGAAAATTAAATTGGCGCAATTGTTAAATAATGGGTTAATTGTTGTAGAAGATTTTTTTGTTCAAGAACAAACTCAAACTCGGCCATTTCGCTTCCATAACGGCTGCCATTTAGAAGTTTTGCGAGTTTAAGAATTTTTATTAGAGAATTTGAGTAAAGTTCAGTTTGTCGAGCTTTTATTCTGTTGTCTGCTCTCGCGAATTTCATTTTCAAATAGTGTAGTGTAATTTTTGTCGAACTACTCTTTATCTGTTTAATGTTTATCATTAATGTTTCGCGTTGGACTTCCAGCGCGTGGCGCTTTTTTCATAGCCGTAAAAAGCAAAGCCGCGCGGAGGTACGTTGGCCCTTGTCCGGAGGGACAAATCAACCCGGGAAGCACGACATCTGTCGACACATCTCACGAGGAAATCGGAGGCCTTCCGTCCAGCCACCACCTACTTCGCAACTTTAGTTCGGCCATACTTGCAAGGGCTGATCAGCTACGCACCATCCTGCAGCTAAGCGATTCTTCTGTCGCCGCCATCGTCAAGGACAGCTTCGCCGCCATCGCCACGAACAGGTTCGACGCCATCGTTCCGAACCGGTTCGCCGCCATCGCGTCGGCGAAACCCAGCAAGTCGACGAAGAAGAAAACCTGCGCAGGTATGTGACTAGTGTGTAGACATGGCCATGATCTAAAGAAACGTTTCCATTTCCGTACCAATTCCAAATAAGTGTTCAACCCGAAACAAATAAATCCCATGAATTTTAAGTAAGAAGATCGAGTAGTTCCCTTTTAGTTCCTTTCCTAAAGATCGCTCAGTTTGCCTTCCGTTCCGTTCCGTTATCTACTTCGGTTCTTCACCTTGCATAATTTCTGCCGGGATTTGTTGGCGGGTTGGAAGAGTTTGAGAGTTTGAGTAACGTAACTTGGGAGGTGGACAAGTTGGAGCAGCAGGGACTATGTCCAAGGGCTTGACGACCCCTCCCCATGGCCACTGCGAGTTAGGGGGCCTGCCTAGGATGTGGTGGGGTTTGACAGTGGGCTCTGTTAAACCTCTACAAAAAGCTGCATGTGTCCATAAGCAGGCCCTATCAAACCCAGTCAACACATGAACGTATATGGTGTCGTGTAGGATGCTGGAGTGCAGGCGATAGATGTACTTTTCCACACAACATCTATGTGTATCGTCTCCAATTTAGCATCTTGTTTTGCACCATGTGCGATTTTATGTAGACTGGGAAACGAACGTGTGCCGCTCAAAGCGCACAAGCCCAACACGAGTGCCAACCGGCACATTAGGATTAATACCAGTGAGATCCTGATTACGGTATACTGGTCAATGCAAGTGATACACACGCGCGCGAAAGTAATGCAAAATAAACGACATGTAATAAAATGAACGTAAATTTACATTCTTACTTAACGTCAAATAGAGATAAAATAAGGGTTGCTGAATAACATTAGCTTTCCGATTACTATCAATTATTTTCAATTTAAATCCCGTTTCTTTTTTACTTTTCTTACGTTAATGAAATGATAACGCGGGCGCCTAATCCGAAATTCAAATGAACAATCGCTCGCTTTGAGCGATTGATTGTTTATTCTCGCGAAGAATGAACAATTGAACAAATTAAGGAAATGCTAATACTGCTGTGTAGAAGTTTCATAGGTCACATCACTTTCCATGGTGAATCCCGATCTATGTTACTGATTACCCCACCCAACTAACACTACTTCCTTCCCGCGGTAAATGTGGAGATGCAGAGGTATTCTCGGTCTCTAGTAGCAACAATTACCACACACTCACATTCCCTCCCTTTCCCAACTGACTGTAAGGACTTGGCCGGCGCCGTTATTGATCAACATTTGCGAGCTGCTGAAACGTGCACTTCGAGAATAGTTGGTAAATCCCAACCACTTGGATCGTAGTGCAATTTGCACCAGTTCTGATCAATCACGGAGTAGCAACCATTGATATGTACAGTCAGTCTAAGCTAAGCTAAGCTAAGCGTAACTTGGGTGGTGGCCAAGTTGGGGAAAGCACTTGGCACAAAGCATTATTTTAAGTTTCAGCCAGCGACCGTTCGAGTGACCCCTGAGGAGAGAAGTCGAGAATAAATCGGGCAAAACAACTCGACCAGTGGTCTTCCGGATCCCGGAAGTGGCGGTTAAGCCGCCAGTTATAATTAAACCTCGAGCTGAAGCTACGAACGGTTACAATAGTAGTTAGCAGGGATTGAATCCTAAAGAGAATGAACAAGTCTCTCACTTATCATCTCTGTATACATATACGATATGTAGCATACCGCGAGAGACTTTTTTTTCGCAATCTGCCATGATAGAGAACTGATTCGGGAGGCTATACCCCATGCTAAATTTCTTTTAGAAAGCTCCAAATGTAAGGAGCACTGATTCTGATGATGCATTTCCACTTGTTCTATACAGCTGTGCAGTAACACGAAATGAGCGAAAACAAAGCGAGAATCACCATTTTTCTGTGGGGGCTGCCTATCCGATTCTGTATTTTCGCACTTGTATACAAGTTTGATAAATTTGTTATCATGGCTTGTTATGATTCGGAACAGCTTTTGCCTCTCTTTTATCGTTGTTCGTTATCTATTGAGAGCGATTTCTGCAAACTCTGGTAGTTAGGTTATCAAATTTATCAACCAAATCGATGCCTTCTCAAGGTTTAAATGTAAAATTAGAATTCAAATTACATTTTAAAATTAACATTAAAAAAATACTTATAACCTAAGAAGAAGGGCTTTGTGGCCAAACACTTTACCCGAAAAACCATTGTAAAATAAGCAAAAATGGAAAATAAATTAATTTAAAAAAAAAGCTTTTATCCCGAACAAATTCATTACAGTGTTTTATATAGTTCTTGTCTTCTGCGAAGCTCTAACATACTACTGTGCAGTCTGTAATCAGGAAAAATCACGATCTAAAAATCGAGAAGCGTTCATATGGTTAAGATTTTTTGAGTATATCCAATCCTGCATCAATTGTGTGCAACACCTATTTGTAAAAGCAATTTATTGCTTGCTATTTTGTATATGCCATGAATATATAGATTATGTAATTATTACATAATTGTACGTGAATCTCAATCTTGTATGACTCCGCTACTAATCTAAATAGCTTAAACTTAATGAACCACAACTAATTCATGTTTTGAAGTGCATTTAAAAACAGTCTAATGTGTCTATACGAACTATATCCCATTTGATAGGTCAAATTCATTCCGCTGTAAGAGTCCCGAAGCATTAAGGTAAGCTTGCCAATAGCTACAAATTCAAACAAGGCTTCCAACAGTAACCTGCTGCGTTCTCCTTCGTTAAACCTCTGGCTTTTCACCCTTTTTATCTTTTCCCCCCAGGAGAAGCATCTTCCGATTTTTTCACTTTCTCCAGAAAGCGCACACAAAACCATGCCAATGCCAACCCTCAACAACCGACAGAAGACACCAAATCCCGCCAAGTCAATCCCCATTATTGAGAGGATGTACGCAAAAAAATGCGATGATGTTCCCAAAGGTATTCAACGCCGGGCCGGGGAAAGGGAACCTAGAATGCTGATTTCAACTTTTGCCCGTCCTTTTTGTGTTGGTACCTTTCGGAAAGGAAAACTCTGATGATCCCCCCTCCCCGCCGCCATTCACAAATCTGGATGGGTCCCAATTCTTCAAATTGTTTCCCAAGTGCATTATTGTAAAGCTGAATTCTTTAGAATTTGTTTTTCCAACCGCTACTGTAGCAAAAATGGGCCCCGCTCGCTCCCGGCGAACTTTTTGGTGAAGTTTCTTCTGAGGCAGTGCGGAAGAAGGTGGTGTTGGATGGCTTTTTCTTTCGTTTTGCCCTGATACGTCTTGAATTATGATGGACGGCAACATCGATAAGTCGATAAGCTTATGTTTAAAGGTTTACATTAATGTAACTTATTCTGAAAAAAATGGGATTCTGCTTTGCGCTTTTTGAGTTTTTCAAGCAAATACCGTTTCAATAATTGTATGATTTAGAGCTTCAAACTTTTGCATTGCTCGAGGTACTTTTTCGATGTGTACATATTTGTTTGTTATGAAATAACCAACCGACCTAATTCCTGAACGCGGGAGTTATTCTGGCATTTATCAAAATGAGATAATTTCTCAAATTAGTTAATTTTGGTAACTATTATCTAACTGTAGAATCACATCTTCAATCATTTATATGTATAACGTACTACATTGTTCATGTCGGCTTTTCTGAAGGTACACAGTTCAAATCGTACTCTGTCATAGGGACATCGGACCTCTTCTCTCATGCACTGAACATGACAATTTGTTAAATAAACAACATTTATGGATCTTATCCATCACTATCTGAATAAGCTTATTGTCAATATTCATCGCTTTCATTGAATTTTAATTAAACCTTCCGCTATGATAACTCCCGAAGATAAATCCCTTGAGAGCATGAGTGACCCTTGTCTACAAGAGCGGTACTTCTATCAATTTAACAATGTACACATTGTATAGTATGAATTTTAATAAAATTAGTTTTTAGCTGACGCGAGCACTCCACGTCGGGCTGCATTCCATCAGCGCAACGAAACTATTCATACCCGCACCCGGCTAGTGCCGATCGTATTTCTCAATTTGCAGGCGAACATCGAGTTCAGCACACTGCCGGCACCGCCATCATCACGGTCCTCAATCACCATTGATAGCTAATATCCACCCGTGATATCCGGGAATATTGATGAATATGCTACTAGAGTGAATCAATACCCTATTCATCCGATGCGGGCGGGGTGCTTCACTACATCTAAACTAGTAGCTCTTTACCTGATCCAACAAAGGCTATCAAAAGGCAAAAGGTGCTCTCCTGCTGTGAAACAGGAGGAAAGTGGTACACAAATATCCCGGTAGGGTTAAAACATTCATTGGTATAAATATGGTGCCGTCATCGGGGGTCACAATGGTCCAGAGGGTTAAGATAGGGTCATAGCTTTCACGAACAGTCTGGAGGCCGGACGGTTAACGAATTTTTTGTTCGTGAATTCCATTCCATGAGCTACACGAGTTCAAAAAGTTTTTACGCGGTTTACGCGGAAAATCACAAAAAATGTTTTTTACCGATTTTCGAAAAAGTTTTTTTTTGTCTTTATTATCGAGACTTTCAGCCCGAGGCTGGCTCGTCTTTAACTCGAAAAAGTTGCTTCTTCTGCTGATTTCGGTTTTCACGCGGTTTAAAAAAATCAAATTTTTCTTCAAGGGCAATCATTTAGAGTATTAGGGTAACGGTACCAATAGTGGAGATATTAGTAGATCCACAAGAGAAAATATTTTTTTAAAATTGATAATTATGGGAAATTTCCTGCTTTACTATATTAGTCAATAGATAAACTAATAAATTTGCTAACAACAATTAGATACCTAGATGTCATTCAACATCAACAATTACCGAATATTGCTTGCACCACTATGGGTACACTGTTCCTTTAGTGGCGGTAAAAATTAATTTTGGTTCCTATAGTGGTGCTATCCATTGGTTCCTCATGAGACTCGCCACTATTGGTACAGTTGCACCACTATAGGTGCAAGGGAGTCAATTTGGTTAAGAAAAATCATTGCTTTCAATAGTTTTTCAAGCGAAATATTAAAATAAGTTGCATTTGACAGGATACTATAAGCACGACGCATCAACTGAAATCATCTTAAACTGTATAAATATGAAAAATCTCATTAAAACCCCATTACCTCCACTATTGGTGCTACCTCCACTAAGGGTACGGTTACCCTATTAGAAGAATGATGAATCATTTGTACATTTCGAGGCAATATGGGTGTCTGTCAATCGAGATCGATGAAGAGATTTCGAAAATCGATTTTCGATGCCATTTTAGTATCTAAGATGGCCCACCAGAATTCAAACTTGTAGCAGTTACGTCCTGATCACAACAGAGTTCGCGATTGAACGTGTTTCGTATCAGATCCAGGTGGTTTGTTCTGTTTTGTGCGGTCGGAAAGTAAAGAGTGCGCGATTACTCGTGTTGTCTATCGGACGCAAAAAGATCGCAAGATCATCGTGAACTGATCACATAATTTTGTACAAAATAATTATTTAGTCGCTTACCAAGGCGACATCCTTTGAATTACCTTCTCATCTAACCAACTAACCCTTTCCCGTGACACTTTCTGAGATGCACAGGATTTCTCGGTCTGTTGTAGCAATGAGTGTCAAACTAATTTCCCTTTCCTTTTGACTGTGAGGACGTGGCCGGCATCGTTCTTCTTCTTCTTCATCATCATCTTCTTCTTCTTCTTCCTATTCTTCTTCTTATTCTTCTTCTTATTCTTCTTCTAAACCTTCCTCTTCATCTTCTACTTCTGCTTTCTGTCTTTCAGAATCACAAATCGACCACGTTCTGATTGATGGACGGCACTTCTCCGACATTATCGACGTCAGGACACATCGTTGCGCTAACATCGACTCTGACCACTATCTGCTGATAGTTAAGGCCTCTTACGGTGTCATTCAGAATGGCTACCCTGCGGCTCACCAACACAATCTTACAATTACCCACCTCCTCACTGCGAATAGCACCGATCACATTAGTTTTATTATAAAAAACCAAACCTGACCACCATTTCACAAGGAAAAGTATCAGAACTAAGTTTGAACCTAAACCTACTTATTGTCAAAATAATCGAATCATTTAGTGCACATTTGGCGTCGATTCAATGAAAATAAAACTAAGTGAAAAAATTTCCTCTTCCCACCGCGCATGCCAACGACGTCGTCGGTTGCTCGTCGTCGGCAGCGTCGTATGCAAGCAGTCATTGATCATTACCTATCGCAGCAGGCAGTGATGTCAACATAACATTCTGTGAAATCATAGTGAAAACATGTAAAATATCGGAAAAATAATAAATCTCTCTCCAACCTGTTATCTATCAATATCATAATTATATCTTCATTATTCTACTTTGGAACGTCTTGAAAAATTAAAAGGAAAACGCAGTAAATTTCAATTATGCTATTGGTGTGTTTGAACAGCTGGCAACAATGTCACGATGTGTGAACATAAACAGCTAGCATCATGAAAAAATAAAACATAAATATCAACGTAAATCAAAGCTAATCTGTTGATTTTCGGACACATTTTGTTAGTTTATGTCATAGTTAAACCGTATTGAGTAATCCTGCGTACAACTCAGACTGAAATCGCAATGTTTACGGTAGTCGGATGTTAACAAAACAAGTGGTTTTTTTGTCTGCCTTGTAGATTGGTAGGTGTTGGTAGTCAACTTTCTCACGACTACTAATCTTAAGTTGATGATTTTTATGGTACAACCACAAAGAGATTGGAGTGCCACCGCAAGTCACCTTAAGGTGACACGGGAAGCACGAACAATCACCGAATCGTCATCATTTTCATCATTGAATGCTTGATTTTTTTTCTACAGCAGATATGATTTTGAAAAAGTATCACCGACGCGTGCTTATTCTCAATCTACATGCTGATACATTTACAGTTACATCAAACAACTGAAAACCGAAATAAGCCGCTCCAAAGTTACGAGGTGACAATGCTAGAAAGAGACAAAAGATAGGAAAAATAACACTGTGTTTAGTGCCTCCCCGAGTCTGCGCCCAAAACAATCCGTCATCAACAATGTACGGTACCGACGGCCACCGCGGTACGACGGGTACGACCTAGAACGACTGAAGCAACCCGATGTCGCCTCGAGAGTGTAAAATAATCGATTTTTTGATGAAGTCCACATTTCTTCACTTGTCAGTTCACTTCCAGACACATTTATAGTCGCCCGGATAAAAATTTACAGTAACTTGTATGACATAACCCATTGAAATACAATAGATTGTGTGGCAAACAATACAAACTATTGTACGCTTATTGTAAAATGTTCACGGTTGTAAAAGATCGTTATTGTACGTCCATTAAAATAACAATATATTTAAATGTTACCGATTCATTCTATTATATTTTTATTGTTCGCTTATATTTAGTATTGCTCATCCAAAAACTAAACAAATTTTAAAAGTATTCGGTTTGAATGATCTGGAAATCCGTCTAATGCAATTGTATTAATATAATTTTGGAATATTTCATGGATTAATTATATTGATGAAATAACAATTGAAAACAATAAAATTACAATAGCTTTGCTTATTAATTGAATAAAAATGTTATACCGATTCTCAAGTATATATTTTCATATTGCAGGTCTAGGAATGTTATGCAATAAAAAATTTAATTCAAAAAAATGAAAGAGAACAAAAACTTTTGCTTATCATTTTACTCGGAGAATGGCTGAATTCATTTGAGCGTGTACAGTTTTGTTTATAATTAGTGAAGAGATGAAAATAATGAAACTGTATGGTGCAGAAAGTGTCTTTTCCATTACAGTTTCTGCTGCTGGGCAAGCGGTAGATCACTATATGGCTTCTGTGCCGTGGTAAGTATTTAAAGTGTTAGTGCGCGTTAGAGCATCATTACTGGGAGCGAGTATTTTGATCAGTGCTGTTAGATTAGTCACTCTTTTTCGCATCGGTCACTATTTTCGGTTATCATTTTGGTGGCTGCATTCCGTACCGGTGACGTTCGACGTTTGATAGTTCATCAAATAGCAAATTTGGTCACCTGTCAGCTGCGCTACTGTTTTAGCAGCGCGTTTAGTAGCGACCGGTAAAGTGTCAAGTAATGATACTGCGCTGACAAACGGTTTATACTCACCACCGGTAATCGTAATCTTAGGGTGCTGCCAGAGTAAACGCGAAGTGCGATGCGAAGCGTAGCGTCCATACGATTTGATAGCTCCTTATTTTTGATTGTTATTCCCTTGCGTACAATTTTCGCGCGGCGTCACGTAGACGCGTCTACTCTGGCAGGCACCTTATACTACATACAAAAGTTCAATGTACATAATGAACGCAGTGGTTCATCCCGAACAAAAAAAAAAAAATAATAAAAATGTTATCTTCATAATACCTGATGACATACCTGGTAACATGTATACTTGTTCCTTTACAGAAATGAAGCTTATGATAAATAAAATACTGCTGCTTGCTATTCTCTGATTCAAGATCGTGCAGTGGCTACCATTGGCCAATCTTACCAACGGGATATATTAAGAACTGATGCAGGTATTTTTTTCTTTTCTTCTCGACGTACTTCTAATAAAACTGACATTCTTTAATAATTTACATTTTCACAGGTTTATGCACCCGTAGCCAAGTAACAGCAATGCGAGTTAAAATGAGTTAAAATCAAGTTTTAACTGAATTAAAATTAATTTGAAAATAAAAAAAAATGTGAAACAATTAATTGTATTGTATTTTTATTGTAATATTGGAGTATAATGTATTCTAAATCCTGTTGTATTTCTATTGTAAAACAATAGAAACAGTAAATGAAAACATTTAAAACACAATGTTTTCTATTGTTTTGTCGCTCGAAATCATCTCATTGAGGAACCGTAAAATCAATTGTTTTGCTCCTAATTTTGTATGGAAATTTTTCGATTTTTTTATTGTAAAGATACATAACAACCCCCCTTTTTAATTGTAAAAGTCCCATTTGCCATTCATTTAATCGTAGAAAACCATTATTTCTCATGTGATTTTATTGTCAAAATTCCATTATATTCAATGGTAAAAATAATGTTTTAAATGGTGTTGTAACAATAAAATTTATGATATTTTAATAATATTTTTTATCCGGGCGGCTCTGGACTGTCAATATTCGGTTGAATATTAGTCATTGAATATTTCTGCACATTCTACTAATTGATAAATTATCTACAATCTGAATACGTTTTAAATGAGTAAAGTAATTTCACATAGAACTAAATCCTATTTGCATCCGCGAGGCACTTTCAACGGTAAACATCAATATAAACAATGCTAATTATGTTTCTTTTCTGCACACACAGTGACAGTCGAATGAATGAGTTATGTCGAATTCGTTTTTAAACCTGGGTCGGTGCCAACCCGAACCCTGAATAAAAAAAACGTTTTCATTTCCATCTGTCATTTGATGTGGTGGTATGCGTGACATCGTGTTTGTTTTGATTCGAAACATATGATCACCATATCGGACTTTACCAGTGCACTGGCAGTTTGTGGGCAACAACGAATCAGATCATGATAAAAACGATCAAGTACGCGCTCTGATTTTCGCGAATTACGAAATTTATTTTTGGATGAATATAGCTACCCCGGATTCTCTATTCCTTTCTGCTTCTTCAGGAATTCCTCCACTGGTTCATTCAGGCTTTTGCTCGAAGTTTCCTTTTGAAATTTCTCCGCAAGTTCTTGCAGGCATTTACTCGAAATTTCTTTCCGGAATTTCCCCGGGAGTTTCTTCAGGTATTCCTTCGGAAATTTCTTCAGGATTTGCTCCGGAAGTTCTTTCAGGAATTCATTCAGAAGTTCCTCTTTTTTCCTGAAGTAACGTTCGGAGCTCGGGAGTTCGTTAGGAAAGTTCCGAAGTTCCTTCATAAAATCCTTGGAACATTCCTGCAAGTTTCTTCAAGAATTCCTCCCAAAAAACCTTCAAAAATTCTTCCGAAAGTTCCTTCAGTAAATCATTTGGAAATTCATTCAGGAAATCCTACTCAAATTCCTTCAGGAACTCCTCCAGAAATACCATCAGGAATCCCTCCGGAAGCTCCACAATTTCCTCTGAAAATTCCTCCAGGAATTCCTGCGGTAGTTCCTCCAAAGATTCCTCCAGAAGTTCCTCCAGGAATTCCTCTAGAACTTCCTCCAGGAATTTCTCAGGAAGTTCCTCCAGAAATTCCACTGGCTGTTCCTCTAGGAATTCCTCCGGGGGTTCCTACAGAAATTCCTCCTGAAATTCCTTCGGAAGTTCCTTTGGGCTGCGAAATGGTGAGTTGACATCCGGGAAGGGGCGCCTAACATAGCTCTGGTCCTCACAAGTTCCAATACTCACGCTTCCACGGGTGTTCCGATGACAATTGACCGCCAGCTAAGGGTTGCGTACTTAGCTGGTAGTGCAGCCTGGGCACTGTTGTCCTTCTGACATCAGCTAGAGTGAGAGGGTGCGTCCTGTGGGGTCTGCCTAGGATGTGGTAGGGTTCGACAGTGGGCTCTGTTGAACTCCTATAAAAAGCTGCATGTGTCCCCAAGCAGGCCCTATCAAAGCGACCGTGTGCCGCTCAAAGCGCACTAGCCTATTCCTGGTGTTGGGTGGGACTTAAAACAAATTTGACCCGACTGACCGAGCGTCTGTTCACCAAGGAGAGGCGGCTCCAACAGCGTCTGTTCTGGCATCCAGCGGCTGAGTATGAAATGCTATTCCCCGGAAGCTATACCTAAGATGGCAGCCTAATCCCGGTGGATAGGGAACCTTGGGCCAACAACCTACTGTTCCCGAAACATCAATTTGTTCGAGAATCCGATAATGAAAGAATACGGACTGATTTTACGGCGACGACTCTTAGCGCGAAACAACGGACACGAATAGGAACATGGAACGTTTTAACCCTAGCCCAGCAGGGTAAATTGGCACAACTTGCCAATGAGGCACGCCGCATGAAGCTTGAGATCCTGGGACTGAGTGAAGTCCGTTGGCCAAACTTAGGAGAACACAGAACGCTGTCGGGACAAGTTCTGCTGTACTCTGGTTTACGAGGTGAACACGCTCCCCGGCATCGCGGAGTTGGCTTCCTACTAAGCGCTCAACCTATAAGTGAAAGGATAATCGTTGCCAGATTTAGAACACGGGTCCGAAACCTTACTGTTATCCAATGTTATGCGCCAACCGATGCTGCCGATCTGCAAGACAAAGAGAACTTCTACAGTCAACTCAATGCCGTCGTAGATAGAATTCCGAATGGTGATATCAAGATCTGTTTGGGCGACTTCAATGCGAAGATCGGATCCGACAACTCGAACCATGAGCACATTATGGGACGCCATGGTCTCGGAGAAATGAGCGAAAACGGAGAGCTGTTCGCAGAATTTTGTGGTAATAACGACATGGTGGTCGGGGGATCGCTCTTCCCTCATCGACCGGTTCACAAGGTCACGTGGGTCTCCCGTGACGGCTTTACAGAAAATCAAAAAAATCGACCACATCTACATCAGCCGAAAATGAAAACGGAGCCTTCTTGATGTACGGAATAAACGTAGTGCCGATATAGCGTCTGATCATCACCTCCTCATCGGCGAAATACGCCTGCGCATTGCGCGGATTCGTCGGCAGGGGGAAAGAGTTGGACGACGATTCAACACACGCAGACTGAAAGATGCCACGGTGAAACGGTCCTTCGTTGAAGAACTGGAGACGCGTGCTGCAGATATTCCGGAAGGTGGCAGCGTGGAAGACCAATGGACAGCCATCAAGAATGCCTTCTTCACCACCAGCGAGAACAATCTGGGCGAACTACGCACCCAGAGAAAACAATGGATCACCGATGAGACCTGGAGAAAGATAGAGGAACGAAGAGAAGCCAAAGCCGCGATAGAGCGATCGAAAACCAGAGGAGCCAAAGTCTTAGCCCGTCAACGATACGCGGCTCTTGAGAAGGAAGTAAAACGCTCATGTCGACGGGACAAGCGAGCGTGGGCAGACTCTCTGGCTGACGAAGGAGAGAGAGCCGCCGGGGACATTCGCCTCCTCTACGATATCTTACGACGCTTAAGCGGGGCGAAGATGAATGCAACGATGCCTGTGAAATACGCGAATGATCAGTTATTGACCGACCCAACGGACCAGCTGAAACGCTGGTTCGAGCACTTCGAACAACTTTTTCAAGTGCCAGCCAGGCCATCACCACCTCGGCATGATCTGCCTAGGATCCGACGTATAACACGCGTCAATACCGAAGCTCCATCACTGCTAGAGATTCAAACAGCCATCCAAAGCATGAAATCGAATAAAGCCCCAGGGGTCGACCGCATATCAGCCGAGATGCTCAAAGCTGACCCCATGACATCCGCTCAACTACTGCATCGTTTATTTCGTAATATCTGAGACACCGCAACTTTCCCGGTCGACTGGATGCAAGGTATCTTAGTGAAGGTGCCCAAAAAGGGTGACCTGACTGTATGCGATAACTGGCGAGGCATTATGTTGCTGTGTACCGTTCTCAAAGTTCTGTGCAAAATTACCCTATTCCGGATTCAGGAGAAGATCGATGCGACTCTCCGGCGGCAGCAAGCCGGATTTCGTGCCGGAAGATCCTGTGTGGACCATATTGTCACGCTCCGCATCATTCTGGAGCAGGTCAACGAATTCCAAGAGTCCCTTTACTTGGTATTCATTGACTACGAAAAAGCTTTCGACCGTCTCAATCACGAAAATATGTGGGGCGCCCTGAGACGCAAGGGAGTTCCTGAGAAAATCATCGGCCTCATCGAAGCACAGTACGAGGCCTTTTCGTGTAGAGTGCTGCACAATGGGGTCTTGTCCGACCCTATCCGGGTCGTAGCTGGTGTGAGGCAAGGGTGTATTCTATCACCGTTACTGTTCCTCATCGTAATCGATGAGATTCTGGTTGATGCGATTGACCGTGAACCAAACCGCGGGCTGTTATGGCAGCCTATAACCATGGAGCACCTAAACGACTTCGAATTGGCTGATGACGTTGCACTCCTCGCGCAACGGCGCTCTGATATGCAGAGTAAGCTCAACGACCTTGCCGAGCGCTCCTCTTCGGCAGGTTTAGTCATCAACGTCAACAAAACCAAATCGTTGGATGGAAACACGGTGACTCCTTCCAGTTTCACAGTAGCCGGGCAACCAGTGGAGAATGTTGAAAGCTTCCAATATCTTGGTAGCTAAATGGCGTCAGACGGCGGTACCAAGATCGACTAGGCGCACGGATCAAGAAAGCAAGGGCTGCCTTTGCGAGTTTAAGAAATATCTGGAAAAACAGGCAGATAAGTGAACGCACCAAAATACGAATTTTCAACTCTAACGTGAAATCTGTGCTGTTATACGCTAGCGAAACATGGTGTGTATCAGTGGAGAACACTCAACGGATGAAGGTGTTCATTAACAGATGCCTGCGGTATATAATTCGGGCCTGGTGGCCTCACAACTGGATCTCAAACAATGAGCTCCATCGTCGTTGTCACCAGAGGCCGACAGCAACAGAAATTCGGGATCGGAAGTGGGGCTGGGTCGGCCACACTCTACGTAGGGGCGGAAACGAAATCTGTAAACAAGCATTAAACTGGAATCCAGCGGGACATCGCAGCAGAGGCAGACCCAGAGGCTCATGGCGGCGAAGCCTCAACAAAGAAATAAAAGAAGTCGACCGAAATCTAACCTGGCAACAGGTTAAAGCGATAGCCGGGCAACGCTCAGGATGGAGATCTTTCAAGTCGTCCCTTTGCACCACCAGAGGTGTACAGGATCCATAAAAAAAAACTCCTGACTCGAAATCCGTACAGCTATTTCTTAACTAAATATTTAAATTGAAACAGTTTGATTGACTCAACTACCACTATAAATAGTTCGATACGCACCTTGAGAAGCGATCCCTGCGATTTGTACTCGCTTATCTTATGTAATGATTTGCAATTAGCAATTAAAACACAGTTACTTTTGGTGCAATTATGCTCTACCCGAAAACAAAATGGCGGCACAAACTCCGCGTTTGGTGGGTGGAAATTTGTTTTTGATTTTTGTTGTTTTAATTTCAAAGCCTTCTTTCCAATTTTATGCCCTAAAAGCTTACTGTCAAGTATCTGAACAGGATAAGATTAATTATTCCTACATTAATTACATTTAACCTCCTTTAATTTATTGATAACTCATAAGGTGGACGGATTTCGGAGCTGTACGGATTTCGGTCCCGCACGGTACCAAGTCAAATTGTCCCATATGGAAAAGTAACCGCAAGTTAGTCACTTCGAGTAAAAGTGTACTCCCTTCGTAAAATGTCATACAAACTGTTCATATTTGTTCAATACATGTGCTCAGAACACCTCTCAAATACAAAAACAAATAATTTCTATAGAAAAATGCGGAAGAAAATTGTGTACACATTTAAGTTAGGTTGAATTTGAAGATAAATGAATATTGATGGATAGAGGAATACACGTTGCACTAAGTACGCTATCCATCGTTTCACTTTTTTTCACAATGTAACGTGTTAAAACTTGCACGCTACATATAGCAACTGTTCTTTCGAATATGTTTTGGATTATGATTATAAAGATTTTTTTAAGGTGATGTTTACTTTCCATTTCACTTAATAAGCAATACTATTGTGAAATCATTCTAATTTCTCACCCAGATAATGAGTTGCATTTTAAACTGACTTGCATCAGGGCTTTGATACATTTTTGTTACCATTTACCCAATAAAATTAAATGATGAGAATAAGACGCACTGCTATCTTTCAAAATCACTAGCGGGTTGCTCGGTGAGCGCATTTTAGAAATCGGAGAATATTTTTATCAATAGATTCATCAGCTAGTAGAATCATTTACAATAAAATTGCTACTATTTGTATTCTCAGCAGGTTCCAATGAGAGCAAAAACCAATGATAGTCGCTTACAGAAACGTCCACGTGCCAAAACATGGGTGGGCCTTGGGACAAAATGACAAGTAGCAGACATGACGTAGCGTATTTTCTACAGAAAGTCATATAGAATTTAAAACATTCTTTTGAGAATCCAGAAATATTTTTAAAAGAAACCATTGCGTACTTCCTGCAAATGTTTAATAACATCAAGGAAAACCATAAAACCATCAAAGCATTTAATTTATTGGATAGCCTAAACATTCTTGGTTCCTGAGCCTCAAGAGATTCTTGGATTAAAAACACTTAGAAATTTTTTTGGATTAAAAAACCTTCCGGACTGTCAGGAAACTTTTTGGAAAAGAATACTTTCTTTAAAATTCCGGATACCTTCACGATTATCAGTTTAACCATAATTTAATTTGAAATAATTAGTTTTAACAAATTTGTTAGCAGTGAAACTTTGTGAAAAAGTTTTTGTTGCGAAGGAAATCCTGGAGGAATTTTCGAAGTAAATCCTGGAGGAATTTTCGAAGGAATTGCTAGAGGTACTTCTGAATGAATCCCTGGAGGAACATCCAAAGGAATTCCCGGAGGAACTTTCGAAAGAATTCCTGGGGAAAATTCCGAAGAAATTGCTGAAGGAACTTCCGAAGAAATTACTGAAGGAACTTCCGAAGAAATTACTGAAGGAACTTCCGAAAGAAATCCCTGGATGAGCTTTCGAAGGAATTCCTGGATGAATTTCCGAAGGAATTTCTTGAGGAACTTCCGAAGGCATTCCTGGAGAAATTACTGGAAGAACTTCCTTGGGAATTCCTGGAGGAACTTCCAAAGTAATTCTTAGATAATTTTCAGGAGGAACTCCTGGATAAACTTCCGAAAAAGTTGCAGAAGGAACTTCGGAATGAATTCTTGTGGGAGGAGAAAGCTCCGGAAAATTTCCTGGAGGACCTTCCGAAAAAATTCCTGTAGGTATTCCGAAGAAATTCCTTGATTTCCGAATAAACTCTTAGAGAACCTTCCGAATGATTTGCTGGAGAAAGTTCCGAAAAATTTCCTGGAAGACCTTCCGAAAATATTCCTCGAGGTATTTCAAAAGGATTTCCTGGAGGAATTTTTGAAGGATTTCCTGAAGGAACTTCCGAAGAAATTCTTGGAGGATCTTCAAAATGAATTTCTGGAGGAACTTTCAAATGAATTCCTGGAGGAACTTCTGAAGGAACTTCTGAAGGATACTAGGAAGGCATTTATTGAAGAACTTCCGGAAGAGTTCCTGCATATACTTTCGAATGAACTCCTGGAGGAGCTTGCGGAGGAATTACAGGAAGAATTTACGAAAGAATTTCTGGATGATTTTCTGGAGGAACTTCTGAAGGTATTCCTGGTGGAACTTCTAAATGAATTCTTGGAGGAACTTCCGAAGGAATCCCTGGAAGATCTTCTGAAGGAACGTCCTGACGAACTTCCAATAGAATTCCTAGAGGAATTGCTGGAGGAACTCAAGAAGAAATCCCTGGTGAGCTTCGCATGGAATTCCAGGAGGAACCTTCGAAAGAATTTCCAGAGGAAATTCCGAAATAATTCTAAGAGGAACTTCCGTAGGATTTCCTGGAAAAACTTCCGAGGGAATTCCTGGATGATCTTCCGAAAGAATTCCTGAAGGAACTTCCTAAAGAATTCCTGGTGGAATTTCCGAAAGATTAGTTGGAGGAAATTATAAAGGAATTCTTGGAGGAGCTTTAAAAGGAATTCCCGGAGGAGCTTTCGAAAGAATTCCTGAACGAACTTTCGAAGCAATTGCTGGAGGAACTTCCAAAGAAATCTTTGGAGGAACTTTCGAATGAATTCCTGGAGGAAATTTCGATGATAATCTCAGGGGATCTTCCGAAGGATTTTCTGTAGAAACTTCCGTAGGAGAATTTTTAATGCAATTGATTAGTTCACACTGACCCATGCCACCGCCGAGCATCAACACCGTGAGGCTACCACGGCGTAACTGGCCTAAAATGATCTTTCAAAAATCCAATTGATGCACAAGTACTAATCCCATCTACGCCCGGGAATCCTTTAGGAAATTTCTCCAGGAATTCTCTCAGAAATTCTTATGGAATTAAATGCATTCTTCTAGAAAATCTAACACGCCTTCCTCCAGAAAATCCTTTAGAATTTAACCCGGAAATTCCTCCACATATTTCTCTAAAATTTCTCAAAATAATTCCCCGGGGAATCGTTTACATTTTTTTAAAGCTTTTTTAGGAATTCTTCTGAACTTTCCTTATCATGTTCTTATGGTAAATCGTTCGGTTTTTCTTCCAGATATTTTTAGAACAAATCTAACTATTTTTTATTTACAAAAATTTCTCTGAAAATTTATCCAAGATTCCACCTGGTATCTCATCCGGAAACATTTCAAGACATTTTTCCTGCAATTCCCACAGATAATTTTTCAGGAAATTACTGCCGGAAATCCACATATATAATCTCCGAGTAATTCCCTCAAATTTCACCAAGAAATCATTTAAAAAACCCTTAAGGATGTTTTCGGGAAATTCCTCCATGAACTTCCCCGGAATATCCTCAAGAAATTACCATGAAAATTCTTTCCCCTTTTCTTCCACAAGCTTCTCCAGGAATTCATCCAGAAATTTTCGCGGAAATTATTTCAAGTAATCTTCTACAAGTTCTCCCGGAAATTCGGTTACGGTATTCTTCATAAAATTCGATCATGAATTGTTCCCGCCGGTTCTTTTTTTTTTTCAAGACAATAGGTGTTACGACGCCGCATTAACAGCCCTGGTTGCAGCATAACGGGCAACATGACAGTTCGCGCTTAGTAGTAGTAGTGTAAGATTAGCGAAGAGCACCCCTATGCTAAGAGCTCATGTTTAGCATAGCCAACACCAACACCAACGCCGAGCAACGTACGTCAAATCTAAAAAAGCTTAACATCATAAAACATCCAAATTCAGCTTTCTTCAATATTCAACTTTAATCGGGAATATTCATTAAATATGACTAATGAGTTTAATTGATTCAAAACTTATTTAAATGATCAATTTTGATTTTACTTACATGGAGAACAACAATTTGTCTTTTATTTCACCGTGAAAAGCTTGAGCAGAATTTAAAAATAAATCCTGCTCTTTTATTGTTGTGGATATTTTTAATTATCAAGCTACAAACATTGGTGTTGTTGACGATTGTTGACATCTCATGCAACTGACAGCGGTTTATCTGCACACTGTGCCCGGGACATGGTGGCTATTTTTAGGCTAAGGGAGTTAGATAGGGATGTCTATAGCCTGGCGAAGAGAGAAAGTATAATGGTGGTGGTAAACAGTGTAGGGAGTAAAGAGGCGAACAGAAAGTAAACAAACTTCGCCATCGCAGCTAATGAGAAAATCTATTATCGAATCGTTGAAAGGCAAAAATCGTATTTTGGTGTGTTTGAATTCGAAATTATTTATTACGAGCAGCAGAAAAAAGTGTAGGACGGTTGAGATACCAGTGAGTAAAACCTGAAAAGAAACATAAAACAGTTAATAATCAATCAACAATTTGTAAATACCTTACCTGCAGATACGGTGAAACTCCTGATTTCCGAGCAGAATAACTCCAAACGGCAAATAAAGTCTATCTCCTATTCCTCCTGTATAGATCGTAAGTAGAACCTGGAAAGTGCTAGAATAATGATTCATTAATTGACAAATTATATTTGAGTAGCAGTTTGTCGATAAAATCCACCAACCCAAAGGTAGGGTAGTTGAACCTTTCATCAACACTAAAAAGGGATTGGAAAGCATTGTAGAAGGAAAGGAAACCAGTTTATTTGTAAGTACGTTAGATAATCAAATTACTATTATCATTTACGAAGGAAATAAAATTACAGTTTAGCGTTGCTGAAAATCAATCAGCTGCTTAGAAAATTGGTTTCCCTGTCGGGAACAAACTAAAAAATAAACTGAAATAAATAGTGTTCAGTGAGTTTGTAGTGCCTGCAACATGCAATCCGGTTCCGAATCCGTGAAGGACAAAACGGTCCTAAATCTCACGGAAACGCCATGCGAAATATGTGGTCCGTCAACGCATGATGAGGAAATGGTAGGGTGTGACGGTTGTTCGGGATGGTTCCATTCCCGTTGCGTAGGCATCGCCGAGGGCAATTTGCCGAAAAAGTGGTTTTGCCCAAGCGACGCCTGTCAGGAGATGGCCAAGTAGTCTCAGAAGAAGAAGACCGTCAAGAAGCATCAGACCCGTAGCCAGAGAGAAGCCGATGAATCCGACAAATCCAGCAAGAATGCCTATTTAGCTGTCTCTAGTGTGGAAGCAAAGGTGCGTGCACTAGAGGAGCGACAGAAGCTGCAGATGGAGGAGCTGGAGGTTGAAATGCAGCTGCGGAAGAAGAAGAAGGAGATGCAGCGTGCTCTGGAGCGGAAGAAGGCGGAGATGGAGCTGCAAATGCATGCCGAAGAAGAAGAAGAGCAGAGGGCCTGGCAAGCCGAGATGCTTCAGAAGAAGAAGGAGCAGATGGATCGGATGAAAGCAAGTCAGAAGTCATTCGAGAGGCAAATGGCGGCCATGGACAAGGAGATGGCAGATCTTTCGGCTTCCAATGTGCCCAAGACGTCGTCGAAATATGTTGGTGACGATCTACGAGCGGGAACTTCCAGCAAAACTCAACAAAATGTGTTGAAGCTGACCCAGAAGAACGTCAAGATGCTGGCAGAAGACGACGAGGACACCGAAGAGGAAGACGAGGATACCGATGAGGAAGAAGAAGCGGAATCATCGAGCCGTAGCTCCGAGTCATCTCTGGAGAAGGGAGCCAAACGGCGCGATTCGCGGAAGAAGCAGGTGGTGAAAGGAAGCCAAGTTGGGCTAGGACAACAGCAGACCGGACCGACAAAGGCGCAGCTGGCCGCGAGAAAGGGGCTAACATACAAGCTCCCAAAGTTCTCGGGAAAACCAGCGCAGTGGCCATTGTTCTACGCGGCCTAAAAAGCGTCCAACGATGCCTGTGGCTATATGAACCACGAAAACCTGATGAGGCTGCAGGAAGCGCTCGAAGGTGACGCACTCGAGCTGGTGTCAGGCCAGCTACTACTGCCGGAGTCGATACCGAGGGTCCTGGAAAAGCTGCGTCGGCATTATGGTCGCCCGGAGCAACTGCTCGAGAGTTTGCTGGACAAGGTGAACAGGTTGGACCCCCCTAAGCCGGACAACCTCCGGAGCTTTGTTCCTTTTGGGAATACGGTGGAGCAGCTGTGCGGCCATCTTGAGGCAGCCGATCTGCGGCAGCACCTCGTGAATCCGCTGCTGATCAAATCGCTGGTTGCTAAGCTGCCGGATCGGGAAAAGCGCGAGTGGGTCCACTATCGGAGGGGCCGAGGAGAGACGACGCTGCGGACACTGACGGACTTCCTGATGGACATAGTAGCGGATGCCTGCGAAGCCAACGTAGACGTGGAGTTCAAGCCGTCGCATCCTCTAAAAGGAGCTCCCCAAGCGGGGAAAAGAAGGTCCAAGGAAAGAGGAGGTCTGTATCTCCACAGCGAAGCCAGCAGTTCTAATGTCACCGCAAACGAGAGACTGCTGAGGCCGTGCAACTACTGTCGCGGAACGAGCCACCGGCTGCGACACTGTGCGGAGTTCAAAAAGCTGCGGTACACCGAGCGCCTGAAGCTGGTCAACCGCGAAAAACTGTGTCACGTGTGTCTCAACGAACACGGAGGCCAGTGTAAGTTTAAAATCCGCTGCAACATCGGCGACTGCAGGGAGTTCCACAATCCGCTGATGCACCCAGTCGGAAACGTGGTCGGGATGAGTGCGCATATCCGGACAAACTTCACGGTCATGTTCCGCATTGTTCCGGTACAACTGTACTGCGGTGGGAAGTCTGCTACAGTATTGGCGTTCCTGGACGAAGGCGCTTCCGTCACGCTGGTGGAGAAAAAGCTCGCCGATCGCCTGGGCGCGGTCGGAGTACAAGAGCGGCTGACCATTAGATGGACCGGCAATGTCTCCAGAGTGGAAGATACGCGGAGGATGAATCTGTGGGCATCGGGCACGAGTACCAGTGCGAGCGGCAAGATGTTACTGCATACCGTCCACACAGTCGGAAAGCTGATGCTGCCACATCAGATGTTGGACAGCGAAGAACTCGTTGCACAGTACGAGCACATGCGGGGGTCGCCGATCGAGTCGTACGACGGGCAGCCGCAGTTGCTCATTGGAGCGAACAATATCCACTCGTTTGCCCCTTTGGAAGCGAGGGTGGGCACAGCAATGAAACCGATCGCGGTTCGAACCAAGCTCGTTTAGATAGTGTATGGGCTAAGACATTCCACCACCGCAGACAACTATCTTAGTTAACATCATCCTATTACCAACGACGACCTACACGAGTTGCTCAAAAGCCACTACGCGTTGGAAGAATCGGTGGTGGCGATACCGCAGGAAACAGCAGAAGAGAGGCGTGCTCGAGAAATATTGGAGCGTACAACGAGACGAGTCGGCGATCGTTTCGAAACTGGGCTGCTGTGGAAGGCAGATGATCCACGGTTCCCGGACAGCTTCCCAATGGCCCTGCGAAGGATGAAGCAGCTGGAGAACAAACTCGGAAAAAATCCAGTGCTGCATGAGAACGTTTGCCGACAAATAGAGGAGTACCAGCAGAAAGGGTACGCACATGTCGCTACCGCCGAAGAACTGGCAGATACCCCTTTCGATCAGGCCTGGTATCTACCTCTCAACGTAGTCCATAACCCGAAGAAGCCCGGAAAGATCCGTCTCGTTTGGGACGCTGCAGCGACGGTGAGAGGTGTCAGCCTTAACTCTCAGTTGCTGTCAGGACCAGACATGCTCGTTCCACTGGTCAAAGTCCTCTCCGGTTTCCGCGAATGGCGGATTGCTTTCGTTGGGGACTTGAAGGAGATGTTCCACCAACTAAAGATTCGCCCCGAGGACAAGCAGAAACAGCGGTTTATCTTCCGAAAATCTCCGGAAAAACAACCCAGCGTCTACGTCATGGACGTAGCGACATTCGGGTCGACCTTGCTCGGCGCAATTTGTGAAAAACCGGAACGCGGAGGAGTTTGCTGCACAATACCCGGAGGCATCGGCGGCGATCATCCATCGCCATTACGTCGACGACTATTTTGACAGCGTCGACACTGTGGAAGCGGCCGTTAAGCTGGCGCAGGAGGTTAGATTGGTCCACCTGAAAGCAGGATTCGAAATCCGGAACTGGGTGTCCAACTCATCAGTGTTTCTGCGGAATCTGGGGGAGGAAAAGTCGGCAGCGCCGGTACACTTCTGTCGGGACAAACAAACGTCGAAGGAGAGAGTATTACCCGAATGCGGATGAGTTTTCGTTCTCGACAATGCACCGCGAAGAGTTGCAGCCGTTCCTGCTGGAGGGAAAGCGGCCGACAAAACGGCTCGTCGCAAGTTGCGTGATGGGGTTTTTCGATCCCTTGGGTTGCTGTCGCCGTTTACCATCCACGGCAAGATCATCATCCAGCATCTCTGGCGTTCCAACTGTGGATGGGACGAAGAAATCGACGAAAATTCCTGGACTTTGTGGCAGCGGTGGATTAATTTGTTGCCGGAGGTCGAAACTATCCGGATTCCTCGCTGTCACATCGGAGGCGCCAAGTCCGCTGAAGTCGATTCCCTGGAAGTCCACATCTTCACCGATGCCAGCGAACACGCATACGGCTGCGTAGCCTATTTGCGAGCGGAAATTAAGGGTGAGGTCCGCTGCAGCCTGATGATGTCCCGGGCCAAAGTAGCCCCGATAAAGCGGCAGTCGATTCCCCGTTTGGAGCTGATGGGTGCCGTTCTGGGTGCGCGAATGAGCCAGACAATTCTGAGCATGAACTCGTACCAGATTGCCCGCACAGTTTTCTGGACGGATTCCCGCACCGTGTGTAGTTGGCTCAACTCGGATCAACACCGCTACAAGCAATTCATTGCATTTCGAGTCGGAGAGATTCAGGAGCTGACGAAGGTGGCGGACTGGCGATGGATTCCGACTAAGCTGAACATCGCAGACGTGCTGACGAAGTGGGGTCAAGGTCCGCCGTTACAAAGTGAGGGAGAATGGTTTTGCGGACCCTCGTTCCTATATCGGCCGCAAGAACTGTGGCCAACGCTTGAAGTAGGGTACGAAGAGACCAACGAAGAAGCGCGAGGTGTCGTCCTATTCCACGGGGCGATCAACGTCGAACCGATATCCAGTTGGGCGAAGCTACTGCGAGTGACAGCGACCGTGGTACGCTTCATCGCCAACTGTCGGCGAAAGATACGAGGAGAGCCGGTAGTTGCTGCACAGGCTACAGCAAAGCAGCAGCAGCTGAAGAAGACGACGGCAGTGAACTACGAAGCCATCAAAGCGCCACTTCGGCGAGAAGAGCTCCAGCAGGCGGAGACAATCCTGTGGCGGCAGGCTCAGTGGGATAGCTTTCCGGATGAGATGAGCATGCTAACCAACAACGTAGCACGACCGCCGGGAGCACAGTTGGAAAGTATAAAAAAGAGTAGCCAAATCTACAAAAGTTCACCGGCATTAGACAACGAAGGGGTACTACGCATGGATGGAAGACTGGCAAACAGCGTGGAGAGTTCCTTCGACCAACGGTACCCGATAATTTTGTCGCGTTCACGCGATAACGCAGAAGCTGATACAGCTCTACCACGAGCAGTTCGGACACGGTAATTCGGAGACCGTATTCAACGAGATGAGGCAGCGGTTCCAGATCCCGAAAATGCGTCCAGCGATTCATCAGGTAGTAAGCAAATGTATCTGGTGCAAGGTCAACAAGTGTCGTCCACGAACACCGAGAATGGCTCCACTGCCGGTTGAACGGGTAACGTCTAGTCTTCGGCCATTCAGCTCCGTAGGGTTAGATTACCTGGGTCCGGTGGAAGTCACGGTTGGCCGGCGAAAAGAGAAGCGTTGGGTGGCAGTCTTCACCTGTTTGGCTGTACGTGCGGTGCACCTAGAGGTTGTGCACAGTCGTAGTGTCGGATGGCCATCACTCGTTTCCGCAGCAAGTTTGGCAAGCCAAGCCAAATATTTTCCGACAATGCCACTTGCTTTCGCGGAGCGAACAACGAGATGGTGAAGATGGACGTCATCAATCGGGAGTGTGCAGAGATCGTGGGCAGCTCATCTACCGCGTGGCATTTTATTCCACCGGGTACCCCACACATGGGAGGTGTCTGGGAGCGGATGGTGCGGTCGGTGAAAGAGGCGATGCGGGCGCTTGATGACGGGAGAAAGCTCAACGATGAGATCTTGGCGACAACTCTGGCGGAAGCGGCGGACATGATCAACACGCGTCCGTTGACCTACTTGCCGCAAGACTCTGGCGAAGCAGAAGCACTGACGCCGAACCATTTTCTACGGGGAACGGTGTCGGGTGCTGACTTGGAGGTGCAGAGGTTTTCCACGGGTTCTGCCGAAGCTCTGCGGAACGTTTACAAGCGGTCCCAGCTTCTGGCAGACAAAATGTGGGAGAGATGGTGCCGGGAGTATCTTCCGACGATCAACCAGCGGTCGAAATGGTTCGACGAACAAAAGCCAATCGACGAAGGCGACCTGGTATTCGTGGTCGATGGGAAGAACCGGAAGTCCTGGCGACGAGGCATTGTGGTGGCGGTGATAAAGGGTTCGGACGGACGGATTCGAATGGCGGACGTGAGAACTGCGGACGGCAAGGTTCAAAGACGAGGTGTGGTGAATCTAGCGGCTTTGGAGATTCGGTAAATCCGGAGAGACCGGATGTTACGGGCTGGGGTGTTACGACGCCGCATTAACAGCCCTGGTTGCAGCATAACGGGCAACATGACAGTTCGCGCTTAGTAGTAGTAGTGTAAGATTAGCGAAGAGAGAAAGTATAATGGTGGTGGTAGACAGTGTAGGGAGTAAAGAGGCGAACAGAAAGTAAACAAACTTCGCCATCGCAGCTAATGAGAAAATCTATTATCGAATCGTTGAAAGGCAAAAATCGTATTTTGGTGTGTTTGAATTCGAAATTATTTATTACGAGCAGCAGAAAAAGTGTAGGACGGTTGAGTTGAGATACCAGTGAGTAAAACCTGAAAAGAAATATAAAACAGTAAATAATCAATCAACAATTTGTAAATACCTTACCTGCAGATACGGTGAAACTCCTGATTTCCGAGCAGAATAACTCCAAACGGCAAATAAAGTCTATCTCCTATTCCTCCTGTATAGATCGTAAGTAGAACCTGGAAAGTGCTAGAATAATGATTCATTAATTGACAAATTATATTTGAGTAGCAGTTTGTCGATAAAATCCACCAACCCAAAGGTAGGGTAGTTGAACCTTTCATCAACACTAAAAAGGGATTGGAAAGCATTGTAGAAGGAAAGGAAACCAGTTTATTTGTAAGTACGTTAGATAATCAAATTACTATTATCATTTACGAAGGAAATAAAATTACAGTTTAGCGTTGCTGAAAATCAATCAGCTGCTTAGAAAATTGGTTTCCCTGTCGGGAACAATAGGTATACTCCTCCAATAGGCATATCGGCGTGGTATCAAATAATTGGCGGCGTGGTAAATTTTCTTACGATTGCGCGTCGATTCATTCTTGACGGCCGTGTAGCCATACCATCTATCAGAACTGCGATATACCATCTACCAGAGCTAGGAATAGCTTTTGTAGTACTGAAAAAATAGATATGCATACATACTTCGGGTGCACTGATGTTGGCAACCCATTTTATGTACGCGCATTAAAGTACGCCAGATGCTCATGCTGCCCTATCAGAATCATCATACGATCAGAATCATCATACGATCAGAATCATCATACGAAAGTGCAGGTTGGCCAGGAAAAAGCGATTAGTCCTGGCATTGAAAAGTTCAGATCCCGTCTGAAGAACGCAAACAATCTGCCACTGATTGATTTCGGTGATTTCGCCACTTCCAAGAACTTGGTCATTCTCTGGAACTTATTTCCTCCCGTATCAGTACATCTCCAGATCATAAAAACCTGGAAACAGCTGATCTGTTAATAATCTCAAAAAAAAAAAACAAAATTATCTGAACAAAACAAAACGTCACTTTACTTGCGGAATAATGTGTCAGTACATTATTTCACAAGGAAAGATGACGGTTTGTGTTTTCTTCACAGCAATCCGCCTGCTATTCCCAAATTATTCATTTTCCTTGCCAGCTGCGTACTGATTAAGGAATGTCAGCAGCAAAATCATTCCTTGACTGCACAGTACTTAAGAAGTCCATACCACCCTTTAGGGCCGATGCCCAAACAGCGTTTTTTTAAGCTGTGTACACGCCGCGTCCGCTGTGTGGGCATCGGCATAATTATGGCAAATTATGCTTGAACATGGTTTTCCGGTGAAACTGATACGGCTGATTCGTATAACGTTGGATGGATCGAAATCAAGTGTAAGGGTTGCGGATGAAATATCGACGTCATTTGTTACCTTAGATGGATTGAAGCAGGGTGATGCACTCTCGAATCTACTGTTCAATATAGCGCTCGAGGGAGCGATTAGGAGAGCTGGTGTTCAAAGAAGCGGTACCATTATCACAAGATCGCATATGCTTCTGGGATTTGCGGACGATATCGATATTATCGGGATTGATCGCCGTGCCGTGGAAGAGGCTTTTGTGCCTTTTAAGAAGGAGACAGCGAGGATTGGACTCACGATCAATGCCAGCAAAACGAAGTACATGGTCGCTGGCAATCAACGTGGATTCATTAGTGGTAGTGGTAGCGAAATGGTGCTGGATGGTGAAAAATTTGAAGTGGTGGAAGAATGTGTGTATCTTGGAACATTAGGGACGTGCGATAATGATGTTACCCGCGAGGTGAAAAGGCGTATTGCAGCTGCAAATAGGGCTTATTACGGACTTCGTAACCAGCTTAAGTCTCGTAGTCATGAGACATGGACGTTAAAGAAGGCTGATCGGAGAGCTTTCGGAGTGTTTGAGCGTAAGGTGCTGCGGACAATACTCGGCGGTAAACAGGAGAACGGTATCTGGCAACGTAGCATGAATCACGAATTTTACCAGGTGTATAAAGGGCTGAATATTATTAAGCTTATACAACACGGCAGACTACGGTGGTCTGGTCACGTTGTTCGTATGCCGGAAGAACGTCAAGCGAAGATAATATTTAGTAGAGAACCCGGAAGAGGCCGCAGGCTTCGTGGAAGGCCGCGTACACGATGGCTTTTTGCAGTTGAAGAGGACCTGAGGGCGCTCAATATTCAGGGCGACTGGAAGCGATTGGCCCAGGATCGAGTCCAGTGGAGAAGGATACTCCATTCGGCGTAGGTTCATCGAAGAGCTGTAGCCCATCAAGTATCAAGTAAGTACACGCCGCGTCCACGCAAGGTACCCAGCATCAAATGTAGTCGTGCACACGTATACGTGGACATCGGCCCTTAGCCGTGTGGTAAGATGCGCGACTACAAAGCAAGTTCGGCAAGGTGGCTGAGTTCGATTCTTGGTCCAGTCTAGGAAATTTTCGACTTTTCTTGGCCTCATACGAATGCAAAAATGGTAACTTGAATTAGAAACTTCGCAGTAGTCACAGTAAACAACTGTCTTCTTCTTGTTATTGGCATTATATCCCCCCGGTGACATTGCCGCCTCGCTGCTTAGTGTTCATTCAGCACCTCCACAGTTATTAACCGCGAGGTTTCTAAGTCAAGTTACCATTTTTGCATTCATATATCATGAGGCTAACATGATGATACTTTTATGCCCAGGGCAAGTCGAGACAATTTACAAACCGAAAATTGCCTAGACCGGCACCTGGAATCGAACCCAGCCACCCCCAGCATGGTCTGTAGACGTGCTGAAAGAACACTACGCTGCGAGGTGACCATCTACCAGTGAGGAGAAAATATTGTGATAATTTTGTGACTAAAATCACATCTGACTGTTGCATATTGGACCACACTCCCACACATGCCGCAGTGAAATATGGGCAAACGGGAGGAATTTTCGATGCAGCTCCGGCTATTGTTGGCTATTTTGCCTCGATGCATCACGAACCCGGCGCAGCAGCCAGCAGCATTATGCTGCAGATGAGGACGAGGTGCCATCGGTGGAATTGAATCAATTGAGCAAATCCGTTTCGAAAGCTTTCGTGCTTCCTGTTGATCTGCGGGACTATAACTGGCTTTTTGGGTGACATTTTATGGTGGAAAATAGGGTGATTGACCATTATCAAAGGTAAATATTATTGAAGAACAAGATTGTATACTATATCAACTGGAAGTTGTTTCCATTGGCCTCAACAGGTGGCATAACGATTTTTATAATCACAGGATCACGATAACTCTAACATTCCAACTTGTTCCAACAAACTATACACTAACAATCACCCTAAGCATCCAAAGTATTCACGACAAAGCTACAATGGCTAACCTGGCCAGCCCTTTTCGATTTGTTCTCAACGGTGCTCAGGAGACTGTGAACGGTATATGTAGTCGGCACAGCAGCGTTGTTGATATTCGGGTTGGACTTCGTTCTTGTTATATATGAAGTGAACGAATCGGAGAGCATAAATCACGACCTGGGACAGCCTGGCTCGTTTTGTCAGCTTCCATTGTACTCTTGGTGGAATAAATGGGCACCAAATCCGGCCTCGGCATTTGTATATGCGTCGGTTTGTTAGCTACATGTTGATGCGATATTTTATTTTATTGCAAACATAGGACAGTTTTAGTACAACGGATATTGTTTCAATTCCGTAAGTGAAATGGTACAAAGCATCGCAGTTTATATCCTGATCTTCCATCTAGCATTTTCGTCTTGATTTGTGTTCGAGTATTTATGAATCAAGTAGAAGATTTTCTCCAGGAGCACTCATCAATCCCACGGGAAGCTATAGAAATCTATGAAAACTTGAAATAACTTTTAAATAAATGGAAGTACCAATTTAAGAAATGGAATTTCAATTATAAGACAGATTCCCGCGAAAGCCAATAACTGATCAGAAATGCAACACCTCTAGAGTAACTGTTCCAGTTTTGGCCAGTCTCGCATTACTCCAAAAGTAAAGCAAATTTTCGATGGTTTTATTAGCTCTAACAAGAGAAATATCCCTTATCTTTTTCCGCTGTTGAATTTGATCGACATTTTTTTGGAAAAAAAAATGCATTTTCAGGGTTGGCCGAATCAGGAACTTATAAGGTGGCTATAAGGTGGCTAACTATAGGTAACCAAAACCGGTACACTTCCCCTACTTATAGCTTAATTGTTGCTATGAACATAAAATGTCATTCTACGGTACGTAATTCAATCGTGCGGATTCATTCTCTCGAATAGATTTTTTCATATGAATTGAATTTTTCATATGAATTCCTTATTTTAAAGCGTATTTAGCGAAAACGTAGGTCCATCCTTTCTAATTTCAATATCAAGCAGCAAGGAAATCAAATATGCTTTAATTTTGCAATACCCTCTATTTCATCAAGCAGTTTCAAAACAAGAAACGCAAAATGATTCCGCGATGTAGATATTTAAATATACCCGACGGAACTTCGTTTACCAAGGAGGCGAAAACTCATTAAAATTTAAAATTCATGCCTCGTGACTTTAAAAATGCAGAAGTGTTGCTACTGTTGCCTTACCGGATGAGGATGCTTCATCATCGAGGAAAACCATTCCACTCACTCCACCGACCGCTGAACTGGATACAGCCAACAACGAACGGTGGAGTCGTAAAATTTCAATAAAGGCTTATGTGTACGTGTGCAGGAAATAATGGTCGATCCAGAGCTGCATACCAAAATGTACAAGTCAAAGGGAGAGATACAGAAAAGCTCATGAAAATTCATCGCACCATCGACTGCTCTTCAGTGTCAGATTGCTTTGGTTTGAATATGAGTGGGTCGCAGTGCAAAAAAAAACTCTTTAGGAGGGGACGCTTTTCATTTCTGATCTGCTTTTCTGTCATTGGAGCAACCTTAGAGTTGAATCACTCTATAAGAACTTGACAGCTTTTTCTAATCCACTCTATACGTTTAGCTCAAGCTCAATTCACTCATGTTTACGCGTTATTGATTGAGGTTTTGGTTTAAGTGTGATTTCTTTTTCAGCACGTGTAAGGTTGAGTACAAGACAAGTCCAAATAAATATCTGTAAAGTTACAATCAAATTGTGGAATTTATTCGGAGTAGTAATTAATCATAGTACCATTCATTTTCTTATTGTGTGTAATGCACTAAAACCTGATATCTAATGAGACTATAATTTGCTTTTACTTTCACCACGAACTCAGAAATCACTTAACTAATAATTCGGTCATTATAACGAAAGAACCCTCCAAAATATCTCGACGATTTGTCATTTGTCGTAGCTAGTTGTCCGGGTTAGGAGAAATCGCTTAGCCTTGCCGAGACAGCCACTTGAAATACAACAATCTGTGGATTTTCCGCTCAAATTCAATGCATATTTATATTGCTAATGAAATATGGAATCGTTTATAACGTGATATTTATTCTCCTTTGTCATCCCGCATTCTGGAGCTCTTCCGGTCGAGGCGGCCTGTGTGGGCTGGGAATGCTGCCATAAAGTGGAGCTATGAAGCATTGCCAACAATGATGGCGACATTTAGTCTTACTTAACCTTTCACGTCATTCTTCATGCAAAAACCCGACGACGACGTCGTCGATGTTGATACTTGCCGTGGCGGTGAACCTGGCCACGATGATGGTCCTGCTGGGTGGCTCCTGCCTGTCCTTCTCTGCTAGATAGTAACACTGAGTGGTAGAGTATCCGAAGGTCCTGCTGAAAGCTTCCCGATGGTGAAAGCTGGCCAACCTCTGCTTGCTTGTCGCCCAACGGCTTCGTGGTGATATGATAATGGTGTAGGAAAACCAGATTGAAAATGAGGCAACGATGTTGCAGTTTCTATCATCATCGCCATAAACAAACCCTTATTACCAGGGAATGGTATCGTACGTAGCAGCAGCAGCATCGGTGTGATAACTTGACAGTGCATAGCTGATATAGATGGATAGATGTAGAACGATTTGTACGTCTCTCGCCGAGGCAGGCGAAGTCAACGTCATGTTCGGCTTCACCCGACCGTTCAAAGCCTTGGCATACCGCAAAGTAATACTGTGGATGTCTCTTTCAAGTAAACACTCGAGCAACGAAAAGCTATTTACAGTTTAAAGGTTTACAATGTTGACAACAATATTATGATTTGAAAATTCAAAATAGATGATAAGCTTGAAATCTAAACAGAAATCAATGTCAATCTGAGCCCTAAAGCCTTTACCTTGTTACAGTATACTTCATCGATTGGACACTGGTGGTGTTTCTTTTGAGATCTCGAACCAGATTACTATCAGGATTTTTTCTTACGGAATTAAAGCGGATTTTTTCGGAAAAGTAATTTTAGTGCGGTTGTTCAAAACGATCGGATAACTCGAGAAAACTACGAAAAATCGGAATTTACACGGTTTTTTATGCGGTTTTTGGGATTTACGCGTTTTATGTTCACGATATTTTTGGCCGCATTTGACCCTTTCTTTATAACGGTATTTTTGATCCGAAACTTTGTTCAGCTTAATGGCTTCATCGGCCAAACGTCATATTCGGCAAACTAAAGCCCGATGCCCACGTAGCGTCTTTTTCTTTCAGAATTTCTTTTTTCAGAATTTACATACACTTACTCCAAATGATACAATATTGACTTATATCTAGAATTACTATCTACTTATAGATAACACAGATTTTATTTATTTATTATCAGGCTAAGGCCGGAGTGGCCTGTGCTGCACATCAAAGTCTTCTCCATTCAGCTCGGTCCATGGTTGCACTTCGCCAACCACGCAGTCTGCGGAGGGTCCGCAAATCGTCCTCCACTTGATCGATCCACCTTGCTCGCTGTGCACCTCGCCTTCTTGTTCCCGTCGAATCGTTGTCGAGAACCATTTTCACCGGATTACTGTCCGACATTCTGGCTACGTGCCCGGCCCACCGCAGTCTTCCAATTCCATCCATCGCGGTGTGAACGATGGATGGTTCTCCCAACAGCTGATGCAACTCGTGGTTCATTCGCCTCCTCCACGTACCGTCCGCCATCTGCACCCCACCATAGATGGTACGCAACACTTTCCTTTCAAAAACTCCCAGTGCGCGTTGGTCCTCCACGAGCATCGTCCAGGCCTCGTGTCCGTAGAGAACTACCGGTCTTATAAGCGTTTTGTAGATAGTTTGGCTCGGCGGCGAACTCTATTCGATCGGAGCGTCTTGCGGAGTCCAAAGTACGTACGATTTCCAGCCACTATGCCTCTCCGATTTTCTCTGCTGGTATCGTTATCGACGGTCACCAGTGAGCCCAAGTACACGAATTCTTCAACCACCTTGATTTCGTCACCACCGATAGAAACTCGTGGTGGGTGGCTTACATTGACCTCTCTTGAGCCTCTTCCTATCATGTACTTCGTCTTCGACGTGTTGATGACTACCCAAACCGTTTAGCTTCGCTTTTCAGTCTAATGTAGGCTTCCTCCATCCTCCCAATGTCGTCGGCGAAACCAAATAACCCTGCCCTTCGTATTACTTCCTCCAAAGCGATGTTGAATAGCAGACACGAAAGACCATCACCTTGCCGTAACCCTCTACGCGTTTCGAAGGGACTCGATAATGCCCCTGAAACCCGAACTACGCACATCACCCGATCCATCGTCGCCTTGATCAACCTTATCAGTTTATCCGAAAATCCGTTTTCGTGCATTAGCTGCCATAGCTGGTCCCGATCGATTGTATCATATGCGGCTTTGAAGTCGATAAATAGATGATGTGTGGGCACGTTGTATTCGCGGCATTTCTGCAATACCTGACGTATGGCGAACACCTGGTCTGTGGTAGAGCGTTCACCCATAAATCCCGTCTGGTACTGCCCCACGAACTCTCTTGCAATTGGTGTTAGTCGGCGGCATAAAATTTGGGAGAGTACCTTGTAGGCGGCGTTCAGCGATGTGATTGCGCGGTACTTGCTACAATCCAGCTTATCGCCCTTTTTGTAGATGGGACACACGACACCTTCCATCCACTCCTGCGGCAGAACCTCATCCTCCCAAACCATGGTAATCACCCAGTGCAGCGCTCTAGGTAGTGCCTCACCACCGTGTTTAAACCGCTCTCCTGGTAGTTGGTCAACTTCAGGGGCTTTGTTGTTTTTCAGCTGGCTAATCTCCTCCTGGCTCTCCTCGAGATTCGGAGCCGGAAGTCGCATGTCCTGCGCGCGTGCTCCTAGGTTCATTACCATACCGCCACCGTTGTCTGCTATATCGCCATTCAGGTGCTCTTCGTAGTGCTGCCGCCACCTTTGGATCACCTTACGCTCGTTTGTAAGAAGGTTCCCGTTTATGTCCTTACACATATCGGGCTGTGGCATGTGGCCCTTACGTAAACGGTTCAACTTCTCATAGAACTTTCGTCCGTTATTAGCGCGGTACAGTTCCTCCGTCTCTACACGGTATTGATCTTCCTGCTGGCGCTTTTTCCTCCGGAAAATCGAGTTTTGTCTGTTCCGCGCCCGTTTGTATCGTGCCTCGTTCGCACTCGTGCGGTGTTGCAGCAATCTCGCCCATGCTGCATTCTTCTCCTCAACTAACTGCTCACATTCGCCGTCATACCAGTCGTTCCTCTGATCCGGAGCCACCGTGCCTAGTGCAGCGGTTCCGGTGCTTCCAATGGCAGATCGAATATCTCTCCAGCCATCTTCAAGAGATGCTGCGCCTAGCTGCTCTTCAGTTGGGAGTGCCACTTCCAGCTGCTGCGCGTAGTCTTGGGCTAGTCTACCGTCTTGTAGCCGCCCAGTGTTTAGCCGCGGCGGACGACTCCGACGCGTGTTGATCACCGTCGAGAGTTTTGAACGCAGACATACTGCAACGAGGTAGTGGTCGGATTCAATATTCGCATTGCGGTAAGTGCGTACGTTCGTTTTGGTTTTCCGTTACTTGATTAGGCGATTTCCATGTGGCCTTGTTGATATTCTTGCGGGGGAAGAAAGTGCATCGGACTACCATTCCGTGGGAGGCTGCAAAGTTTATGCATCGTTGGCCGTTGTCGTTCGATACGGTATGCAGACTATCCGGTCCGATGACTTGTCTATACATTTCCTCCCTTCCTACCTGAGCGTTCATGTCACCGATGACGATTTTGACGTCCCGCAGTGGGCATCCATCGTATGTCTGCTTCAGCTGCGCATATAACGCTTCGTTCTCGTCGTCGGATCTCCCTTCGTGGACAGTGCACGTTGATGAGGCTGTTGAAGAAACGGCCTTTTATCCTCAGCTTGCACATCCTTGCGTTGATTGGCTGCCACCCAATCACACGTTGGCACATCTTCCCAGCACTACGAAGCCGGTTCCCAGCTCGTTGGTGGTGCCACAGCTTTGGTAGAAGGTAGCCGCTCGATGCCCGCTTTTCCACACTTTCTGTCCTGTCCAGCAGATTTTCTGCAGCGCTACGACATCGAAGTTGCTGGGATGTAATTCATCGTAGATTATCCTATCGCAACCTGCGAAGCCTAGCGACTTGCAGTTCCATGTTCCAAGCTTCCAATCGTGATCCTTTATTCGTCGCCTAGGTCGTTGCCGATTGGATCGAGTCGTATTATCTTCTATGTCGTTCGTAATAGTTGTTTTTAAAGGCGTCTTATTGGGCCTGCGCAAACCTCCTGTCTCGTCGGAGGGCCGTCGTGTCAGGGCTGTTTAGCGTCCCACCTAACACCAGGACTTGGGCTTGTGCGCTTTGAGCGGCACACGGTCGCTTTGGCGGAGCTTACTTGCGGATTCATGCAGCTTTTTATAGAGGTTTAACAGGGCCCACTGTCAAACCCCACCACATCCTAGGCAGGCGCCACAACTCGCAGATGGCCAGATTACAATACAAAAAATAAATGCCTAACGTAGTACAGGTTGATGTAGTAGCGACTAGGTGCGTGAATCTCTTTTTCAACGTCGAGTAAGAAAGATTGAATTCAAATTCAGAAGAACAACGATTGAATATCCTACACATGGCAATAAGGTGTTCGTTATGCCCGTAATTTGTGCGGGCACCATGAATAAAAAAGAAAGGTCTAGACCGGAGCTGTCTTTGGATAATATTTACATCCCAACTAGATAAAAGACTTGGGCAATCAATTTGAGAAATAAGAGGATCGGAAACATAAAGTGCCCTGGAGACCTCGCGACGCGCACTTAAAAGCTCTAATAAGATTGAAAGGATCATTCCACGGTAGATGGCGCAGAGCAAAACGAACGAATTTACGTTGAATAGATTCAATGCGTTGAATACTGTTGAGATAGTATGGTGCCCAAACAATGCACGAGTATTCTAAGACTGATCTCACCAGAGAACAATACAGGGATTTTAGACATCGAATGTCTTTGATGTTTTTTGCTATCCTGAAGATAAAACCCAATGTTTTTGAGGCTTTTGAGGTGATGTAAGCAATGTGCTCCTTAAAAGTGAGCTTGGAATCAAGCAGAACACCAAGATCTTTGATTACCGATTCCTTTTTAAGGCTATCAGCACCAATTTTAAAATCAGAATTAAGCAAAGTTCGTCGACGGGAATGGGGCCCTCCTTAGCCGTGCGGTAAGACGCGCGGCTACAGAGCAAGACCATGCTGAGGGTGGCTGGGTTCGATTCCCGGTGCCGGTCTAGGCAATTTTCGGATTGGAAATTGTCTCGACTTCCCTGGGCATAAAAGTATCATCGTGTTAGCCTCATGATATACGAATGCAAAAATGGTAACCTGGCTTAGAAACCTCGCAGTTAATAACTGTGGAAGTGCTTAATGAACACTAAGCTGCGAGGCGGCTCTGTCCCAGTGTGGGGATGTAATGCCAATAAGAAGAAGAAGAAGAAGAAGTCGTCGACGGGAGAACGAAATAACCGAGCATTTGACAGCGTTGAGGTCCATTCGATTGATTTTACACCATTCATTGAACCGCTCTAGATGAGATTGTATAAAAAGAGCATCATCAACGCTATTAACAATCCAATACAGCTTGAAATCGTCAGCAAAAGAAAGTTTGAAACATTCCAAGTGTAGATGAACATCGTTAAGGTACACCAAGAAAATCAGCGGCCCCAAGTGGCTACCTTGTGGCACTGAAACATGTTGAAATGATGTCACCGATCTTAAAGGCTCCCGACCACCAGTGAAGAAAAGATCCAGAGAATCCAAATCGGCCAAATTTTGTGACAGTAATCTGATGATTGATTTTATCAAATGTCGCTGAAAAATCAGTGTAGATGTCAGGTGTCAGGCCATTTGACCGAATGCCGTTTGGCCGAACGGGTCATTTGGCCGAATAGTTAAAAAAATTGACCTTAGTTTACGAGTGGTCCTTCTCCTTTCTTCCCTATCTACCCTCTTCCTTCCTCCTTATTCCTTTTTCCTTCTTTCTTCGTTCTTCTTTTTTTCATCCTCTACCTTCCTTCTTCTTTCTTCCTTCTTTCTTCTTCATTAATCCTTCTTCCTTCATCCTTCTTTCTTCTTCCTTCTTCCTTTTCTCTTCTTCCTTCTTCCTTTTTCCTTCTTCCTTCTCCCTTCTTCCTTCTCCCTTCTTCCTTCTTCCTTCTTCTTACTTCCTTCTTCTTTCTTTTTCCTTCCTTCTTCATTCTTTCTTCTTTTTTCTTCAATCTTGATTCTTCCTTCATTCTTCTTTCTCCTTCCTTCTTTCTTCTTTCTTCTTCCTTATCCCTTATTCTTTCTTTCTTCTTCCTTATCCCTTATTCTTACTTCTTCTTTCTTCCTTCTTCCTTCTTCTTTCTTTCCTCCTCATTCTTCCTTCTTCCTTCTTCCTTCTTCTTTCTTCCTTCTTCCTTCTTACTTTTCCTTCTTCTTTCCTCCTTCTTCCTTCTTCTTTCTTCCTTCTTTCTTCTTTCCCATTCCTACTTCCTTCTCCCTTCTTCCTTCTCCATTCTCCCTTTTTCCTTCTTCCTTCTTTCTTTTTCCTTCTTCCCTTTTCCCTCTTCCCTCTTCCTTCACCCTGCTTCCTTCTTCCTTAACCCTTGTTCCTACCTACATAGAAAGCAAATCCCATCCTTCCATCCCTGGGTTCCCTGTGCAATTACGATTGTTCTGATCAATCACGGAGTAGCGACCACGAAATGTATGGCTCAACCTCAAGCTCAATGTAATTCAAATAACGACCTGCGAGGCAGAGTTGTAGGGAAAGCTTCACAGTAGAAGTCCACCATACAACACATTTTAAAATTCAGCCTCTGGAATGAGTTATCGACAAACTACTAAATGATCATCAGTAATCATACACAAAATTATGAAGAAAAAAACAAGTGGTATTGGAGTATATTATCATACATTATGAGAAAATAATATTTCGGCCATAACTTTCGAGCCCATTGTCCAATACAGACATGACCACTTATATCAAAAGCTAAACGTATCAAAATGTTGACTGGGGAAGCGAAGCAATTATCGTCAAGGCTGATGGTAAGAGGCTTTGCGGGGCGATAAAAAAACTCACTGGCCTAGGAGATGATGTCAACTGCATCCGCAGAGCGCAGAAGGGCAAGATAAACCTCGTCCTGAAGCGGGATGCTGCGCGGAAAAGTTCCGCGTATAAAAAGTTGGCAGAAGAGGTGCTGAGTGATGCGGTTCAGGTGAGAGCCCTATGCCCAGTAGAGGTTATCCAATGCCGAGGGCTGGGCGAAATTACCGAAGCCGGTGAGCTAGTAGCTGCACTGAGAGATCAGTGTGGCGTTGCAAACTCAACTCAAGGAGGTTGGCGTTAGCACGTCACAAGACAGAGGTTGTTGTGGTGCATAAACAACCGTGGATTGTAGCAAACGAGGATGAACGTAGGTACCTGCACAGTGCACAGTTAACTCTGTGAGGCCATTAAAGCATCTGGGCGTGATGATCGACGATAAGCTCAATTTTACGAGCCACGTCGATTATGTATGCCAAAAAGCTTTATTGGCAATAAAATCTTTATCGCGAATGATGTCTTGTGATAACCACCTCGAGTTGAGCCATTCCTCGATTCTACCAATCGCCACTAACTGGTGATCTCAAAAATGCGCCCAAAACTATTAATTATAGATAGTAGAATATTCCACTATCTATACAAGCGGTTCTCATCATTTTTCTTGAGTGGTACCTCTTCAGGCTTATGCATCGCTGGAGGTACCCCCTAAGTTTGTTTGCCCTGGTAGAATCTCCATTCGTACAGATAAATGAATCAACTTAATGACTGAGTAGATTTTACTTTTCTCCCTTTTTCACTCACATAAACTTTACTTATTTTCACTCAATTAACATTTTCTTTCTGAAAATGAGTTGAAAAACTGTTAAACAAAATGAGTCATTGAGTAGATTCAGATTTCCATGCTGAACTAACTAAACATGAACTAAATCTAACTTCATTTTTCCTATTCACATTCGTCTATCAATTTTTGAAATTTTCTAAATAAGAAGAATTATTATTTGTCCCAAAAACTTCATCTTTTATACATAGTCCCACGTAAAACTTTGCGTTTTCGATCAAGTTTAGAAAAACAATTTTAGTTAACTGAGGAATTTGAACTTCCCATTCGTAGAATCTATAGTTATAGAATCCCATAATAAGTAATCCGAAATTTGAATAAGGAAACCGAAACTGAGACATCCATAGCTCAGTGGTAAAACACGTGGTCACAAATCTGAGTGCTGGATATGGCTAGATTCAATTCCCAGTTTGGGTTGGCAAATTCTCTTATTGTCAACTTTTAATAATAGTTTTGAAATTACCACTGAATCTTTTTCCTACAAAAATAGCTGCGAATTCAATAATTCTAGCACGATTTTTGAAAACGTCGTATGTCTAAAAGAGAGGCTCTCTTTGTTTACTTTCTCCTTCGATTATTGCAACGCCATACTAACATCTACATCTGATTGTTTAGCAAAGATCTAAAGAAAATAGCATTGTCAAAGGTAAAAATACTTAAACAAATGCAAAACTTGTAGGAGAAATTTTTTCATTACAATATTGCACAGTTACTAAAACTAATATTCGACAAATTTAAAAGCCCAAGCCAACACCCAGGACGACATATAAATTAGAACGAAAATAATTCACCATGTAAGATTAAACGCATAAAGCTGCGCAATATTATAATTGAAAATTCTCTATAAAATATAGTTTTTCCCTTGAAAAAGGTCACATCTAATGTCCGAAACGTCGGGCAGAATAAAACGTTAACCGTTTAACGGTTTTTAAGACAGAAATAGCCACAATTCATATTAAGAAAATTATTTTGAGCTCTTTAGTGGAATGTCTTCACTTGTCATAAGGCGAGTTTGTACAATCCCATTTTATTCTACCACTTAACTAATTAAGTGGTGGAATTAAATGGGATTGTACAAACTCGTCTTAGCGCCATTCCTAGATAATTGAACATATTTTTCAAATTCTCGTAGTTATTCATTTTGATACTGTTTTGTTTCACCGGTTACTTTTGATTGGCGGTTTGAAACTCATCAAGACAGCTCCTAAAAATGATTTCCATGAAAATCCCTCAACCGTTTTCTAAAAATTAAAACGAAATATCCTCCGCCTCTCAAAAAAAATTTATTAAATAAAGTCATGATATAATGCTTATATTACACGTCGTTGATAAGGAGCTCTAAAGTTTTCGGAAACCTCAAAACAAAGGAAATAATGGAAGAGATACTCAGAGTTACCCGCAATCGCTTATTGAGTGAATGAGAATCTCGTTTTTACCCCGGATTATACGGCTGCGTACCGCGTAGATTAAAACCAAGTAAATTCGGAAATCCGCATAAAAAACGACTTCCGCAAAAATTATTGATGTTTCTTTTGCTTTTCTTGTGCTTTATAAAATATATTGAAACAATCACATTAGAAAGGTAAAAAAAAACTCTTTAGGGGAACATCATAATATCACATTTTTTCTATCATTTTGCATGTTTTTGCATTGATTACCATTTAAAAAAAAATCAGTTTGGAATTTTTTTTCTAAAAACAATGATTTTTGAATAATTCTGAAATGCAATGTCCGATCGAGCCAATTTTTGATGGCAAAAATCGGAACCGCGTTTCCCGTCGAATGCAACTTGTTGCGAGTAAATGATAAGTTCCAAAAATGTACACATACAGACATCATCTCAGTTCGTCGAGCTTAGTCAATCGGTATATAACATTACGGGCCTTCTATCAGAAGTTTTTTGGAGCAATCATATAGCCTTTCGGTTCAACTTTGTTTTACGAGAAAGGCAAAAACTCACAATAAATCTGCATCTGCATCAAAAAACCTATGAAGATTCAAAAACTTATAACACGACGTATAACACGCGTCAATACCGAAGCTCCATCACTGCTAGAGATTCAAACAGCCATCCAAAGCATGAAATCGAATAAAGCCCCAGGGGTCGATCGCATATCAGCCGAGATGCTCAAAGCTGACCCCATGACATCCGCTCAACTACTGCATCGTTTATTTCGTAATATCTGGGACACCGCAACTTTCCCGGTCGACTGGATGCAAGGTATCTTAGTGAAGGTGTCCAAAAAGGGTGACCTGACTGTATGCGATAACTGGCGAGGCATTATGTTGCTGTGTACCGTTCTCAAAGTTCTGTGCAAAATTATCCTAGCCCGGATTCAGGAGAAGATGGATGCGACTCTCCGGCGGCAGCAAGCCGGATTCCGTGCCGGAAGATCCTGTGTGGACCATATTGTCACGTTCCGCATCATTCTGGAGCAGGTCAACGAATTCCAAGAGTCCCTTTACTTGGTATTCATTGACTACGAAAAAGCTTTCAACCGTCTCAATCACGAGAATATGTGGCGCGCCCTGAGACGCAAGGGAGTTCCATCGGCCTCATCGAGGCACAGTACGAGGCCTTCTCGTGTAGAGTGCTGCACAATGGGGTCTTGTCCGACCCTATCCGGGTCGTAGCTGGGGTGAGGCAAGGATGTATTCTATCACCTTTACTGTTCCTCATCGTAATCGACGAGATTCTGGTAGATGCGATTGACCGTGAACCAAACCGCGGGCTGTTATGGCAGCCTATAACCATGGAGCACCTAAATGACTTCGAATTGGCGGATGATGTTGCACTCCTCGCGCAACGGCGCTCCGATATGCAGAGTAAGCTCAACGACCTTGCCGAGCGCTCCTCTTCGGCAGGTTTAGTCATCAACGTCAACAAAACCAAATCGTTGGATGTAAACACGGTGACTCCTTCCAGCTTCCAATATCTTGGTAGCCAAATGGCGTCAGACGGCGGTACCAAGATCGACATAGGCGCAAGGATCAAGAAAGCAAAGGCTGCCTTTGCGAGATTAAGAAATATCTGGAAAAACAGGCAGATAAGTGAACGCACCAAAATACGATTTTTCAACTCTAACGTGAAATCTGTGCTGTTATACGCTAGCGAAACATGGTGTGTATCAGTGGAGAACACTCAACGGCTGCAGGTGTTCATTAACAGATGCCTGCGGTATATAATTCGGGCCTGATGGCCTCACAACTGGATCTCAAGCAACGAGCTCCATCGTCGTTGTCACCAGAGGCCGATAGCAACAGAAATTCGGGATCGGAAGTGGGGCTGGGTCGGCCACACTCTACGTAGGGGCGGAAACGAAATCTGTAAACAAGCATTAGACTGGAACCCAGCGGGACATCGCAGCAGAGGCAGACCCATGGCGGCGAAGCCTCAATAAAGAAATAAAAGAAGTCGACCGAAATCTAACCTGGTAACAGGTTAAAGCGATAGCCGGGCAACGCTCAGGATGGAGATCTTTCAAGTCGGCCCTTTGCACCACCGGAGGTGTACAGGATCCATAAGTAAGTGTAAGTAAATTCAAAAACTTGAATTCCGTCAGGAGTGACCTTAACAATACTCCGTACTAGAGGCCTCTACTCCGTACCAATGGCCATCTCGATTTGATCTAGAGCGGCTGAAGCAATCGGATGCCACCACTTGGATGCAGCGTTACTGAAAAATTGTGAGCTCGATGGAGACTTCTGGAGTACAATCAAAGCAACCATTAACGATGCAGCTGAGAGCAATGTCGAGGATGTCGAAAACAGGCAACATCACGGCATACAAAAAACCGTGAGGCAACATAAACATTAGTTCGATGAGGATTGCCGAGTCATTTCATCGTCTATGTTGTTCGCAATAATGCGTATTGTAATCGGCTTATTGGGCCTGCTAATGATGTTTGCAGTGCTCGTTACGCCGGGGCCCCTCATGTCAGATCGGTTTAGAGTTCCACCTGACACAAAAACTTTGCTTCTTGGTTCTCAATGCCTGCAGATTGTCAATCCCTCCGTAGTCACAGCTGTACACGAATTTTAATCCGTCATGTATAACCAACATAAGCATTATTAGACTCAAAAAGTGAGAAACTCATAAGCCACGTAAAATGCTATATTATTATCTGCGATATATTATTTCGTAAATGTAAGAATCATGTGAAGATTTGAAATTTGGCAAAATCGTATTTACGGGAACTTTACTTTGTATTTTCGTTTTGTCTTCAGGTATTACCATACACCTTCCTTTAGCTTTTGTAAAGACATAGATTTGATTTGACTATACGGAATATGTTCTTTACATTTCTAAACTGACTTTCAGAAGGAGAATATTATTTAAACCTAAACACTTTCGAACTGAAAGCTGTTATAAAAACTTCCTTTTTATGTCACGGTTGAACAAAATTGTTCAATCACGCCGTTTCAGTTTGACTTCTTACACAGCTTTTCGAGTGGAATTTGTTCTGGATATTGTACTCTACGCTCTAGATATAGATCCTACTTCAATGCAAGCTGAACTATTTTGCACCGACATGCATTTGTTGATGATAATGTTCTACACTATAGTTCGGGGGCCAGAAATTGCCACAATAAAAAATCAGAACACACACCGCAGATCGCCGGTACATGACACAACTTTTAATTTATTATTATAACTTTATGAAATTGTTTCCGAGCTCGGAAAAGGGGGTTATTGTGGGAAAAAATGCATCGGATTTACCAATACGCCCACGCCCCGAATGAGTGTAAAAAGTTGCACAGCAGCAGCAATGGCTTTTAATTTATGCGGTACACGTTATGACACTGAGCAAACTAGAACCCCAATAAGGAAAGGCAGGCAGCATCACAATGTCATCACATTGCGCAAATTATCGACGATTGTTTACGTGCGATATTTGTTTTATATGTAGAGTAAAATAGGTCAGCTCTATCGACTGAACGATTTATTGAAAGTCAGCACAATAGTGTCCAATAAAACATACATACACCCGATTCTGTTTTTACACGGATTTTTTTTTACACGGCCGTATAAAAAAATCCCACACAAAATTTTTGCAAAGTTGCTCCATTTTGCATGATTCGTCGGGAAATCATAAAACTTTTTTTACACGGATTTTCAAATTTTGAACTGAAAACTTCTTTTACACGGAACGCATCCCCCGTGTAAAAAAAGAATCGGGTGTACTTCTATTTTTTACCCTTGCATAGAAACATGGTCACGTAATTTATTTTGTGATGCGTGCAAATACAGATCTAAGACCAGTCTTCGTAATAAATTAAATTCCTAATTTATTTTTCAAGGTCTCGGATGGTTAACCTACTTGAGCTCAACGGTAAGAACTGTGTCTGAAAAACGGGCCAGTTGCATAAATGGCCATTTAGTTCAGTAACCTCACCTGTGGAGTTGTTATTGAATAATAGGCAAAACAAAATTTAACAATATCTAGTTAAATCCAAGCTCAATTCGAATACCTCCAAATGTATGTCAAGAAGGCAAACGTATCAGCGACAATGGAAAAATTGTAACATTATCAAGCAATGTCCATGACATTGTAAAAAAAAAGTCATAATCCAATTCCGTACGTTATCACTCTGCGCCAGAACGAAGATAACCCTTTGAAATGTCATATAAACGTCAACCACGGAAAACCCACGAGTGAAAACTTCCTTTTTTTGCGGGAAAACAAAAACTTCATCCAGCTATACGAGCAAAGGCTTTCTCTATGAAAAGGAATAATCTTTCATCATGATGGCGTTAACCGCATTCCAATTATTTTTTCATCCGACTCGACATACACATGCTTCACACGGTTTTTCTCGTCTAGGATTCCATTGTCGTCCATCCGTCCCATCCAATTCCAGTCCGACCGTGTACGTTACGTACGGGAAGGCCGGAACCAAGCATCAAAGCAAATGGCTTTTTGGATGATTTATTCTCGCCTTTTGTGCAAACATACTTCTGAAAAGCTCAAACCGCCATTATTCTCGCTTTTTCTGCGGTCCAGTTATTCGTTTTTTGTGTGTGCAATATGCGGTCGAAGGGTGTGGCTTTCGCTTTATGAACCCGTTTAAAAACATGATTTTATCATTACCGCCTCATTTTTGCCCACCGACATCACGCCAGCTCAGCTCTGCACACAACTCACCGACAGTGATGACTGGAAACGATTCGTTTTCATTTTCGTCGTGCGGCATCGATTAATCAGATGGCGCTGCTGGCGTGACAGACAAGTAGGCGCTGCGTGCTGGCTGGGTCGAATGGCGAGTCGGGTAATTACACTCAACCATTAAATGATTCATAATTATTTTACATTAAAATTATATTCGGTTAAGTGCCATTGCTGAGGCCATTGAAATCCGATAATTAAAAGGGTGTTGTATGAAGATGATTAATATTTTTAAAATCGAATATCGAAGAAATGAATTGTTGCTGTTTAATCCATGTGAGCAATGCATAAATGAGTGCTCCGGGGTTCAAAGGCTATGAAAGAGGTACATGTGAGGAAATGTAAATCACATGTGAGATTGAACGCCGCAAAACAGAAGAGCTTTCTTTTCTTCTAGAACATGATGTTCAAGAGGCATTGAAATCACTATATTGTGCCAATGAATATGAAAATATGTCGCCATTCGAACGACAAAATTATCCTAACAATCCTAAAGTTTAAGTTCCAAAAAGCTGACTTACTTGATTCGTTATAAGACACACAAATAAGATCAATGATAGGGGCAACAGAACTATGTTCAAGGGCTTGACGACCCATCACTAGGCCACAGTGAGTTGGGGGGCTTACCTAGGAAGTGGTGGGGTTTGAAAGTGAGCTCTGTAAAACTTCTATGAAAAGCTGGATGTATCGGCAAGCAGGTCCTATGCCAAACCGACCGTGATTGGTAGCGGAATGAAGGCTTTCCGTGCCAATGACAGGGCGAAAGAAACTTTCTCTTCCGATCTGCGTATTTGCATCCCCGATGACAATTTTTACATCGTTTGTTAGGCACTCTCCGTAGGCCTTATCAAGGTTCTCATAGAACTTCACGTCATCAGGTTTATCGTTCGTTGGGGCATAGATGCTGATCAGGCTATAGTTGAAGAATTTGCCCTTCATTCCCAACACGCAAATTCGGTCGCTTATCGGTTTCTACCGGACAACACACTTCATCTGCTTCCCGATCACCATGAAGCCAACTCCACGTTCTGCTCTGTCACCGCCGCTATAGTAGATGTGGTACTTAAATTAAATGTTCGATATGGGATCCAACGCCCAAAATTTACGTTCTCCAGTTCTGGGCCACTGTATTTCCTGGATTGCTGCCACACTCACGCCGACTTTCTGCAGCTCACGAGACAGGAGCCCAACACGTGCGGGTTCATTCAAAGTTCACAAGTTCCCAGATCCGACTTTCGAATCGTTGTCCTTTATTCGTTGCCGGGTCTGTTGCCGTTGAATTAATCCGTTTGCTCTACTTTTTGGAATGGGGTTACTGTGGAATCCTCGGTAGACTATCTTACCAGGGTTGCACTACTTACATTGCGTTGAAGGGGCTGCCTTGATCAGCCGCCCCTAACATGGGGAACATACGATGTTGTGAGCCGCTCCTAACATGGATCGATAAGATTTGCACCTCTGGAGAGGAGCAAATAAACCTCTTACCTGTCAGCATACGACCATAGTTTCCACTGTGGTTGGTTACCCGATCTTCCCTAAGGTTGCTCGTATATCGGCCAGCGCCTCGAAGAGGTAGGGATAGGACTTGCTGGGTAAGAGGTTAAGGATCGCAAAATGGGGTCTATTTTATTTCTTCAGATACGCATTACCCAGCATTTGCCATGCCAAGTTCGTTAGGAATAATGGACGTTACACAGAAAAAAATTGTGAAAAGTTACCAGCGCGTAAAACTTGTGATGCGGAAATCTACGCTATTTTACGCTGAAACGGTTCTTTTCCTAACAAGTTTGCGTACAACTTGCAAGCAATATTGATGATTCACGGTAAATATTGTATAGGCTATTTAGGCTATTTAGGCTATATCACGAGTGGAACTACGCTAATAATGATGTTCCATTTATGTGCATGATTTTTAGTGTAAATTTCAGTGAATTTTTCTATCTGTGTAGGCAAAGAATGATCCAAAGAACAGTCCATGATATAAAGAAGGCAGAATAACGCCAAACGTCGGTAAATTGTTGAATATTTTGAATCCTTTAAAAAATAATTAGTTCTTTGTTGTTGTAGAAGGGAATTTGGGAAGTCTAAAATGAGATGCTCTTCTTGTGTAGTATCCGTGTACATCCAAACCATATCTAACATTTTCGGTCAAGTAATCTGGAGTCATTCTGTTCTTAATTTTAAATACCAACACCATTGTGCTGTATAGCACTCTTTGTTCAACTGATAACCATTGCAAGCATTCTCTCATGAAAGTTACTGGCGTCATCCGATCGCACTCAAGAATGAGTCTCATAGCTTTGTTCTGAATTAACTGCATTCTTCGTTTCTGTTGTTTGTTTGCTAAGAATAGAATAGATGCACAATATTCAAAGTGTGGAGCAATAACTGATTTATACAGCATAAGTTTGTTCTCGATGGTCAAATCAACATTAACTCGGCAAAGAACCCCGAATTTCTGTGCTGCCTTTCATGCTGCCTACATGATCTTTAAAGTTCAATTTTTCATCCACCATTACACCAAGGTATTTAGTTACTTCAACACGTTCTATATCTTCACCATCAATACTTATTGATTCTTCGCTGTCAGTTTTCCTTTGATTTCTGATTATCATGTATTTAGTTTTCTTCACATTCAACATCAATTTCTTTTCCTTAAGCCATTCTGCCATCCTGTTCAGCTCTGGTCTAAGTAAACTATATGCTTCTTGAATGCTATCAGCTATCACGAACAACACTGTATCGTCCGCGAACAGGTTCACTTCAGCAACGGTTAGCGTTTCTTTTATGTCATTCATATACAATATAAACAATAATGGACCCAAGACACTACCTTGTGGAACCCCCAACTCAACACTAACAGGATTTGACACTGCGCCATTATATATCGTCATCTGTTGTCTAGACGTTAAGTAGCTTTCGAACCATTTCAGCACTATTCCACTTAACCCAATCCGCTTTAATAGCATCAGTAGTTTTGCTCTGTCAATCGTCTCGAATGCTCGTTTTAAATCTAAAAACACTGCCAATATCATTTTTTTGTCGTCTATTGCTCTTTTCCATTTATACAATAATATATTGAGTGCCGTTTCACAAGAGTGTTTCTTACGGAAACCGGATTGTTCGTTTAACAAAATCTCAACGTACTTATGTCTAACATCGCGGACCCGTCCTGGTGGCACAATGGGGAACACAAAATGGCGATTAGCGATTACTTTTGGAGTAATACCTGGCTTGAGGCTTCGTTTTCTAAGCGGGCTTGGTAGTCATATGGCTACTGCTTCTGCCTCATACGCAGGAGGTCGTGGGTTCAATCCCAGGTCCGTTCCATTCTCCTACTTTGTATCTTTCTCTATATTTCTCATGTTCTAGCAATCGCTAGAACTGGAAATGGACTTCCATACCGTTTCCATTACTATTCCTATACTTTCAACTTGAGTATTCTAACAGTAATCTGCTAGAATTGGAAATGAACTATAGAGCTCGTTTCCTACATCCAATTAGAAATTCCATCAATTGCCTTCTCCTATCTATCACATTGGCAGCTCGTTAACCAAGACGGACCTCTGCCTCTCGAACCTAACCAAAAAATTCCAACAAATTCCGCATGAACTCGTGGCAAGTGCAGAGGTATATTCGGCTTGCAGTGGGCGAGTGATTGCATCATCATTTCCTCCCCCTTCCCTACATTGACTTGCATTCTGACGTGGCAGGCGCCAGTATGACCTAACAAATGAGATCACCAGTACTTGTGCATTGAAGATGTGAGCTAGTCCCAAGCAAACATCTGTTGGTTCCCTGTGCAAGAACAGCTGATCTGGTCATAATGGAGTAGCAACTACGAGCAGTCAATCAAGCTCAAGCTCAAGCTCAATACCTGGCTTGAGGCTTCGTTTCCAATTTTCCCGGGAAACGGGAAAATAAATCGAAATTTCCCGGGATTTACCAGGATCCCACAAAAAAAAATGAGCGCATCAATCGACAGGAATTTATTCAAAACTATAGTAAAACAGTAAAATATTATGAAAATTAGACACGACGGACATCATAATTGAATGTAAAATTCGGTAACAGAATGTGTACCACACAGTTGAAAATTCTAAAAATTACACGCCATCGAAATATTTGAACACATATTTTTGTGTTCAATAGCCTATAACTTTACATCAAACTTTTTCTTGTATGCAATATTGGATACAAGCTCCATAGTAATGACGACCTGTAATTCTAAAAAGTGATGGAAAAATGAGTCGAATCGAACGGAGCCTTTTTGTTACATCATATATGCTGTAACATTTTTATACTGTGCAGATCATAGTTTCTATGATTCTGATCAAAGTTTCTGTGATGAAAATGATAAAATCATTGAAATTTCAATTCAGTATATCCTAATTTTACATGATGCTATCAGAAACCTTGACATGCGAGCACGTGGCTGTCAAAACAAATCATTGCATTTCATTCAAACCACAGCTGGCATCTATTTTATTCCTTTAAGCATAATCCAAAATAGATTTCTTCACATATGAAAACAAAGCAGCCTTTATTGCGCTGCATTTCATCGCTGTAACTCTTTGTTTGTTGCCTATTCCGACGAGAAATCTGTGTTGCTCTCAGCAAACTCAATCTCCAACAGTTCCGTTTCGAAAGAGATTCCGTGTCGTGTAAATTTAAGCTGTCGTTTAGTCCCGACGAAAATAGTTGAATCACCAGAACGCTTAACCTGAGTGACTCACTCACACTCACTTTCAAGAAAAAGAAATACTCGGTACCGTGATAGGCTCTCACTCTGCGGAGCGAAGTTCGAGTCCCCATGTTGGCGCTATTTTTTATTATTTTCCAATAAAAATATGAACAAAGGAATTGCAGCACGTGTAACACGTGCACAGCAAACGTGTTTATTGCCTTCACCTTGTTGCCGGCTGACAAGAGGCTCTTCAAAATACCGTTGACACGATGCAAGAGCTTTTCCTGCAGCTCTTTCTTGATCGTCGTATGGCGAATTCCTTTCAGTTGCAGGAAACCTAGGAACTTGTACATTTCGCCTTCAACCATGTTTTGAATCTCCTCCTGTTCGTTGACGCGGAAACTGTCGGCATCCACCAGGTGACCCCGGTGTAGATGTATGGATCGACATTTATCGATACCAAACTCCATCCGGATGTCGTTGCTGAATACCGTTACAAGCCCCAGAAATTGGTGCAGCTTCTCCACAGATTCCGCAAACAGCTTCAAGTCGTCCATAAAGAAGGTGTGAGTAATGTTTGTACTCCTTTCCCCACTCTTCAAATGATAGCCATAGTTGTGTTGGTTGAGTGCTCTGCTAAGATGGTTCATGGCAAGGCAAAACCATAGAGGACTAAAGGTATCGCCTTGGAATATGCCCCTCCTGATGCTGAGAGTCCTGGACCGTAACACCTTTTCTCCATCGGTAATGTGTAGGGATGTGCTCCACATCCCCATAGCGTGCTGCATAAGCCTGATGACGTTACCGTCTATCTCATATAACTGCAGTACCTTAAGAAGGTACGAGTGAGGTACTGAGTCGTATGCCTTTTTATAGTCGATATACGCCATGCTCAGGTTTCTTTGCTTATGGGTGGGCTGCCCAACAACGACTGCATCAATGATGACCTGATCCTTGCAGCCTCGTGTGTTGCGTCGACAACCTTTTTGTTCCTCGGTCATCAGGTTGTTGACGTCGCAATGGTTCTGCATCCTCCTCGCTACTACCGATGACAGCACTTTGTACAGACTCGAAAGGCACGTTATTGGTCTATACTTGGCTGGGTTCAAAGTGTTCCGATTCTTCGGCAGAAGATAAGTGACACCCCTAGTGATGAATTCCGGTAGCTGCCCGGGGTTATCTAGTACCGCGTTGAAGCATTCCGCCATCCGCCCGTGGACCGTTGTGAGTTTTTTATACCAGAAATTATGCACAAAATCGGGTCCTGGTGCAGCCCAATTCCTGGTATACCGGGTAGCCTCACGTAAATATGTCTTGAGCGGTCACGTTGATAGCGGTCATGTGTCCAATTACACCACAATATTGCTCTTCTTCTGCCATCCACACCCCATCGCCGTTGTGTATGACGGGGTTCTCCCATAGATTGGACCAAAACTGCGTGACTTCTCCAATCTCCGGAAGGCCCTCGCCAAAATCGGCTTTGTCGTTTCGGATGTGGTAGTATAACTCCCTTTCGTTGATGTTGAACATTCGATCACAGAGAACAGACATGGATGCTCGAACAAAATTTTGTTTAAAACTTGTGTAAAGATTTAAATCGCACCTCAGCGCCACCAGCAGACTGCCCGACATAAAAACTGAATCTCACTAAGTGATGGCGTTGGCATACACTACATAAACAATGTAGTGCTGCCACCTAGGAGCGAGCCTAGTAGCGATTCGGAATGAACACTAGCGCCAAAAAGTAAAATACGGCAAATTTTAACCATATTTATCAGCGCAATAGCACCGCGCAACGGGGGCATAACGACCTACTTCAAAACGACCAGTACAAACTTTTACACAAGTACGCGAATGAAAATGAACGTCTGTTCTCTGTGATTCGATTTTGCTCCTTCCTCTTCGAACATTCTCCATAACGTCGCAGTCGTTTAGCAAGAGCACTCAACCGCTGTACATGGGCGTCGAGGATCTCAGGTATGTTCGCCTCGGTGAGATCACGGAGTTCTGTGGGTTTCACAATTTCAGCAACATTCCGAACTAGCCTGGTTGATCGATTCCCCTGCTTGTACTGTGTTAATCGACCAACCTTTGACCGCAGTGTGGCGATGCGGGTCTCCAGACGTCGCATCCACGCGGGTTTTCGTGCTTTGGGGCGTGCGCGTCCACCACTCTCACCTTGTGGGCGCGTTCGCAATCCCAACGTTCTTACAACAGCCACTGCAGCCGAATACACGATAAATGGCAGCTCCTCAAGGTTCTCCACGGTTTCCAAGTACTGTGGCAAAATATCCTGGTTAAGGATGCTTACTGTACTTACCGATAGGAGTACTGCAACTTGGGTATCCGGTGTCGGGACATGGGGTCTGTCCCACGGAGCTGTGTAACTGTTGTGTCCATATGATTAGCTAGTTCGTCCTTCAATTGCTGTCGTTGCAATTCCACTGTTGGTCCTGGAGCGGTGGGTGCAATCTGTTAAAACATTTTCAGCCCCCCCCCCCTAATTGATGGAAAGATTGAACGGGTACTGAAATGAATTCCCTTAAACATGTGCACTTTACGATCCAATCATATTCAGAAATAGGTAATTGAAATTAAAAAAAAATCCCAGGCACTTATTAGGGTATCCAGGATCCATAATACATATATGAAAGTGCAAAACAACTCGAAACATTTCGGGCTCAAGTATTCTTTCTTCTTGAAATCATTCTAGGAGCTCCCCTGAGAACTTCTAAATTCCTAAATTTATCCACAAATTGCGCTGAAAATTGTTCGAAAATTATTATAAATCTTTATTAAGGTGTTTTTTAATCTACAGACTAAGTTCAACACCGCTTGTTCGAAAATCCTTGTTATGTGATTGTAATTCTTCCTTATCTAGAAACCACTCACGATTTTTTTAGGAAATGCCTTGAAGATTTCTTTTCATCTCTCCCAGTTTTACTTCTAGACATTTCTTCGGCTATTCTTACAGAAAAATCTCCGGCATTTCCTTCAGGAATGCATTCGAGAGTTCCTTCAAGAATACATACGGAATTTCCTCCCAAAACTCCACCCGAAGTTTCTTCAGAAATTTATGACAGAAATTCACCAATTTCACTCCATAATTTTATTTGTGAATCTATAAGAAATTCTTCTAGAAACTTCTCCGGGAACTCCTCCAGGAACTTCTCCGGGCATTCCTCCAGGAACTCTTTTTTTAATTCCTCCGGGATAACTTCCACGATTTTTTCCGGGAATACCTCCATAAATTTAATAGTGAAATCCTCTAGGATTTCATTCTGGAATTCTTTCCGCAGTTACTTCAGAATATCCTTCAAGAATTCCTCTAGAAATTTCCTTAGGAATTTCACCAGGAATTCGTCCAAGTATTTCCCCGGAAATTCTTCCAGGTATTTTTCCGGGAATTCCTTCAGCCTAGCAGCACTCATGTTCCATATAAGTTACAGCAACTCATATGTCACCAGATTTAGTCACAGTCAAGTTGCTGCAATCATTTTTGTCTGACTTGTGTTGCTTGTGGACTTGTGGAATTTCTCCGGGAATTTTCCTAGATTTTTTTCCGGACTTCATTCGGAATTTACTCCAGAATTTCATTCAGAAATTAATTTGAGAGTTCCTCCAGGATATTTTCCAAGAGTTCTTCCAGGAATTTCTTCAGAACGAATCCCCGGGAATTCATCCGGTAATTTCTTCAGCAATTCATCTGGGAATACTTTCAGGATTTCATCTGGAAATTTCTGCATTAATTTTCCTGGTATTTTTTCGGGAATTCCTTAAGATATTTCTCCGGCAATTCCTTCAGGAATTTCTCCAAGAATTATTTCAGGACTTCCTCCGAAAGTGCTTGTGGGAGCTCCTTCAGGATTTTTTCCAAGAGTTCCTCCGGGAATCCCTCCATGAACTTCACAGGGAGTTCCTGAAGGATATTTGGCAGGAATTTCACGGGAAATGGGATTTCGGAAGTTTCTCCAAAAATTCAACTCTGGGTATTCCACCGGCTGTTCCTCTGAAAATTCCTCCGGGAGTTCCACCAGTAGTTCCTCTGGGAATGTATCCAGGTTTTTTTTTTCAGGAATTCATTTAGGCTTTCTTTAGGAATTTATCTACAATTTCCTCCAGAAGTTTCTCGGAGAATTTCTCTACGTTTTCCTCCGGGAGGTCCTTTAAGAATTCTTCCAGGAGTTCCTCTTTGAATTCTTACGGAAGTTCATTTGGGAGCTCATCCAGGAGTTCTTACGAGAGTTTCTCCAGGAATTCCTATGGAAATTCTTCCTGCAGTTCTTCAAGAAATTCCTCCATAAGTTCCACCGGCAGTTCCTCCGAGAATTTCTCTGATAATTTCTCCGGAAATTCCTCCGGAGGAACACCCGGAGGAACTGCCGGTGAAACTCCCGGAGGAACTACCGGTGAAACTCCCGAAGGAATTCTCGTAGAAACTGCCGGTGAATCTCCCGGAGGAATTCCCGAAGGAACTGGCGGAGGAGCTCCCGTAAGAACTCCCGGAGGAATTTCAGGAGAAGAATTCCTAGAGGACCTCTCGGAAGAACTCCCAGAGAAACTTTCGGAAGAACTTTGGGAGAAATTTCCAGCTGAATTTCTGAAGAAAGCCTAAATGATTTCCTGGAAGAGCTACTGGTGAAACTCCCGGAGGAATTCCCGGAGAAACTCGCTGATAAATTGCCGGTGGAATTCCCGGAGGAACTCTCGGAGGAACTCTCGGAGGAATTCTCGAAGAAACTTCCGGAGGAATTTATGAAGAAACTCCCGGGAGAATTTGCAAAGGATCTCTCGGAGGAACTGCCAGTGAAACTACCAGAAGAATTATCGGAAAAAATCTTGGAGAATTCTTCTGGTAGTTTGGACATATCTCGTCTAGCTGAAATCTTTGTAGGGGTATGTAGCTGGATCATCATCATTATCAGAGGACCTCCCGGAGAATTCCCTGAGGAGCTCCCAGAGAAATTCTCGGATGAGCTTCTGGAGGAATGTCTATATAAACTCCTGAAGAAGCCTTAATGAATGAATTCCCGCAGGAAATTCTGGAGAAATTCCCGGAAGAATTTTCAGAGGAACCCCGGTAGGAACTGCCGAAAGAGCTACGGGAATAATTCTCGGTGAAAATCCTGGAGGTATTCTTGGAGGAAGTGCCGGTGGAACTCCTGGAAGAATTTTCTTGAAGTTTCCACAAGAATTCTTTCCGGATTTCTTTGAGAAATAATCTAGGAATTCTATTCTTGATTTCATTTTCGGTATACCTAGTTTCTGTATAAATTTTCGGTGTAAATCCTGGAGCAATTCTTTGAAATTTTCACAAGAAATTATGAGAAACTTTCACGGAAAATTGTATGGAATTTACACAAGAAATTCGAAGATTATTCGCGAAATTCTAAGGAATGTTTACTGGCAATTCTGCGGAATATCCACGGAATATTCTTAAGAATTCTACGGTTCAATTTTTCAGAAATATTTATGAGAAACAGCACGAAAGAATTATCTGAAGAATTCCCTGCAGAACTTATAAAGGAGTTCGTGGAGGATTTCTTGGATAAATAATGGTGGAATTTTCAGACCAATTCCCGGCGAAATTGATGGTGGAATTCCTAAAGACACTGCCGAGGAAGCTGCTGGAGGCATTCCTAAAGAACCCCTGATAGAATTCCTGAGAGAATGCCTGGAGTAATTATCGAAGGAATTCCTGGAGAAAGCTTGCATATTGTTTTTTTCTGCCTATTTTATAATAAATATTATTTCAGAGAGGATTCAGATGTATGGTTCTAGTTTTCTAAAACTTATGGGAGAATTGGGAGGATTTTTATAATAATTGTTATAGCCGATTTTATATTCTTTATTTAAAAATATCTAATGCGTAATAAATCATGCATTTTAAAAACCATTATTGTTTTAGTCATTATTGTTGTTAAATAAACGCACAACGCGAACGTTGCATTGTGGGCGTTGCGTTTTAGTACAAAACGCTGACTTCAACGACCAGCGCAACGCGCCATTATGATCCAGCCTTTACTGTTGGTTGTGGATTTGGTTTCAAAGTTTTTGGAACTTAGAATAGTACCAAACACTAATATTCATGTGTTTTTATGAAACTACTATAAGACTACGATTCAGAAGACCTGAAAAAGTTGACCCCCCCTACTCCCAATCTTGGCTATGCCCATAGCTGGGCTCGATTTCCGGTGCCGATCTAAGCAATTTACGGATTGGAAATTATCTCGACTTCCCTGGGCATAAAAGTATCATCGTGTTAGCCTCATGATATACGAATGCAAAAATGGTAACCTGGCTTAGAAACCTCGCGGTTAATAACTGTGGAAGTGCTTAATGAACACTAAGCTGCGAGGCGGCTCAGTCCCAGTGTGGGGATGTAATGCCAATAAGAAGAAGAAGAAGTAGTCAATGTGTGTAAACTGCATTACCTGTTGATGGTGTTGATTTGCGTGGATGTGCTCTCAGATTCGTCAAATCTACGTTTGAATCATTGTTTACAAAAGCAGATAAGTCGTTTTGAAAATTTGGTATTCTATTCGTCACAGTTTATCAACAGTAATCAAATTACCTGGATGTCCTGTCTTCCGCGCTAATTCGTTTTAACTTTCTTTTCTATCACTTTACTCTATAACTTCTATAACTTTTTTTTTGCTATTCTAATTTATATTTATATTAATTACTAGCCTTATGTACCCGGCCTTGCTCGGAATTGCCAGTTTGATTCGCAGTTTTTTTTTCACAATCGGAAAATGAATAAACCAATTGGTCAACAGGATAATTGCGTTTTCTTATCGATACTTCATCATTTGATCAGAAGAAGGCAGATTTCATTTGAAAACATTGACTGGTTTTGAAGAAGGGAGCAAACCCATAATCGCCATATTCCGGGCAAACGTTTATTTCTAAAGAAGGAAAAACATCCACCGATGCCTTATTCCGGCAAACGTCTATTTTTAAAGAAGGGATCACATTCACCATCCAGAAGGAAACACATTAATCATTGCTTGTCACTGGGCAACCATAATTTGATAAATGGTTAAATTGATCGATAACTAAACAATACAATAATGGGTTCAGAAGTTAGGCTGAGCATACACACAAACATACAAACATTGAGTTTTTATATCTCGGTACTTATTCAAAAGGACGTATGTGATTTTGTAAACAAAGATGCATACGTCGATTTGTCAAATATGATGGCACTCCTACGCAAAACCAACACAACGAACATGTAGCCGAAACCTCCCTACCTGTATGTGGCGATGGTTTGCGGGAGTGCTATCAGATTGCAGAAATCAACGTTTAAATTTTTGTTTACAAAATCACATACGTCACATACGTTGAATAAGTATCCGAGATATATAGATAGCTAATAGCTATATGTATTCGGCTTTGCTAGGGACTGAAAAGTAAATTATTCAATTAAAATGTCCAATGCTGTAGCACAAAACCCACAGAGGTAGATCTACCGCTCATAGAATTGTTCCTTTGTATCAATCTATTTTTATATATTTGTTTGGCCCTTCTACCTTTTCAATAAACATCTTCCAAAAATAGAGAATAAGTGTACCAAATCTGGTTGTAATTTATCCTGGGAGTTACACTGAATTGCTCATTTTTTAAAGACAACCCTTCCCCCATAACTTCCCTTTTTCCCCAATGACCCTCCCACCTCCTTTTGTTATCTTCTCCTTGGGATAGAAAATGTGTACACCAATTTTGGTTGAAATCGGTCCTGGGAGTTAGGTGTTACACTGAATTGCTCTTTTCTAAATACAACCCTTCCCCTTACTCCCTCCCTTTTTCCCAATGATCATACCACCCTTTGTTATTTTCTCCTTAGGATAGAGAATGTGTACCAAATTTGGATGAAATCGGTCCAGGGGTTCAAAAGATACACTGAATTGCTTGTTTTCTGAACAATACCCTCCCCCAGCCCCTCCCTCTTTCCCCAAATTACACTTCCATATGATCGACTACTCTTAGTGAATATGTGTACAAAATTTGGTTGATATGGGTACTGGGGTTGGGAGTTACACTGAATTGCTCGTTTTATAAAGACAACCTCCCCCCATACCCTCCCTTTTTTACAATGACCGCCCCACCCGCTTTGTTATCTTTTTGTTTAGGTAGAGAATGTTTGTATCAAATTTGGTTGAAATCGGTGCAGGGGTTCAGAATTTACTCTGAATTACCTGTTTTCTGAACCATACCCTCCCTCCAGACCCCTCCCCCTTTCAAAGATTACACTCTCATATGGTTGTCTCCTTATATTGAATATGTGTACAAAATTTGATTGAAATCGGTCCTAGGAGATGCAAGTTACACATAATTGTTCGTTTTCTAAACAAAACCCCTCCCCCTTTTCTAAATGACCCTCCCACCCCCTTTGTCAACTTCCCCTGAGGATAGAGAACGTGTGTACCAAATTTGGTTGAATTCGGCCAAGTGGTTCAGAAGTAGTTAGCGAACATACATACATAGATTGATTTTTATATATATAGATAAATAATTTTTTCCTGCTTCTCAAATCAATCTTTCCTTTCGACAATCACCTGGCAAATGATTTGTCGTTCTCATGATTGTTGACCACAAACCTCTGGGCGTTGAAGCCCAAAAGCTCAGCCACAGCATGACCACCCAGTTCGCCACCCAATTCACCACCCCTGTGGTCGTTCTTGTAGGTGCCTCGGCGATATCGAGACCAACATATTTTTTCGGAATTCATAGAAACAATATCTGATTTGGGTACCTTTACCTAGGGTAGTAAAAATCAGATTTTCACATCTTGTGAACCTTTGTGAACTATTGAACATTTCATTGCATGATGATGTTGGCCAGCTAGAATTCAAATCGAATCCTATATGAATATTGGATTGTACCATGGTTCCCACAAATGTATAATAAATCAAGACAATTTATATTCTTTGCAACTTTGTGCGGTTTAATCAAAACAGAACATTTTTCATTCGTTCCGACCTCTGACTGAGAGTTCGCGTTTCAAATCCAACTTGCTGCGATTTGCAAGTGACAAATAAATTTGTCCAAAACTTTTATCTACCCAGCAGGAACGCGCTTACCTTGTACATACCTGCTTTCCGGCTGCAGTACCGGTGGTAGGTTGGAAATTTATTTGCCAAATGCAGATTTACCGTTATCGCGTAAATTGATTTTCGGAATCGCTTTTTGTCCAAGTTCGGCCATGTAGGAATAGCGTAGTTTCGGCTCACTGCTTTGTGTCTTTGTCCCAGCAGCTCTCTTTGGCGTGGTTCGATTTGTTTTGTTGGCGGAAAATTCAGGGGGAGAAGGCGGAGCACTGAATCCCTACCCCAACATGTGCGACATCTGGATTTGGTTCTAAACTGTAAACAACAGTGTTAATTCTCTACCACCTTTTTGTTATGGCGAGGCAATTTTTATGCACACTTTTGTTTTCGATATTTTATCAAAATTAAACACTCAATCATGCAGCAATATAACGATGTGGGATGCTTGAGATACCTGCTTGATTATAGGGACTCGAAAAAGAATTTATTGGCAGTAACTAACCGAATATAAAAATGTTCACATTAACGATTGCGCCCTAACACCGGTTCTAAGCTTCGATGCAGAGTACACGAGCTTTGTTCGCCAGTGACAGGCGTATGAGGCCCTTGGGAAAATTCTTTTACTAAAGCTTCGGTTTTATTTGTTTTACACTGTTTGCTCATGCTGAAATATTTGCGGCTGAACGTGAATTGTTGAGATAAATGGGTCGGAATCGAGCGCTTTCATGCGCAAAATTAATAAAAACAGGAAAACCGCGCTTCTCTGAACGGCAGAAAAATCAGCAAAGCAACATGTTGTGGATGTGCGATTTTTCATAGATGTTTCATACCACTGTGATACACTGTTGTTCTAATGCATAACTGTCTCATATCATACGTAATTTTATTAGAATGGTTCTTCAAATCAATTCAGGTTCAAGTAAAATAAAAGCACATAGGGGGAATGACGGCTTTGGCAGGTTTTGTTCTATTATTGGCAGGGGGGTTTTTTATGACTGACTAGGCTCAAATTTGCCCTAAACATTCTTTGCATATCAAAGAATATTGTGGCCAAATTTCATAAAATTTGGTCTACAAAAACCCCCCTGCCAATAATAGAACAAAACCTGCCAAAGCCGTCTTTCCATATTAATCAAGATTAGATTGTTTTTAAACAAAGATTAAACGATTTGATCTGATAGTCGCAAACCAACACCACCAATAGGTAGATGAAGGTTTTCGCTACCTGTTGATGGTGTTAGTTTGCGTGGGAGAGCTATCAGATTCGTCAAATCGTCGTTTGAATCTTTGTTTACAAAAGCAGATAAGTCGTTTTGAAAATTTTGTCTTGAAATGTACATACTGTATTGAAAGGAGTGCAGCATGGTGGAACACTGCAAACAATACTGTCCATTGAATTCCATAAATCGGTTCAATATAAAACTATACTCACACTTTGTTTCTTTTATGCAAAATGGACACTGCAACTGTTTAATAGAAAATTTAAAACTAATTCAATTTGAGTCACCGCTTTCGTTTACTTAATTAATGGCATAATTGAATCTCAAGGCAAATTATTCGTTTGCTTTTCTCAAGCGCAGAGCTCGGGCAGCATTTAATTGCATTCGGCGGCAAGCTTTCAAGTGCATCTCACCTGGATTCAGAACGTAACTTTTTCCTCCCATTGCTCGGGTAATATTTTCCACAGACACGCTCATAGCGGAGGGAAAGTCATCCGTCTGAGTTCTAGTATTTATTCTTTGAGTAAAGTTATTAAATTAGTTTTCTTCACTGGGTTTTATTTGTTCGTTTTGCGATTTTTCTGATCCGTGAAAGAGGATTCATTATTCAGCATCAGCCACCATTGTCATTGGTCATGAATTGCACAATCTGTGAGTGATACCGATATTAAGTAGTGGGATAGGATAATGATTTGTGTTTCAAGTGGTGTTGCATAGATTTTCGATAGTAATCCATCAGGTAAAAAGGAGAGAGTAATATGCCCCATCTAAGCAAATGATAACATATATAATTTATCAATTGTAACGGTTTTCATAAGTATTTTTATAACATACTAGCTGATCCGACGTACTTTGTCTCGCAAAAATGGATCAATTTTCTGATACATTTTTTTGCATACATGTTTTAGGGGTCGTTCAAAAATAATGTCACAGGTTTAAGGGAGGGAGGGGGTCTAAGATTTTATGACAGTACATGTACTAGGTATACAAAAAAACGTGAGAGAGGGGAGAGGGGGGGGTCTAGAAATCCCAAGAGGTAGTGGACGTCATATTTGAATCGCCCCTTATCTAAAAAACAAATATTTCTCCAGAATGATTTTTCTATTATTTAAATAAACTTCGTGTTATATATACAGATGATCAAGATTTGAAATTCCTATACAATATGTTCGAAAACCATTACATCGAAGATATTTTTTATGTCTTTATTTAAGAGACTTGCAGCCCTTGGCTGGCTCATCTCCAATTGGGTCCTAAAGGCCTACCTCGCTTATGGTTGCAAACGATAGTGCATCGGTCAAGAATACTTATACCGTTGTTATAAAAATTCTGGTAAAATTCAAAATCAGTAAAAATAATATTTTTGTGTTTAAGACATTTTAAGGCAAATTTTGGGCTGTACAACATTTCAGAACGAATGAACCATCAGCCCAAAACGTCAGCCCCATATATTAAGTGTCAAAGGTTGAGTCAAGTGCCCTGCGGTGTTTTGCTAGTGCGTTTGAATCTGTACGTCAAACAAGACCGAAAATGTCGAGGTGGCATTTCCATCTATTTTTCAATTTCAAATTAAACAATGTTCTTTTCGATTTTTGAGTCTAAAGAAAAACTGACACGTTTAGAATGATTACCTTCGTCGTTCCCTGAAAGAAAATCGAATATCGATTCTTCATTTTAGGACCCAATTGGTTGAATTTTCACATTTTTCTAGTTTTAGTAAATATGAAAAGAAAATGAATATAAAAATTGAGCTTCTTTAGTGAAATTTCATGCAAATTGAATAAAAAACTATTTCAGATTGAGTTTTGATTTTCAAAGTATTCCAGTTTCATCATAACATTTTTCCTCGTAAATAGGAGAAGAAAAATATAAATTTACAAAAAATAAGCTGTATATTCTTGAGTAATGAGCGGTCGTACAAATGTCAGCTTTGTTTTACATATATAGAGGTATGACAATTGGGTCTAAAATAAAGAAGCAATATTCGATTTTCTTTCAAGAAACGATGAAGCTAATCATCCGGAACGTGTCAGATTTTTTTCCGGCTCAAAAGTCGAATAGAAGTTTGTATAATTTGAAATTTAAAAATAGATGAAAAATGCTTCCTCGACATTTTTGGTCTTGTATGACGAACAGAATAAAATGGTATACGTTGTTAGCATAGCATATACCAGCGGTTCTCAACCTGGGGTACATGTACCCCTGGGGGTACCTTCGCGTGTCACAGGGGGTACCTCGGACAAAAATGTGTAATGGCGGATGTATTTGTTATTATTGAAGTTTTGGCGCTTTTCGAAAGCCCCGTTGCAAGCAGCCCGGACCCCTTCTTTTAAATGACTTGGAAGCTTCCGTTCAAGTGGCTCAGAAGCCTCCTGTCAAGAAGGTCGAAATCCTCCTTTCGAGAGTCCCGGAATTCCCAGTTCAAGAGCCCTCCTGGAAGCCTCATTTCAAGAGGCCTGGAAGCCTCCTTTCAAGAGGCCTGGAAGCCTCCTTTCAAGAGGCCTGGAAGCCTCCTTTCAAGAGGCCCGGAAGCCTCCTTTCAAGAGGCCCGGAAGCCTCCTTTCAAGAGGCCCGGAAGCCTCCTTTCAAGAGGCCCGGAAGCCTCCTTTCAAGAGGCCCGGAAGCCTCCTTTCAAGAGGCCCGGAAGCCTCCTTTCAAGAGGCCCGGAAGCCCTCCTTTCAAGAGGCCCGGAAGCCTCCTTTCAAGAGGCCCGGAAGCCTCCTTTCAAGAGGCCCGGAAGCCTCCTTTCAAGAGGCCCGGAAGCCTCCTTTCAAGAGGCCCGGAAGCCTCCTTTCAAGAAGGAAGCCTCCTTTTAACAGGCCCGAAAGGCTCCTTTCAAGAGGCCCGGAAGCTTCCTTTCAAGAGGTCCGAAGCCTCCATTCAAGAGGCCCTGATTCCTCCTTTCAAGAGGCCCGGAATCCTCCTTTCAAGAGGCCGGAAGCCTCCTTTCAAGAGGCCCGGAAGCCTCCTTTCAAGAGGCCCGGAAGCCTCCTTTCAAGAGGCCCGGAAGCCTCCTTTCAAGAGGCCCGGAAGCCTCCTTTCAAGAGGCCCGGAAGCCTCCTTCCAAGAGGCCCGGAAGCCTCCTTTCAAGAGGCCCGGAAGCATCCTTTCAAGAGACCCGAAGCCTCTTTCAAGAGGCCCGAAGCCTCCTTTCAAGAGGCCCGGAAGCCTCCTTTCAAGAGGCCCGGAAGCCTCCTTTCAAGAGGCTCGGAAGCCTCCTTTCAAGAGGCCCGGAAGCCTCCTTTCAAGAGGCCCGGAAGCCTCCTTTCAAGAGGCCCGGAAGCCTCTCCTAATTAAGTTCGGAAGCCTCCTTTCAAGAGGCTCGGAAGCCTCCTTTCAAGACGCTCGAAAGCCTCTTCTCATGAAGTTCGGAAGCCTCCTTTCAAGAGGCTCGGAAGCCTCCTTTCGAGAGGTTTGGAAGCCTCCTTTCAAGATGCGCGAAAGACTACATTTAAGTGGCTCGGAAGCCCTCAATAGTCATAAAAGTCATGTAGAAAACATGATGTATAAAATAAATTTGTTTTGGTAAGTTTCACGTTTCCGTTCACGATGTTTCCAACTTCTTGGAGGTCTATTTTTCATTTCTCTACGACTTACGCTTATTTTCATTCACAGAAAAAATAGGGGGTACCTCAATCAATGCAAAAGCATCAAGGGGTACCTCTCATAGAAAAGGTTGAGAACCGCTGGCATATACGATTGCACAAATCGTGGGTGGCTGTGCAATGATCAACTGTTAATACGCTATGAGCAATCTGCCGTATTGTGTCGCAGAAAAGAATTTGGAATTAATTATTTTCCCTATCCGGCAAAATACACACAACCAGATCACATTGTACACCTGGCCACGTCCTTACAATCGTAAAGAAAGGGAAAGAAATGTTAGTTCAATGTTTACTTAGAAGATGCAGGGAACCCATACTACCTTCATAAACATTACGGGAATGGGATTTAGTGTTAATGGGGTAGGCTAGGTTCGAGGAACTCTATACGACAATATAGAGCATAATATGTTTTATACTATAGTACAGCGGGGTATATGTTTTATAATATTAGACTTACCTTTCGATTGATAAGAGATAAAAAATATTCAAATACGATTTTTCTCATACATTTATTCACATACAATCTTCATTCATACAAGGTAACGTATACATGTTATATGTATAAAGAACTATGTCAAAGTTTTGAAGTTTATTTCAGCTAATCTGAATCGGTGGATTCTGCAATGTCGTATATCTCATTGATCTTATTTTTAACCTTTTCTCTGTCTTGTGCTAGTTCTTCCAATTCCTCTATGGTCAGGTCTCCAAACCTGTCAACGTTTTGTTGAATGACATCTAGCCAAGTGAATGCCGGTCTTCCTACCTTCCTATATCCTTTTTTGTACTTAGCTGCTAGTTTTAGTAGATGACTATCCTCCATTCTCAAGACATGACTCCAATACCTCATCTATAGTGCCCTAACCTTCTTAGTCACAGTTTTCCCTCGTAGTACCTGGTCACCGATGTGCCCATCATCATTTTCCGTGCAACAGCTAGCAAGCTCCTCGACTATTTGCTTTTCGTATTTTCTCATAGACGTCCGAGTGTGTTTGGTTATTACCGAAACTTGTGATCCAAACGTCATTGTCGGTAGGATGATAAAGTTGTATAATAGACTACCAATTTCTACACTGGGATGATTTTCTTTGGCAAAAGCGATGACTGCTTTTGACGATTTCACTGCCTTCCTGCACCGTGATTTTGTAGTTTTCGAACGACACAATCGATCCGTTATAGTAACACCAAGATAATCCAACTCTTTAGACACTTCATACATGCATCCGTCAATAACTAACGACGATGGTGCTTCTCCCCTAGGTACTCTTACAATAAGTTTGGTTTTAGATGAGTTCAGTATTAGGTTTGCACTCTCTAAATGTTTCTTTACCACAGGTAATAGCTTGTCTAACTGCTCTTTACTGCAGGCGATGATCAAAATATCGTCAGCATATACAAGTATAATTGGATAACGAATATTGCATATCTGATCCAAAACGAAGAAACCTTGTAACTCGGCTTCCGTTTTTAGCAAGACGTTTTCCATTATTATGTCGAACAAATATGGAGAAAGCGGGCATCCTTGTTTGATTCCCATACGTCGTTTTTCCTCGGTTGATTTCTGTCCGTTCCATAAGGTTTGGTAGGATTCCTCCCTAACACATTCGATAATTCTTCCAATTAATCCACGTGGAGCGTTCTTTTGCTCTAAAATTTTAGGGAGCTCTTTCAGAGAGATTCTATCAAATGCTTTGCTTATGTCAAGTCGTCCCATGTGCTCCATTTTTCTTCAAGGATTCGTTTAGTAACGAATAGATGGTCCATTGTGGATCTGCCGTGGAGAAAAGCAGTTTGATGGGAACCAATTGTAGACGAACACTTGATGAGATCTTGTAGCAGCCATGAAGCATACATTTTGTAGCCCACGCTACTTAGACAAATTCTTCGGTAATCGTGCTCGTCCTTCGGGCGCGCTGTTTTGGGTATCGGTACTAATAGAGACTGCCTCCACTGCATTGGAATAGAATTTTCTGACCATACACGTTGCAAAATGCTTTTAAACTCCTCTATTGTGGCAGAATCTGCGTATTTGATCAGCTCTGTATTTATACCATCTAACCCAGGTGCTTTGCCATTTCCGCTCCCCCTGATAATAATATCCTGGCACGGCAAATGCTGGGTACCATTGGTACTTCGCGTACCTGAAGGAATAAAATAGACCCCATCTCGCGGTCCTTAGCCTCTTACCCAGCAACTCCTATCCCTACCTCCCCGCGGTGCTGGCCGGGATATCGGGTAACCAACCCCGGTGGGAACTATGGTCGTATGCTGACAGAGAAGGGGGGGGTTTGCTCCTCTCTGGAGGTGCAAATCTTATTGAGCGTCTGTTCTCCATGTCAGGATCGGCTCACAACAGCGTCTGTTCTCCATGTTAGGGGCGGCTGATCATCGTCCGAGTGCCAGCGAGGGACTCTAAGTGAAACTGTGCACCATGGCCCACCGGAAATAAGAAGGAATGGTCCTTCGGAATTTTATGGGGGTTGGTGTCAGGCCCTGCAAGCCAGCCTTTAAAAAATCTTAAGCAACGAACAATCAACAAGAGAGTACGGACCGGAACCATCGGCGAAGACCACTGCGACGAAAAGGGACTAGCGATTGGAAACTCGGTTCGTGGAACTGCAAATCTCTCAACTTCATCGGGAGCACACGCATACTCGCCGATGTGCTCAAGGACCGTGGATTCGACATCGTAGCGCTGCAGGAGGTTTGTTGGAAGGGATCAATGGTGCGAACGTTTAGAGGTAATCATAACATCTACCAGAGCTGCGGCAACACACACGAGCTGGGAACAGCTTTCATAGTGATGGGCGATATGCAAAGGCGCGTGATCGGGTGGTGGCCGATCAATGAAAGAATGTGCAAGTTGAGGATCAAAGGCCGGTTCTTCAACTTAAGCATAATCAACGTCCATAGCCCACACTCCGGAAGCACTGATGATGATAAGGACGCATTCTACGCGCAGCTGGAACGTGAGAACGACAGCTGCCCAAGCCACAACGTCAAAATCATCATAAGAGATTTGAACGCTCAGGTTGGCCAAGAGGAGGAGTTTAGACCGACTATTGGAAAGTTCAGCGCTCACCGGCTGACGAACGAAAACGGCCTACGACTAATTGATTTCGCCGCCTCCAAGAATATGGCCATTCGCAGCACCTACTTCCAACACAGCCTCCCGTATCGGTACACCTGGAGATCACCACTGCAGACAGAATCACAAATCGACCACGTTCTGATTGATGGACGGCACTTCTCCGACATTATCGACGTCAGGACATATCGTGGCGCTAACATCGACTCTGACCACTATCTGGTGATGGTTAAACTGCGTCCAAAACTATCCGTCATCAACAATGTTCGGTAGCGACGACCGCCGCGGTACGACCTAGAGCGACTGAAGCAACCTGATGTCGCCACTGCATACGCGCAGCATCTCGAGGCAGCGTTGCCGGAAGAGGGTGAGCTCGATGGGGCCCCTCTTGAAGACTGCTGCAATACAGTCAAAGCAGCCATTAACGACGCAGCGGAGAACAACGTCGGGTATATGGGTCGAAGTCGACGGAACGATTGGTTCGACGAAGAGTGCAGACAGATTCTGGAGGAGAAGGACGCAGCGCGGGCGGTCGCGCTGCAGCAAGGTACCCGGCAGAACGTGGAACGTTATAGACGGAAGCGGAGACAGCAGACCCGCCTTTTTCAGGAGAAGAAACGCCGCCTGGAAGAAGCGGAGTGCGAGGAGATGGAACAGCTGTGCCGTTCTCAAGATACACGCAAGTTCTATCAGAAGCTCAACGCATCCCGCAAAGGCTTCGTGCCGCGAGCCGAAATGTGCCGGGATAAGGATGGGAGCAATCGAAAGGTGGAAGCAGCACTACGAGGAACATCTGAATGGCGCAGAGAGTACAGGCAGTGAAAGTCAAGGTAGCGGAGGAGATGATCACGTCAGTTCAGCGGACGATGGAAGCCAACCAGCCCCCCCTTGAGGGTAGTTAAGGATGCGATCCAACAGCTAAAGACCAATAAAGCAGCTGGTAAGGATGGTATCGGAGCTGACCTCATCAAGATGGGCCCGGAAAAGCTGGCCACTTGCCTGCACAAACTGATAGTCAGAATCTGGGAAACTGAACAGCTACCGGAGGAGTGGAAGGAAGGGGTTATATGCCCCATCTACAAGAAAGGCGACAAACTGGAGTGTGAGAACTTTCGAGCGATCACCATCCTTAATGCCGCCTACAAAGTGATATCCCAGATCATCTTCCGTCGTCTGTCACCATTAGTGAACGAGTTCGTGGGAAGTTATCAAGCCGGCTTCGTTGACGGCCGCTCGCCAACGGACCAGATCTTTACTGTACTGCAAATCCTTCAAAAATGCCGTGAATACCAGGTCCCAACGCACCATCTGTTCGTTGATTTCAAGGCGGCATACGACAGTATAGACCGCGTAGAGCTATGGAAAATTATGGACGAGAACAGCTTCCCTGGGAAACTTACCAGACTGATCAAAGCAACGGTGGATGGTGTGCAAAACTGTGTGAAGATTTCGGGCGAACACTCCAGTTCGTTCGAATCGCGCCAGGGACTAAGACAAGGTGATGGACTTTCGTGCCTGTTGTTCAACATTGCGCTAGAAGGTGTCATGCGGAGAGCCGGGTGTAACAGCCGAGGTACGATTTTCAACAGATCCAGTCAATTTATTTGTTTCGCGGATGACATGGACATTGTCGGCCGAACATTTGCAAAGGTGGCAGAACTGTACACCCGCCTGAAACGTGAAGCAACAAAAGTTGGACTGGTGGTGAATGCGTCAAAGACAAAGTACATGCTTGTGGGCGGAACCGAGCGCGACAGGGCCCGCCTGGGAAGCAGTGTTACGATAGACGGGGATACCGTCGAGGTGGTTAAGGAATTCGTCTACCTAGGATCCTTGCTAACGGCTGACAACAACGTTAGTCGTGAAATACGAAGGCGCATCATCTGTGGAAGTCGGGCCTACTACGGGCTCCAGAAGAAACTGCGGTCGAAAAAGATTCGCCACCGCACCAAATGTGTCATGTACAAGACGCTAATAAGACCGGTAGTCCTCTACGGACATGAAACATGGACAATGCTCGAGGAGGACTTGCAAGCACTCGGAGTATTCGAGAGACGGGTGCTTAGGACCATCTTTGGCGGTGTGCAAGAAGACGGTGTGTGGCGGCGAAGAATGAACCATGAGCTCGCCCTACTCTACGGCGAACCCAGTATCCAGAAGGTAGCTAAAGCCGGAAGGGTACGATGGGCAGGACATGTTGCAAGAATGCCGGACAGCAACCCTGCAAAGATGGTGTTCGCTTCCGATCCGGCAGGTACGAGACGGCGTGGAGCGCAGCGAGCGAGATGGGCAGACCAGGTGCAGAACGACTTGGCGAGCGTGGGGCGTATCCGAGGATGGAGAGATGCGGCCTCGAACCGTGTATTGTGGCGTCAAATTGTTGATTCAGTGTTATCTGTTTAGATGTTAACTAAATAAATGAAAATGATAATTGTATATCCAGTTCGTCAACGTTCGGCATAGGGGAAGAGGCCCCAAAACGCCCCTCCAAGGCAAAACGCCTTTTGTGGTTTCCCTCATATTTACCGTCATTATGATGTCCGTAGCAAAACTAGATCTAAAATTATGTAGGTTAGGCGAAAGAAGTTTCAAAATAGTGTATCCTTCCCGGAAAAACCGAAAATTTCCAAATTTTGAAGAAAGATCTAACATTTTGGCGAGGCGAAACGCCCTAGTGGCACTAACCTACAATGTACTTGCGTCTCCACGAACTATCCATATTAGAATGCTGATTCGCCGACGCGTGGTGCTTTGTTCCCTATGAGCTGCCAGGTAAAAGGCGTTTTGCCTCAAGAGTTTTCCGGCAACAGAATATCACCACTTTTTTGAAATGTGAATATTATCGATATGATTGAGATTTTTGACAATTTTTGAATGGCATCAACTATCTTATTTAACTTATGCATAATGTAAAAATACTCATGAATAACGTTACAAATAAGACAATAAAGCAGTGTTTTCTTAGCTAGGGCATACTGCCTCCCCTTCCCCTGCTACAAGGTTCTTCGTCCGCTATGTTGATTTTTCCTGGTAGCAGAGAATCGCCGTCTTCTCTAACTTTCCATTTCCGCATCGAAATATCAGGTTTACGTATACCCCCCTTCTTCCTGTGTTTCTTCATATACTGGTGTGCTCTACTGATTCTTTCACGCTGCTTATAGTTGTCGAGATTTTCGAAAAATTGTTTTTGATCTCTTTTCTTCTTGTCTCTGCACAACTGGGAAAATCTAGATTTTGCACATTTTAATTGCTGCATTGCATTTTGGTTCTTCTTCTTCTTCTTATTGGCATTACATCCCCACACTGGGACAGAGCCGCCTCGCAGCTTAGTGTTCATTAAGCACTTCCACAGTTATTAACAGCGAGGTTTCTAAGCCAAGTTATCATTTTTGCATTCGTATATCATGAGGCTAGCACGATGATACTTTTATGCCCAGGGAAGTCGAGACAATTCCCAATCCGAAAATTGCCTAGACCGGTACCGGGAATCGATCCCAGCCACCCTCAGCATGGTCTTGCTTTGTAGCATTTTGGTTATAGGGGTTCATTTTGCATCGGAAGGACCATTTTTTAACGTCAGCCATGGCTTTCTTGCGAGGGGGAGACAACGGTATTTTGTGCAACTCTGATATGGTGCTATGAGCTGCTTTCTTCAATTTATTGACGAAGGAATTCCATACATTCGAAATTTGCATTTCAAAGATATCCAGTTTTATTTCTCCTAGAGCTTTGGGGTAGTCTGTTATGAATTTGTCCTTTTGGAGTAACTTGAGATCCAACTTGGTCTGGACTGGGTTATTTAAAGATTTTTCGATCGATACCATATCAGGGTAAGATTCGGAGATATTAATTAGACAAGAAAGTAGCTTGTGATCTGTCTCGACTGATGGAATCCAATTCGCATGGACTTTTTTTAAAAATATCCCGGATTTTGTCATCGTCATGATATGGTCGATCTGAGAGGCTTTAGTTCCTCTGGCCCATGTGACCAAAAGCGATTTGTCAGACATCGTGGTTCTCACAGCAAGTTTGTGTCGTAGAACAAAATATTTAAGTTGTTCCCCATTTGAGTTCGATTGTGAATGGTGAATGAATTTACCAAAACACGATTTTTCTTCATCGCTCAGATCGTTTCCTATTTGAGCATTGGTGTCCCCGAGGCAGATAAGACTTTTTGTACTTTTAATCGAAATAATGCAACGGCCTAGATCACTCAAAAACTTTACGTATCCATGGTTTGTGGCATGGATATTTATAATTTGTACTGTGACCCTCTTACCCCTTATTGGAATAACAAGATCTAATAACTGAATATTCTCGAAGGTATTGTCGATGTTTACGATTGAGATGTTCACTCCTTTACGAACTAGTAATGCTAATCCACGTGAATGGTTTCCTCCATTTCTCGAAATGTACCATCTATAGTCAGTGGTACTTAATTCTGATGCTTCCACGTTCACTTCTTGGAGACATGCGACATGCACATTGCGTCGTACTAGCTCGTTGTTTATTGAATCCCGTTTAGATGAATGACAACAACCTCGTACATTCCAACTGCAAAGACCTGGCAGATTATTGGCATAATCATCTAAAGATGTAATTTCCCGAGAATCCACTGATTTGTAAACTTCCGTAACACTATGAAAAATTCCAGTTTCGTTAAGGACTGTGTAAAATAGATTCGCCTGTTTGACATAATCCACTCCAGAACCGTCAGGTATGAAACAATTACATATTTCACCATCATTGTCACCATATTTCACCTTCACTTTCACAAAACACGTGTTCACGATAGCTAATATCTTTTTGTAATCTTCGCTACAAATATAAGCTTGCTCTGTTGCGTTATATGCTGATATTGCTCTTGCTTTAATAAATTCCTGGTTCCGATTTATGAAGTTGATAGCAAGCTCATCGATCGTTGTCATTTTCTTTTTGAATTCTTCCCTATCTTCTACACTTCTGATAATTTGGTGAGTGATCGCGAAAAGTAAGGACTCAGAGGAGATTGGCGATACTAAGTACTTCAAAACTGGCTCGCCTGAACAGTCATCTACTAACCTTCCGAATGACACTTCATACTCATCATCCTGAACCATCTCCCCGACAGCCTCATCCTGCTCCGATATTCCGTATCCAACTTGAATCTCAATCTGACTCTGCCGCAAACTGCCACCTTCGTTCTCTGAATAAGCATCTGATTGCCCTTGATTTGTCATGACCGGTTCATACTGCTCTCTGACTTCTCGAATACTGTCATAATGGTTCACACCGTTATAAAAAATGTTAATCGTTACATTACCATCCCTGGCCTCAAATATTAGCGGTTGTGATTGAACAGAAAAAACTCGTATTGTCACTCCTCCAAGTACATCTCGAGCCGCGGAAATTGCTTCGGAGCCCGCCCATTCACCACTTTTTTTAATGCTTTGTAGATATCCGGATATTATCGCATCTTGCCTATCATTTTGTGGCCACGAAGCTCCGATTCCAATGGCTTCTATTAAAATCAAGTTTCGATAATCGTCAATGTGTAGTTCGAGATGCTTGACATATTCTTGTCGTAAAACAAAAATTTCAGTTTGGAAAACTTCATGTGTATGGTGCAGCCCTGTCAGCTGGTGGATTATAGAAGAAAATAAACAGTTTCCATCGCCGGGCACCGTCCTCTCCATATTCCATAAGTTGTATGGTTCCGATTTTGGCTACCACTACCACAGTGAAAAAACTAATTAACTCTCGATATATAAAAGAACGACAATAATATACCTATCTATCCATTGGGGACGAAATTAACTTGATTTTCCGAGACTTGTCTCTAGCCTTGTGATGAACAAAACAAAAAACTCAACTAATCCTCAATCATCGGCAAGCTATTGCAACAAAAATTCATATCAATCACAGTGGTAAATCAGTTGGCTTCTACTATTTCTACAACTACTGGTTCTCGCTCAGAGATAGAAATTACAAAATGTTAACAGTTACCTTCCGAGTGTGCTTGTCGGTCTTATACATACACATTAGAGTGGGGCGCAGTTGTATGGAAAAACGCAAACTTCGTCCGATCAAGTGAGATCAAGGTTTTTCTGAATCGTTTTGGGACCCCAATAAACTGTGCAACATATGGGCTCGGTTGGTTGCAACCTCGCATGCCGCATCACGTTTTAAAATTACATGGAGATTAGTATGGGAAAACGTACTTTTTACATTTTTGCTCTTACAGGCTTTAATTTATCATCAATCACGTGAATCAATACGTTAGCATATAGTCTGAAAGATCCTGAAGACTTTGCCGAAGAAGGTACGTAGCTGAAAGGTCTACAAAAAATGTTATTACGTTTTGAAAATCGATTGTTTAAACCATATGCAAGAAATCACTGTTTCTGCCAGCACTACCGGACAGCCTATGGTTATCGAAGGCCGAAAACCATCTTCCTTCTTATCGGATTTTTTTCTTTGTGAAATAATTCCGGATAGCTCCCATTAGCTCTAACGCCCTATAAGATCAATTATTTTGAAATAACACTCAGTTTAATTATTGTTCTACGTAGTACGGCAGTGCTGGCAGAATAATCGATTTTTTGCATATGGTTTGAACACTCAATGTTCGAAGCGTTATAACTTTTTTCGTGGACGTTCCAGCAACGTGCCTTCTTCAGCAAAGTTTTTCGGCATCCTTTGGGTTATACTTTAACGCAATGTGCCACTTGGTTTACGATGAACGGAAACCTCTAGTAGTAGAAATGCAAAAATATACGTTCTCCCATACTAATTTCCATACAAACTTCAAACGCGATGCGGAAAGCGAGGAAGCAACCAATCGGTCCCAAATTCTGCACAGTTGTTCAGGACCCAGAATGGCTTCGAAAAACCATTGATTTGAAAAAATGACCATGACGCCCCACTCTAATACACATTCATTCGTACCACTCATACATAAGTACTTACGTGCCTGAGAGAGGAACTCACTCAGGATTTTTTTTTCTTGTACATATTCCAGACCATCGTTACACTAAGTCGTTCTGCTCCTCTCCATCATTTTTCAAAGTTGTATGCAATCAACTTAGACCGCACATTAGTTTAGCAAGAGAGACAACATAACATGGAGCAGTGGATGTCCGATACAGCTATAGGTTCTAATCATCTAATCATCGTCATTATCATCATCAAATTTCAAAGGACGCACACGTATACATATATATCTGAATTTTCATTCTTTGTATCACATAGGGGAACTGTTCCGTTTTCCATCTCACTGAACATATATTAATCTCATCGCAAAACAAAGAAATACAGCACCAATCTCGTCGCTTCTTTTTGCTAACACGCGTGCTCACTGGTGAAAAAAATCACAAAAAAATAAGAAACAAACCAAAATCCTTTTCATTGCTTTGTTTTTGATGGGATGGAAATAGGAGCTATGGGATGAAATGCCGATCCGTTCCCCTATACATTATAATATCACCAAATACGACATTTCTTTCCAGAAAAAGTCAGTAAAAATTGTTGGATGCAAATGCACTAGCTGAACAGTTAATATATGGACCGGACGTTTTGGGCTGATGGTTCATTCATTCAAAAATGTTGCCTTTTCACCAACATCGGTTGCTCAGCTCATTACATGTCTTAAAATGTCTCAAATACAAATTAAAATAATTTTTACTGACTTAAACTATTGCTAGAATTTGAATAAAATCGGAAACTTTCGGAGGAATTCCTGGAGGAACTTCTGGAGGAATTCCTAGAGAATGTTCCTGAGGAATTCTTAGAGGAAGTTCCGGAGGAATTCCTGGAGGAACTTCCGAAGGAATTCCTAGAGGAACTCCTGGAGGAACTTACGGAGGAATTCCTGGAGGATCATCCGAAAGAACTTAAGGAGGAATTCCTGGAGGAACTTCCTGGAGGAACTTCCGGAGGAACTTAAGGAAGAATTCCTGGAGGACTTCCTGAAGGAACTTCCGAAGGAATTCCTGGAGGATCTTCCGGAGGAATTCCTGGAGGAACTTCCGGAGGAATTCCTGGAGGAACTTCCGGAGGAATTCCTGGAGGAACTTCCGGAGGAATTCCTGGAGGAACTTCCGGAGGAATTCCTGGAGGAACTTCCAGACGAATTCCTGGAGGAACTTCTGGAGGAATTCCTGGAGGAACTTCCGGAGGAATTCCTGGAGGAACTTCCGGAGGAATTCCTGGAGGAACTTCCGGAGGAATTCCTGGAGGAACTTCCGGAGGAATTCCTGGAGGAACTTCCGGAGGAATTCCTGGAGGAACTTCCGGAGGAATTCCTGGAGGAACTTCCGGAGGAATTCCTGGAGGAACTTCCGGAGGAATTCCTGGAGGAACTTCCGGAGGAATTCCTGGAGGAACTTCCGGAGGAATTCCTGGAGGAACTTCCGGAGGAATTCCTGGAGGAACTTCCGGAGGAATTACTGGAGGAACTTCCGGAGGAATTCCTGGAGGAACTTCCGGAGGAATTCCTGGAGGAACTTCCGGAGGAATTCCTGGAGGAACTTCCGGAGGAATTCCTGAAGGAACTTCCGGAGGAATTCCTGGAGGAACTTCCGGAGGAATTCCTGGAGGAACTTCCGGAGGAATTCCTGGAGGAACTTCCGGAGGAATTCCTGGAGGAACTTCCGGAGGAATTCCTGGAGGAACTTCCGGAGGAATTCCTGGAGGAACTTCCGGAGGAATTCCTGGAGGAACTTCCGGAGGAATTCCTGGAGGAACTTCGGAGGAATTCCTGGAGGAACTTCCGGAGGAATTCCTGGAGGAACTTCCGGAGGAATTCCTGGAGGAACTTCCGGAGGAATTCCTGGAGGAACTTCCGGAGGAATTCCTGGAGGAACTTCGGAGGAATTCCTGGAGGAACTTCCGGAGGAATTCCTGGAGGAACTTCCGGAGGAATTCCTGGAGGAACTTCGGAGGAATTCCTGGAGGAACTTCGGAGGAATTCCTGGAGGAACTTCCGGAGGAATTCCTGGAGGAACTTCCAGAGGAATTCCTGGAGGAACTTCCGGAGGAATTCCTGGAGGAACTTCGGAGGAATTCCTGGAGGAACTTCCGGAGGAATTCCTGGAGGAACTTCGGAGGAATTCCTGGAGGAACTTCCGGAGGAATTCCTGGAGGAACTTCCGGAGGAATTCCTGGAGGAACTTCCGGAGGAATTCCTGGAGGAACTTCCGGAGGAATTCCTGGAGGAACTTCCGGAGGAATTCCTGGAGGAACTTCCGGAGGAATTCCTGGAGGAACTTCCGGAGGAATTCCTGGAGGAACTTCCGGAGGAATTCCTGGAGGAACTTCCGGAGGAATTCCTGGAGGAACTTCCGGAGGAATTCCTGGAGGAACTTCCGGAGGAATTCCTGGAGGAACTTCCGGAGGAATTCCTGGAGGAACTTCCGGAGGAATTCCTGGAGGAACTTCCGGAGGCATTCCCGGAGGAACTTCCGGAGGAATTCCCGGAGGAACTTCCGGAGGAATTCCCGGAGGAACTTCCGGAGGAATTCCCGGAGGAACTTCCGGAGGAATTCCCGGAGGAACTTCCGGAGGAATTCCCGGAGGAACTTCTGGAGGAATTCCCGGAGGAACTTCCGGAGGAATTCCCGGAGGAACTTCCGGAGGAATTCCCGGAGGAACTTCCGGAGGAACTTCCGGAGGAATTCCCGGAGGAACTTCCGGAGGAATTCCCGGAGGAACTTCCGGAGGAATTCCCGGAGGAACTTCCGGAGGAATTCCCGGAGGAACTTCCGGAGGAATTCCCGGAGGAACTTCCGGAGGAATTCTCGGAGTTACTTCCGGAGGAATTCCCGGAGGAACTTCCGAAGGAATTCCCGGATGAACTTCCGGAGGAATTCCCGGAGGAATTTCCGGAAGAATTCCTGGAGAAACTTCCGAAGGAATTTCTGAAGGAACTTCAAGAGGAACTCATGGACTCATGAACTCACTTTCCACTTCTTATTCTCCCTTCACACTATGATATTTGAGAAATGAGAAGAAACAAGTGTCAAATAAAGTGTCTCACTTCTCACTGCTTATTTTTCGTTGCTCATTTTCTACTTCTTATTTTCTACTTCTCACTTTTCATTCTCCCTTCTCATTATGATATGTGAGAAATGAGAAGTAACAAGTGAGAAGGAAGAAGCGAAACGTGAGATGACTTACTCCTTACTTCTCTGTGAGAAATGACAGCCAAATTAAATTTTCTGCCAAGTGGCTCTTTCTAGCAGCTGCCAAACGGCATGATCGACCAAATGACCTATTCGATCAAACGATGTTTCGGCAAAATAATCTATTCGGCCAAATTATCAGAAATTCGACATTAACTGGGAATATCACTGCCCATGATCGTATATTTGTATCACTCGCATTTTTGTTTATTTTGTAAAAAGCCTGGTAATCGTTCAGAAACCTCAATTTACTGCATCTAATCCTACAACAGTAAAAAAGGCTTTATTATCTTGCTTATCCGTGGTAAGCTGGAAATGATTGAGTTTGCGGGGAAGATTGACAAACGATTTACAAAGTCAACCAAAATGCAAATGTTACAAATAAGCGATCATGTGCAGACCACACATTTTTTAAATTAAGCAATTAGAACTGAGCTGTTAGAAAAAAAAAACTCTTAAACAGCCTTCTAGGGAAGTGCATGCTTAAGTTCAAGATCCCCAAGCTCTGATATATTAACACGAATATTGCGGATGCATAAATTTGATATACCTATTTGAAGTTGTATTAACATGGCATTCAATAATTAAAATTCCCAAAAAATTGAAACCATGAGAGAAATTATTATTTTTCGGCGCAACAGATTTGGAACCGTCAGTGGTTGTGAAATTGAATTATTCATTTTTCCCATCGTTTCTTCCATTCATCAAACGAAAACTGGAATGTGTCGAGTTAATGATTAGTTTATGCGTAATGCGTACAGCAGCAATTTCAAATTCAAACATCATACTCGACAGAATGCAGGTTACTGTAAATCAAAGAACCAAGTGCTTGTTCAGCACAGTACCAAACAACTAAACTACAGTTTATCGAGATATTTGACATGATTATTCTAGCTCATACAATAACAAGGATTACAGAAAGATTATGTTGTAAACGCTGGAATGGATGGTTTACTTCACAACATGTTCGCTCAATTCGTGCTGGCTGGAAGCTTCAAAGCAAAGTAGGGTTTCGCACCTAATTCTGGTTCAAAATGGTTCCCTACATAACATGAACTGGACATTGTATAGATTGACGTGTTTTGCGTTTTTATCTACTGATCGCTGCTGATCGATATCGATAATCTACTAAACGTTTCCACTGATCCATCTCACGATGACACAAGCCTTTTGCGGCGTTGTTTTATCGGCCGAGACAGATTACATCGCAAGTTGGCACGTTGTTTCCAGAGGTTGTTCCGATAAATTAGCATCAATTAGCTGTTTTGAGATGATTTTAGTTCACCGCGTCAAGTACGGATTGCTGCCGGAGCGGCTTAGTTCGGCGCCAGACACAAATTAATGCGTATCACCTCGGCAGACAGCAGCAGCCGAGTTCGGTCATTTGGCGGGAAGTGATCGTTCCGGATTTGCGGAATTAAATATGGCACAAGCAAAAGAGAAGATATTAGCCAGGCTGGTGTGGTGAGGGGCGACGACCGTATAGGAGATCAACTGTCCTATGCGAATTTGTTGCACAATAATTTATGCGCAGGCCGCAGACAATCAGGCCTTGAACATTTCGCGATGAAAATCCTCGTCTGAAAATCGCTACCGCTATCTGTTGTTTGCTCTATGATTGACAAACGCCTGGAGCAAATAAAATATCAACCCCTTTCTTCTATCACAACAAGATTTTTCATACAGATTTCATACAGCACATATAAAGTAGACTGGCACAGCCTAGTATGAGGACTCCAAGAACAAAAGTTGTCGAACTCTACCAGGAGCAAACATCTAAAGCGAAATTTCACGAAATCAAATCCCATTTTCAAAAACATTTGGAACCAAATATAGAAAGTTTCTAATTTTTAGATATTCTCGCAGATGCCTTTCAATTGCTTCAAGTGCAGCTATTCATGCGAAGTAAGCGTCTAGTTACCAGCAGCGGTGGGTAGAAAATCTGTAATTTATTCATCGAATCGAAGCATGAGATAGAAAAAATTAATAGTTTTCATATATCACATCTCAACGAACCGTATCTGATGTGTGCACCGTTGATGAAACAGTCCGTTACCCTAAACATTAGGTTATGCACCCGAGCAAATATGCGCCGGCAAAGTTTGTTTCCTCAAGTGCAGTTCTATGTAGTTTGAGTGGGTCTCGTATGCAAAATAGTTGTTGGTCTCTTGTTCCGACGACTGCTGGCTCTATCTCGTATGTTGTTGGTATCCTGCGTATGTATAATAACGTTTAGAAGTGCCAGCAATACATTCTGATAGACTGTCTTTGCAATGTTCAATGCGCTGATGCAGCACTGGAAGTAAAGACGAGATTTTAACTGCATCTCATAGAACACCAACAAGAATAGTGGGAAGCCAAAATATTTTATTCATATTTGAAAGTAATATGCTGCAACAACTGAATCATATATTCAATAATGTTTGAGTGACTACTCAACGTAACATAAAATCTTTTCAATCACGAAAAGGAATGGACATACGTTTCTATCGTATCTCTTTTTCAGATTTTGGTATGATAAAACATTGGCAAGTGATGACGAAGGCTACTGAATAATGAAAACAATCCAACTTTGGGTAGTAGATAGTAAAAGAAGGTCAATATTTTGTGCTGATTTTCGATAGAAAAAGTCGATACTCAATCATACAACGCGCAATGGCCTATGTGATCCGATTCTGTGATCAAGTTAAGGAGCTGTCGAAAGAAACTTATCAAAAGACTATCAACGGCATTAGAAATGCATCGAGCTACTTTCTATATTGTTCACTCCTTTGATACAAGTCGCAGTATTTCAAAAGGAGACACAAATACTGAAAGGCATCAAAGACCACAAACTGGAATTCCAGAATTTGAAACAGAGTTTTTCAAGTTGGTGGACGCCTACGGCATACAACCATACTATATTAACATCGAAACAAACCACTTTTCATAAGACGAGTTTTACAATCCCATTTAATTCCACCACTTAATTGTATCTTGACAGATACGTATTACGACCTCAACAGTAAGGTCGTCTTCAGTGTCTCGTACTTGACTCGACTCGAGTTTCAAAATAGATTTTTGATTCAAATGTATCCTATTTTCAAACTTATTTTGATTTCCTAGGCGATCCAAACTATCCTTGAGTTATGGACTTGAGATTTGCAGCTGCTTAAAAGCTGTTTTCGTTATTTGAAGTTTGAAAATGTATTCAACCATATTTTCATTACATCTTATGGGAAAAGCGAAAAATACCGCAATTTAGTTTTGGAAGATTCTGGATCATCCAAACTATTCTTGAGTTCGGGACTTGAGATCTACATCTGTTTAAAAGCTTTTTTCGCTACTCGAAGCTTCGATATTCAATCAATTATTTTCATTACATCTCCTGGCAGACAACGTTAGATAGTTTTGGGACATTCTGGATCATCCAAACTATCCTTGAGATCAAGACTTAACATCTACAGCTGTGAAAGTAACTTTTTCGTTACTCTAAGCATCTAAATATATTCAACCAAGTCCATTGATTTGGGAATGTCGGGCTATCCGTCCTCTTTACGGAAGGAGCAGAATCATGAGATGGCCGCACAATTCGTGGATGTTACTTCGTGATCGACCATAACTTGCGGGACCAACGGATGTGACATGAAATTGATACCACCATCCTTAATGTACACGTTCCAAAAACTCAACTTCTACTTCTACAGGGTCAATAACGGCCATGTTCTTACGGTAATTAAGGAGAAGGAAGTAACATAACTGCAACATCCGTTGTTATAGAGACCGACGAATTGTCTGCATTTCTACGGATGTAATGAGCAAAAGTATTGTTAGTAGCAGAGGCGAATATTATTACTCTAAAACGGATTCCCCTTGGTAAAAAAGCAATGTGTAAAAATGTTATTAGCTTGATCGAGGTTCCACAAAGTTGCATCAAACATATATTGTATGACCCGTGATACCCTATTTTTGATAAGGAAGATTTTTCATATCTATTTCCACTTATATTTCTCATATTACCAGATATTCGCAGCCACTGCACAATGGGAAAAAAATGTCCATAACGCGAATAAATTCAATATCTCGGTTCGGTATCGGAGGATTGCACTGAAATTTTGACACAAATCGTAGAACTTTCTAAGGAACCGTGCAAAGGTGGTTAAGTTCACTGCACGAAGCTGCAAGACCTCGTTTTATCCTAATGCCCCTTATTTGTAGAGCAAAAGCAATATTTTAGCTTTTTCAGGCTTCCGAGCCTCTTGAAAGGAGGCTTCCGGGCCTCTTGAAAGGAGGCTTCCGGGCCTCTTGAAAGAAGGCTTGTGGTCCTCTTGAAAGGAGGCTTCCCAGCCTCTTGAAAGGAGGCTTCCGAGCCTCTTGAAAGGAGGCTTCCGAGCCTCTTGAAAGGAGGCTTCCGAGCCTCTTGAAAGGAGGCTTCCGAGCCTCTTGAAAGGAGGCTTCCGAGCCTCTTGAAAGGAGGCTTCCGAGCCTCTTGAAAGGAGACTTCCGAGCCTCTTGAAAGGCTTCCGAGCCTCTTGAAAGGAGGCTTCCGGGCCTCTTGAAAGGAGGCTTCCGGGCCTCTTGAAAGGAGGCTTCCGAGCCTCTTGAAAGGAGGCTTCCGGGCCTCTTGAAAAAAAGCTTCTGGGCCTCTTGAAAGGAGGCTTCCGGGCCTCTTGAAAGGAGGCTTCCGGGCCTCTTGAAAGGAGGCTTCCGGGCCTCTTGAAAGGAGGCTTCCGTGCCTCTTGAAAGGAGGCTTCCGGGCCTCTTGAAAGGAGGCTTCCGGCCTCTTGAAAGGAGGCTTCCGGGCCTCTTGAAAGGAGGCTTCTGGGCCTCTTGAAAGGAGGCTTCCGGGCCTCTTGAAAGGAGGCTTCCGGGCCTCTTGAAAGGAGGCTTCCGGGCCTCTTGAAAGGAGGCTTCCGGGCCTCTTGAAAGGAGGCTTCCGGGCCTCTTGAAAGGAGGCTTCCGGGCCTCTTGAAAGGAAGCTTCCGGGCCTCTTGAAAGGAGGCTTCCAAGCCTCTTGAAAGGAGGCTTCCAGGCCTCTTGAAAGGAGGCTTCCAGGCCTCTTGAAAGGAGGCTTCCGGGCCTCTTGAAAGGAGGCTTCCGGGCCTCTTGAAAGGAGGCTTCCGGGCCTCTTGAAAGAAGGCTTCCGGGCCTCTTGAAAGGAGGCTTCCGGGCCTCTTGAAAGGAGGCTTCCGGGCCTCTTGAAAGGAGGCTTCCGGCCTCTTGAAAGGAGGCTTCCGGGCCTCTTGAAAGGAGGCTTCCGGGCCTCTTGAAAGGAGGCTTCCGGGCCTCTTGAAAGGAGCCTTCCGGGCCTCTTGAAAGGAGGCTTCCAGGCCTCTTGAAAGGAGGCGTCCGGGCCTCTTGAAAGGAGGCTTCCGGGCCTCTTGAAAGGAGTCTTCCGGCCTCTTGAAAGGAGGCTTCCGGGCCTCTTGAAAGGAGGCTTCCGGGCCTCTTGAAAGGAGGCTTCCGGGCCTCTTGAAAGGAGGCTTCCGGGCCTCTTGAAAGGAGGCTTCCGGGCCTCTTGAAAGGAGGCTTCCGGGCCTCTTGAAAGGAGGCTCGGGGCCTCTTGAAAGGAGGCTTCCTGGGCCTCTTGAAAGCAGGCTTCCGGGCCTCTTGAAAGGAGGCTTCCGGCCTCTTGAAAGGAGGCTTCCGGCCTCTTGAAAGGAGGCTTCCGGGCCTCTTGAAAGGAGGCTTCCGGGCCTCTTGAAAGGAGGCTTCCGGGCCTCTTGAAAGGAGGCTTCCGGGCCTCTTGAAAGGAGGCTTACGGGCCTCTTGAAAGGAGGCTTCCGGGCCTCTTGAAAGGAGGCTTCCGGGCCTCTTGAAAGGAGGCTTCCGGGCCTCTTGAAAGGAGGCTTCCGGGCCTCTTGAAAGGAGGCTTCCGGGCCTCTTGCAAGGAGGCTTCCGGGCCTCTTGCAAGGAGGCTTCCGGGCCTCTTGCAAGGAGGCTTCCGGGCCTCTTGCAAGGAGGCTTCCGGGCCTCTTGAAAGGAGGCTTCCGGGCCTCTTGAAAGGAGGCTTCCGGTTCTCTTGAAAGGAGGCTTCCGGGCCTCTTGAAAGAATGCTTCCGGGCCTCTTGAAAGGAGGCTTCCGGGCCTCTTGAAAGGAGGCTTCCGGGCCTCTTGATGCCGAGTCTCTTAAAAGAAGGCCAGCGAAGGTACCCACAGGGGTACATGTACCCCAGGTTGAGAACCGCTGTTTAGCATAATGGGTGCATGAAATTCGTCTGGGATTCATTTCAACAGCAAGTCGTACACGGAGGCAAGATTTCTTAGAATATACTAAATTGATTGATTCTTATACAAATATTTCATGAACCCTTACAATTCCGCATTCTTGTAATACAATACCTGAATAAAGAAATTACTTTTTTTGTTCGTAGATAAATCTAACTTGTTTTTTATACCAAGATTTAACAAAATGCAATGTTCTTATTAAGAATGGTACGAAAACCTGCATTCACTTCTTGAATCCTAGTCCTAGACTACTTTCCTTTTTTTAAACGAAGTTTTTCATTTCATTTTCAGAAATTCATCTCTTAGGGGTAGTACAATTATTACGTAAGCACTCGTGAGGGCGGAGGGTCTCTTACGCTCTAAACAAATTAAAAATATTTTGTATGAATAAAATCTTACAGAGGAGCGGGGAGTTTGGTTCCCAGATGCAATTTTCCTACTCCTGATCGCAAAATAATGACATATGATGTGTCGCAAGTCATATTTGGAATTTCCTTTTCAATTTGGCCATCACTGGATATACTCCCTTATGGCCGGTTCCAAAAGGGCGAATAATCCCCAGACTGGTTAGAAGAAAGTTTCATTTCGGGCAGAACATGTCCGATATACATCTCCGAGCTGACCAATCGCAGTATTAGGCAATTTTAACAGCATAGACTAAAGATTCAGTCGGCAATACTCACCAATAAAAAAAATCTACCCCAGTACAACCCGGAATAACTCCGGGACCAAGTGGCCTATCCTAATTTTGAGTCACTTGTCATAATCTAGGAATCTATCAAGTTCCTCAGAGAAAAAATATACAAATCGGTTCAGAAACATTTTTTAAATTTTTACCCCTACTGTCAAACGTATACCGGATAAGCGTTAAGATCTACAGCTGATTTGAAGGCTTTTTCGTTACTCAAAACTCGCGTGCAGTACTCCTCCTGGAAGATCAAAGACATCGTAAGTAAGTTTTCAAATATTATGGGTTATCGAAACTGTTATTGAGTTCGAGACTTGATCTTTTCGAATATGTTACGAATATGGTTGAACCCGTATCTGAGTTTTGAGTGACGAATATAGCTACATCATGGCTGTAGATCACAAGATCTGAACTCAAGAATAGTTTGGATGACCCAGAATAGTCTAAAACCATTTTACGATGTCTGCTGATTTTCTGAAGTATGTTGGGGAAGATGCATTAATTACGTAACGCAAAAATTGGCCATTTTCAACCCCCCTCCCCTGCACCCTATGTCACATTTTTTGTATGAAGCATCCAAAAAACAATTGTATGGAGTGTCTTGAGTGTATTGAGTGTCGTAAAAAGCTTGCATCGTGACTGTAGATCGCAAGTTCTGGACTCAAAGACAATTTGGATCACCTAGCACATCACAATCATCACAGTTCGAGAATCCGATAATGAAAGAATACGGACTGATTTTACGGCGACGACTCTTAGCGCGAAACAGCGGACACGAATAGGAACATGGAACGTTTTAACCCTAGCCCAGCAGGGTAAATTGGCACAACTTGCCAATGAGGCACGCCGCATGAAGCTTGAGATCCTGGGACTGAGTGAAGTCCGTTGGCCAAACTTTGGAGAACACAGAACGCCGTCGGGACAAGTTCTGCTATACTCTGGTTTACGAGGTGAATACGCTCCCCGGCATCGCGGAGTTGGCTTCCTATTAAGCGCTCAGGCACACTCTGCGCTTATGAAGTGGGAACCTATAAGTGAAAGGATAATCGTTGCCAGATTCAGAACACGGGTCCGAAACCTTACTATAATCCAATGTTATGCGCCAACCGATGCTGCCGATCTGCAAGACAAAGAGAACTTCTACAGTCAACTCAATGCCGTCGTAGATAGAATTCCGAAGGGTGATATCAAGATCTGTTTGGGCGACTTCAATGCGAAGATCGGATCCGACAACTCGAACCATGAGCACATTATGGGACGCCATGGTCTCGGAGAAATGAGCGAAAACGGAGAGCTGTTCGCAGAATTTTGTGGTAATAACGACGTGGTGATCGGGGGATCGCTCTTCCCTCATCGATCGGTTCACAAGGTCACGTGGGTCTCCCGTGACGGCTTTACAGAAAATCAAATCGACCACATCTGCATCAGCCGAAAATGGAAACGGAGCCTTCTTGATGTACGGAATAAACGTAGTGCCGATATCGCGTCTGATCATCACCTCCTCATCGGCGAAATACGCCTGCGCATTGCGCGGATTCGTCGGCAGGAGGAAAGAGTTGGACGACGATTCAACACACGCCGACTGGAAGATGCCACGGTGAAACGGTCCTTCGTTGAAGAACTGGAGACGCGTGCTGCAGATATTCCGGAAGGTGGCAGCGTGGAAGACCAATGGACCGCCATCAAGAATGCCTTCATCGCCACCAGCGAGAACAATCTGGGCGAACTACGCACCCAGAGAGAACAATGGATCACCGATGAGACCTGGAGGAAGATAGAGGAGCGAAGAGAAGCCAAAGCCGCGATAGAGCGATCGAAAACCAGAGGAGCCAAAGTCTTAGCCCGTCAACGATACACGGCTCTTGAGAAGGAAGTAAAACGCTCATGTCGACGGGACAAGCGAGCGTGGGCAGACTCTCTGGTCGACGAAGGAGAGAGAGCCGCCGCAACCGGGGACATTCACCTCCTCTACGATATCTCACGACGCTTAAGCGGGGCGAAGATGAATGCAACGATGCCTGTGAATGACGCGAATGATCAATTATTGACCGACCCAACTGACCAGCTGAAACGTTGGTTCGAGCACTTCGAACAACTTTTTCAAGTGCCAACCAGGCCATCACCACCTCGGCATGATCTGCCTAGGATCCGACGTATAACACGTGTCAATACCGAAGCTCCATCACTGCTAGAGATTCAAACAGCCATCCAAAGCATGAAATCGAATAAAGCCCCAGGGGTCGACCGCATATCAGCCGAGATGCTCAAAGCTGACCCCATGACATCCGCTCAACTACTGCATCGTTTATTTCGTAATATGTGGGACACCGCAACTTTCCCGGTCGACTGGATGCAAGGTATCTTAGTGAAGGTGCCCAAAAAGGGTGACCTGACTGTATGCGATAACTGGCGAAGCATTATGTTGCTGTGTACCGTCAAAGTTCTTTGCAAAATTATCCTAGCCCGGATTCAGGAGAAGATCGATGCGACTCTCCGGCGGCAGCAAGCCGGATTCCGTGCCGGAAGATCCTGTGTGGACCATATTGTCACGCTCCACATCATTTTGGAGCAGGTCAGCGAATTCCAAGAGTCCCTTTACTTGGTATTCATTGACTACGAAAAAGCTTTCGACCGTCTCAATCACGAGAATATGTGGGGCGCCCTGAGACGCAAGGGGGTTCCTGAGAAAATCATCGGCCTCATCGAAGCACAGTACGAGGCCTTTTCGTGTAGAGTGCTGCACAATGGGGTCTTGTCCGACCTTATCCGGGTCGTAGCTGGTGTGAGGCAAGGATGTATTCTATCACCGTTAGAGTAGAGTGGGGCAAGAGTGCGCGTGGGGTAAGAGTACGTTTTCGATTTTTTGAAGTAATAAAAAAAGATAAACTAGCAGCACTGCATCAGTTTGACAGGTATTCTGGCCAACTATTATCATGTGTAATTGTAAACGATTTGAATAAACAACAAGGGAGATATGGAATTAGATAACTTTTTGATCATTTTGCTAAAAATAATTGGATTTCCGCAACTAGTATTTCATTACCATATATACGTTCAATCAGGTGAACATTATACCATTTCGATAACCTATTGTATAGAGTACTTTATGGTACAGAACACCAATCCGGTTGGTTTTCCAAGAAGTCAAAACCATTACTTGAATAATTTTTGGGACTGTGGGGTAAAAGTACGCAGGAACCGGTGGGGCAAGAGTACGCATATGAATCTTCAAGTTATGATGTCAAACCCGTATCTCCGGCCGAAATAAGACTTCTTCCAAAGCGTAAAGATCCACAACTAAGAAAAAAGGGACAGAATTCGAAATTATCACAAGTTTTTAGGATAAGTTGAAGTAATTCGGTATTAGAAAGGACTTAGCAAACAAAGCGCTGAAGCGAAATAATGAAATTGTATTAGGACTTGTTGTACACCTAAACATAGTACGAAAACACAATTTCATCAAAATGATAATTTCATTCAATCAAAAGAAACATTCATAAATTACGCAACGTTTAGCTGGGAGGGGTTGTGAGTTGTGTGACGATCCATATAATTTTAGAGGATTCATACAAATAGTGTAAGATAGGTGGAGGGGTGATGAAATAGCCAAATTTTACGTTACGTGATTGGTAGACTTTCTTTAAAGAAAGTGCTTTTGAATACGCCACGTGAAACCTGATATATATTTTTACCTCTGTAGTTTTTTGTATATATAAAAAACAATGGTTTTTCGTATGAAAGTGTACATTTTTAGGACCCCCCCCCCCCTTTAAGAGTTGCGTAATCTTTAAACATTCCCTAATATATGCTCATTAAACATCAATTATATGTTATTAGCTCTGATTTGTGTTAATATATACTTAAAGCACATGATTGGATAAATGCGTACTCTTACCCCACCCGATGCGCACTTTTACCCCACCGGTGCGTTTTTCACTTGTCTTGCAATAAGGGTTCTACTAAAACGAATCTCAATAATTTCAATATTTTTTCCACTGGGTAACATAAAGGAAGAGTATATGAATCATCGACACTGATTTGATATGCAGAAGCTTGCTTCATAAGGGCCACATGATCGATTGAAAACTAAGTGCGTACTCTTGCCCCACTCTACTCTACTGTTCCTCATCGTAATCGATGAGATTCTGGTAGATGCGATTGACCGTGAACCAGACCGCGGGCTGTTATGGCAGCCTATAACCTTGGAGCACCTAAACGACTTCGAATTGGCGGATGACGTTGCACTACTCGCGCAACGGCGCTCTGATATGCAGAGTAAGCTCAACGACCTTGCCGATCGCTCCTCCTCGGCAGGTTTAGTCATCAACGCCAACAAAACCAAATCGTTGGATGTAAACACGGTGACTCCTTCCAGTTTCACAGTAGCCGGGCAACCAGTGGAGAATGTTGAAAGCTTCCAATATCTTGGTAGCCAAATGGCGTCAGACGGCGGTACCAATATCGACATAGGGGCACGGATCAAGAAAGCAAGGGCTGCCTTTGCGAGTTTAAGAAATATCTGGAAAAACAGGCAGATAAGTGAACGCACCAAAATACGAATTTTCAACTCTAACGTGAAATCTGTGCTGTTATATGCTAGCGAAACATGGTGTGTATCAGTGGAGAACACTCAACGGCTGCAGGTGTTCATTAACAGATGCCTGCGGTATATAATTCGGGCCTGGTGGCCTCACAACTGGATCTAAAACAACGTCGTTGTCACCAGAGGCCGATAACAACAGAAATTCGGGATCGGAAGTGGGGCTGGGTCGGCCACACTCTACGTAGGGGCGGAAACGAAATCTGTAAGCAAGCATTAGACTGGAACCCAGCGGGACATCGCAGCAGAGGCAGACCCAGAGGCTCATGGCGGCGAAGCCTCAATAAAGAAATAAAAGAAGTCGACCGAAATCTAACCTGGCAACAGGTTGAAGCGATAGCCGGGCATCGCTCAGGATGGAGATCTTTCAAGTCGGCCTTTTGCACCACGGGAGGTGTACAGGATCCATAAGTAAGTAAGTAAAGCACATCACAAAAAATATTTCTAACTTGTTTTGTCATTTCTCTATTTTTGGAAAATAAATTGGGCCTGAAAGGGTTAAATCGCTAAAGTCACATCTGAAGACCGGCCAGAATGGGCCTTCCGGAATTACCTGCGGTAACACCAATGCACAACAATAAAAAAAAACTTTTCTAGAAACCCTAGTCCTGTATATAATCGACGACGCACAAAAGAAGTTCAATAAAAGATGCAGAACAGGGTTGACAGTTTTTGTCCCAGATTTTTACAAAAGAAATTGAAAATTACGCTACGTGAAAAGCGGGGATGATTTCCGACGCCGTTATTACCGACGCCTGAAATCTGTTTTCCACTGAGTTGCAAAACTATAAATTCTGCGGAAAACTTTTTTCTCTCGCCCTACATAACACCAAAATAATAATAACGATGATGCACTCGTGCGTCCTTTGCCATTTTTGTAGTCTCGCGGCCCTACCATCTAACTTTAACGCTCCACTTCCTGTTGTCTTTCCGTTTTCAGCACATTTTTCAACGATTTACAGTTCGTTAGTTTTTGGAGCGTTTCCAGAGCGAACGCCAATGGGAAACTTTTTTTTTTCCCGCCCTGGTCGGTATATCGGCTTTTTGTGCGCATTCTACCTCGAGCCTGGCAACTAAAGCAATTGCTGTAGAACTATGTGCCTACGTTATAATGAGGTATGAGTAGAAGGGCTTTCCGTGGCATCGTACTCAAATTACGCTACGCCTTTGGCACACCGCCCCCCCCACTCTACTTTTCGTAACGTTTATTGTTTGAATGATCCTAACTAATACCCCTAAAATGTATCAATCGTGTCACTGAGCAGCATGACGTAATTATTGTTTCTCGCCAATCGTACTCTCGTCGTCGTGGTCGTGAGGAAATCATCTTTCGGATCATTATTTTCTTCACACTTGGCAGCGCGTGAATAATCGCGTTGCTTTCGATTGTAGAATAATTCAAACATTTCAATTCAATGCTGTGCCACTCATATCCATTGGAGTCCAATTGATATATTTAACGTTACTATTTTACAGATGCTAGAAAATATTATTTTTGGTCGATGAGTTCGATAAGTTTTGACTTGCTCTTGATTCGAATCGTGCTTGACAATCTGTGCACCTATCATGTGCAACTGAATTGCACTGAAACGTAATTTAATAATCCATATTATAATTATTTAAACAAAGGCTATCCAGATTCATTTATTATTCAGGCTGATGGCATACTCTTCAAATTTCACAAAAGTGTAGAAAAACGTGCTTGCTATTTTATATAAAGCTACTTTGGATGAAGCGAAATAAACCCGCCGCTGACATCTAACATCAATTGTCGTGTGTCAATTGATAAAATCGGCCGTACTGGACATTCCATTGCCATTTTAGATAATCATTCTGAACATGACAATGCCCTCTCAAGAAAGTCTAAATGACAAATTAATTATTCCTATTCGATTCCTAGGATACACAACTAATGTGCTAATGTGAAATCGCGAACCTCAAGGTCGACCATTCTGCCATAGATTACTCACTATAAGGCATCCATGCACTTATTCGCCCCCAGAGATTTAAATTATACATCCATATTTTTTTTGCGTATGCCAAAGCCTATTCTATCCGGCTGATGTGAGAAATTCCGCAGCGCCGCACAAAGAAGATGAGATTCCCGGAGGCTGTTGAATTGCTTAAAACCATCTTCAAACAAAATTCGTCCTACAGTTCCGTTCGACACACGTATTAGAGCGGTCTACAGACCGTCGACAATCGGTTTCAGCAATCAAGCACCAACGGGACGGTGCCGTGTGAATTAAGTTACGTTGACCTGTGATTCAGAAGTGAATGATCGTGATCAATATCGAGTAGGAAAAAAGTGCTAATCATAATGAAGATCATAACACTGGCCGTAAGTGTTTTATGGGCTCACGAGGAAAGGTTCCAACGAACGACATTGATGATCTGTCTTTGCAGTTTCCGGTGTTCACGATGTGCATCGTATCGCCAGTGCTCGGCGTCGATGATGATTTCAACATTGATGTGAAGCAGAGGAATGCCGAAGTGTACCATGAGCAAAGTTCGAAGAAAAGTACGTATCGGTTCTATTGGGGGCACATTGGCTCTAAGGAAAGTATGGAAGTATTTAATGTGATTGATTTATACGCCACTGCAGCAACATGTATGGTGGACTTCTATGCGCGAGAAGTAACGAAAAGTGTACCGGCAGTAATTTGTATAAAAACTATTGAAATCAATTTCCTCAAAATAACGAACTTTTAAAGCAACATTTTTGTACCAGTTGTGCATAAAGATGTGTTCAATTTTATTCAAGATGCTCATATACAATTGTTTGGCATAGTGTCCATATGTTTAATCGAAAAACCAAATGTTTACTCCAGAAGCTTTCTAATTAAGTGTCGTAAGTCAATTGATTCCTGTTCGTAGAAAATTTTCGTTTTCGGAAGGTTATAATCCATCCAGTAACCTACCTATCTTAATCTTGAAGCTTACCGTAACTAGTCGGTAACATGCGCGGCTACAAAGCAAATCATGCTGTAGATGACTGTGTGGAATCTTCACGTGACAGCTCTTTTGTACAACAGTTTACATGACCAGCTCTTTCCGAATCGAGGTGCGCAATACCACCCCCACACGGATATTGTTCAGGAAACTTCCCTATATTGTCTAAGTGAATTCGTGCTAGCCACGTGATATATAAATGCATAAACAGTAATTAGGTTAAGAAACCAGTTGATAATTGTGGAAGTGCTGTCGCGATGCAATTTTAATTCCTAGTCCATAGATGTAGTGTTCGATCATCTTTCACCAGAATGTAACACTCAAGAAGTCATCTATATTAATCTGAATTGTGCAGGTACTGAAGAAATTTATGTTAGACCGCTGATTGGAATCACTCAAGTTTGAGTGAGAAATCACTCAATTTCGGTTAGTTGAATCAATTAATAAGGTTGATCTGAACTATTTTCCTTGAAAAAACTAGGGCATCAAAAAATATTTTTCTCAAATTTTCCAACGAAAACAAACCCTCATAACTATCCATTTAATTGTCTGTGCATTTTATTCCTTTCTCATATATCAAATAGAGCAAAACGGCAAGTTTACTCAGCTCGACGAATTGACAATTCGACAATGGAAGCTATTTTTTTCTTTATTTAAATGATTTTTAATGGAAAGCTAGATAATATTGAATTGTTATAATAATATTTTCTCAGAAATGGAGTATAATCTATTTTACTGTTGATTTTATGTATTTGACTTTTTTACATCACTTTGTCTGAAACTTGATTATGCATATGTACAACATGTGATAGATTTAGTTCGAAAAAGGTATTGGAGGGTAACCGCCCCTTCGGTGGGGTTTGATCCCACGACCCCAGTTTTTACATCGTTAGGGCATTTTAAATCACCCCTCCCTAAAGGTTGATGAGTACGGAGAAAAGTAATCGAAGTTCGGGGTTTTCATTGCCAAAACTTCGTCAATATTTCACCGAAAACAAAATTGATTTTTTACATTCTCTGCAATTTTAACGATTCTCCTGATTGCAACCACCTCCGAACTGCTTTATTGGAATCGGAAAATGTTTTTTTTTTTTCATTTTCAAGATGAAATACTTTTACGCACTGGCCCATCGCTTGTGTTTATGAGGTATATCACCCTTCCCATATTTTCGGGCGCTGCACATAGGAGTATATAAGGTAAAAAATAAAACAAATTGGTTCTGATCATTTTTGGCGTCATTTGATTTTTAGCGTGATTAAGGGTATATGGCATGTATTTTAAATTGGCGATCTATCTAAAAAAAACACAAAACATCAATAGTTTTAAGTATAACTGGTTGGATAAAATATTTTATCATAAGTATATCATTATCCGTCATAATACATAAAAAAAATTATGAATTTCTTGGTGATTCCTATGTGCTTCAAACAAATAACACTGAAAATCTAAGTCTGGAGTTCGGACGAGTTCGGATGAGCACTTGGCAGCAATAGAAGCGTGGAAAAGCTATCAATAATTCTGTTCTGGTTTCATAATTTGAAACTATTTTATTCACAACTAAAACTTAATTTTAAAATTTGAGAAAAAAATGTTAGCGTGTCTGAATAAGTGTTTAAAATATGCTTAGATTGCATATACAACTCAAATAAACCCATAAACATACCTCAAACTTGAAAGTTCACATTGAAAAGTTCATCAAAATAGTAAATAACGCTGCAAAGAAATCGTTTTATGAGCATATTGGAATGGAGATTAACGCTTTCAGGCCTAATTTTTTCCAAGCGGTATTACCCAGTAAATTTGATATATTCAATTCGTTTTCGTGATTAATAATGGAGAAATGACAAAACAAGATAAAAAAATTGTTTTGGGATGTGCTAGACCATCCAAACTGTCCTTGAGTTCAGAGCTTATGATCTACAGCCACAACACAAGCTTTTTTCGTCATTTCAAGCTTGGATATGCATTCGAGGACTGAAAAACGGCTTTATTGTAGCTGTAGATCTCAAGTCCCGATCTCAAGGACAGTTTGGATGACCCAGAATATCTTAAAACTATCTTACGATATCTTTTGCCTTCCCAAGAGCTGTAATGGATACAACTGAATGCATATTGAAGCTTTGACGACTGAAAAAAGGCTTTATTGTAGCTGTAGATCTCAAGTCCCGATCTCAAGGACAGTTTGGATAACTCAGAATATCTCAAAACTATCTTACGAAATCTTTTGCCTTCCCAGGAGCTGTAATGGATACAACTGAATGCATATTGAAGATTTGAAGACCGAAAAAAAGCTTTATTGTATTTTTAGATCCAAGTCCCGATCTCAAGGACAGTTTGGATGTCTCAGAATATTTCAAAACTATCTTACGGAACCTTTTGCCCTCCCATGAGCTGTAATGGATACAACTGAATGCATATTGAAGCTTTGAGGACTGAAAAAAGACTTTTATGTTGCTGTAGATCTCAAGTCCTGAACTCAAGAACAGTTTGGATGGCCCAGAACATCTCAAAACTATCTCACGGTATCTGTTGATCTCCTAGGAGCTGTAATTGATTCAACTGAATGTATAATGAAACTTTGAGAACTAAAAAAGACTTTATTATAGATGTAGATCTCAAGACTTTATTATAGCTGGGAACTCAAAGATAGTTTGGATGGCCTAGAAGATTAAAAATAGTTTGTTGTATATCACGGTAACTCTACGGATACGTTTGAATAAAAATCTCATTTTAAAACAGGACCATTCGCTACAAATATACCTAATATTTTCCCTTTCCTTACGTCACCGTGTTCAGGACGTTCTAGGTTGTCGTAATGCCTTAATCGCCCATGGCTGATATTTTTCCCTGATATGGGAGCTAATTTCAAGCAATTTTGCTGAAGACAGTGTGCATTTTTATCCATCGTACGATTTTATTCAGTATTTTGCGCTCAATAATGGCGGCGTGAGATCCATTCAGTTTGACATTCAAGTGGTAGAAAACATTGGTAACTCATCTAGTTTGCCGTGATCAAGTTTTTATTTGGGTAAACAAACAAACGTCAACGATCTTACGTAATGGTATTTGAACCGTGGCCAAAAAAATCCCATTTACTGTTTGTTATCATAAATATTTTTACATATTCCAGGGTTACTGAAGCTTTACTGGCGAAGGCAACGATTTGAAATTAGGGAAATATAACAAAAAAAAAAGAATAATTGATACTTGGAACTGAGTAGTTTAAAGGTTTTAGCATATTGGTTTAAAGTAGCATGGAAAGCATTCAGTTTTACCGTTCGCGTTGAAATAAGTATGAATAAAAAACGTTGGAGAGATGTTGCCGGAATGATCAACCAGGAAAATATGAAAAGCCTTAATCACCCATATTACTTTCTTAGGAAAAAACAGTTTATTAGACAGAAAACACGATGCAATGTTATTTTTAGAATACCCAAACTGTATATTGCTAGCAATTGCTGGAGTCAGCAGCTGTATAGAAAAACTAGCCCTACAAAGCAATGTTCAACTTTGTAATGCACGCCAACTAAACGCATCTCAAAAACCCTGAATAGGGCAGGATAATGTCAGTTATTGCTAGACGTACACATTTCACGATCTTCATACAATTCGGCGAGGGTAGAATGTTCAACCACAGACAAACAGACGTAACACTGAGAAAATTCCCATCGACCAGGAGCTCAACGGTCGTTTTAAATTCAACTGCTTGCGAGTTTTACATCCAGGGGCGCACGCATCGTATACCTTTGTATTTGACATCTCACACTAGCGCCTTCTGTTGACATTGTCGTACTAAACTGTGTTTCGTACAACATGCACGTTAGGTGGTGGTAAAATAACTGGCCGATGGATTTTGAAACAAATTGTTCTAGCTGTTACGTCTGTTTGTCTGTGGTTCAACCGTCCGCTGCAACACGACGCAAGAAAGTTGATATGCCATGGCTTTAACATACCTAGAAAACAGAATTAAACTTTTCAGAAAAATTGAATGAAGGAAATAATTTTGATAGGAAATGTTTGCCGTTTGATTGTTTTTAAGAATATCAATAAGTGCCAATATTTTTTACTGAAATAAAGCCTACATAGATTAAATTATGTAAGTATTTTCTACCTCTTGAATGTCAAAAAGTAACTCTTAGGAACTCACTAAGCCACCATTATCGAGCGCAAAATAATGGATTAGCCCCTCCTAGGATTTGAAAAGTTAGTTGGCAGTGATATTAATTTTCAACATACGGCATAATAAATTACTGCAAAAGTATATCATAATGAAATGAGTGGAAGACAAATGAGCTTGTTTCTCATTTCTGAGAAATATTCCTATGTGGCAGTGAAATTGCACTTGGTGTTAATTATGAAAAGGCAATATCTAATTGATTTGAAAGCATCAAAGTAAGCTTGATATGAACAACAACGGAGAGTCACCAAAATATCAATCAAAGCAATCATGGCACTTCGCCAGCAGTCAAAGGCATCTCGGACTGGAGTGACAGTTTTCCAGCAGAATTCCGCTTGCCCTGCAGCATAATAATCTCCACAATTCCCATCAGCATCCGAAAGAGATTCTCATCAGAATCTGAGAGTAATTCCCATCAGAATCCGAGAAGAATTCACTCTGAAGATCTCTGAAGAATTTCTTCCACAATCATTGAAGTATTCCAACCGGAATCCAAAAGAATTCACACTGGATTCCTTTCAGTATCGCTGAGGGATACCCTTCATAATTCATGGAGGATTTGCTTCAGAATCTCTCGTTGATTTGCTTCGGAATCCCTCCCGAATCGTTCGAAGATTTGTTTCGGAATCGTTCGGAGATTTGCTTCGAAATTTCTTGACGATTTGCTTCAGCATCCCTGGAAGATTCTCTTCGGAATTGCTAAAAGATTCATTTCGGAATCCCTAGAGGATTAATTCGATGTCCCACGACAATTGATTTCGGGATTCCTCGACAAATTGCTTTGAAGTCCTGCTACGATTTGCTTCTATATCCGTGAAACATTTCTGTCGGATACTTTGGAACATTCCCGTCCGAATACCTGAAATATTCCTGTCGGAACTTCTGAAGGATGAAGGATCCCTAGAAGATATATTCCATTCGGATCGGACTCCCTGGAACATTCCTGTTGGTATCACTCAAAGTTTCTCATCGGAATCCTTGGAGGATTCCCATTGGGATACCTGAAGAATTATTGCATTTTTTTTTTCATTTGAAAAAGATAGAATATTTATATGTGAAAATATCCACTGCCTACCGGTGGTAACCTGATGGCGATTCGTCACATATTATCCTTTGAGTATTCTGGACAAAGCCGAGGGCTTCTACACTTAGACGCAATAACCATACGCTATCAATTTGAGTCGTTGTAACGATCATCGACTGGTAAACAAACACACTACGATACTGTGGGCTACAACAGAAAGCACATGCTTGAGAAAAGAGAATATGGATGAGTGTGTTTGATCCGCAAATGCCTAAGGTGGTTGGAATTCAAGTATCACATTACCGCTAAGATAACAATGAGGTAGTACAATGTTTGAAAATTTATGGAAAAGAGCTTAAAATAGATAAAATAGATGAAGGGGCTCGTGTGTCCCTGAGCCATGTAGCCCCCAGCTTGATGTTGGTTTGGCGGCAGATTCATTCTACTCCGACTGGAAGTTTTCCGGCAGAGGAAGCTCTCTCGGGCTGCGAAATGGTGAGTTGACATCCGGGAAGGGGCGCCTAACATAGCTCTGGTCCTCACAAGTTCCAATACTCACGCTTCCACGGGTCTTCCGATGACAATTGACCGCCAGCTAAGGGTTGCGTACCTAGCTGGTAGTGCAGCCTGGGCACTGTTGTTCTTCTGACATCAGCAAGAGTGAGAGGGTGCGTCCTGTGGGGTCTGCCTAGGATGTGGTGGGGTTCGACAGTGGGCTCTGTTGAACTTCTATAAAAAGCTGCATGTGTCCCCAAGCAGGCCCTATCAAAGCGACCATGTGCCGCTCAAAGCGCACTAGCCTAGTCCTGGTGTTGGGTAGGACTTTAAACAAATTTGACCCGACTGATCGAGCGTCTGTCCACCAAGGAGGTGCGGCTCCAATACCCGAGTAGACGAAAATAGCTCAATAATATCAAATGTTGATAAGATAGCAAAATGAGATATGGACATGATTGATATAAGAGATAAAAGATCAGTGCCATTAGTTTGTTCTTATCCATAGCATATCTTGATATTTAAATGATATTTCGGTGCAAATTTTTGATATTGTTGCCTGTTCTTTTATCTCTTATATCAATCAAGTCCATATCATGTTTTGTTATTCTGTTCATGGCTTCTGCCCGGGTAGCGTCTGTTCTGGCATCAAGCGGCTGAGTATGAAATGCTATTCCCCGGAAGCTATACCTAAGATGGCAGCCCCATCCCGGTGGATAGGGAACCTTGGTCCAACAACCTACTGTTCCCGAAACATCAATCTGTTCAAGAATCCGATAATGAAAGAATACGGACTGATTTTACGGCGACGACTCTTAGCGCGAAACAACGGACACGAATAGGAACATGGAACGTTTTAACCCTAGCCCAGCAGGGTAAATTGGCACAACTTGCCAATGAGGCACGCCGCATGAAGCTTGAGATCCTGGGACTGAGTGAAGTCCGTTGGCCAAACTTTGGAGACCACAGAACGCCGCTATACTCTGGTTTACGAGGTGAATACGCTCCCCGGCATCGCGGAGTTGGCTTCCTATTAAGCGCTCAGGCACACTCTGCGCTTATGAAGTGGGAACCTATAAGTGAAAGGATAATCGTAGCCAGATTTAGAATACGGGTCAGAAACCTTACTATAATCCAATGTTATGCGCCAACCGATACTGCCGATCTGCAAGACAAAGAGAACTTCTACAGTCAACTCAATGCCGTCGTAGATAGAATTCCGAAGGGTGATATCAAGATCTGTTTGGGCGACTTCAATGCGAAGATCGGATCCGACAACTCGAACCATGAGCGCATTATGGGACGCCATGGTCTCGGAGAAATGAGCGAAAACGGAGAACTGTTCGCAGGATTTGTGGTAATAACGACATGGTGATCGGGGGATCGCTCTTCCCTCATCGACCGGTTCACAAGGTCACGTGATTCTCCCGTGACGGCTTTACAGAAAATCAAATCGACCACATCTGCATCAGCCGAAAATGGAAACGGAGCCTTCTTGATGTACGGAATAAACGTAGTGCCGATATCGCATCTGATCATCACCTCCTCATCGGCGAAATACGCCTGCGCATTGCGCGGATTCGTCGGCAGGAGGAAAGAGTTGGACGACGATTCAACACACGCCGACTGGAAGATGCCACGGTGAAACGGTCCTTCGTTGAAGAACTGGAGACGCGTGCTGCAGATATTCCGGAAGGTGGCAGCGTGGAAGACCAATGGACCGCCATCAAGAATGCCTTCATCGCCACCAGCGAGAACAATCTGGGCGAACTACGCACCCAGAGAAAACAATGGATCACCGATGAGACCTGGAGGAAATAGAGGAGCAAAGAGAAGCCAAAGCCGCGATAGAGCGATCGAAAACCAGAGGAGCCAAAGTCTTAGCCCGTCAACGATACGCGGCTCTTGAGAAGGAAGTAAAACGCTCATGTCGACGGGACAAGCGAGCGTGGGCAGATTCTCTGGCCGACGAAGGAGAGAGAGCCGCCGCAACCGGGGACATTCACCTCCTCTACGATATCTCACGACGCTTAAGCGGGGCGAAGATGAATGCAACGATGCCTGTGAAAGACGCGAATGATCAGTTATTGACCGACCCAGCTGACCAGCTGAAACGCTGGTTCGAGCACTTCGAACAACTTTTTCAAGTGCCAGCCAGGCCATCACCACCTCGGCATGATCTGCCTAGGATCCGACGTAAAACACGCGTCAATACCGAAGCTCCATCACTGCTAGAGTTTACATCAGCCATCCAAAGCATGAAATCGAATAAAGCCCCAGGGGTCGACCGCATATCAGTCGAGATGCTCAAAGCAGACCCCATGACATCCGCTCAACTACTGCATCGTTTATTTCGTAATACCTGGGACACCGCAACTTTCCCGGTCGACTGGATGCAAGGTATCTTAGTGAAGGTGCCCAAAAAGGGTGACCTGACTGTATGCGATAACTGGCGAAGCATTATGTTGCTGTGTACCGTCAAAGTTCTGTGCAAAATTATCCTAGCCCGGATTCAGGAGAAGATCGATGCGACTCTCCGGCGGCAGCAAGCCGGATTCCGTGCCGGAAGATCCCGAAAAAGCTTTCGATCGTCTCAATCACGAGAGTATGTGGGGCGCCCTGAGACGCAAGGGGGTTCCTGAGAAAATCATCGGCCTCATCGGAGCACAGTACGAGGCCTTTTCGTGTAGAGTGCTGCACAATGGGGTCCTGTCCGACCCTATCCGGGTCGTAGCTGGTGTGAGGCAAGGATGTATTCTATCACCGTTACTGTTCCTCATCGTAATCGATGAGATTTTGGTAGATGCGATTGACCGTGGACCAAACCGTGGGCTGTTATGGCAGCCTATAACCATGGAGCACCTAAACGACTTCGAATTGGCTGATGACGTTGCACTCCTCGCGCAACGGCGCTCTGATATGCAGAGTAAGCTCAACGACCTTGCCGAGCGCTCCTCTTCGGCAGGTTTTTTCATCATCGTCAACAAAACCGAATCGTTGGATGTAAACACGGTGACTCCTTCCAGTTTCACAGTAGCCGGGCAACCAGTGGAGTATGTTGAAAGCTTCCAATATCTTGGTAGCCAAATGGCGTCAGACGGCGGTACCAATATCGACATAGGGGCACGGATCAAGAAAGCAAGGGCTGCCTTTGCGAGTTTAAGAAATATCTGGAAAAACAGGCAGATAAGTGAACGCACCAGAATACGAATTTTCAACTCTAACGTGAAATCTGTGCTGTTATACGCTAGCGAAACATGGTGTGTATCAGTGGAGAACACTCAACGGCTGCAGGTGTTCATTAACAGATGCCTGCGGTATATAATTCGGGCCTGGTGGCCTCACAACTGGATCTCAAACAACGAGCTCCATCGTCGTTGTCACCAGAGGCCGATAGCAACAGAAATTCGGGATCGGAAGTGAGGCTTGGTCGGCCACACTCTACGTAGGGGCGGAAACGAAATCTGTAAACAAGCATTAGACTGGAACCCAGCGGGACATCGCAGCAGAGGCAGACCCAGAGGCTCATGGCGGCGAAGCCTCAATAAAGAAATAAAAGAAGTCGACCGAAATCTAACCTGGCAACAGGTTAAAGCGATAGCTGGGCAACGCTCAGGATGGAAATCTTTCAAGTCAGCCCTTTGCACCACCGGAGATGTACAGGATTCATAAGTAAGTAAAAAAGCTCTCTCGTAACCGACCGTTTCTCATTATTCTCTCTGGGGTCTGTTAAATCTGAGATAGGTCTCAATCTCGCATTTTCTTCGAAAAAAAATCCTAGACCGGACCGGGATTTGAACCCAGAAGTCAGAAGGCCCCGACTTGATGACTTGAACATTATAAATGATCTCTGGTCGACACTAATTTTATATTTGCGAAGCTCACGTGTTGCATTTGTAGTTCTCGACCTCTCGAATAGACTGGATTTTATTTATTTATTATCAGATTAAGGCCGGATTGGCCTGTGCAGTCTCTTCCATTCAACTCGGTCCATGGCTGCACGTCGCCAGCCACGCAGTCTGCGAAGGGTCCGCAAATCGCTCTCCACCTGATCGATCCACCTTGCCTGCTGCGCACCTCGCCTTCTTGTGCCCGTCGGATCCTTGTTGAGAACCATTTTCACCGGGTTATTGTCTGACATTCTGGCTACGTGCCCGGCCCACTGCAGTCTTCCGATTTCTCCCAACAGCTGATGCAACTCGTTGTTCATTCGCCTCCTCCACGTACCGTCCGCCATCTGCACCCCACCATAGATGGTACGCAGCACTTTCCTTTAGAAAACTTCCAGTGCGCGTCGGTCCTTTACGAGCATCGTCCAGGTCTCGTGCCCGTAGAGAACTACCGATCTAATAAGCGTTTTGTAGATAGTCAGTTTGGTACGGCGGCGAACTCTATTCGATCGGAGCGTTTTGCAAAGTCCAAAGTACGTACGATTTCCTGCCATGATACGTCTCCGAGTTTCTCTGCTGGTATCGTTATCGGAGGTCACCATTGAGCCCAAGTACACGAATGCTTCAACCACCTCGATTTCATCACCACCAGTACAAACTCGTGTTGGATGGCTTACGCTGTCCTCTCTTGAGCCTCTTCCTATCATGTACTTCGTCTTCGACGTATTGATGACTGATGACTAGTCCAATCCGTTTAGCTTCGCTTTTCAGTCTGATGTAGGCTACCTTCATCCTCCCAAAGTTCCCAAGCAGCACAAATTGTTTCACTTCTGAAAATTTCACTGTGTTGCAACTATTCGGAAAGAAGCAATCTTTGCGTATGTGCCATCAAATATAACTATCTTGCAAGCTAAAAAGCGCAAGAGGTGGAGCCTACGGAAACATCCTTCGATTGCAGTAAAAATGCAATAATGTTGCAAAATACTACAATACTCATGGTCGTATAAAGCCACCGGAAAAATCAGAGTTGTATATAGCGCGAGTTTTGTTTTCGTTTGCAGACTACGGAACTTAAGCTGGTTACGAAGTCCGTAATAAGCCCTATTTGCAGCTGCAATACGCCTTTTCACCTCGCGGGTAACATCATTATCCCACGTCACTAATGTTCCAAGATACACAAATTCTTCTACCACTTCAAATTTTTCACCATCCAGCACTATTTCGCTACCACCACCACTAATGAACCCACGTTGATTGCCAGCGACCATGTACTTCGTTTTGCTGGTATTGATCGTGAGTCCAATCCTCGCTGTCTCCCTCCTAAAAGGCGCAAAAGCCTCTTCCACGGCACGGCGATCAATTCCTATAATATCGATATCGTCCGCAAATCCCAGGAGCATATGCGATTTTGCGATAATGGTACCGCTTCTTTGCACACCAGCTCTCCTAATCGCTCCCTCGAGCGCTATATTGAACAGTAGATTCGAGAGTGCATCACCCTGCTTTAATCCATCTAAGGTAACAAATGACGTCGATATTTCATCCGCTACCCTTACACTTGATTTCGATTCGTCCAACGTTATACGAATCAGCCGTATCAGTTTCGCCGGAAAACCATGTTCAAGCATAATTTGCCATAATTCATTCCGTTTCACTGAATCGTACGCCGCCTTGAAATCAATAAACAGATGATGTGTCTGCAAGTTGTACTCCCGGAATTTATCAAGGATTTGTCTCAGGGTAAACATTTGATCCGTCGTTGATCGGCCTTCACGAAAACCTGCTTGGTATTCGCCGACAAAGGATTCTTCAAGCGGTCTCAATCTGTTGCCGAGGGCAAATGAGGCCGTAAAACCAGCTAGCAGGCATTTCCTCGTCTTCCCATATTTTCGACATAATATGGTGCAGAACTTCATAAAGCTGCTCACTGCCATGTTTGAGAAGTTCAGCCGGGAGCTGGTCCTTCGCAGCCTTATTGTTTTTCAGCTCTTTAACAGCTTTTTTTACCTCATCTAGTGTAGGTGACTCCACAGCTTGTCCATCGTCGCTAATATTTATTCTGTTCACCGATGCACCGTCACTTCCTCCATTCAACAAAGTCTCGAAGTGTTGCTTCCACCTGGCAGCCACTTCAGTTATATCTGTCAGCAAATTCCCTTGTTGGTCATTGCATATGACGGGAGATGGCGCTGTCTTTCTCCGCACGCCATTGACAGACTCATAAAACCTCCGCAGATCGTTCTGCTCCATTTTTTCCTGCACCTCACTAATAACTTGTTCTTCGTACTCTTTTTACCCTTCTTACACCTTAAGAAGGGTATAAAGATCGCTTGAAAAACCGACTTTTTATCCGAGGCTCGGAGACCCAAGTCGTATATACCAATCAACTCAGCTCGACGAACTGAGCACATGTATGTATGTGTGTGTGCGTGTGTGCGTGTGTGCGTATGTGTGTGCGTTACAAAAATCTCACATCAAGATCTCAGCCGTCCGTGGACCGATTTGCACGATTTTAACACTAAACGAAAGCTATGACTTTGTCATTGTACGAGTTCAATTTTTTTGCAATCGGACATTTGGTTCCAGAGATATGTGAGAAATACGAACATGAAGTGCATTTTCAGAAAACTAACAAAATAATGTCACATGAATATCTCAGCCGTCTGTAAACCAATTTGCATGATTTTATCTTTAAACGAAAGCTATGACTTTGCCATTGAACCCATTGTATTTTGTTTTTGCAATTAGATATTGGGTTCCGGAGATATCTCTGAAATACGAACATAAAGCATTAGACGTATCAACTTCACACATTGGTAAAATATGTCCCATCAAGATCTCAGTCGTCCTTGGACCGATTTGTGCGATTTTATCTTTAAACGAAAGCTATGTTTTTGTCATTGGACCCATTCATTTTTTTCTGCAATTGGAAATTCGGTTTCAGAGATATCTGTGAAATACGAATATGAGACATATTTTCAGACTACTAATGAAAAATTGTCACACCAATATCTCAGCCGTCTATGACCCGATTTGAACTCTTTCGGGCTTAAACAGAAGCTGTAATATTGCCATTTAAGGCGGCAAATCAAATCTGCAGCCTTTTTGTATTTTTTAAAAATTGTTAAGTTTTCAGAAATGTTTCTTTTTTTATTTTGAAATTGATAAAAGCATGATAAAATCAGTTATTTTATATTCAATTGAAGGTCATATGCATAGAAATTGTAATATGCACTGGGCACACACAACCATTCAAAAGTGTAAGAAGGGTTGCGTTCACTGTAGGTGGATTAAGTCGGGTTTTTCTTCCTGCAGTGGGTTCATTTTTCGGCTGCTCTTGCTTCCTTGTACCGATTTCTATTCGATCGGGTACCCGACACCAACATCCGGCTTCTGGCAACGTTCTTCTCGTCTGTCACTCTCTGACACTCCACATCGAACCAACCCGTCCTGGGTCGTCTCTGTGCAGTGCCTACCACTTCTCGTGCTGTTGTGCTCACCGCTCCATGGATCGACTACCATAGATCGTTGATATTGTCGCTAACGTTGATTGCACTTATCCGTTCGTCGAGCTTCTGGCGGTACTCAGCCGATACTCCTTCCGCCGACAATCGCTGGATATTGTAAAGCATCGTTCGCTGTGATCTTTCGTTCGATACAGTTGACAACCGTGATCGAATTTTACTGACAACGAGGTAGTGATCAGAGTCAATGTTCGGACCTCTCAAAGTCCGCACATCGATAACATCCGAGAAATGGCGCCCATCCACCAGAACATGGTCTATCTGGTTGCAAGTTTCACCATTTGGGTATCTCCAGGTGTGCTTTCGGATGTTCTTTCGTGCAAAGTAGGTGCTACTGATGGCCATCCCTCTGGCAGCAGCAAAATTTACTAGCCGTAGGCCGTTGTCATTGGTAGCGGAGTGAGGACTCTCCCTACCGATTATGGGACGGAAAAAGTCCTCTCTACCGACCTGAGCGTTAGCGTCTCCGATAACAATTTTCACGTCATGCTTTGAGCACTCTCCATAGGCTTTATCAAGACATTCATAAAACGTATCCTTCACGTCGTCGGATTTATCGTTTGTCGGTGCGTAAACGTTGATTAGGCTATAATTGAAGAATTTGCCCCGTATCCTCAACACACAGATTCGTTCGCTAATGGGTTTCCACCGCATCACTCGCATCATCTGCTTGCCCATCACTACGAAACCAACTCCATGCTCTGCTTTTTCACCGCCGCTGTGATAGATGTTATACTTGAATGCAGTGTTGGTCGTGGGGTCCACGGCTCGGAATTCACGTTCTCCGGATCTAGGCCATCGGACTTCTTAAATAGCAGCCACGTTCACTCCAACCTTCTGCAGTTCACGAGCCAGAAGGCTCGCTCGTCCAGGTTCATTTAGGGTCCTGACATTCCAGGTACCGAGTTTCCAATCATAGTCCTTATTTCGTTGCCGGGTCGGTTGCCAAAAAAACGTTCTCTTTTTTTCGTGGTATTTGAGAGGCTTCAGTAAGCTACCTTACCGGGGTCGCGTTACCTACATCGCGCTGGTGGGGCTGCCACCTTAGGTATAGCTGACAAGATACAGCATTTCGTTGATCAACCGCTGTGTACCAGGCAGGCGCTGTTTGAGCCGTACCTCCTGGTGAACAGACGCTCGAGGCGTACCTTCTCACTCTAGCTGATGTCAGAAGGACAACAGTGCCCAGGCTGCACTACCAGCTAAGTACACAACCCTTAGCTGGCGGTCTTTTGTCATCGGACGACCCGTGGAAGCGTGAGATTCGTGATATTTCATGAGTCGATGGTCCCTTCAATATCGACTCATGGAGGTTTGACTGTAATAAATGAAGTGCCTACAGATGAATTACATTTGTTTTTGCCAATTATTTGTAATGGCAGAATATGGAATGATTCCTCGTATTTATAAGGTTATTTTGCCCAAAAGATGTTTACAATGAAATTCTAAACCTCTAATAGCAGTCGGTACTCACCTTGAAGTAACCATTATTACCATACTCCGCTATCCGAAAGGCATCCCTACTGTAGCATAATTAGTTGATGCACTATGCTGATCCGTGCCGCCACATCAGATCTCTAATGCCGACAACGAAGGTCATTTCTTCCACCGACCAGTGTCACTATCATGCATAGATGAAGCATTACTATCAGCGGTTACAGCGAACGAAAACGATCCGCAGAAGGAACTACATATCACCTAATAATTAGTCTTTGACCTAATATCTAAATACATATACTCCGCAATGGATTCCATCTTCTGGAAAACTTTCACAAATATTTGGAAAAATCTCAGGAAAAATGCAGCAAAAAATCTGCTGTTAAAAAACACGTCAGTTCGTGAACCATGACTACCTCGATCTCTTCTTTCCTGCTGGACTGATTACTGGCGTATTTTGTTTGTTTGGGAAAATTGAGAGATTATTTGATCATGCACAAAGTAGGAAAAGGTACTCGCTCGAATGGCGTTGAAGTCACTTGCATATTTGCTTCATTCCATATTCGTTCATATATGTTAAAATACTAAGTTATTACGATATCTGAGTGTTTTCCATGTAAAAATAGGCCTCCCAGAGGAAACGATAAGTACCTAGGGATTTTGAAAACTGATCAACAGCTCATAAGCATATAAGCATATGGAGACGCGTGGTACATTTGTGCGATCTTGGGACAAAATTTTATGCAAATTTCAACACATCCGTTTTATTAAATAAATGAACAAGTGTGCAAGCATTTGTACGAAACTTGTATTTAGGGAAACCTGAACACAATTGCGTGTATTGTAAGTACATGTCGAATACTGCGATCAAGAAATCATTAGAATCATGATTTCAAACAGCAGGTTCCCGGGCGTCTTCTAAGCGATTTTACTAGGTAGTTCTTTCCCGGTTGTTACGTAAGGTTATAGCTCTGGTTTTTTATTCCATAACTCTCATATTCACCCAGTCAAAAACAAAGCATAAAGGCCTTATTTCTTATTGTTTAGCAATGTCTCGTACGGTAGCTCAGAACCCTAACTAGATATGTCCATTATCCTCGTATCCATATGAGATGAATTTGTATCCGTGAAATAGAAAATGGAACAAGTTCCCTTTCATTTCAGAGATTCTTCTTTCAACAATGCATTCAACTTTTCTGGAACATTTCAGATGAATTCAATTACGGGTATCAGGTGGAAAAGGAGAACAGCCAATTTCAACATAAAGTGAAAGGACCGGATGATGTCACTTATGGATGTTATGGCTATATAGATCCAACCAATGAGAAACATTTGTATTATTATGTAGCAGATCGATTGGGATACAGATTGGTTCCACCCAATCAACCAACGAAGATTTTCACCGAAAGAGTTACCAGCAGCGTGTAAGTTTGGTGTATTACGAAATTTGTGAATAGAGAGATTTTTATCTAATAATTTATTTGTTTCAGAAACAAACTAAACGATGCGTTGAAAGATAAGAAGTTGGATGAAAAGGTGGTTTCATGGAATGATCTATATCTGCCTGATTCTTGTAGAAGGCTGAATGAGATTCTTACAATCTCAACCCCCGCTCCTCAACCCATTCAAACTGATTCGAACGGAAACAATGGTCGCGTTATCGGAGTCTCAGTAACTACCAAAGCACCAGCAGTTATCACCACACCGGCCCCACCACCGACAACGAAGTTCATTCAAATTCCTTCCACAACTTCCAAACCTCCTCCCAGCAAACAAACCGTAAATGTTGATTCATCATCGGATCAGCACATAGCACAAACCAATCCAGCGCCAAAAACTACGACACCATCACCAGTCGCACAAAATTCATTCAACCCTGTTTGGGTTGCACCTTCCTCGAATGCTCCCGCTCCGACGACAGTCGGGTACAAATATCCCGCACCGAAAAATCCTCTTCCTTATTGTCAACCCGAAAGCAATCCGACCATCGGTCCCTACAACGGCTATGTGTATCCAATCCACGCCGAATGCAGCTCAACCGAGTACAGCATCCACCAACTGTTGGATCAGATGGAGGCACTCAATCAGCAAGTTTTGCACTTAACCGCCAACATGCGTGCCCTGCAGCAATCGAACTCGACCTCCCCCGATTGCCAGCAGTGGCTCGCCCGTCAGCAGTACCCGCTGTTGGTGTACGTTCCAATCATTTTGCCGCAGCATCATGGGGCCGGGTCCGAGGATAGCGGCCCGCAGCAGAGCTTCAAAAATCCCGCCAGCTACGCTTTCCAGAAGATGTGCGAAGAATGTATTAGCAAATAATAAGAACAAACCACTCGACGAGTGGATCTCTGACGAAGCGACGAAACTGATGATCGATAATTCGAGTGGCAGTAAAAACAGTTTTTTTTTTATTATTATTCGTAGCCATGCATGTTATTGATGATAAATTCTCAGATCGGTGTTTATGGCCTTGTCACTGTAGGAGGTTAAGATTTATTATGGATAGACTTGGCATGTGAAGTCTTGACCTTTTGTTTTGGCAAACTGGTTCGCAGTGTTAATTGTTAAAATAATTATTTGATAATCTAGGATATGTTCCGCTTACTCGGAGACGGTCATGACCTGTTGAGATTTTGAATGCCCGATGATGTATGATATGTAAAATATAGGTATCAAATAGGAAGTAGATATTAGATGCACGATGTTAATGTTCTCCATACGTCGGGGATATTTCTTTAATCATTCGAGATACAATATGTTTTTCTCAATTCGCTTTCAGTTGGGATTGGCTCGCGTTTCATACAGCTCTACTCCCGAAAGAGTAAACTGAAACAGCGTATCATTCAGAACGAGTAAAGAATACAACTTCGCTAGTCGATTGCTCGGATTTTTGCTGACTTGAGAATATTTTATGACATGACGAAACAAAAGGTGGAAAACCACAAAAAAATATCATATTTATATCATAAAGAACTGAATTGAAATAAATAATGTATATATTTATTTAAGAATACAGAGATATTGTTTTTTTTTTCAATCATCCGAACTTCTATATTAGCTTTATCCACTTTCTCTGTTTACCACATTGAACAGACGTTCAACTTGAAATGCTATTATACAGAATCCTGGTTCTACGCGACTTCTTTTTCGATTTGCAGTGAGGCGTTACGGAGCCGAAATCAAGTTCAATAATACATTTCTTGATTCTTATACTATTATTATTGGGGAACCGAAAGACTCGCGGTTTGGTCGAGATTAGGGAATACAAAAATATAGTTGAAAAGGAAGGGATTTGAGGGTATAGGGTTTCTTACCCCATTCCCGGCCTAACATGCGTACGACTGCATTATTTATTTGATATTTATGACTAGAGCTACTTTTCCTGAATTTTGTGGGCCGTGTAATATTGCGATGGGGTTCACCTCTGCTTAAAAAATAGTTATTCTTGCTAAAAACCGCTCGAAAAAGCTTTTATTTGATTTAAATTAACATGGTGCAGCACTCATTTCAGTCATAGGCGATTGCTTATCCGGCATACCCCAAGTCTCTTCGGCGTACGCAATATTTTACTCAATCTCTCAACATCTGACTCTCATTCTCTCTCTAGGGACGGTAGAAAATGCGACGTAAACAAAAATATGCACGTTCCACGATAACGTGATACCAGATGGTATTATTCATAATAATTTTGATTTGGTTGAGAAGATATATGCAATGCACTCATTCAAATTCCTTCCAAATAGGGGAACGGTTCGCCACTTAATCTCATAGCTCCTATTTCCATCCCATCAAAAACAAAGCAATGGAAAGGAATTTGGTTTGTTTATTATTTTTGTGATTTTTTTTCAGCAGTGAGCACGCGTGTTGACAAAAAGAAGCGACGAATTTGGTGCCGTATTTCTTTGTTTAGCGATGATGTATATATATGTACAGTGAGATGGAGATCGGAACAGTTCCCCTACTTGAAAAAATATTGTTTGTAGTCTTTGAAATTGTGATAATTATAAATAACATAAAAGCGTCAACGTTTTAGACAGTTTTCTTATTAACGATGAAGGATTATCTTCATACTAAAATAAGACTCATGGCCTTTTGGCAGCACTGTACAGCTAGAAGTTCTTGGGCCGAGGTGATTTTTTATTCGGTTTGAGGATACATTTTTAAATGTATTCTAATATGTTTATATAAGATCTAGTGATACGAACAATTAGAAAAGATTGAAGTGCGTGATTTTAGCATTATTGTGTGGTGATAAACAGCCTGAAGCAATGGTTGTATCGAGCACTGTGACGATTTTCAGGTAGGTGTTTATTTGATGATACCGTTTTGTAAAAGTGGAAAGAATCACTCCGGCTCAGTGGTGTTGCAACGAAGAGCAAAAGTTTGAAATCTACATTTTTATTTTCTATAATTGGATCGATTAGGAGTGAAATAAATGGTTGAAAAATATTGAGTATTGTGCGCGATAAATAGGAGACTTTTTTAAAATTATCAATCATAAACCTACGGCTACCAAACAGTATAAATCATTAGTTTTCTGTGCAGTGAGCCGGGAATGAGGTCCATAGGCCCAAGTAGTGATTTACCCTATTTAAGTAATTACGATGTTCACAAAGTTGACATTCTTCGCGATGTTTCACATATGAAACGGGACAAACAAACTTTTTCTTGGGAGAAAACAACGAGAGGAAGACATACGGAAGGGATTAACGAAAGCCATTGAAATGCACAACAAGAGGAAGACATTCGTATGACAGACAAGGGGATGGGTAGACCACAGAGAAACAGACGTCTTACTTAACACATGTTCCATCGTTCTTCTTTTCAACGGTGGATTCAATTTTTTGTTCAATCGGCCACCGATAGCGCTTCCATCAATTTTACTTATATTTGAAGTTTGCGCGCTATCGCCATCTGGTAGCCGATTGACCACACACATGAAATTTAGCATTGGGCGAGAATGGTTTCATGACGATAATTTGGATTGCATTTTGTTCTAAGTGAGACGTCTGTTTCTCTGTGGGTAGACTATGATTACAGTCTTACAGGAACAAGTATTCGAAATCAAGACCTGACAACACTTCCCTAATAGGCTTTGGTTCTTTTCCTCGGACCCGGAGATGTTCATTTAGCGCAGATCTGGGGCCACGATGCTCCTCGCACGCCCACACGAAATGATCGATGTCCTGATAATCCTCGCCGCAAACAGAGATTTCCTTGCGAGAGTCCCACATTTAAAAGATGTGCATTTAAAGTGTAGTGATTGGACATTAGACGACACATGATTCCAATGAAGTCTGTGTGTGTGTCCAAACTAACCTCCACTGCACTGTCTGGCAGTGATGTTATGGAAGAAAACTGTCTGTTTTACTTACAGTCAGATTTAATCCAGAGAGTTAGAAAGTGTTAGCTCAATTGCAGCTCCAGTGACCCGTTTCAGACTGCCTGGTATTTCATGACCAGTCCGAGGTCACTTTTGCTTACAATGAGCCCTGCCTGTTTATGCTACCATTATCAAATGGATAATGGACCCATAAACAAACTTCCGGACTCTCCAATCCAGCGCGTATTTAGTTTTGAAATTACAATCGTATCAATACACCTCAAAATTCATTACAATTGAAAAGTAGTAAATCCATATTGAAACAATCTCACCAATTTTATCCACTTTTGTAGAACTGCGCATCTACGGTGATCAATAAGCTGGAAATAATCTGGTTGGGAGGAGCTTTGGATCTGTACTCCACACTCAATCCGTGTTGCGCCCGCGGCACACAAATTTCCACTAAAGCCACAATCACTAACGCACACCTTCAAACCTATATTTTATTAACTAACTTAAAATATCGCGCGTATACCAATTGGCGTTTATTAGAAATTTCTGAGAGTCTTCAGAATAGAAAAATAGAAAAAAAAACAGACGATGAAAAATTTTGACATCCGTCGCGCGCGGCACACTACGTTTCCCCTCCACATGATTCCAATGAAGTCTTGTCCCATATTCAATTTTTTTAACCATGGACGCTTCGAATTGAATAAAGCCATCTACCCAACTTCCCATTTGTCCATTTCTTTTGCCAGCTGTTCAAGGTTTCCTGACGAACTAATGTGAAAAAAATCATCGAAGGTGATTTTCCTATCATAAATATCACCTTCCAACCACCTTAGCCAAAGAGTCCGCTTTCTCATTTCTCGGGATCCATGAATGAGAAGCGACCCGAATCATGGTAATTGTGAAAGACCATTTGTGATAAAGCACTCAAAGCTTTTCTTATCCCGTTTAGAAGATACGCCGAGTGCTTAACCTGTTTCATTGACCGTACAGCCTCCAAGGAACTTAGACCATTGACGAATACATAGACCGAAATGTCCGGTACAAAACCATCAGAAAATCGGGCACCATGTCTTCTTCTTCATTTTGAAGAAAATACCCCTCGTGGGTGACGAATTACATAAATATTTTACGAGCGCTGACTTACCCCCTCTTGACGTTTTGACAGTTTGTTTGTTTTTCTCCCTCACCTTGTGACGTCGTTTCGGTTCGTTTGTTGTTTGTTCGTTTCGTTACTCAGTTGGAGCGTGAGTTCGACCGTTTTGGTGCCATCAAAAGGAATGAATATAACAAAGGGGACACCCAGACCTACATTCTGCACGATTCTATTGATGCTGCTACGGCTGCTGTGAAGGAAATGCGTGGATTCCCGTTAGGGGCACCGGATCGTCGTATTCGTATCGATTTTGCTGATAACGGAACAGCACCATCGTTCTCGATGAACAGTGGAGGTTTTGAGGAAGGCGGTGAGTATCGTCGCGGCCCCGATTACGAATATCCGGGAGGCGGTGCATCATACGAGGAAAATTCATCGTACGGCTATGGTGGAAAACCGTTCCGCGGACGTGATGGTTTCCGTGGCGGTTTTCATCGTGATGGCCCACCGCACCACGGGGACAATGATGAATGGCGTCGATCAGGAGCCGATGGCGAATATTATTCACGACGTCGTTCTGGATCACGTGAACCAGGAATCGATAGATCTCGTTCCCGTTCACCGAGGCGACGCAGTCTTGTAGGAATGGCATGTTATTGAATGCAAGAACGTTACCAGAAGTGGCACGGAAATCTACCACAGTCTGACAAGGGGCGCTGATTTTGAAGATTTCTCTATTCCCCGCCAAGTTGCACCTAACGGACGGAGACAACGGAATAGTGGACAGCCTGATGAAGGACGAGGAAGGTAAACACCACCTTCGTATTATTCAGCGACTACGCCTCGATCAACCCAAGTTGGAAGATGTGCAGAAGCGCATATCGACGTCATCGTCGCACGCAATCTTCCTCGGCCTGCCGGGATCGACGTCATCGGTAGCATCGTCGGATGATGCCAGCGTTCAGACGCGTCCACTGCGTTATCTCGTGTCCTACCTGAAGCAGAAAGAAGCGGCCGGCGTTATTTCCTTGTTCAATAAAGAAACGGAAGCAACCGGTGTGCTCTACTCATTCCCGTCATGCGATTTTTCGACAGAATTGTTGAAACGAACATGTCACAACCTCACTGAAGGAAGACCATCTGGTAATCGTGGTGGTCCGAGGAGGAACAATCCTCTGAAGTGCCTTCTTTCTGGTATTGCAGCAACTAGGGTAAAACGACCTATTATGGAGGGGTTAAGCACCGTGTCGAAACAAAATTGATTACAAAAATTCTTCGAAAATTACTTGTTGGTCGACTTCCACATTGTAGTAGTTGAATAGGATGCTCGTTAACTATAGTTTCGTAAATATTACGTCAATTGTGCTAAAATTATGTTGTTTTGTTTTTATCACAATAAAACAAACTACCGCAATAATAGGACGCAGTTGCCTATCGTTGCGATATTTTTTGAAGGTCAGTCCTATTGTTGCGGTATTGCATGTAATTCTTATGGAGAGCGATACCGCAACAATAGGACCTTAGCATTACCGCAATAATAGGCTCAAAGGATTCAAATTTTTAACGAAAAATGATGATTTTTCATCGTTTTGAACGGAATTTTTTCAAACAAAAGCTGTTCTAGTCGTTAATCCGAAGAGTTTTAGCGTACCCACAATTGTTTGCAATGGTATTATATCCAGAATGGACTTCTTTAACACTATCGCAACATTAGGGCATACCACAACGATAGGACGTTATACCCTAGTCCATATTGGCACAGCATACAACATGGCTGGTCTAAAAATTTATTTGTAAATCAAAAGTTTGTTCTTATGACAAAGTTTTGATTTTCTGTTTATAAGTGGCCACTTAATATATTTGTTACATTTGGCTTGAAGGCCTTCAATGTGATTTTTAAAAGTTAATTTTTGATCTAGCAGAAGTCCTAAATATTTAGAATTCTGATAGTTTACCTGCAGTGAGCGATCTGATAAATAATTTTGGATCAGTTTAATAGCTGGTTGGTTGTTTGCTCATTGTTTGTTGATTGCTTCATTGTTTGTTGGTTGATTGATTGGTTGCTTGATTGGTTGGTTGGTTGATAGAATGATTAATTGGTTGGTTGCTGCTTGATTTGTTAGTTGGTAGAACTGTTGAATGGTTGGTTGCTTCACAGTTGGTTGGTTGCTTGATTGGTTGGTTATTTGGTTGATTGGTTGTTTGACTGGTTGATTGATTGGTTGGTCGGCTGGTTAGTTGATTAGTTGTTTTGTTGGTTGCTTGAATGGCTGATTGTTGGGTTGCTTGATTGGTTGATTGGTAGCTTGCTGGAATGGTTGATTAGTTAATTATTCAGTTGATTGATTGCTTGATTGGTTGGTTGATTAATTGATTGCCTAATTAGTTAGTTGGTTGATTGTTGGTCGGTTGTTTGATGGGTTGATTAGTTGTTTTGTTGATTGCTTGATTGGTAAATTAGTTGGTTGGTTGCTTGATTTGTTAGTTGGTAGAATGATTGATTGATTGGTTGGTTGCTGCTTGATTTGTTAGTTGGTAGAACTGTTGAATGGTTGATAGTTGGTTGGTTGCCTGACTGGTTGATTGATTGTTGGTCGGCTGGTTAGTTGATTAGTTGTTTTGTTATTTGGTTGATTGGTTGGTTATTTGATTGATAGGTTGCTTGACTGGTTGGTTGATTGGTTACTTGATTAGTTGGTCGGCTGGTTAGTTGATTAGTTGTTTTGTTGGTTGCTTGGATGGCTAATTGGTTGGTTGCTTGATTGATTGATTAGTTGGTTGGTTGCTTGATTATTGGTTGGTTGGTTGATTGGTAGCATGCTTGAATGGATGGTCGTTTGATTGATTAGTAATTTGGTTTATGGGTTGCTGCTCGATTTGTTAGTTTGTAGAATGGTTGGTTGCTTGATTGCTTGGTTGATTGGTAGCTTGCATTAATTGTTGGTTGCTTGATTGTTGGTTGGTTGCTTAACTGGTTGATTGGTTGATTGCTTGATTGGTTAGTCGGCTGGTTAGTTGATTAATTGTTTTGTTGGTTGCTTGGTTGATTGGTTAATAAGTTGATTGGTAGCTTGCTTGAATGGTTGGTTGTTTGATTAGTTAGTTGATTGATTCGTTGGTTATTTGGTTAGTTGGTTGCTGCTTGATTTGTTAGTTGGAAGAATGGTTGATTGGTTGGTTTCTTTTTTGTTTATTGATTACTTGATTGGTTGGTAATTTGGTTGATTGGTTGCTTGACTGATTGATTGATTGGTTGGTCGGCTCGTTAGTTTATATGTTGTTTTGTTGGTTGCTTGAATGGTTGATTAGTTGGTTGGTTGAATGATTGGTTGGTTGATTGGTAGCTTGCTTGAATGGTGGGTTGCTTGATTGTTTTGTAGTTTGCTTGAATGGTTGGTTATTTGATTGATTGTTGCTTGATTTGTTAGATGGTAGAATAATTGATTGGTTGGTTGATTGCTTGCTTGATTGGTTGGTCAGCTGGTTGGTTGACATGTTGTTTTGTTGGTTGTTTGTTTGGTTGATTAGTCGATTCGTTGCTTGATTGATTGGTAGCCTACTTGAATGGCTGATTGCTGGATTAGTTGGTTGGTTATTTGGTTGATGGGTTGCTTTACCGTTTGATTGAATGGTTGGTCGGCTGGTTGGTTGATTAGTTGTTTTGTTGGTTTCTTGATTGGTTGATTAGTTGATTGATTGATTGATTAGTTGATTGGTTGAATGCTGCTTGATTTGTTAGTAGGTAGAATTGTTGATTAGTTAGTTCCTTGATAGTTGGTTGTTTGGTTGCTTCATTGTTTGTTGGTTGATTGATTGGTTATTTAGTTGAATGGTTGCATGATTGGTTGGTTGATTGATTGTTGGTTGGTAGAATGATTAATTGGTTGGTTGCTGCTTGATTTGTTAGTTGGTAGAACTGTAGAATGGTTGGTTGGTTGCTTGATTGGTTGTTTGACTGGTTGATTGATTGGTTGGTCGGCTGGTTAGTTGATTAGTTGTTTTGTTGGTTGCTTAAATGGCTGATTAGTTGGTTGCTTGATTGGTTGGTTGCTGGAATCGTTGACTAGTTAATTATTCAGTTGATTGGTTGCTTGAATGGTTGATTGGTTGGTTGCTTATTTGGTTGATTAGCTTGTTGGTTGATAAGTTAGTTGGTTGATTGGTAGCTTGCTTAATTGGTTGGTTGCTGGATTAGTTGATTGATTGGTGGTTGGTTACTTATTTGGTTGATTGGTTGCTTTACTTGATTGATTGGTTGTGGTTATTTAGTTGATTGGTTGGTCGTTTCGTTAATTGGTAAGTTGTTTAGTTAATTGGTTAATTAGTTGGTTGGTTGCTTGATTGGTAGCTTACTTGATTGGTTGGTTGCTGCTTGATTTGTCAGTTGGAAGTATGGTTGATTGATTGGTTGCTTGATTGTTGGTTGGTTACTTCATTGTTGGTTGGTTGGTTGACTGGTTGATTGGTTGGTTGCTTGTTGGTTAGTAGGCTGGTTAGTTGATTAGTTGTTTTGTTGATTGCTTGGTTGATTGGTTAATAAGTTGATTGCTAGGTTGCTTGATTGGTTAGTTATTTGGTTTGGTTTGTTGGTTGATTGATTGATTGATTGATTGGTAATTTGGTTGATTGGTTGCTTGACTGGTTGATTATTTGGTTGCTTGATTGGCTGAACGGCTGGTTAGTTGATATGTTGTTTTATTGGTTGCTTGGTTGGTTGATTAGTTGATTCGTTGCTTGATTGATTGGTAGCTTGCTTGAATGGCTGATTGCTGGATTAGCCAATCAAGCAACCAATCAACTAAATAACCAACCAAGCAACCAACAAACAATGAAGCAACCAATTAAGCAACCAGCCAACTATCAAGGAACCAACTAATCAACAGTTCTACCAACTAACAAATCAAGCAACAAACAACCAATCAACCAATCAAGAAACCAAAAAAACAACTAATCAACCAATCAGCCGACTAACCATTCAACCAACCGGTAAAGCAACCCATCAACCAAATAACCAACCAATTAAGCTACCAACCAACCAATCCAGCAATCAGCCATTCAAGCAAGCTACCAATCAATCAAGCAACGAATCAACTAATCAACCAACCAAGCAACCAACAAACCAACATATCAACTAACCAGCCAACCAGCCAATCAACCAGTCAAGCAATTAATCAACCAAATTACCAACCAATTAATAAATCAACCAACAATGAAGCAACCAACCAATCAACCATTCTACCAACTAACAAATCAAGCAGCAAACAACCAACCTATCAACCAAATAACTAACCAATCAATCAACTAACCAATCAAACAATCAACAAAACAACTAATCAACTAACTAGCTTACTAACCAACAAGCAACCAACCAATCAACCAGTCAAGCAACCAACCAACAATTAAGCAACCAACCATTCAAGCAAGCTACCAATCAACCAAGCAATCAAGCAACCAACCAGCCAATCAACCAATCAAGCAACCAACCAATAACCAATCAAACAACCAATCAACTAAATAACCAACCAATCCAGCAATCAACTTATTAACCAATCAACCAAGCAGCCAACAAAACAACTAATCAACTAACCAGCCTACTAACCAATCAATCAACCTGCCAAGCAACCAACCAATCAACCATACTACCAAATAACAAATCAAGCTGCAATCAACCAAATAATCAACCAAGCAATCAAGCAACCAACCAACCAATCAAGCAAGCAACCAACCAATCAAGCAACTAACCAACTAATTAACCAATCAACTAAACAACTTATCAATTAACGAGACGAGCAACCAATCAACTAAATAACTACAACCAATCAATCAAGTGAAGCAACCAATCAACCAAATAAGTAACCAACCATCAATCAATCAACTAATCCAGCAACCAACCAATCAAGCAAGCTACCAATCAACCAACTAAGTAATTAACCAATCAACCAACAAGCTAATCAATCAAATAAGCAACCAACCAATCAACCATTCAAGCAACCAACAAAACAACTAACAAGCCGACCAACCAATCAATCAATCAGTCAAGCAACCAATCAACCAAATAACCTTCCAATCAATCAATTAAGCAACTAATCAACCAATTAAGCAAATAACCATTCAACCAACTAACAAATCAAGCAAGCAACCAACCAACCAGTCAACCAATCAAGCAACCGAATAACCAACCAATCAATCAACTAACAAATCAAGCAACCAACAAGCTAATCAACCAAATAAGCAACCAACCAATCAACCATTCAAGCAACCAACAAAACAATTAATAAACTAGCCAGCCGACCAACCATTCAATCAACCAATAAAGCAAACAATCAACCAATTAAGCAACCAACCAACTAATCCAGCAATCAGCCATTCAGGCAAGCTACTAACCAAGCAATCAAGCAACCAACCAACTAATCATCAACCAAGCAACCATTGAAGCAGTCAACAAAACAACATATGAACTAACCAGCCGACCTACCATTCAATCAACCAGTCAAGCCAGGCCTATGCTAAGAGCTCATGTTTAGCGTAGCCAACACCAACGCCGAGCAACGGTCAAATCTAAAAAAGCTTAACATCATAAAACATCCAAATTCAGCTTTCTTCAATATGCAACTTTAATCGGGAATATTCATTAAATATGACTAATGAGTTTAATTGATTCAAAACTTATCTACATGATCAATTTTGATTTTACTTATATGGAGAACAACAATTTGTCTTTTATTTCACCGTGAAAAGCTTGAGCAGAATTTAAAAATAAATCCTAATCAAGCAACCAACCATTCAAGTAAGGTACCAATCAACTTATTAACTAATCAACCAAGCAACCAACAAAACAAATAATCAACTAACCAGCCGACTAACCAATCAATCAGCCTGTCAAGCAACCAACCAATCAACCATGCCATACTACCAACTTACAAATCAAGCAGCAGCCAACCAAATAATCAACCAAACAATCAAGTAACCAACCAGTCAAACAAGCTATCAATCTACCAAGCAATCAAGCAACCAACCAACTAATCAACCAATCAAGCAATCAACAAAACAACTTATCAACTAACCAGCCGACCAACTAATCAACCAATCAACTAAGTAACCACAACCAATCAATCAACCAGTCAACCACTCAAGCAACCAGCCATTCAACCATTCAAGCAAGCTACCATACCAATCAATCAACCAAGCAACTTAGCTGAGTCGATTGATGTGTAACAATATGGATCTTCGGGCCTCTCAACAAAAGTTCGTTTTGAAGTGATCTTAAAATAGGTATGTATTCGTAATCATTACGGTAATTTATTACATATTTACGGTAGTGTGGGCAGCAATGCGAGTCACCAAGTCATGCAAATGTATCTCCGTAAATATAATCAATGAAAAATGAAAAATTGAGCGCATCTGGCGAATATTGTTTCCATTAGCTGTTTCACTAATTTTCTGCTCTCGACGAGTTTCCGAATTTGGCGAGACAATATTCCCATTTTGCTTCTTTGGAGGATCTGAGCGCCGGCGTTCTCATAATCTTCTGCATCGGTAGTCGTAATAAAGCAAATGTTGTATTCCTGAACCCCTTTATTGGTTCCAACACAAGGCCGTCGGAGTATGCCACCATATTTTTAGGTTTGCGACGATCAACGGCTGCTTCCGGTTTCTATTTATTATCGAATGACTAGGTAAAACCGTAACTGCTTTCAGACATTGAACTGAAATTCCGTTCTTAGCAAACCATGAAACTTTGGTAATCAATACCTTCTTCTTCTTATTGGCATTGCACCCCACACTGGGACAGAGCCGCCTCGCAGCTTAATGTTCATTAAGCACTTCCACAGTTATTAGTGAGCTAGCTACCAATCAACCAAGCAATCAATGAACCAACCAACTAATCAACCAATCAAAGAATCAATCAATTCACCATTCAAGCAATCAATAAAACTACTAATCAACTACACAAGCAACCAAATAAGCAACTAACCTATCGAGCAACCAACCATTCAAGCCCACTTCCAATCACTCAAGCAACCAATTAACCAATCAAGCAACTAATCAATCAACCAACCCATCAATTAAGCAACCATCCAATCAATCAAGCAACAAACCAATCAACCAACCAATCAATCATTTAGGCAAGCTACCAAAGAACTAACCAACCAATAAACCAATTAGGCAACCAACCTACCAAGCAACTACCAATCAAGTAACCAACCATTCAGCCAACTAACAAATCGAGCAGGGGCCCTCCTTAGCCGTGCGGTAGGAGGCGCGGCTACAAAGCAAGACCATGCTGAGGGTGGCTGGGTTCAATTCCCGGTGCCAGTCTAGGCAATTTTCGGATTGGGAATTGTCTCGACTTCCACTTCCCACTTCCAATCAATCAAGCAAACAATTAACCAATCAAGCAACTAATCAATCTACCAACCCCCCAACTAAGCAACCAACAAATCAATCAAGTAACAAACCAATCAAGCAAGCAAGCAAGATACCAGTGAACTAATCAACCAATAAACCAATCAAGCAACCAACCATTCAAGCAAGTTACCAATCAAGCAACCAATCAATAAAGTAACCAATTATCCAATCAAGCAACTAATTAACCAGCAAATCAACCAAACAACAAACGAATCAAGTAACCAACTAATCAATCAAACAAACAATCATTCTAACCCACTTCCAATTAATCATGCAACCATTAACCAATCTACCAATCAACCAATCAACCATTCAAGCAAGCTACCAATCAACTTCCAACCAATCAAGCAATTAAACATTTAACCAACTAACAAATCAACTAATCAATCAATCAACCAACCAACTAATCAACCAATCAAGCAACCAAAAACAAATAATCAACTAACCAGCAGACCAAAAAATCAAGCAACCAATAAATCAACTATTTGAGCAAGCTACCAATTAATTAAGCAACCAATAAACCAATTAGGCGTTCAAGCGAGCTACCAACCAACCAACAAATCAAGCAACCAACCACTCAATTATTCAACCATTCAAACAACCTACCAATCAACTAATTGGCCAATCAAGCAACCTACCAATCCACCAGCCTATCAACCAACCTATGAAGCAACAAACTAATCAAACAACCTACCAATCAATCAAGTAACCCAATCAACTTTTCAAGCAACCAACATAAAAACCATTCAAGCAACCAACAAAACAATCAATCAACCATTCAAGCAAGCTACCAATAAACTAAATTAGGCAACCATCCTATCAAGCATCTTACGAATCAACCAAGCAACCAATCATTCAACCATTCAAGCAAGCTACCAATCAATTAAAAATTAATCAAGCAACCAATTAACCTATCAAGCAACTAACCAACCAATTAGGCAACCAACCAATCAAACAACTAACCAATCAAGCAACTAACCAACCAATTAGGCAACCAACCAATCAAACAACTAACCAATCAAGCAAAAAATCATTCAAGACCACTTCCAATCAATCAAGCAACCATTAACCAATCAAGCAACTAACGAATCAAACAAGCTATCAATCAACCAACTAACTTATCAAGCAAATAATCATTTCACCAACTAACAAATCAATCAATCAACCAACCAATTAACCAATCAACCATTCAAGCAACCAACAAAACAACTAATCAACTAACAAGCCGACCAACCAAATAACCCACCAATTAAGCAACCAACTAATCAAGCAGCCAACCCATTAATTAACTAACAAATCAAGCAACCAACCAGTCAACCAATCAAGGAACTCACCATTCTACCATTCAAGCAAGCTACGATCAATCAAGCAACCAACCAACTAATAAAGCAATCAAGCAACTTAGTAATCAATTAGGCAACAAACCAATCAATTAATTTATCGAGCTGAGTCGATTGATGTATTATGTGGATTTCCGGATATCCTATTAAAAGTTCATTTTTAAGTGATCTTAAGATATGTATTCGTAATAATTAAGGGCCCTCCTTAGCCGTGCGGTAAGACTCGCGGCTACAAAGCAAGACCATGCTGAGGGTGGCTGGGTTCGACTTCCGGTGCCGGTCCAAATATTTTATATTGTACGGGAAAACTTTCACAAATATGACCTGAACCTCCAAGCGGTCACTCCGCCGACAAAGGGATTACGATCATCGTCGCCTTCTATCAGATTTGTGTGTTTTTCACCGAATTTGATTTGTAAAACATCTTCGTTAATAATTGTATACTTTTTCCGCCTCTTGGTTTGATTATTTCAAAGAAAATCCGAATACAGTAAAACGGTCCAGGTAAATCTGAGTAGACGAGCGTGATCGGGGAGCGATCCAAGCCGGAGGCAGCGTTACAAAACATGTTTCTTCCTAGCAATAGTCTGAATGAGTGTTCTATTCTTACCCATAAAAAAGAGAATGACACAATTCCGCAAAAGTAAAGATTCTCAACAAATCGGAGATCCACTTTTGCGTACAATCCACCACACCATACACACAACCGCTTCCGCTGTCGTTGCTGGTGGGGCAGGGTTCTCCGCCGATTGGCGTTCGTGATACTCCTGGAAGCAGGGCGCAATGCACAAGTTCGTCTGGCACTCGGGACAGTGGTACTTGGTTTTCCGTCGCAGTATCCTCCTTGTGTTCCAGCAGAAATTGCAACCCAGCGCGGGACCCTCCCGTACCACCGGACAGTGGCTAGACCGTTGGCTGTCCAGGCCGGGTATTTCTTTCGATCGGCTGCTCATCTGTATGAGAAGATAGATCAATTCACTGTAAATATTGGCATTTAAGTACAAAACAGAGGTAAATTTTAATTCAGGAAATGTTACAACTTACCAAAGGAGATGAAGCAGACCGCGACAATTCGTCGCCTTTTATGCGAATTGAACTCAAGTCGGCAAGTAGCACTGCGGCGGTGGAGCTGGTGGTGCTGGTCGTGGTGATCGTTGTGATAGGAGCACTAGCACCTCCGGTGCGTGTACCGGCAACCTCACTTCCCGATAAATGGTGCTGGTGCTGCTGTTGGAGCGATTCCATATCGGAAACGAGAACAACCGTTGGACTCGATGTGCGATCGGTTTTCAGATGAAAACAAAAATGAAAATGACAACTGTTGTCAATCTGACGTGCACGTCAGTTTGACAACAGTTGTCATTTTCATTTTTGTTTTCATGGTTCGAATTGAGGGGCTTCTCAATGGTCGAGTGATTGTAATAATTGTAATCCGTCACTCCCCAGGGGTATATAGTGGTGCCCGGAAAAATGGCCACCCCTCCGTCTATGTATTCGTCAATGCTTAGACTGTCGGTGAAGATGAAAAAGTGGTCAGGAGCTAGGGATGCGATTTGCTCGAGTGAATAGTGTATAGCTGCTAGCTTAGCAGTTAATCTTAAGGTGGGGAGCACTACACACCGTATTATTTTTCCTATCTTTTGTCTCTTTCTAGCATTATCACCTCGTAACTTTGGATCGGCGTATTTCGGTTCTCAGTTGTTTGATGTAGCTGTAAATGTATCAGCATGTACATAGATTGCGAGTAAGCACGCGCCGATGATACATTTTCAAAATCATGGTGGTTTTACTTGACGACGATGGCGAGCGCTCGCAGCTGCAGATGAGTTGGTTGTCGACGGCGACTTGGTAGGAAGATGGCGGTTTTGTCGCTGTATCGGAAGGTCTGGTAGCTTTGGCAGAGATGGCGGTTTGGTGGTTTGATTGGCTCAGGGCAATTGCGGGATCACGGGTTACCTTGATCGGTCGAGATGGCGGCTTGCCACTCACTGGGATGCTATCAATCGTAGCTTCGGCGCACCCTTCGTTAACGCAATCGACGGACCTCGAACGAGACCGTATTGGCCACGTCGAGAAGGGTTCTCTTCAGCGGAAAGGTGCCGGAATTGTCCTTGGTGATTAGACCGAGCTCCAACGCGGACGTTGACTCGGTCGATCGTGCTGCGCTTATCTAGCAGATTACGCAATCGAACAAAAGGTCCTGAGGACCAAAATGGTTTTAAACTTCTGCCTCAGAGCTGATTGGGATTTATACAAAAACGTATACCTATCCAGCTTTCCACGTTAGCCATAATGGCGGCTGCTATAAATAAATCTGACAGTAACTGCTTCCGACGCCGAACTGTTTCCGACGCTGAACTTTTTCCGATGGTGGTCGTATGCGTATCTTAGCAACTGTTTTCGCTTTGTTTATTTCTCGGGTACTTATTCAAAAGGACGTAGGGTAAAATGCCCAATAGTGGACCCCCTAGTAGCGAAATTTTGCTCTTCCGGGCATAATGAGTGGAAATTTGCAAAATATTAATTTTGCGTGATATCTAATATCAAGCTCTGCATCTCCTCTTCACGATACATACATAGAACACTCAAATACTCGACGTTATTCTTCGAAATTAACATTTTAAAGTCGGACTGAATTTGCCCTATAGTAGACCCCCTGGGGGTCCATAATAGGAAATTGCTTCCCTATAGTCGACACTTCATTTGATTTTCATGTTTCGTTTCGGGACGTTCTTCTTCCCTATTATGGACCCCCCAAAATATTCCTATAATGGACACTCTCGTGTTTATTTTTTATAGAATTGTAAAAAATCATTTAATTTTACTTTCCAAAGCATTTTCAATGCATGTAATCAAATCATAGGACTGTAAGGTAGGTTCTCCCGATGGAATTTCATAGCAAAATGTTTCCATTGTGCTGTAATAATGAAAAAATGGCTGGAGGGTCCACTATTGGTTGAGGGTCCACTATTGGGCACTTTACCCTATATGATTTTGTAAACAAAGATTCAAACGTCGATTTGTCCAATCTGAATGACAAGTTAGGGGAAGCCTTCGGCTACCTGTTGGTGGTGTTGCTTTGCGTGGGAGTGACATTAGATTGGGCAAATCGAAGTTTGAATCTTTGTTTACAAAATCACATACGTCCTTTTGAATAAGTACCCGAGATTTAATGTTACTTGAGCAGGCATAAATGGAGTATTGCGCTGTTCCCACCAAATCGAACTGCACAGTTTGAAAACGTGACAGAACAAAAGTGTGATCAAAAGTGTGACGCTTTGATCTGCCAGAATTTTGACATCGAGAACTGTCAAAATCAAACAGCTGCTGGTTGATGGTCTGGTTCATCTCTGTTGTTTATTTATAAATATTTTTCATCGGTTGTGATTTTCAATTCTGTTTTCAGTTCCCCGTATTATAAAAAAATATATATAAATATTATATTACAAGTTGAAATCCTCTTTCGACACCGAATAATGGACAACGTAATTCTGCAGAATGTTGAGCATAAGCATGCCAGCACGAACACAAAATACCATTGCCTCTACGACTACTATTTCCTTGGGATAAATCGGACCCAGCTTGCGGTTATCTACCGAAAGAGCAAATCGACCATCGGAAGTTGGATTGAATCCTACGAAGCAAACGGTTTACTGTCATCAGGCTCCGTCAGACGTTGCAAGCAAATCACTCGTGCGAGCGAATGATTTCTGAGAGCACTCGCAATTGCAGTCACACGTGGCAGTTTTTTACTTTAAGCAAATGACAGATTTACTCTCATGCAAATATAAACAAAAACGAAAAACTTGTTTTTCGGCCACAAAATCTAATTTCATTGCTATTTTTGCAGTGCAATACTGCCACATGAAAAAGTTTTTACTTTTGCGAGCTAAAAATTTGCTAGTGCTGCACTAGCAAGCGCAATTTCGTTTCGAATTGTCATTTGTTTGCATGCAATCACTTTCAGTGTAGTCAGACAGGCAAATTTTTGACAGTTGTCACTTTCTGCGAGCAAAATGCTCGTTGCGAGTGATTTGCTTGCAACGTCTGAGGGCACCTTAAGCAGCGGGAACAAGTATTCCGGAAGTTCAGCGCGAAACATAGACAATGGATCATGGCTTTATACCAAGAAAAGCCAGTTCTTTACCTCGAGGAATGCAGAGACTTTTTCTACCAGCAGTTCCGGATTAAAATCAGAGGAAGTACAGTAAAGTACAGCGATATCCAGGGTACAATTCGGTGTGGATTATGGACGGGGCACGGATCCACTGTGACCCCAATATAATTCTTTATCTCCGCTCAATTGGAATTCTTCCAGTGTTTTTGCCACCGTATTGCCCATTCTTCAATCCCGTGGAATTGGTATTTGGAATGACAAAATCGCGAATTAGAAAAGCTTACGTTGAAAATAAGAACGAAAAACTTTCTTTATTAGCTCTTGAAACATTCATGGCTCTCGAAAAGTACAATTGCAGTAACATTTATAAACATTGTGGCTATTTACCAGGCGGTGTCTTCGATCCGTCGATTGGAATGACCCAAAATGAGAATCAGGTTCGTAACGAATAAGAGGATTTTATTTGGATTTGAAACAAAATAATCAATATATACTATTTACTTAACTTTATTGGAATATAACCCTTCAGGTACAAAATCATCATAGATTAACTTTTCACTGTTACATGTGATCCACATCAACCATATCCGAAATGTTATCTACAAGAGAACAACTTATTTCGTTTTCTTCTGGTCTGTGAGCCTCCTGGAACGCTGAAACTAGGCTTGAGTTGATGGACGATCGTGTTCGCAGTGCGCTGATACGGTGCTTCAATCGCTGTCCTAGAGATATGATTTGATCCGCTTCTTCCTCCAATGTCGAAAGCTCTGCAGCAAACGCATCGTTGATGGTAGTAGCAACAGACAATCCCTGGCGAGAGCATTCAAGCTGTACAGCTTCCGAAGTAGGAACAGATCGAAAGAACTTTATTATGGAAAGTGGAGGTAGCTCAGTTTTTTTTCGCTCTCGTTCATGCGCGGGTGTGGTGTGGATGTAATTTGCCCACAGTTTCCACGAGCTTGCGTGTCCAGTGAAATGTTTGCCATGAAGTTCTCGAAGCTCATCTGCCAGTTGAGACAGGGACTGATTACTGGGCGCACCTGCTCGGTCCGTTTGATGAAATTTCACCAACTGCTTGTCCACCAAATCCCACAGTTGTTTGCAGAATACAGCCGTAGAATAAATATGCACATGAACCCGAATAACTTTTCCTCGCCAGCTAATAAGAAGCTTACTACTAATCTGGCTGATATCGACACGTCTTCGATTTTGATGGTTTTGCATATATATGAATTTTCCCATATCGTCGTAGGTCGTGTCGCTTTCGCCCCATGTTGGTATTTGGTTTCCTTTCTCCATAACAAAGATTACTTCACGGCATATCATCGGTTTTACAATAGTCCATAGGCTCCTCAATATTTCGTCGACTGAATCACCCGAAATAGTTTGCGATGCTATGAGGCTGCCGGATGTTTCGCCAACAAATCGACGCTTGAAGAAGGAGGCGGATAGGGACAAGTTGTTTTTTCGACTGCGCTTAGCATCATGATTCGTCTGCTCATCGTTTACGTCGTCTCTGAGACTAGGACCATCTGTCTCGTCATCGTCATCTAAAGGATTAACCATGGGAGCATCGTCAAGCGCTTCAATTGTGTATTTCTCATAATCCTCCAAATCCACACCATTTTCGTTTTGATGCACGTATTCCTCAGGATCATCGTCAAGTGCTTCGATTATATATTTGTCGGAATCCTCCAAAGCCACACCATTTTCAGCTTGATGCACCGATTCCTCATAGCTGCTACCGGTGTCTCGGTCAGTGTAGCCTTCTCCATCCTCCATCATGCTAAAAGATAGAAGAATCATCAATAATAAACGAAATATCAAGTATTTTTTCTCAATTTTACTCAAATTTACCTGCAAAACGATCCAAAACAATGAAACTGCAGTTGCTGTTTATTGCGGGCGATGAGAAACGGTATTGTTGTTGTTTTGTTTCTTCTTCTTATTGACATCATAAATTTGAGCAAGGTTGCCAGTTACACGGAAAATTAAATAAATGTGGTACAAAAAGTTTATTTATTGAAGATTTAATCAAAATTAATTCAGCAACCAGGAATGCACAGAAAAATAGTGTGATACCTGAAGTGCACTGAAAATTTATATTTGAAAGCAATCTGCTATATAATTCAATTCTCGTAACAACAATATTACAACTATTTCTTGATTCGACAAATACATATATCCAACATTTCTACACTGCCAAAAATATCTATATAAGATATATGTGTAGCCGTTATAAATTTTTGCAATAGCTCCACCCTAATATAATCGATATAGAACCACACATATATTAAATAATTGCTTATTCGAGACCACACATAAAGTTTATTTGGATATATATTTTATTAGTAGTTCGCGTGGAGAATGGTTATGTGTGCGCTGATATACATCATAAGTTAAATATATGGATTTTTGCCAATAAATATGTGTGGATTTTTAGTAGTGTATGTTTTAGGTGGAAGGCGGACGATTTGCCCATCGAACGCAGTTTTTGGGGTGGGTGGTTTTTGAAGGCGATAGCTTATGTAGTCGTTGCAAATTGGCGCTTCCGGGCATGGCGCTTAGCGAGTTTGCTGGTGACGCTAAAGGCGTTAGATAGTGGCGAAAAAAAAGGAGAATTCGTAATCGGCGGAGATGATGTACCACGGGAGTTACCACCGTGGGCAGTAGACCTGAGGAGACTTCAAAAACTACAACTCGTATGAGGTCGGCACATGGCGAATAGCAAACACTGGATTTCGCAGTGGTCTTGTTGAGCTTAGTAGAATGGTGGAGGTTTGATCGGATAGCATTGGTGAAGGCGAGAAATAGACCCGACGGCGTAAATAGACGATGGAGGAGAATTTGTCCGTTTGACAATGGTGGAGACCTGGTACTGTGGAAGCAGGCGGGCAAAGATTTCGTCTGTCGGTACTCTTGCACTGAGGATACTGGCCGTAAGATTTTCATACGACCAAACTTATGAGAATGTTTCATACGAATTGAACTATGAAAATCGTAGGTTCTTTTTTCGATCAATTCTAACTCTTTATTGAATATCCAACGAGACAGTTTCTCGAAGCGTCGGTGGGCGTATGGTGTGAACGCACGCCTCCTAATCACGACGCCCATGGTTCGAACCCGGGTTACACTTTTTTTAACAAACTGAAAATATTTCATAAGATTGTCGTATGAAATGCATTCTATTAGAGAATCGTATGAAAATCAATACATTTTCTTGTGGCGAAATTTCAAAGGAGAAACGTATGATGTTCTTACGACCAGTATCCTCAGTGTGCTTCCCGATGGCATCACCAATACCTTTCTCTTCCAAAAATCAAAATATGAAATCAAAAGTACAGGACCTACGTCGTAGTCTCGATGAATCCCAATCACTTATTCGGAATTGCGCTCTTCAAATAAGAAAGTGTCAAGTTTTCAACAATTTCTAGATCGCCTAATTCCTAATTCGCCTGATTCCTATTGTTTTTCCATCGTACACTCATCTGCCCATCGCAAACTCGCCGTTTATAGTTTGCGCTATTGGGTGCTTATCTGAACAATTTACGTACATACATGATTTGAACCACCCTCTTCAGATTCAAAATCACTGTTGATACACATCTAATTATTATAAACCAATGTCCTATAAGTTCACGCTTAATTAAGCAGCGGTTACATAACATATCATAAGCTTTTATTTTAAAAAATCGGGACATATACGGTGTAAAAAAAATAACATGCATAATTCTTTCAACCTCAAACGCTTCATATTCTACAGAAACAACGCAAATGATCATTCACATCAACATTTGCAATAATTTCCAATAATAATCCAACAACAAGACAATAGAAGACTTATATGTTGTTAGTCTTTCGATTGTGGATTGTCTGGACTAGAATTGTTCCTAAGGTCATCGGAACGCTATTGGAGAACATCTGTGGAGATATGGTGAAAACAATTAGTGTTAGCTGCAAGCGTTATTTTCTTTTTATATAAATCTCGGGTACTTATTCAAAAGGACGTATGTGATTTTGTAAACAAAAATTCAAACGTCGATTTGTCCATTTTGATGGCACTCCCACGCAAACTAACACAATGAACAGGTAGCCGAAGCCTCCCCATACCTGTCTGCGGCAATGGTTTGCGTGGGAGTGCTATCAGATTGTAGAAAAAACCGTTTGAATCTTTATTCACAAAATCACATACGTCCTTTTGAATAAGTACCCGAGAAATAGGGTTATACGCTAATTCGTCCATTGCGCTAGTATCCGTCATATCAAATTCTAAATCACTAAATACTCGCGAATCGTAAACTAACATAATAAACTAATCATCTGGCGAGATAGAAAAAAGTGTACACTACGATCTGCATTCATTTAAATTACATTCCGGTGTTACTTACTTGAAATACAGTTAAATTTAACTTTGCGACTGTGACTTTTTGCACAATTTCCTACGTTACCCGTGCGACGAAGGAAAATCCAGTTCGTTCACTGCTGTAGAAGACGCGCAACACCGTCATCAAAATCAACGTAATTCACTGATTTTCACCGCACTTTTTCACATAAATTTCTCACTGCGCACTAAATGAAAGCAATGTTTATTATTATTACTCAAGTGAAAAATTATTGTAAAATATCTACCGGAAGGCGTTCAAATGATCTGTTTTTTTCAAACTTTAGAGCGTTTGAAATTTATTTTCTTCGTCGCCTTGTTTATAGTCGAAAAACGCGTTGCCAAACTGGCGGTTTGAACTGAAATAATCTTATGTTACACATCTGATAATACATCATGCAGTCAATAAAAGTAGGTTTTTCAATTATTTTTCGCTAGCGTAATAAAAGTAATGTCTTCCAAATAAATATTTTCCATACACACTCGCCATTCATACTAAAATTTTCCACTATTCCAAAAGTTTGAAACAGGAGAAATAATTTCATAATAGAAAATTGTTGGCAGCACTACCCATGTACATTAGGCTTTCAGCCAAATATGAAATCAAAAGTACAGGACCTACGTCGTAGTCTCGATGAATCCCAATCACTTATTCGGAATTGCGCTCTTCAAATAAGAAAGTGTCAAGTTTTCAACAATTTCTAGATCGCCTAATTCCTAATTCGCCTGATTCCTATTGTTTTTCCATCGTACACTCATCTGCCCATCGCAAACTCGCCGTTTATAGTTTGCGCTATGGTCATGGGTGCTTATCTGAACAATTTACGTACATACATGATTTGAACCACCCTCTTCAGATTCAAAATCACTGTTGATACACATCTAATTATTATAAACCAATGTCCTATAAGTTCACGCTTAATTAAGCAGCGGTTACATAACATATCATAAGCTTTTATTTTAAAAAATCGGGACATATACGGTGTAAAAAAAATAACATGCATAATTCTTTCAACCTCAAACGCTTCATATTCTACAGAAACAACGCAAATGATCATTCACATCAACATTTGCAATAATTTCCAATAATAATCCAACAACAAGACAATAGAAGACTTATATGTTGTTAGTCTTTCGATTGTGGATTGTCTGGACTAGAATTGTTCCTAAGGTCATCGGAACGCTATTGGAGAACATCTGTGGAGATATGGTGAAAACAATTAGTGTTAGCTGCAAGCGTTATTTTCTTTTTATATAAATCTCGGGTACTTATTCAAAAGGACGTATGTGATTTTGTAAACAAAGATTCAAACGTCGATTTGTCCATTTTGATGGCACTCCCCAGGCTATTGACATCCTATTGCTTAGCCCATCGCCAGATCGTAGCCAGGATGTCCCGGGCTATATTTTTTTTTCATACTGCGTTTCAATGATGACAGCGGGCTATGTCTATTGATGATGATGACACCGCGCTTGTCACCGGCTCGGCACTCCCATGCAAACCAACACAATGAACAGGTAGCCGAAGCCTCCCCGTACCTGTCTGTGGCGAAGGTTTGCGTGGGAGTGCTATCAGATTGTAGAAAAAACCGTTTGAATCTTTATTTACAAAATCACATACGTCCTTTTGAATAAGTACCCGAGAAATAGGGTTATACGCTAATTCGTCCATTGCGCTAGTATCCGTCATATCAAATTCTAAATCACTAAATACTCGCGAATCGTAAACTAACATAATAAACTAATCATCTGGCGAGATAGAAAAAAGTGTACACTACGATCTGCATTCATTTAAATTACATTCCGGTGTTACTTACTTGAAATACAGTTAAATTTAACTTTGCGACTGTGACTTTTTGCACAATTTCCTACGTTACCCGTGCGACGAAGGAAAATCCAGTTCGTTCACTGCTGTAGAAGACGCGCAACACCGTCATCAAAATCAACGTAATTCACTGATTTTCACCGCACTTTTTCACATAAATTTCTCACTGCGCACTAAATGAAAGCAATGTTTATTATTATTACTCAAGTGAAAAATTATTGTAAAATATCTACCGGAAGGCGTTCAAATGATCTGTTTTTTTCAAACTTTAGAGCGTTTGAAATTTATTTTCTTCGTCGCCTTGTTTATAGTCGAAAAACGCGTTGCCAAACTGGCGGTTTGAACTGAAATAATCTTATGTTACACATCTGATAATACATCATGCAGTCAATAAAAGTAGGTTTTTCAATTATTTTTCGCTAGCGTAATAAAAGTAAAGTCTTCCAAATAAATATTTTCCATACACACTCGCCATTCATACTAAAATTTTCCACTATTCCAAAAGTTTGAAACAGGAGAAATAATTTCATAATAGAAAATTGTTGGCAGCACTACCCATGTACATTAGGCTTTCAGCGATCGTATACGTACACGCACGTTTCACTCACACTTTTACTCGGCTTGTTTGCAACCACGAGCAGCTGTCACGGCAAAATCAAATGGGATTGTTTGCAACCACGAACCTGCGTTCGTGTTGGTGAGAAATGTCGGCGAGACCCTAATGTTAAGCATGTGTGTTAGTTGTTTGACAGACTGAGGCATTTAACTGAATGGCAGCACATTCAAAACCATTTTTATGCGGTAGAAATGGGATTGCACTAGGAAATTTTTGTTAACTGGAACCGAAATAAACTTTCAAATTTGACTTTCAAAATTGACCGAAATGATAGTTATTCTGCATGAAGTCACAGATAAGTCATCCAGTTATCCAAGAAATGGCTTGAGCTCAGGAACAAAGATTTGCAGTCCTGTTTTAAGTATGGTACATGCTCCTTGTGGTACAGAGAAAGGATACGGAGATGATCAATTTTCCGGTTTCAAATATGTTACATGTTCTCTGTAGCACAAAGTACAGAATGCGTTCACAGCATATGTACTTGGTCATCCAAGAAATCTCTGGAGTAAAGCCTTTCGATCTACAGGCGTAACTGAAGATCAGTTTTCCGGTTTCAAATATGGTACATGCTGTCTGGAGTACAAAGAACAGAATGCGTTCACAGCATATGTTCTTGGTCATCCAAGAAATCCCTAGAGTAAGGCCTTTCAATCTACACGCGTAACTGAAGATTACTTTTCCGGTTTCAAATATGGTACATGCTCTCTGTAGTACAAAGAACAGAATGTGTTCTTAGCATATGTTCTTGGTCATTCAAGAAATCCCTGGAGTAAGCATTTTGGTCTACACGCGTAACTGAAGATCAATTTTACGGTTTCAAATATGGTACATGCTCTCTGTAGTACAAAGAACAGAATGTGTTCTAATGCAAATGTTCTTGGTCACCCAAGAAATCCCTGGAGTAAGGCCTTTCAATCTACACGCGTAACTAAAGATCAATTTTCCGGTTTCAAATATAGTACATGCTCTCTGTAGTATAAAGAACAGAATGCGTTCACAGCATATGTTCTTGGTCATCCAAGAAATTCCTAGAGTAAGGCCTTTCAATCTACACGCGTAACTGAAGATCACTTTTCCGGTTTCAAATATGGTACATGCTCTCTGTAGTACAAAGAACAGAATGTGTTCTTAGCATATGTTCTTGGTCATTCAAGAAATCTCTGGAGTATAAGGCCTTTCGATCTACAGGCGTAACTGAAGATCAGTTTTCCGGTTTCAAATATGGTACATGCTGTCTGTAGTACAAAGAACAGAATGCGTTTACAGCATATGTTCTAGGTCATCCAAGAAATCCCTGGAGTAAGGCCTTTAAATATACACGCGTAACTGAAGATTACTTTTCTGGTTTCAAATATGGTACATGCTCTCTGTAGTACAATCAGGTATGTTTGGGAACCATCGCTCCTATCCTTTATTCCTATACTAACGTAATCTAAAAAAGTGACGTGCACTATTTTTCAAAAAAAAAATGGTTTTAATGAGTAGTCATCGAGCTTTTCAACAGAAACATTAAAAAATGCAGGTTGTAATTTGTCGCAAACGTCAATTTTCCAGAGTACGGCAGTATACGCATGGGCAAAATAACAGTGAGTGATTTCTAGGGCTATTTTAAATATAGATAAGAATAAATACAACCGTTAAGATGCCTTTCGAAAGTTCCCGTGTACTTCATTCTTCATCACATTTCATTTCATTTTGCGTAAACATAAGTCCCAATCACTGACAGCGATGACACGGTTTCTGTTGCTGATAACGTGCAGCCGTATTTCCAAACGGTTGATTCACATTGTACTGGCCTTCGACATACGGAATTAGGATGGGAACGTACACCAGCTGGGGGGTTGTTCTTTGATTTCGAAGAAGCTGCACCACCGTTTTGCAGCTTCCCTCGTTGGCATTCCCAAATGCCGTTGGGTTGTTGGCCATACCCGCCAGCAACATGTTGAGGGTAATAACTTGCGAGTTCACAGCCTCGATTTGCGCCAACAGCTGAGTGATGTTCAAGCTGTACTGCTGTTGGTTGTTAAAGTGGGTAGTGGTTGCGGAGCTTGCCGAATCTTCGCTCGTCGTGTGGATATTGAACTGGTCCAGGTTTATATTCGCCGGGTTAATGTCCGGGAGGGAACCAGACCACCCCGGTACCGTTTGTGTCACCTGTTGAACTTCCAAGTTGTTATCAACGCCTCCTTGCTGATAAGAGTCCCGACCTTCCATGGAAAAAATGTTTTAAATTAGGTCAATAAATCCTAGATTTGATACTAACCGCTTGTAAATTCTTCCTCTTGATGATTAGACCCGGTATACCGACCACCATGCTGGTTTGCATGCACATATCTTGGAACAGACGTTGTAGGAACAGTGTATTGTGTTGGAGTCGGAAGTTCAGGTTGCACATAGATCGGTTGAATCCTTGGAGTTGTCGTCGGAACTTTAACCGGCTGCACGGTTTGTTGATACACATTGGAAGCCGCCGTGGATAAAATTTCATCCAACCGAAAACATGCGTCAGGTAAGTAGAGATCATTCCAGGCCACAACTTTCTCATCGTAGTCCTTGCTTTTCACTGAACCATCTAGTTTATTCCTAGAATTCAAATCTTGTTAATTTTCCGGTGCATCAATTCTGCTTAATGCTTACAAACTGTCGGATAGTCTTTCAGTGAAGATCTTGGTTGGTCTGTTGGGAAAAATAATTCTATATCCCATTCGATCAGCAACATAGTACACAAGATGTTTCTTATTCGCTGGATCCACATATCCATAGCATCCATAAGTTACGTCATCCGGACCTTTAACTTTATGCTGGAACTGATTGCTAACAGTGTCCACATGGTAACCGTAAGTAAACTGATCTACGCATTCAAAAGTACGAAATTGTCTCTATAGATATTATACGATGTATTCAGTATCGACAATATTACCATTACGCGGAGATTGCTGATGATACACTTGTGCGTTTGGTTGTTTGATATTGATGTTCATCCCAACATCAGCATTTGCAATTGCCAGTAGCACTGTGGCTAAGGATAATCCCGCCTGTAATTAGAGAACATTCTGTGTTATAAAATCATATTTATAGAAAGTAACCTAAATTACCACAAATATGAACATTTTATTAGTATTTAATAGCACCAGTATTTTAAATTGGAACCGTCAAAATCAAACTCTTAACCAAGACTGATTGTTTAGTGTGCTCCACATTCGAATGAGATAATCCCGGCGATCGCCAACCTTTGCGTCTTTTATAATTGATAACACTGATGCATGTATTTTGCTTCCTGGGATGCTATTTATTCAGCAACTGTTGAACTATTTTTCGACAACATTGTAAATCCCCATTTCGGGTATAGAACCCCTTTTCAATTCATACTTCGGAATTCTGATAATGAATAAGGACATATATAACCATTTCTACGAAAATACAAATTGAATCATTTCTTAATTATTATCATCATTGGTTAGCCTTCATTTTTAGTGCTGCAGCAAACTCCTTCCACACAACTTCTCAAAAATCGTAAGCAAGTTTACCTGAGAGTCAACGGGAGTCTGCAAATAAACACCTGAGAAGAAAGCTTAGGTAGTGTGGTGATGAGTTGTCATAACTGTTCTGTTCCTACCCAACCCACTAAAAACAAAATCCTAGTCCTGATCCCACCGGTTCGTAACCTAGCAATACTTCAGCAGGGAGGGACTTTCAAGAATGGCTCTCTCTTATGCCACCACACAGCAGGGACAGAGCAGGTACTATGTCCAAGGGCTCAATGAATTTTAGTCACGTCGCTGAGTTGTGATTGGCTCCCATGATTTTTCTGTGCGTTCCCACGATTTTCCACAGAGCTTGAACCGGGCAAACTTTTTGTAACGTGAAGTTTTGCATCAAGCATTAGCTTGATTGGCGCTTAAGTAAAACTTTGAACAACGGAGTAATCTGAATTCGCGGCTCGCCTTGTTGATTGGAAATTTATTGGTGGTCCACCAGGGAAGGAACGTTACAGCGGCTACCTTCTACCAAAGCTGTGGTACAACCAACGAGCTGGGAATTGGCTTTATGATGCGCCAACGCGTGATTGAGTGGCAGCTAATCAACGGAAGGGTTTTCAAGCTGAGGATAAAAGGCCGTTTCTTCAACTATAGCATCATCAACGTACACTGTCCACACGAAGGGAGACCCGACGACGAGAAAGAAGAGTTCTATGCACAGCTGGAGCAGACATACGATTGATGCCCAATGCAGGACGTCAAAATCGTCATCGGCGACATGAACGCGGTAGGCAGGGAGGAAAGGTATAGATCGGACCTGATAGTGGACTCAAGCAATTGCGAACCTTCGCCGCGCCTGCCTACGAGCACGTACAGAAGAGGAGCGTGTTGAACGACGGGTGGCGTTCGTAGCTGCTAGAGCCGCTCTGAAGACTGAGATTAGATCAAGCAAAAAAGCCTGTGTCAAAGTGCCAACGCGAATCCATGGGGTGACGCCTATAGGGTCGTAATGGCCAAGACACGTGGGGCGATGGCCCCTACAGAGCGGTCTCCAGAGATGCTGGAGAGGATCATCGCGGGGCTCTTCCCTCGTCATGACCCAAGTCCCTGGCCTCACTTTGTGGAGCTGCCAGGGGCCAGGGTGGCCGACGAGGGAAGAGTAACTGTGGCGGAACTTGCGGGGATTGCACAGTCCCTTAGTGTAGGTAAGGCGCCAGAACCGGATGGTATTCCGAACCTGGCCATCAAAGCGGCCATTCCTGAGGCTCCCGAGATGTTCAGATCTGTCATGCAGAGATGCCTGGACGAGGGAATCTTCCCCTATTGCCAAAGGCGGGAAAACCACCGGGGGATCCGTCGGCATATAGACCAATATGCCTGCTTGATACGGGGGGGAAGGTGCTCGAAAAGATCATCCTCAACAGGTTGTTGATACGCACGGGGGATGCGGATGGTCTATTGAGTAACCAATTCGGCTTCCGAAAGGGTAAGTCGACCGTAGACGCTATCTTGTCGGTTACCAAATCCGCGGAGATAGCTATCCAGCGTAAGAGGAGGGGAGTTCGCTATTGTGCAGTAGTGACTCTCGATGTGAGGAATGCATTCAATAGTGCCAGTTGGGCAGCTATTGCAGATACGCTCCTGCGTCTCTGAATTCCCGAGTATCTGTACAAGGTTCTCGGAAGCTACTTCCAGACTCTCCAACCGTGTCGCACGATGCACTTCGCGTCATCACCGGTATGATGCCTATTGACATCGTTATCGGTGAAGACATAGAGTGCTTCGAAATGCGCGGCACGAGAGGCATCCGTAGGACTGTCAGGTTGGCCTCAATGGTCAAATGGCAGCGTGCGTGGGACCGTTCCATCTGCATAGGTTGATTCCGGAGATAGGTACGTGGGTCAAGAGGCGCCATGGTGAAATCACTTGCCACCTGACCCAGGTCCTTACAGGCCATGCTTGCTTCAGACAGTATCTACACCGGTTCGGACACTCGGTCTCGTCCGAGGTGTGCGCAGGTTTAGAGGAAATGGCGGAACACGTGTTTTTCGTGTGCCCACGTTTTCGCGCAATTCGTGACCACATGCTTGCCACATGTGGTCTGGACACTACCCCGGACAACCTAGTCCGAAGCATGGGTAAAGATAAAGTTGGCTGGAACGCCGTTTTATCGGCTATCGTCCAAATCGTCTCGGAGCTACACAGAAGGTGGCGCGTGGACTCGAGGAATGGCTAGTTCAGGCGCAAATAAGAGGTGGTCCAAGGGTTCGGCTTCATGGGTCATACTCGATCCCTTTATCGAACAAGTGGCCACGCGAAGAACAACATGGTATCGTCACTTTCGCGGCGTCGATCAACCGGGCGGGTTCCGAGCCCGAGGACGGAAAGGGGTCCTCGTCAAGGCTGGGGCAGGCGTAGGTACCACGTCGGCAAGTCCCTCTGTGTGTTGGCGAATAGGCCCTATCGCAGAGAGGTCAATTTTGGGTGCACACGGCATCATCATTCTTGATACCAGTCGTGCAGAAGGAAGCAAGCGCGAAGTCGACCCTTCCCACCTTCCGAGGGCATAGGGCGTGGTAAGGCCACCTGGAAAGCCGCCAATGCGCTGGCACGATACCATGGTGTTCTTCTAAAAAAGCGAGTCACGATGTTCGATGCTGCAAGGACACGCAGCTAACCTCGAGGGTGCGTTGTGCACTGGCCCCCCTTTGAAGCATTACTTTCTGGTTGTACTGAAGGGACGATGGGCCTGGCGGCAATGGAAACGGTTTGGTCGTGCTGATGGTCAAGGACTATTTTCTGTGCAAGTAGGCACCCTCGAAGTTATCGGAAATTCCGCTCTGTTGCAAAATTCGAGGAGCTGTAGTCCTGTTTATTGTCAGTTCGGTGGAAGATGTTGCCGTCGTTTTGTGGACATTCTAAAGAAGATGTATGATATTTGGTAGCTGTGTTGAAAAACTCGAAACAATCGTGGCGTGAGCGATTACATAAATGCTGTCCAATGAGCAGCTCGAAGTAGTTCGAAGTTATTGCCATCCCTTTCATGTCCATTTGTTGACAAAAAAGAACGAGCAGTACGGGAACAACTTCGAGCTACTTCGAGCTGTTCATTGGACAGCTCTATAATGAAGTTAGTTATCATCCGAAACTTGAAAGGGGAAGCTCAATCCTGGTTACATGCTCAAAAGTTACAACGAAATTACAAGAGGTTTTCAAGAATTTTTCGATTTTCCTTCAAGTAGATTTGAGTTACGAAAGCGTTTGAAAAAAAGACTTAGTTAGGCTCTGTTGAAACGTTCACTGATTATTGTCAGGCCCAGTGGCGTAGCCAGAAAATTGGTCTGGGGGGGGTTTTCTGAACAATTTTTTTTTCGAAAAAAAAATTTTCTTCCAAAAATTTTGTCTTTGGGGGGGGTTTTATGCCCAAAACCACCCCCGTGGCTACGCCACTGGTCAGGCCAAAACAAATCTTGCTCAAAAACTACAGATGTCTGAGCCGGAACTATTAGAGTGTATATTGTTGAAGGAATTCAAGATCCGCTGTTGAAAAACCAAGCCAGATTTTCAAATTTTAAAACTGATGCAGCCATAGTCAGAGCTTCTCACACATTGCAGCATTTTGTTGGATGAAACGTGACGCTGCGCTGTGCAGAGATCGACGAGAGAACACCATTAGAAGAGAAGTCCCAACACCCAAATTTATGATGGATGCTGTAAAAAATGACGTTATTGGAGATGGACGTCAGTGTGATAGACTTTAGTTTTTCTGATGAAAACGAAATATCCAAAGAATTATATGACACAAATATCCAAAGAATTCAATTTCATTAGCAGTTCAGTTCCAAACGCTATGTTATTTAAATATGATGATAGTACAAAATATCGCGGTATTAGTGGAAATAGACTCAAAATATTAGGCTTTTTTTTGCGATGTTATTATTATTCAAAACAATAATTTCAGAATTGAATTTCGTGTTATTACTGACAAGCACATGGGTCTTTTCGATACCATAATCGGAAGAGATGTAATCATGCGTCCTGAAATTCGAATGTTCATTCAAAATGGAATGCAAATTTATGAAATGGATCATACCTTGACCTTTAAATTCATCGAGCTTGAACAAAAAAATTCAAAACAGTTTGTAATATCGGTTCAGATAGGTACATACCAAAATTTGTTTTCAAAATATAGGAGCCATATCTGAATTTTAGAATGTTTCAAAAAACAAGTATTATTTTTAAAAAAATGATATAATAATAGGCTTCGTTCTAGAAATTTGAAAATAAAACCCCATTTGTGTTGTCCTACCTTGATTATATTCTTTTTATAATTCCCCATGGAAATGGAGTTTAAAAAATTCAACGGCAATTTACTCAAGTTGCAAAAAACGGACATGGGACTCTTATGCGAATAGGGGCAGATTACCATTTGATCAAAACAATAAAGTAGATGGCAAAAATCAGGAGCTGTTGAAAAATGAAATTAGATTATTCCAAAAAAAGATAATGATTTGAGATTATGTAAGATTATAGAAAAATGAACATGAATACTGTTAGAGATAATTACCTTTTACCTGTTAGTGATGATTTGATTGATTCTCTTGAAAATAAAACTATATTTTCAAATTTCAATCATAGATTTAGGATCTGGATTTCATCAAATTAGAATAACGCCAGATTCAACGAAGTACAGATTACTCTTTATTCTATCCGCCAGACTACAGTAAAGCAAAGTTTATTCTAGATGTGTGACTTCAGGATAATCAGGGATAGAAGTGATAAAAGCTGCAGGATAAAGCGATAAAAGCTTCATACCAACAGGTCTGTGCCAGAAAACAGGAAGATAAAAGCTCTCATCGTGACATTCGCTAACCAATGATCCTCATAGAGGTAGCAATCGATAATTTGTGTGCGTGACACTCGAGTGATGACATAACGGATTACATTGCTTTGGTCACCACTACAGAAAAGGACGTGTATATGCACACCGTTGATAAATGCGTCACCATATTTTGTTTACATTTTCTGACTCATACATGAACAAAACCTTGATCTTTTATCTCCACCTCAATATTCGTCATTGATCGCTAAACGAACTGTCAAAACGTTCTGTCAAAGCTGGAAACCGCTTTGCTGACGTTTGCTTGCGACGTGTAGTGGTTTCTTCGATACGTGGATTCCGAAAGCAGCAGAAAGTGTTCCTCGAGTGGCCAGCGAGCAGCACAGGTTATTTGGCGATTGAAGAGTGAGTTGGAACGGTAGCAAATCGCATCCATCTCTGACCCAGTACAGAGTGTTTTTCGAGCGTTGCGGAATACTGATATTTAGTGCTTCGGTGGATAATTTAATAACCACACAAATCGAACAAAATGGTACGTTATTTTAGCCGGAAATGGTTATCTGATTTCTTAAAATAAGTTAATTTAGTTCTACTATTTTGGTTTCATTTTCGAAAGCTAATTAGAGATGCGACAGCCTAATGAATTGATTTCTCATTATTTCAGCCTGCTCCAGCCAGTTCAACGTCCGTGGGAAGCGGAAGCCGATCCCCCACAAAGCCCACGTCGGCACCCCGAGCCAGCGCCGGAGGTTCCAGCAATCTGAAGCAACGGAAGACAACTACCACGACCACCGCTGCCCGGAATCGCACCACCGGAACGGGATCCGGTGGTATGTGGCGCTTCTACACCGACGATTCTCCCGGAATCAAAGTGTGAGTAAATACTAAATACTTTTTTCTTTCAATATTTAATAGGGAATACGAAAACTATCTATCTTAGCATCTCGTATTGCTAATTAAGATATCGCTTCGAATAACTTCATTAGGCTTCGTTACTATCGGAAATCACCAAAGAACTCAGTTGAAATTTATTTGATTTTGCGATTATGTCAAAATCATTGTCAACTCTAGTTTTTACTATATTACTATTTCCAGCGGCTCTCAATGACTTACTATATGAAAAGATTGGAAGCCAAACAAAATTGTAAAATCATTCGTTTGTAGGCATCAATAGTCCTGTTCTACTGGAATTAAGCAGTATTTTGAGGAAATATCAACATAGGGTAATGGCACAGGCTCAAAAACCAAAGATAGAATCATTAGTTGAAATCAAACTTTTTCAGTATTAGAGGGGTGTGCTGTAGAGTGTGTTTATTATACCAAAGAACCTATTATTCGGTATCTCATGTGAGTTATGGCGAATGGCCGAGCTATGCCAAACAGTAATTAATTTATAACTGTATGTAAATTACACCAAATGACCATTATGCCAAACGGCCCTCAATTTGACACAGCATACAAGTTATGCCAAATGGCCATTATGTCAAACAGGGTATCGCTCTCAATAGTCATTTAGCTTCGATACATTCAGCAGCACTTGGTTGACTGACATTTCTTCCAAGGATTGACGAATCTGGTATTTACGGCATTGATCCTTATTTGGGAGCCATTGGCATTTTAAATTCTTAGCATCCGCTAAGCCAAATGTGTTTAATAATTTGTCTATATAGGGTAAACTGCCCAATAGTGGAACCTTCAGCCATTTTTGCATTATTACAACATAATGTACACATTTTGCTATGAAATTCCATCCGGAGAACCTACCTTACAGTCCTAGGATTTGATAACGTGCATTGAAAATGCCATGGAAAGTAAAATTAGATGATTTTTTACAATTTTGTAAGAAAGAAGTAAACACAAGAGTGTCCATTATAGGAGAATTTTGGGAGGTCCATAATAGGGAAGCAGGACGTCCCGAAACGGAACATGAAAGTCAAATAAAGTGTCAACTATAGGGAAGCAGTTTCCCATTATGGACCCCCAGGGGGTCTACTATAGGGCGAATTCAGTCAGATTTTAAAATGCTTATTTCAACGAATAACGTCGTATATTTGAGTGTTTTATGTATGTGTCGTGAAGAGCAGATGCAGTGCTTGTTATTGGATATCAAGCGGAATTATTATGTTGAAAATTTCTACTCCTTATGGCAGGAAGAGCAAAATTCCGCTACTAGGGGGTTCACTATTGGGCATTTTACCCTAACTTTTTGGCACAAACAGTATCCACTTACAGTCTACTATAATTGAATACTCAAGAAGTGCTTTGCATCCGTAAGTTCCGTCAGTTGAAACTATGCTCCTAATTTAAAAAGAACTTCATGATAAACTTTAGCGTCCGTTGTCACCAGCAGCATGTCGTCTACATCTCCTTGTCTTCTGCCTCCGTAAATGCAGAAAAAATCTGACGCGGCTTGTGGTCCGTACACTAATTATGTAAGCAATTTTTGTAGATTTTTCAACCCCCTACCCTATGTAAGATTTTTCCCACATAAATATTTTTTTTATTTATATGGAGCGTAAGAAAATGGCAGACCCCCTCCCCCCATAAGTACTTATGTAATTAGTGTACGACCCCTTGCTTGAAATCATAATTCAAGTACCCCGCGTACGCGTTTTCTTAATTATTTGACAGACGTACATCTTCCTCTACTGTGGCCTGTGGGTGCCATTGAATGACTATTTGTTAATTCACGACGCTTCCGATGCCACTCCTGGATGCAGTTTTTCAGTTCCCATTCTTCTGATACAGTGCTCGTTCTTTCCACCAAGCGTAGATGGAACAGCTGCAATACATTGTCCGTCCATTATTTTACCGCCATTCTCGTCTCATCGACAACCATCCCAGCACCTTTTTGGACCAAACTGCCGAGTTTCATGTCAAGATCTGAAGCAAACAGCAAGTCGCTTAGAATGATTTCTTTTTCCTCGGCGTTACTTGCATAACAGTTGATCTTGCATTTTCTACACCTTTCACTATGGCCTTCTTTCTATCGGTTATCGTCACAAAGCGTGGTGTGTCGAAGCGTGTTGTAAGGAAACAAAAATCCCTCAGGGTTACGAAACACTTTATACTACTATTTGTACACATCTGGGAACTTGCTCCTTAGTCCACAATCCATTTTATCGCAACAGTTTCTTTGACGGTGAATGCAAATGTCTCTTCTTCGGACTTCGCTGGTATTGCTTTAGTTTGTTGTCCCTCATTTATCTTCCAGCTTCAAACTCCTAGCACTTCTGGTTGTTCCTTTAGCCACATCTTGAAGTTCCTTTTCATGCGTCCTACTTTCTGACAATAATGACATACGATGCCCTCTGCTTTTAGCACCGCTTCGCTTTTAAACCTCGTTAAGAAGTTTATCCTTGCCAAGTTCTAAAGTAATATTCTCATCGGTTCTCCAGGGTTGTTTAACCCTTAAATGCGCAATGTTGTTTTAAAACAACAAACCGAAAATACGTTTAATGTTAATAATTTTAATGGTAGTTTACGCTATAAATACTTTCGACGATTTCTAAAAAAATCGCCTTGCGCCTTTAAGGGTTAAGAGCATCAAAGGAACTTGGTAGGCTTCTGAAGACTAAAATTACTTGTAAATCTTGATCCATTTTTCGTACCAGCATTCAAAAGTTTTCCAAATAACTCTTCAAACTTCATCAAATGCTCTTCAATGTCATCACCAGATCACCCATCATATTTCAAATCACAAATTTGCTTTAGAAGATGCACTTTTGAAGCTCACGATTTTTTTTCTTGCTGCTTCATGAGACTATCTCACTCGACTTTGGCAGTTGTAGTAGTCCGGATATAAACCAGTCACCGTCAACATCCGCCAATTTCCACCGATCAGCAGCCAACGCAGTCTTTGCACCAGGAACGACATACTTCCAAAATCCTTCGCGGACAAGTTGCCAGTTGTCATAAAATTTCCATTGGATAACTTGACAATATTAGTTCTCTCCATTTTCACAATCTATTGAAAACGCATGCCCATATAAACCTGTTGGACGTACAACCATTCAGATCGAGAGAACAATTGAAAGTGAGAAAGGTACCGTGAAGCACCCTAATTTCGCGCACTTAAGATTTGACAAAGTTAAAACGTTCATTAAAAACATGTAGTGGCTGTTTGGAAACATTTGCTACTGCATCACGTAGTAGAAGGATTCTAGGTTCACAAAAAAATGTTACTTGCAAATTTTGCAGCTATTTAAAAAAAATGGGGTATGAATCCGAGACCGTTGTATGCTCCTTATTTCGCGCAAAACTGTTCCTAACTTCGCTCATGTTTGGAATGGAATATCGTTATTGGTTTGATGAAATATAATCAATTAACCAATAGAAGCATGCATCCATTGTTCAAAATATGCAGATAACGGTATCAGACAGCCGTCAGTGAACCATTTTTTAGTCGATAGTCGTATTTCGATCCTGGAGGTTTGCTTAGATTTTACTTCATGAATTTTAGTTGACACAAGTAATAATTCCTAAAATATCGTTTTCTTCTGAAGTATAAACCATATTTTAAGAAAAAAGGCATTGTATGAGCAATGTTTAGCTGGTGTATACAAAAAGTTTAAATTTTCGAGATGTCATGAAAGAAAGTCCTAAATTCTGCTATCTATTACAGACATCTTCAATATTATATACATTATCGAAAAAGCTGCTGTAGTTTTATCTTAAGTTTAGCATCATTTTACACATCGCACATTTTACCATCATTTTACACATCGGGTTTGATAGCTATTGCAGGCACTGATCTATAAGATTTTTCAAGTCAATATTAGTCGATGTCGGTGGTTAATAACCACTGGTTATCCTCCTGAAAATAAGATAAAAAAGCGTATGGGAATGAACTCTTCGGGTTCTATTCAATGTAAACCTGTCCTGTGTATTATATTGCTTTTGTTTCATTAGAATGTTGCAAATGAAACTACGCAACAACTATAAACGAAATTAGGCACCAGGAGATCGTCAGTTGCATTCTAGCAAAAATTCCGCTTGAGGCCCTTCCTAAATATTTTAACAACAGCCACTACACCTGATGGTATAATTGCAATATTTCTATTATCAGGCGACAGGTGGTGTTGCTGTGTGTTTGTATCAATGTAATATTGCATATACACTAGTGACATCTGCTGTTCGATATCGTAAGCTTTCAATGTTGCTTCCACACACACGAGGTGGAGAACAGTCTTGAAGAAATTGAAAGTATACAGCTAGAATAGGCGAATTTGAGTAAAGCTCATCGATCATTTCGACATCTGGTGGTCGTCACAAGAACCACGAAAAAAGTGTCGTTGGCCAAAAAAGTGCATTGGCAGTATACGGAGGGAGTACGGTTTTCGCGTTTTCTGATTAATCCAATCATTTATGAAAGCTGAAATAGTCGCAAATTGGAAGAAAATTTTGTTTTCTTTGGGATGAGCTTCCATCCGGTGTGTGTTCACATATGATTTTTCCGATTAAACAGCACATCTCTTGCAGTGCCTCCACCGCACAATCTTGGTTATGAATTCCCGGATTTTTAATTCGCGGCTTACTTGGGTGGGATTTGTTTTCAACAGCTGCTTAAAGACTTTAAGAAGCCATTGCCAGTGGAAAACATGAGACTATATACCAAAAAGTGAAGTAAATTTGATGGAGAAAATTTGATTTTGAATGTAAATAATCGTTTCTGACGACTTTTCTCCCAAACTCTCGCAGCGCACTCTACCACTGGATCCTTCTCGAATCCGCCTATTTAGTATGGAGGTACAATGAATTCTCTTTTAATGTTTAGAACTGTAAAACAAGTCGTGGGTACAAAAAATCTAAAAATTATTAGTTGCTTTTTGACCTAGGTTTCATATTGATGCGATGCGTAGTTAATGAGAACGGATGATTTGTCCATACAAGGAAATTCATTTTACTTTAAATGTTGAGGCGCCATCTCGTTCAAACAGCACCTTTGTCTTTGCCTTATTACTCTCATATACCTAATTTCGCACACAAAGCGAAAGTCTAAATACACATAAAATACATAAAATTTTACACTTTTCAATAGTAATGACGAATAAACATATCTAACAGAGCATAATGGATACAAATGTTTCCAAAAAGTAGCCAGTTTTGTACAGTAAAATCATTTGTTTACTTGGGTCATGTTCTTCGTCGCTGTGCTAATGCTAAGCACAAGCAAATATGGCGGTCGATGGGAGGATCAAATTGAAATAATTTTATTTGGTGTACTAAACCAAGTTTGTTTTTCAAATTTTTTTGTGAAAAACATTCAACAACAATGATATTTTGTAATCCTCCAGATTTTTCAATTTTGACTGGCACCTAAAAATAGGAGATCGTCAGTTGCATTCTAGCAAAAATTCCGCTTGAGGCCCTTCCTAAATATTTTAACAACAGCCGCTACACCTGATGGTATAATTGCAATATTTCCATTATCAGGCGACAGGTGGTGTAGCTGCGTGTTTGTATCAATGTAATATTGCATATACACTAGTGACATCTGCTGTTCGATACCGTAAGCTTTCAATGTTCCTTCCACACACACGAGGTGGAGAACAGTCTTGAAGAAATTGAAAGTATAAAGCTAGAATTTAGTATGGAGGGACAATGAAATCTCTTTTATTGTTTAGAACTGTAAAACAAGTCGTGGGTACAAAAAATCTGAATATTATTTGTTGCTTTTTTACCTAGCTTTCATATTGATGCGTTGCGTAGTTGATGAGAACGGATGATTTGTCCATACAAGGAAATTCATTTTACTTTAAATGTTGTGGCGCCATCTCGTTCAAACAGCACCTTTGTCTTTGCCCTATTGAAAAAAAAAATGATTTTATAATGCGCGAAGTTAGGGCGCGCGCGAAAATAGGGCACATCACGATAGTTGGTTAATAAACTGAATATCAATTTTTTACGCAGTGGTACCTATAAAAATAATCATGTTGTTTGGTGTATTTTTGTTGAGATTGAAGCTTCTGAATTTCTGAAGTAATATTGAAATTGAATTCTGGTGTGATCCATCTTAAGGCTATTTATACCAATTTCCATGTTAATGAATATAACAGTATGACATGACTAAAAAGATTCACAACCCTTGTTGAATCTAATAACAATCATCATCTAAGCCCGAACGTTGTCTATATTCTCGTTATTCTCTCTATGTGTTTCCAGTGGTCCAGTGCCAGTCCTAGTGATGTCTCTGCTGTTCATCGCGTCCGTATTCATGCTGCACATCTGGGGCAAGTACACTCGCTCTTAAGGACGATGATTAGTTTTGTAAGACGCGTTCCCTGCTGGTGGAGTTCACTTCACATCTAGAATGCATTCAGTTTACATTAATTATAATGACTCTTTAACTTTATTGTGTCTATGTATGTTCCCTCCTGTGCACGCTGGGAAGGCATTTTCCTTATATTTTTTCATATGCTCATATCGTGTAGGAGAAGATATTCTTCTTCGGAAAAAAGTTTGATCGTTCCATTTGATTATGTACTGAAGCGTCGATTCTAATGAAATAATTTACGAAATAATTTAATTCACAATATGGAGATATCGTTATCATTTGAAAAGGTATAATAATAAATGAATAGATTATAGAAGTGGGCGGTTATTATGAAAGAAATCTCCCTGTCGTATGTCCTACAATCCATGTCCCAGACGTAAAGGTTACCTCCATTTTGCCCATTTCATAGCTGCACGTCGTACGAGCACAAAATTTCGGAAATCATCTACCACACCTCGCCTTCTTGTATATGGTGGATCTCTAGCCGGATTCATTGTCACCATTTACGACATTCTAGGGTCGTGCCATTCCCATCATAGTCAGTGTTGGTAGAATCATGCTCAAATATCACTCACCGAAGCCTCATGCGCGAGCTGACTCGCTTGCGATTCTGCATGGAGAGAATCGCGCATGAGTTTTTCACGCAGAATCGCATCGTTTCGCTCATTCGTTGAAATATGATTTCGCTCCAAAAAGTGTCAAAACCCAATTGAAGCGTATTTTATGTTTCACATGGATTTATTATCCATTGTTCTAAGTTTTAAGTAAAAAATGTTATTCCGATGAATTTAACGAAGTAGAACACGCCAAAATCATGCAATGATGCAAATCTCAAGTCGAATCATGGACGATTCTCTGGGTCATGAGTCGGGTGGGGTTTGCCTCGCGCTTGATTTGAATCGTAGATGAGATTTGAGAATTTGAACATTTACCAACACTGCTCGTAGTCATCCGATTTTCGCGATATGTGCGTTGAAACTCCCAACAGCTGGTGTAATTTCCATCAAAGACTTCTGTCGCACGTTGATTCTTTACGACCAGTGTCTAGGTATCGTGTTACGATCTGGTTCGATATCGAACGATTAGAGGAACTGGGGGTAGGACGCCCACGTTAAGGAAAATGCTTTTTTTATCAATGAAAACTACCAGCTCAGCCAGTTTTCACCAGCGCAAACTGAAGAACAGCTTATTTGCTACTGACTACCGATGACAGTTATCTAATTTAACATTTTATTGTACAGAAATTTGATTTTTAAAAAGCACCCACATAAAATTGATTTTGAAATCATGCGGGGTGAGATGAGCCAGTGGATGGACAGGGTTGCCATTATGCCAGATATATCTGGCACTGTCAGACTTTTTGGCAGCAAAAAGAGAAACCACCCAAAATGCCAGACATTCAAATTTGAGACAGATTTTTTTTAAATTATGACCTGCATGAACATGTACAAACATTTCTAATGAGTCATTCAGTTATTATTTTCATATTCATGCAATAACTGAAATCTGAAATCACGCTTCCAAAAACTCATTTTGAAGTTCAATCAAAGTTAATAGCCTATTTCCGGGGATTAAACCACCCAACTTGGACATTAATTTACATTGTTATGAAAACTCATATGTGAATATGTACATTATGTGGAAGATATTGATTTGGAAAATGTATTGGAGGTAACCACTTTTCCTTCGATGGGACTCGAACCCATGACCCTACAGTACGCTAGACTGGTGCTTTTAACCAACTAAGCTACGAAGGACCTCCGTCGGCATTCGCAACCTAGCGGTTACTGAACGAGCATAGTCAAATCACTCGAAATCCATTTCTCAATCCAACACTTTCACATGTGTATAGAACACATTTCACAAGATTGTATATTACTTATAAAAAAATAAACGTAAATAAACTTGATCAGTACAGTTGCTGATGAAGAATGTGTATAGCCGCCAGACATTCTAAATACTCACGCTCCTCTAATGTGCACGTGTACTATACACATGTGGAAGTGTTGGCTTGAGAAATGGATTGCGAGTGATTTGACTATGCGTCCAATTTGGGAATCTCGAGCTCGTTCAGTAGCCGCTAGGTTACGAAGGCCGACGGAGGTCCTTCGTAGCTTAGTTGGTTAGAAGCACCAGTCTAACGTACTGTAGGGTCATGGGCACGAGTCCCATCGAAGGAAAAGTGATTACCTCCAATAAATTTTCCAAATCAATATCTTCCACATAATGTACATATTCACATATGAGATTTCACTTACTTACTTACTTATGGATCCTGTACACCTCCGGTGTTGCAAAGGGCCGACTTGAAAGATCTCCATCCTGAGCGCCGGACATATCGCTTTAACCTGTTGCCAGGTTAGATTTCGGCCGACTTATTTTATTTCTTTATTGAGGCTTCGCCGCCATGAGCCTGTGGGTTTGTCTCTGCTGCGATGTCCCGCTGGGTTCCAGTCTAATGCTTGTTTACAGATTTCGTTTCCGCCCCTACATAGAGTGTGACCGACCCAGCCCCACTTCCGATCCCGAATTTCTGTTGCTATCGGCCTCTGGTGACAACGACGATGGAGCTCGTTGTTTGAGATCCAGTTGTGAAGCCACCAGGCCCGCATTATATACCGCAGGCATCTGATAATGAACACCTGCAGCCGTTGAGTGTTCTCCACTGATACACACCATGTTTCGCTAGCGTATAACAGCATAGATTTCACGTTAGAGTTGAAAATTCGCATTTTGGTGCGTTCACTTATCTGCCTGTTTTTCCAGATATTTCTTAAACTCGCAAAGGCAGCCCTTGCTTTCTTGATCCGTGTGCCTATGTCGATCTTGGTACCGCCGTCTGACGCCATTTGACTACCAAGATATTGGAAGCTTTCAACATTCTCCACTGGTTGCCCGGCTACTGTGAAACTGGAAGGAGTCACTGTGTATACATCTAACGATTTGGTTTTGTTGACGTTGATGACTAAACCTGCCGAGGAGGAGCGCTCGACAAGGTCGTTGAGCTTACTCTGCATATCAGAGCGCCGTTGCGCGAGGAGTGCAACGTCATCAGCCAGTTCGAAGTCGTTTAGGTGCTCCATGGTTATAGGCTGCCATAACAGCCCGCGGTTTGGTTCACAATCAATCGCATCGAACAGAATCTCATCGATTACGATGAGGAACAGTAACGGTGATAGAATACATCCTTGCCTCACACCAGCTACGACCCGGATAGGGTCGGACAGGACCCCATTGTGCAGCACTCTACACGAAAAGGCCTTGTACTGTGCTTCGATGAGGCCGATGATTTTCGCCCCACATATTCTCGTGATTGAGACGGTCGAAAGCTTTTTCGTAGTCAATGAATACCAAGTAAAGGGACTCTTGGAATTCGTTGACCTGCTCCAGAATGATGCGGAGCGTGACAATATGGTCCACACAGGATCTTCCGGCACGGAATCCGGTGAGACATCGTAGAGGAGGCGAATGTCCCCGGTTGCGGCGGCTCTCTCTCCTTCGTTGGCCAGAGAGTCTGCCCACGCTCAAAAGCCTTCTTCCTTCTCAAAAGCCGCGTATTGTTGACGGGCTACGACTTTGGCTCCTCTGGTTTTCGATCGCTCTATCACGGCTATGGCTTTTCTTCGCTCCTCTATCTTCCTCCAGGTCTCATCGGTGATCCCAAGGGTGATCCGTTGTTTTCTCTGGGCGCGTAGTTCGCCCAGATTGTTCTCGCTGGTGGCGATAAAGGCATTCTTGATGGCGGTCGATTGGTCTTCCACGCTGCCTTCCAGAGCCCACTGTCGAACCCCACCACATCCTAGGCAGACCCCACAGGACGCAAAACCCTTAGCTGGCGGTCAATTGTCATCGGAAGACCCGTGGAAGCGTGAGTATTGGAACTTGTGAGCACCAGAGCTATGTTAGGCGCCCCTTCCCGGATGTCAACTCACCATTTCGCAGCCCATGAGATTTCACAACATTGTAAATTCCGGAGGATTCCGGAGGAACTTCCGGAGGAATTCCTGGAGGAACTTCCGGAGGAATTCCTTGAGAATCTACCGTAGGAATCCCTGGAGGAACCACCTTACCTGACAGACTGTTCGTACATCCTGTTTCCGGGCCACCTAAATCGCCTGTTCGATGGAGCGCAGCTGCAAGTCGATGTCTTCCGAAGTTTCGAGAGCCGCCTCGTAGTTGATGTTGGAATCCAAGACCTGCTTGTAATTTCGCCGGGACTGCTGATGCCCATTGACCCACTTCCGCCACCACCGAATAGTGGTCCGAACTGAGCTCCTGGTAGGCAACCGGCTGCAAAATGTGGTCGTGCATATTTGTGATGAGCAGGTCTATTGTAGCATGCACTCCGGACCGACTCAGCCGAGTGGGGGAATCCGGACTCAGGATTGTGTAGTGGCCTTCCTCTATATTGTTGTTCCAGATGGTTGCCGTGACTGTTGCCCCAGGCTTGATGTTTGGAATTCAGATCGCCGGCAATGATGTACTGACCTTGCCTCCGAGTTAGCTTGATGATGTCCCTTCGCAGGGCGGCCTATGAACCATCGCCGGCTTTGGCTTGAGTTGGGCAGTACACCGCATTGAGCGCGATTGTGCTGACAGAGGTGGTACCTTCAACACCGGTGGCCTCGATGACACTCTGCTGGAAGCTTGGCAGCAGACGACAGCAGCGAAGACCAATGGCTGCTGTCGATTGGTCTGCCAGTCGAGTCGCACGATGCAAAAGTCCGGGTTGTAGACGCTCACCTCTCGTTTAAGGTGCGTTTCGGTGATGAACGCCACGTATATTTCCTTTTCCTCAAGGAAATTCTTTAGCTCAATAGCTTTGCTCTTGGGCGAGGAAGCATCCCAGTTGACCAGGCCCGCCCTCGCAGCCATATTTTATAATGAACATGCCAAGAGTGAAGATTTGGTCGACACGGGTTTTACATCCGCGCAGCCGAGTTCGCGCGAAGATGGGCAACAGTTGCAGGGTTGTAACTACTACGCGGATTGCACGATTATCGCGAATTTCCCGGTTTACGCGGATTTACATAATGATATCAGGGTTTCGCGCGGATTTTGTTTTTTTTTTGAAGAAATTTTAATGAATAAATTGCTAGGGAAACCGTACCCCTAGTGGAGGTAGTGGGGTTTTTAATTAGATTTATCATATTTACGATGGTTTCAGTTGATGCGTCGTGCCTTAAAAGGACATAGTTGGAAGAGTACCACGATGGCAGTCAATATAGCACCGGACCTTCCACGGGTCAACTCCACACCTCCTCCCGCACTCCTCTCCCACCAACATTCGAATGCATCGAACAACATCGAACAAAAGTTTAATATTCAGATTAATAACCTGTTCACAGTATATTTATGTACATCCCGTGATAATTAACATGTTTCTTTAAAGAGTCCTATGAATTTCGGCTCGATATATGGCATAAACCAGCAGTTTCGTGCCAATTTAACAGCCTTCCGCGGTTTTGTGGGTTTATCACTGCACTCCACTTCTTCTCAAAGAGCATTGAAAAATCTTTTTTTTTACACACTTCTCCGCACATGAGCAGCCCGAAATGTTGATGGAATGCAAATTAAACTTCACTTTTTGGATTAAGTCACTTGTTCGAAGCGAAAACTTAATATAAACTGCAATTTTTACCCGAAGAAAACGATAAAAAACTGATCGCGGAGCGAATGTAAACACCGGTACCGATAGCAGCAAACTAATAAACAGAGTGATTCAAAACTCACAGACCGCATCGTGCTTTCGTGCTGTGCGGTTCTTTCTCTCTTTGCGGAAGGAAGTTTTTAATACTACCCGAAGCTATTTTAATTTCAACGGTGCTTCTTAGCGCTATTTGTACCCACTGATCCCGTTACGATCTTTGCAAGGACCCGTGCCTTCGTTTTACGTTGGACCCGTTTGCGGAAGTAAAATTCCGACAAGCGGTGGTAATCCTGCAGGGACACCGTTCTGGGAAAAAACCTCTTAGAAGGTCACGTCTCCACGCTCAGCAATGAGTATTAATAAAACAAGAGGAAGAGTCTCTGAATTCTCCACTTCCTTCAAAGAAACAAGGTTTCAAGACCGTCCTGCCCAAGCGCGGAAAAATAGAAGGAAGCTGGAGAATTCAGATATTCCTTCTAACTCTAATATCGGAAATAATTCTTCTCCAATCGAACTGAGCAATCAGTTCGATTTGATTAATGATGAAATTGAGCAAATCGAATCTACCTCTAGCCCAGGTGATTCGATTCATGCGAAAAAGCAAAGGATTCCGCCAATTGTGGTATCTGTTGCCGAGTTTTCTGGCTTCCGGAATGAGATTTTGAGTAACCTTCAGGGGATCAAGGTTTCATTTCAGATTGCTAGGAAGGGTGACTGCCGCGTTTTGCCGGGATCCTTTGACGATCGCAAACGTCTTCTTCACTATTTAACTGAGAAGCGCCATAAATTCTTCACATATGACGACAAAACTGAACGATTGTTCAAAGCCGTCTTGAAAGGTCTCCCCAGTGATGACAAATCACTGGATGAGATTAAAATTGAAATTTCTCAATTACTTGGATTTTCACCAGTCCAAGTAACTAAGATGAAGAAGAAATCCCATTCTGATACTTCCCAGAGGGGCATTTCTCAAGAATTTTATTTAGTTCATTTTAACAAAAGTGAACTAAATAATATGAAAAGTTTGGAAAAGGCCTGTATTATGTCTCATGTCCGTGTTACATGGGAACATTTCCGCAGGCCTGGGGGAAATTTCCAAAACCCCACTCAGTGCCGTAAGTGCCAAAAGTGGGGTCACGGAACTAAACATTGCCACATGGATGCTAAATGCATGATTTGTGGTGGAACCTCTCACGCCAAGGACGCATGTCCTGTGAGAGAAGATTCCAATAAATTTAAGTGCGCAAATTGTGGGGGCAATCATAAATCCAATTTCTGGGAATGCCCTCCACGCAAAAAAGTTTTGGATTCCCGTGCAAAATTGATGACGGGAAATTCCAATCGGATCCCAGATTCGACGGGTAGAAATTTTTCAACGCTCAAATTTCGAAACCGGTTACCGGTCGAGCAATTGATACCCACCACAATTCACAAACAAATTTTGCCGCTCGTCAACGGGTAGCAAGCACTTCAGTAAATTCCAATTTTTCCAATGTACCTACGTATGCAAACATCGCTGCTGGTAGCCAAATTTTCTCTTCTCAAAATGAGGTTTATACCCATGTCCCAACGGAAAATAATGGTCATGTTACCGATTCAGGTAGCATGACTGCTTCCGATTTTGATTTTTTAACTGAACAATTGCATCACATGATTGATGCAATGTTCAAAGCAAATACCATACCAGAAGCTGTTCAGGTTGGTATAAAGTACACACACAAAATTGTTATCGGACTCCGTTTCAATGGATCCAAATAATTGTGTGAAAGTTCTAAATTGGAATGCCCGCTCTCTAAAGGGTAAGGAAGATGAATTATTCAACTTCCTAACAGTTCATAATGTGCATATTGCCATTATAACAGAAACTTATTTAAAACCAGGACTCTCCATTAAAAGAGATCCAAATTATTTTATCTACAGAAATGATCGTCTTGACAGCGCCTGTGGTGGGGTCGCCATTGTCATCAATAGACGTATCAAACATAAATTATTTTCTTCGTTCGAAACCAAAGTTTTTGAAACCTTGGAAGTTTCTGTTGAAACAAATTTTGGACAATTTTCCTTCATTGCAGCCTACTTGCCTTTTCAATGCAATGGGCAACAAAAGAATTTGTTGAAAGCTGATCTTCAAATTCTGACTCGCAACAAATCAAAATTCTTCGTAATTGGTGACTTCAATGCCAAACACCGTTCATGGAATAATGCTCAAAGCAATTTCAATGGTAAAATTTTATTTGAAGATTGTTCTGCGGGATATTATACTATTCAATATCCCAATGGCCCAACTTGTTTTTCATCCACTCGAAATCCTTCGACAATTGATTTGGTTTTAACGGATCCAAGGCCAATTGGTAACTCATGCTGACTTTTACTCTGATCACCTTCCTGTGACCTTTGAAATCTCACAAGAAGCCACTTATAATCCAATCAGCTCTACTTTGAATTATCATAGAGCTGATTGGGATTTATATAAAACATATATCGATAGGAATTTTGATGTTAATATTCCTTTGGATACCAAAAGTGATATTGACAATGCGCTCGTATCTTTGACAAATTTAATTGTCGAAGCCAGAGGCATTGCAATTCCTAAATGTGAAATTAAATTCAACTCCATTATTATTGACGACGATCTTCAGCTACTGATCCGTCTTCAAATGTAAGGCGAAGGCAATACTAAAGAACTCGCGATCCCGCGTTGAAAGTTATTTGGCGAGATTTGCAAAATGAAATTAAAAAACGTTTCGCTATTCTGAGAAATACCAACTTTGAGAATAATGTCTCGAAGTTGGATCCCAGTTCGAAACCCTTTTGGAAATTAACGAAAATTCTTAAAAAACCTCAAAAGCCAATTCCAGCGCTTTAAGAGGGAAATAAAATTTTATTAACAAATGGCGAAAAGGCTCAAAAACTTGCTCAGCAGTTCGAGAGTGCCCATAATTTTAGTCTAGGTCTCACTAGTCCAATTGAGGATCAGGTTACACGGAGCTTCGAAGACATTCTCAATCAAGAGAATATTTTTGACCCTTCGTTGGGAACTAATTTGGATGAAGTGAGATCTATTACTAGAAAGTTTAAAAATATGAAAGCCCCGGGTGATGATGGTATTTTCTACATACTTATCAAAAAACTTCCTGAGAGCTCTTTATCCTTTTTGGTTAATTTATTTAACAAATGTTTTCAATTGGCATACTTCCCAGATAAATGGAAAAACGCCAAAGTTGTTCCAATTTTTGAAGCCGGACAAAAATCCAGCTGAGGCTTCTAGTTGTCGCCCAATCAGTTTGCTTTCTTCAATAAGCAAACTATTTGAAAAGATTATTTTGAATAGAATGATGGTTCATATTAATGACAATTCTATTTTTGCTGATGAGCAATTTGGTTTTCGCCATGGGCATTCAACCACCCATCAGTTATTAAGAGTTACGAACTTAATTCGGCTCAACAAATCTGAAGGATATTCGACTGGAGTTGCTCTTCTTGATATAGAGAAAGCATTTGACAGTGTTTGGCATGAAGGTTTGATTGTAAAATTGATGAATTTTAATTTTCCTCTGTACATTATTAAACTGATCCAAAATTATTTATCAGATCGGTCACTGCAGGTAAACTATCAGAATTCTAAATCTGATAGATTACCTGTAAGGGCTGGTGTCCCCCAAGGCAGCATACTGGGGCCCATATTGTATAACATTTTTACTTCTGACTTACCTGATTTACCACCAGGGTGTCAAAAATCTTTGTTTGCAGATGACACGGGCCTTTCAGCCAAAGGGCGAAGCCTTCGTGTCATTTGCAGTAGATTGCAAAAAAGTTTGGATATTTTCTCCACTTACTTGCAAAATTGGAAAATTTCCCCGAATGCTTCCAAAACTCAGCTTATAATTTTCCCACATAAGCCGAGAGCTTCTTATTTGAAACCTTCTAGCAGACATATTGTCACTATGAATGGGGTTCCAATTAATTGGTCTAGCGAAGCTAAATATTTAGGACTTCTGCTAGATCAAAAATTAACTTTTAAAAATCACATTGAAGGCCTTCAAGCCAAATGTAACAAATATATTAAGTGTCTATATCCACTTATAAACAGAAAATCAAAACTTTGTCTTAAGAACAAACTTTTGATTTACAAACAAATTTTAGACCTGCCATGTTGTATGCTGTGCCAATATGGACTAGTTGCTGCAATACCAGAAAGAAGGCACTCCAGAGGATTCAAAATAAAATTTTGAAAATGATTCTGAAGTTGCCTCCGTGGTATAGTACCAATGAACTTCATAGAATTTCTAATATTGAGACATTGCAACAAATGTCCAACAAAATAATTTCCAATTTTAGACAAAAATCGTTGCAATCTTCTATTGCAACGATTAACTCCTTGTACCCTTAGTATAAAATAGGTTAAGTTTAGTTTAAGTTGAAAACATTGTAATTCCTACATGGTTCAATTCAACCAGAGGAAAAAAATTTTAACTGCCAGAGGCAATTGAAATGTATTAATAATAACTAAAATATGACATAGCAAATAAGGATGATAGTGTTAAGAAAACACGGAACACCTAGTCTAAGAGATGAATGCATGTATTAGATAATTAGCAACTAAAATTAGTTAAAAAAAAAAAAAAGAGTGATTCAAAACTGATTTTGCTCCGCCACGCTCAGTCGATTATGTTTCATATTTTGGGTGTCGTTCGCTGGTTTCGGTCGGTTTGAATAGGGGCTTACCGTGCACAGGTCGTTTCAGGTTTGTATGGCAGTTGATATGGCGAGGGGAAGACCATATGACTGCATGAAATTCAAGAACTTTAACTCCTTAGACACTGCATATTAAATGGACGTTCCAATAGTTGGAAGCCCCAAATACAATGTCGGCGGAACAGAAACTTACTTACTTTTACTTAAGGATCCTATACACCTCCGGTGGTGCAAAGGGCCGACTTGAAAGATCTCCATCCTGAGCGTTGCCCGGCTATCGCTTTAACCTGTTGCCAGGTTAGATTTCGGTCGACTTCTTTTATTTCTTTATTGAGGCTTCGCCGCCATGAGCTTCTGGGTCTGTCTCTGCTGCGATGTCCCGCTGGGTTCCAATCTAATGCTTGTTTACAGATTTCGTTTCTGCTCCTACGTAGAGTGTGGCCGACCCAGCCCTACTTCCGATCCCGAATTTCTGTTGCTATCGGCCTCTGGTGACAACGACGATGGAGCTCGTTGTTTGAGATCCAGTTGTGAGGCCACCAGGCCCGAATTATCTGTTAATGAACACCTGCAGCCGTTGAGTGTTCTCCACTGATACACACCATGTTTCGCTAGCGTAGAACAGCACAGATTTCACGTTAGAGTTGAAAATTCGTATTTTGGTGCGTTCACTTATCTGCCTGTTTTTCCAGATATTTCTTAGGCAGCCCTTGCTTTCTTGATCCGTGTGCCTATGTCGATCTTGGTACCGCCGTCTGACGCCATTTGACTACCAAGATATTGGAAGCTTTCAACATTCTCCACTGGTTGCCCGGCTACTGTGAAACTGGAAGGAGTCACTGTGTATACATCTAACGATTTGGTTTTGTTGACGTTGATGACTAAACCTGCCGAGGAGGAGCGCTCGACAAGGTCGCTGAGCTTACTCTGCATATCAGAGCGCCGTTGCGCGAGGAGTGCAACGTCATCCGCCAATTCGAAATCATTTAGGTGCTCCATGGTTACAGGCTGCCATAACAGCCCGCGGTTTGGTTCACGGTCAATCGCATCTACCAGAATCTCTCGATTACGATGAGGAACAGTAACGGTGATAGAATACATCCTTGCCTCACACCCGACCCGGACAGGGTCGGACAGGACCCCATTGTGCAGCACTCTACACGAAAAGGCCTCGTACTGTGCTTCGATGAGGCCGATGATTTTCTCAGGAACCCCCTTGCCTCTCAGGGCGCCCCACATATTCTCGTGATTGAGACGGTCGAAAGCTTTTTCGTAGTCAATGAATACCAAGTAAAGGGACTCTTGGAATTCGTTGACCTGCTCCAGAATTATGCGGAGCGTGACAATATGGTCCACACAGGATCTTCCGGCACGGAATCTGATGAGACATCGTAGAGGAGGCGAATGTCCCTGGTTGCGGCGGCTCTCTCCTTCGTCGGCCAAAGAGTCTGCCCACGCTCGCTTGTCCCGTCGACATGAGCGTTTTACTTCCTTCTCAAGAGCCGCGTATTGTTGACGGGCTACGACTTTGGCTCCTCTGGTTCTCGATCGCTCTATCACGGCTTTGGCTTCTCTTCGCTCCTCTATCTTCCTCCAGGTCTCATCGGTGATCCGTTGTTTTCTCTGGGTGCGTTGTTCGCCCAGATTGTTTTCGCTGGTGGCGATGAAGCCTTTCTTGATGGCTTTCCATTGATCTTCCACGCTGCCACCTTCCGGAATATCTGCAGCACGCGTCTCCAGTTCTTCAACGAAGGACCGTTTCACCGTGGCATCTTCCAGTCGGCGTGTGTTGAATCGTTGTCCAACTCTTTCCTCCTGCCGACGAATCCGCGCAATGCGCAGGCGTATTTCGCCGATGAGGAGGTGATGATCAGACGCGATATCGGCACTACGTTTATTCCGTACATCAAGAAGTCTCCGTTTCCATTTTCGGCTGATGCAGATGTGGTCGATTCGATTTTCTGTAAAGCCGTCACGGGAGACCCACGTGACCTTGTGAACCGGTCGATGAGGGAAGAGCGATCCCCCGATCACCATGTCGTTATTACCACAAAATTCTGCGAACAGCTCTCCGTTTTCGCTCATTTCTCCGAGACCATGCCCAAGTAACCAAAAGTTCCTTTAAGAGTACGTTTTTCGCTTAAGCAGCTCAGTGAAGCTGATTAAGCGAAAAATGTACTCTTAAAGGAACTTTTGGTTACTTGGGTGGCGTCCCATAAGGTCATGGTTCGAGTTGTCGGATCCGATCTTCGCATTGAAGTCGCCCAAACAGATCTTGATATCACCCTTCGGAATTCTATCTACGACGGCATTGAGTTGACTGTAGAAGTTCTCTTTGTCTTGCAGATCGGCAGCATCGCACAGTGTTCGATTTCGTCGATTTCACGATCAAAATTGAATAACTTTTAAACCGTTAGATTTAGATGTTTGGTGTCTTGTAGAAAGTTTTTGGGCGTGAAAAGACGCATCTTCTGAGGTAATGAGTTTGATGATCAATCCTCCTAGAAGTGAGATGAAAATTTTCTTATCGTCAGAAAAATAAATAGAGAATTGGTTTCTTCAGCAAAGTTGTAGAGTTAGGCATTACGAGAAACTTTGTAGAACATTCCGAAGCTCTATCTATTAAAGGTAATGAAATATGAGCGTTATCTGAGGATGACCCCACAAAAACAGTTTTTTTCGATATAACTTTTTAACGCGATTTTTTACATTTTCATGATTTTCTACAAAGTTATTCGGGCCAACAAAATACGCATTTTGATTACGATAGAAAGTTTCTATCTCTTAAGATAACAAAGTTATTCACGATTTTCCATTTTTTCTTGGTGAACTTTCACCTTAAGTAACTTTCTCCGGCGCAAAATGGCGCAGTCAGTTCAGGTGGTATCCGAAAGTCCTAGCTTTCTGCTACAACTGACATGTGAAACTCCTTGTAGGCAAGAGTAGGCAAGGTATGTTACATTCAGAAGAAGTTTGTCTGTGGAAGAAGTGTCCAATATAAAACCAACAAAAAGGCAAATAACGCAGCTCGCAACCTACATTTGATGCTTTAAATGCATTTTCATTCCATAAAATTATAAGGAGAACTACTGTAAGCCCATAGAGAAGCACTGGTTTTTTTTTGGTTCATTAAACACAATAAAATATTATCAGTATTGCTTTTACAGTAAGAATTGACTGAAACGCAAATAAACATAGATTCTGAAAATTCAATCAAAGTTCATTGCCTTCTTTCCGGATATTGGCCACCCAGAGTGGAAATTAATTATTATGTTTTTAAACTCAATTTGTGCATATGCACAACATGTGAACGATTTAGTTTGAAAAATGTATTTGAGGTAACCACTTCCTTCGGTGCGGTATCAACCCACGACCCCAGTATGCTATACAGATGCTTTCCCTACTAAGCCATGAAGGACTTCCGTCATCTTTTGCAGCTTCGCGGGTACTGATAAGCCCGAATTCCCAACACTATGGCTATGGCACATGGCCCGCCGAACTCTCGCAATTCAACCAATCAACGAAAAGATCATAAAAAAAACTAAAAAACGCTGTCTGGTAGTACATAGTTTCAATTGAAATAGATATACAAATACGAAGCTCTTCACATGAACTGATGGAAGATAATTTATGAGGAAACGGAAAGGGACGAACCAGTGGAAGTGAAAAAACGAGGCATGAGTTTTTCCAAGCCGAAAATGTCTATAGGATCTGTCAAAGTTCGTCATGGGTTCAACCACCACCAAAGGAAGTGGTTACCTCCAATTCATTTTTCAAACTAAATCTTTCACATGTTGTGCATATGCACAAATTGAGTTTTAAAACATGATAATTAATTTCCACTCCGGGTGGCCAATATCCGGAAAGCAGGCAATGAACTTTGATTGAATTTTCAGAATCTTTGTTTATTTGCGATTCAGTCAATTCAATTCAATATAAAAGCAATACTGATAATATTTAATTGTGTTTGATGAACCAAATAAAACCAGTGCTTCTCTTTGGGCTTACAGTAGTTCTCCTTATAATTTTATGGAATGAAAATGCATTTAAAGCATCAACAGTACACGGATAAATATTAAAAGCTAAATAGATTAAAATTTAATCTAAAACCATATTCGATCTATCCACTCATTGCAATGCTTAAAATGAAAATAACCTTTTGATGATTAATCCAAATATAATCATTGAAAATGATTACTCAATGTATAATCGAATGAAGAATAAATGCGTTTTATTCTGTAAAGCGTTCTATTCCAAAACAAAATAAAAACAATGTTTCAATTCAATCATTGTGGCATCAACAAGAAACTCAGAAGCCACATTATTTTAAAGAATTTTTATTCAAACCATTCAAATCAATATATTGCGATTAATATTACCGTACGATGGAAAGGGCAGCATGGTAGCACTCCCTTATAATAGTTTATATCATCCGTGATTTGGTAAATATTATTCCAAGGATCCGCTTCGAAAGTTCCGCTACCGCGGACATCGCCAGTTACCAGCTGGGGTTGCAGTTCCCGGAAGAATGATCAGGAAGCTACCAATATGCTGTTCATTATGACTCTCGTTGCTTAAACGGATCTCAACCAGGACCGATATGACGAATTATAGCCTGCGGAGGAGGTTATTAAACAAAATTTCAATATCGAAACAAGTCTGGTAAAAAAAACTACCTATCAATCACAGAATGCATGGCAGAACACGAAAACCGGCGTGACCGCCAACGATTTGCTGTTTTCATATATGAAGCATCCGAGGAAGCATCTTGGTAATGAGCCCATATTATCACAAACCATGTGTAACGCCATGAATAAACACCACAATAAACTTTTTTTTTATTTTATTGTTAAAAACCGCGATGAAAAAAATTATTTATTATTAGCTCGCAGAACTTGAGGCAAAAGGAGTTAATATTTTTGACAAGTTTCAAGAATATTATTGAGGATATAAAAATCAATTTAGTGAATATATTTCACAAAAACATTTCAATGCTTAAAATAGGGCATATATTTTAATCATTGGAAAGAATAAAATTTGAAAAATCTCAGAAAGGATTAAATAGAAAGCTAATTATCTTTTTCACTTTTCTCCGTGTAGGTTGCGAGCTGCGTTATTTGCCTTTTTGTTGATGTTATATTGGACACTTCTTCTGAATGTAACATACCTTGCCTACTCTTGCCTACAAGAAGTTTCACATGTCAGTTGTAGCAGAAGGCTATGACTTTCAGATACCACCTGAACTGACTGCGCCATTTTGCGCCGGAGAAAGTTACTTAAGGTGAAAGTTCACCAAGAAAAAATGGAAAATCGTGAATAACTTTGTTATCTTAAGAGATAGAAACTTTCTATCGTAATCAAAATGCGTATTTTGTTGGCCCGAATAACTTTGTAGAAGATCGTGAAAATGTGAAAAATCACGTTAAAAAGTTATATTTAAAAAACTGTTTTTGAGAGGGTCATCCTCAGATAACGCTCATATTTCATTACCTTCAATAGATAGAGCTTCGGAATGTTCTACAAAGTTTCTCGTAATGCCTTACTCTACAAGTTTGCTGAAGAAACCAATTCTCTATTTATTTTTCTGACGAAAAGTAAATTTTCATCTCACTTTTAGGAGGATTGATCATTAAACTCATTACATCAAAAGATGTGTCTTTTCACGCCCAAAAACTTTCTAGAAGACACCAAATATCTAAATCCAACGGTTTAAAAGTTATTCAATTTTGATCGTGAAATCGACGAAATCGAACACTGTGCATCGGTTGGCGCATAACATTGGATTATAGTAAGGTTTCGGACCCGTGGTCTAAATATGGCAACGATTATCCTTTCACTTATAGGTTCCCACTTCTTAAGCGCAGAGTGTGCCTGAGCGCTTAGTAGGAAGCCAACTCCGCGATACCGGGGAGCGTGTTCACCTCGTAAACCAGAGTATAGCAGAACTTGTCCCGACGGCGTTCTGTGTTCTCCAAAGTTTGGCCAACGGACTTCACTCAGTCCCAGGATCTCAAGCTTCATGCGGCGTGCCTCATTGGCAAGTTGTGCCAATTTACCCTGCTGGGCTAGGGTTAAAACGTTCCATGTTCATATTCGTGTCCGTTGTTTCGCGCCGTCGCCGTCGTCGCCGTAAAATCAGTCCGTATTCTTTCATTATCGGATTCTCAAACAAATTGATGTTTCGGGAACAGTAGGTTGTTGGCCCAAGGTTCCCTATCCACCGAGATGGGGCTGCCATCTTAGGTATAGCTTCCGGGGAATAGCATTTCATACTCAGCCGCTGGATGCCAGAACAGACGCTGTTGGAGCCGCACCTCCTTGGTTGACAGACGCTCGATCAGTCGGGTCAAATTTGTTTAAAGTCCCACCCAACACCAGGACTAGGCTAGTGCGCTTTGAGCGGCACACGGTCGCTTTGATAGGGCCTGCTTGGGGACACATGCAGCTTTTTATAGAAGTTCAACAGAGCCCACTGTCGAACCCCACCACATCCTAGGCAGACCCCACAGGACGCACCCTTTCACTCTAGCTGATGTCAGAAGGACAACAGTGCCCAGGCTGCACTACCAGCTAAAGTACAAAACCCTTAGCTGGCGGTCAATTGTCATCGGAAGACCCGTGGAAGCGTGAGTATTGGAACTTATGAGGACCAGAGCTATGTTAGGCGCCCCTTCCCTTCCATTTCGCAGCCCACCAGGCCCCCTTATACATCAATAAAATAAAATAAAATAAATTTTATTGCTAACTTTTCATCCCGTTATTTTGCATTATCTCTACAACAAATCTCGGTTTCAAGCTATCATAGTTTCTGCTTTTATGGAAATATTGGAGAATCTAACTTTGATTACAAAATTATCATCGCATTCTTGGAAATATCAGAGCATGCAGGCCAAATGATTCTTGTCATATTGGGTTTGGGTTCTGACAAAGGCTTGTTGCGAGGTGCGTTTGTCAGTAACAAATTCTGTTGACGACAAAGGGTATATTGTTGGGCGTTGCTCGAATATTTATTCCCTGATTGTAACAAATGCAAAACTAGCTTCGATATTAGTGAAAGAGAGCGTAATAAAAGAGAGTCTCTCATTTCGTCCTAGAAAACTACGACTACGAAGATCCCTTATTGTAGCTTTGCGAGAGCAAAATCATTGCAAATTAAACCTTATTGGCCATCAAGTGGTCCTATGGATGTTCCGGACCTCCCGGATTAATAACCAAATCGGAAAAAACGATTCGCGATTGTCGAGCGATTGTGTCGATGCTTCAAGGCTTTAGTCCGTTATCCTCCAGGGCTTCTTTTTGTTCCGTCACGTCTGTTCCGGGTTTCCAAGGTTATATTAAAAATGCATTCTTTTTCTGCTTGTCATTTTATGTAAAGTTTTTTTTTTGCTTGTAGAGCCATTAAGACCACTGTGACCAATTATAGGAATATTGTAGTAAGCTTATGTGACCTTTACTTTCATCAAGTTTTATGCTTTCCCCAGAAACTAGAACTAATCTTTCAACCAATGCTGACTGCAGATTGAGAATCCGTTAGGAATATGCAAGGAAATTGACATTTCCGGAAAAAAACGGTTCCGGAATTATGATAGATAACAATAACAGATCGGAATAATGTGGATATGGTTATCTCACTTGATGCTTTACGAGACAATTCCAAAGACATTCGTGGAGGGATCGGTTTTGGAACAGAAAACAAGGCATGAATCTATTTTGAAGATACATTTTGGGGACTGCAAGACTCACAGAACGATTTGTAACAGGTTTCGGTTGTTCTGCGCAAGAAACATTGGTTCAGGATGTATGGCCAAATCTCGAACCGTTTTCACGGAAATGGCCGTATCTCTGCGTATTCCTAACGAATTTTTGATCTGCAGTCGATAATGGTTCGGATTGGCAATCCTACGCCTTTGCTCACTAGGCTTACTGAAAAATATATTTTGTACAACACTAGTGAAAAACAACTTTAGCGATGTTTGTTTCGGTGAACTTCTCGCCGGAGTTGATTAGATCCGCTGTCGGAGACTATCCGAGTCGTTCGCGATCGCGGGAGCTAAATGGCTCAACGAATAAGGTGGGAGCTGAATGGATCAATGGCACCGGAATAGGCTAGGGCCACCGCCGGAGACCAACTGAGTAGACCGTGCCGGTGCAGCTTCGGGTCTTCGAAGCACCATTGAACCGGAAGTTATCTCCACCCGGAATCTTTGGATCGACTTCGGCATTCGTCCGGTCACCCGTTGAGACGAGTCGTCGGTTACGGGGGAGCTTCCGACGTCGGGGAACTCCCCGTCGGAGTAGTATTGATCCACCGCCGGGGACTATCCGAGTAGTTCGAGGCCAAGGCAGGAGCTGGATGGCTCAACGGCTAAGTAAGAAAACTGAATGGCTCAGTGCATGAGGAATCGGTTAATCAGAGTAGGCAAGGTCCAGCGCCGGGGATCATTTGAGTAGATCGTATGCGCGAATGCACGGGATCAGTACAAAAGGCCGAATCACAAAAGGCCGAAAATGTTCTAGCATACCACAAAAGCCCGAAAACCCAGAAGGCCGAATGACACAAAAGGCCGAATCTCAAAAGGCCGAATCATTACAAGAGTGTCAATCTTCCAATAAAGAGAACTTGGAATAATTAAGCCCCAAACGCAATACATCGGAACGGTGACGGAAACGGCAAATTTGACAGAAAATATATGGGCTAACTGTCAAATTTTCCGTTTCCATCGCCGTTCTGTTGTATTGCGTTTGGGGCTTTATAAATTTACGTTTACTATTGTTGTCCCATAAATAAAAACTTGTAGACGTGTTTTGCAATTAGTAGCAGCGATTTAATCAATCATATTTAGTTGAGGTATTTAACGTGAGTTCATCGTCGAAGTTCAATCTTTCAATTCAAAGAAGATGTATGACGCTGTTTACTGGGTCAATTTGAATCCTTATATATTGCATAATAAATCAATCTTCATTACAGTAATTAAAGGATGAATATAACTAAACACTGTACACAAATAAGTAGGTATAAGGCTAGCACTTTAAAATAACGGAGTAGTCTTAAAGTTCCCATTTTTTCTTCAACATTATCATCAGTAGTAGGTATTTGGAAAATTCAAATTAAAAAAATTTAAAAGAAACTGATCCAAGAGCCCTGATTCATGTGTCAAAGAATCGATTCGCCGATTTGCATCAATGTACGAGTGGCGCGCTTCATGACGCATGGCTGTGCCAATGGTGCGCACTACTCACGATCTAGTTGCGACATCAGAAGCTATACAAATCGACTTTTTCGATTATTATGTTTTTTAGCTGAAAGCTTTATAGCTCACGGTTCCCAAGTGTATTTCATTTTCTCAAAATTTAAGAGAAACTGATTTTTGGCAACAAATTCAAGGAATGTAAAATAACAACATTGCCAATGACAACAACATTATCCTCTCTTGTAAATGGTGGGACAAACTCAACTCTCAATAAGCGTTTGTCCCAAACTGCAACAGAATAGGACAATGATCGCCTGCCACGCATTTTGAGAAGTAGTCGGTTTCCGATGATGTTTTTGGTTAAATTAGTATCAGTTATCATAGATTAGACATAAACTTAACCATCTGTTGACATGATTTGCGTTTTACTTCTGAAATATACAAGTTATCGCAGTTTGAAAAGTTCACAACAATTACCTCTCCATGTTTGTTGCAAATAAAATGGAACGCAACAATGTCTTTATCCTCTGCAGATGGGGACAAAGAGTTATCGCTATTCTCTTTTGTCGCTTGTTTTTTGCATTTTTCAGCGACAATTACATTCCTTGAACAAATCACAAAATAATACGAATATTCTAAATTATATTAGGTATTTGAATAAAAAAAGAACGAATTATTTGTTTGCTCTGAACTGAACTCGGCCATTTGGCCTTTTGTGATTCGGCCTTATGTGCTTTCGGCCTTTTGTGGTTTCGGCCTTTTGTGCATTCGGCCTTTTTTGCTTTCGGCCTTTTGTAATTCGGCCTACCCGAATGCACCGACGTCGGGTCGTCGTGGTACCGCTGAACCGGAAGCTATCTTCACCCGCAATCTTTGATCTGTCTTCGGCATCCGTCCGGTCACCCGTTGAAGTGAGAAAGTGCGTAGAACTTGAGCTAATCGAATATGTTGACCACGTGAAAGCGTAGTGTTGGTTATGCAATAGCCTTCCACAGATTGGTATCGGGGGATCTTCCGCCACCGAGGAACTCCCTATCGGTCCCCATGATAGATCGGCCGCCGGGATTACAACAAGTCAGAACACTGAATACTTAATAATAGTGCTTCGATTCGATGGTATTATAATGTGTTTGAGGTTTTCTTTCAGTTAATAAAACATGTTTTAGTTATTACGTCATCCCGAATGGGAACTTTTTATTCATTATTAGACAATTATTACGAAAAGTGTAACCGAATCATCGTTCATGGTTCTGTCTACTATTCTAGTGTCACAAATATGTATGCTTTTATATGGTGTGGTAAAATAAAGTAACCCAATTCTATCCTGCTGTCTAAAGACCCATCCCTTAAAAGATTTGATAATAAATGGAAACTGATACCTAGGGTTGGTATCGGAAACATATCTAGCTTGTGTGTAGTACGTGTGTGTGTGTTCTTGTCTGTTTATAAGTTGCCTAAAAGATTAAAGTGTTTGACTACCGATATTTGAATTGTGTTTATGCTCATAATATTAGATACGCGATTAGATACATTTTGATAGGTGTTTCGATCATCTGTCCTGTAGATGTTGTAAATCGGTTCAGTCACGTGTGGATTAAACTAACCAAATTAAATATTGAAATATATTCACTGGAATTGTGGTAAGAAAGGTAAAAACGCATGTTGTTTCTCTTACATTAAGAACATTGAAAGAATTGAAAGATGTGCTGTTGTGGAAAGTAGATAGAAGTAATGCTTTGATTAATTATCTGCTGACATCTCGGTAATACAGTTATTGATGTCCAGCAACTGTTTCACGAACTCTGCGTCCTGTGTAGACGCCGCTAGATCAACCATCAGTACGATTAGGTCCGTCAGTTCCATCCGCAGTTGCGGAGCTAGATTTTTCAAATGAGCCATAATATTATCAGGAATCTGGAATTTGCAAAGGAGTGTTAGAATACTGTTTAATTAAAACTTCTCAGTGTACATACGGTTTTGGGATCTTTAAACGACGAGAACTTGAATTTTTGTTTTACTTGTGTATCGTTGACACTATCGTAGAAGAGAGTCACCTGTGCATCCGCTGGGCTGAGAACGACCGGGAAGTAAAGTCCGGCGCAGACACGGCCTTTGGCGTCGCGAGACAGCAACGAGCGGAAATTGTACACGAGGTTCCTACGAACGGTGACATCAATCGCTGTTCGGTAGGGCCGCTCGATGTAGATCAAAGACATCTCGTACTGCTGCTTGCTGCCGCGTGTGACGCGTTCTGTCCAGGTGATAAAGTTCGAATCATGGTGACTCAATACGTAGCAGTACTCGCGTTTGCAGTGAGGCTCATTCGATTGCGTAAACCAGCCGGAGTGTGGATAACATTGATCTTTCATTACGGTAACAGCGCGTGCCACGTGGTAACCCGGATCAAGGATTAGCACACCTTCGCGTCCCCCGACCACGATTTGCATCGCGACCAGAGCATGCTCCTTCTCCAGACCTGGTCCGGCGTGCTCAATGTCTTTCTCGGTGCAGTGGTTGATGTAAGCTTCCGATTCTTCAACTGCTTCTTCGCACGAGACCAGGTAGAAGTGTTCGGCAATATGCGGGTGTTGTTCTGCAATCCTGAAAATTTAGAATAGAGAAAGAATGATTAGTGTTGTTGGGAAGAAAGTTTTGCTTTCTTTTGCTGAACCTACCTTGAAACTATCTCCATTGCTAAACTGACACACATGTGATGCCGACGGTTGATCGGTATGGTGTAGTTCTGGAAATGGGTTCTAAGATCCGGGTCGGCACTGTGAGCGCCGCGGTATGCCTTGTGAAAATCCACAAAGTTGTTCGCTGTATTGTAATGAGTCTCCTCCAACATCCGCTGTAGTTTAGTTTCAATCAGGCCTATCAAATCTTCGTACTGCCACACCTTGTTGATGATGTACGGTTTGGCCGGTTTGTTGGACCATTTCGGTAGCGGTAGCGGCGATTTAATCGGCCACGCTCCGTCGATCTGATCAAACTTGGCCAGGTTGTAGCTGTCCTCGTCGAGCGTCCATCCGAGGTCAGCGGCACCGAGGGCAAGGCCCGATTCCGTTTCCGTCACATAGTATCTGTGACTTTCCGGGTCGGTCAATCGGCTGGTGGGTTGACCGAGCCCGCGGTCCAACGGTAGGACCGAGGGAAGCTCGCTGTCGATGACGGCGAGTCAACTTGGCCATTCGTTACCCCAGCGGCCAACGGTTGGTACGTAGGCGCCATCCTGACGTTCGACGCTAGTGAATGAAATGGTGTTCGCACCGTTAAGATCGTTCCGGCCCTGCACTTTGCCGGTCAGGCCCGGTTCGTCCCCTTTTGATGTTGTTGATTTTTCACGCTCTGCGAATTGGGAAGAATACGATTAGCACGAACTGCGGTATGATACCGCCAACGGTGGGATACCTTCACGTAGAGGCATTTGCAACCATAGTCAGTACAGTGTGAATGGATTTCAAGAGAGTGAGCATTGTAGACGCCTCTTGAGAGTGCTGCACGCTGAGTAATTGTCAGTCAAAGTGTGAAATGCATTTGGGACAAAGAGAGACCAGTTGCTTTAAAACGATAGGTTTACTCAATGAACAAAATACTTTCTCTCAATAATATATAAAACATCTGTTTTGTTCTTATGTGAGCGTGTGTCCTCGAACTAACTTCTAGTCAGATTCATGCATTGTCGCTGAGAGTGTATTGCAAGTATACACATAGATATCATATTTTCCTGTTATGCATTCCAAAACAAATGTTTCTTATTAACAAAGGAAATGACTCATGGAATTCCTTTTAATTCTTTGAATGGATGTTTAAGTTGTTTTACAATCAGCTCGTTTCGCATTACGGGTTCTTTTGTGTGCTTACGACAACTTTTAAACTAGTGGTGGGGGCACCATAAATTAGAAGAATCCATTTACATTTTAACATTGTATGATGTTGAAGTTTTTAAAAGGTCGAAACGCCATAGCAGTGCAAAACATATTACACTTGAGTCAAAGTTTCGGGACAAATAAACAAGTTTATAGCGGTTGCAGCTGTGTTTTATTATCTACTTGGGTTTCATCAAAATAAACAACTGTCAGCCATTGTTGTAACACCGCCAAATGCCGTTGAACAAGTCGAAAGCCACTTTGTACGGTAAATGCAAATAAGACAAATTGCGACGAGCAATGGCTATGTTTATTGTTGGCTTTACTTTTTATGGAATAGCGTCTAGCTGCAACTGGAATTAACTGACAATGTTTTATTATTCATTTAGTTATCCAGAAAGGGTAGAACATGTTGCTGCGGCATTTACCAAGAACAAAATGGAAAACAGCTCTTGCGCTTTCAAATAGGTTTAGTTTCTAGTTTATCTAATAAACTCAAGATTCCTAGAAATTATCATTTTGAGGTACACAAATTATCAATTTTAAACATGTGTTTATCACAATACTAAGACGATATTTTTAGAATCAATTTATTACAAATCAAAAGGTGTGAATCAAAATATAGTTGGTAAAAGTAAAATTGCGTTTGATCAAAACAGCTACCCATCTTTCGTATGTTCGTATGTTCGAAATCAACAATCTTTTGTCCCCTGCTTGTCATAAGTACGAGACACTGAAGACGGCCTTACTGTTGAGGTCGAAATACGTATCTGTCAAAGCTACAATAAAGTAGTGGAATTAAATGAAATAGTACAAACTCGTCTTTATGACAAGTAAATACATTCCACTAAACGCTTAAAATAGTTTTCGAATCTTTTGTCCCAGATGGGCTGAAAAAGCATCCACTAGAGGGCCAAGTTTTGGAAAATTTGCCAATATTTCATCCATTTTGCACAAGACCTTTGATGGCTTAAACAAGAGATCGTGGATAATTATCGTTGTTTTTGACTACTTGGCGTAAAAATCAAAAGTAAACAAGCCATCTGTATCCAAATCAATACCATTCGAAAACATTTCTCATTTTTGTGATTTTTTTCAGCAGCGAGCACCTCGGATAACAACAAAACAGGACATAAATTGAGCCTAAATAGCCTCTTTTGCGAATGTTATTGATATAGGACAGCGGTTCTCAACCTGGGGTACATGTACCCCCGGGGGTACCTTCGCTGACCCCAGGGGGTACCTCGGACGAAATTGCGTAATGGCGGACGAACTACAATTCTAATTAAAAAAAACTATTGGTAAAATTTTAATAATTGTATAAATTTATATTCCAAGACTTTGAATTGAACATAATTTGCATAGCAATTAGTAAATTAAAACATATCGAACCATGTCCACCACAACCAACACAGTGTATGAAGGACCGTGGGACAAAAGATCAAAGATATCTTCAAAAACAATCTACTTATATACTTCCTAACTAAAATATTAAATTTGAAGGTTCAAAAGCCTTGAGGCATAAGGCTTTTTTTCAAAAAGAAATCTTGGTAGCTTATCCTCATCTACGCGGTTCGAAAGCATCCTTCGAAGCAAAATAATTGAAATATCAAATTTGAAGTTTAGGGTTAAGGCTTTTATAAAAAAAAAAATGGAAGCCTTCTTCTACGCGGTTCAAAAGCCTCATTGCAAGACCCTTTCAAGAGACTTGGAAACCTCCTTTTGAGGGGCTCAGAATTCTTCTTTCAGCCAGCCCCCCTTCAGGTGGTTCGGAATCCTCTTTTCGAAAGGGTCGGAAGCACCCTTTCAAGTTGCTCGGAAACTTCTTTTAAAGGGGGTCCGAATTCTATCTTCGAGAAGCTTGGAAGCCTATTTTTAAAAGGCTCAGCATCGTCATTTCAAAAGGCTCGAAATTTCCCTTTCATTAGGCTCGGAAACCTCCTTTTAAGAGGGGCTCCAAATTCTTTCAGCCAATCCCCACAAGTGGTTTGGAGGCCTATTTCCAAAATGGTCGAAAACCCAGTTTCAAGAGGCTCAGAAGCCCCTTTTTCAAGGGGCTCAGAAGCCCACTTTCAAAAGACTCGGAAACCTCCTTTCAAGTGGTTCGGAAACTTCCTTTAGAAGGGCTCGGAATTCTTCCTTGGAGAAGCCCACAAGTGGTTCAGAGGCCTATTTTCAAAATGGTCGGAAACCCAGTTTCAGGAGGCTCAGAAGCCCCTTTTTCAAGGGGCTCAGAAGCCCACTTTCAAGAGACTCGGAAACCCCCTTTCAAGTGGTTCGTAAACTTCCTTTCGAAGGGCTCGGAGTTCTTCCTTGGAGAAGCTTGGAAGCCTAAGGCTAAGCAACGTTATTTTAAGATGCTCAATGCCTCCTTTCAAGCGACTCGAAAACCGAATTCTTCTTTCAGTCAGCCCCCTTTGAAGTGGTTCGGAAGCCTCTTTTCGGAAGCCCCCTTTCAAAATAGATAGGAAGCCCTCATTCAAGAGGCTCAGATGCCCTTTTTTAAGAGGGTCACAATCCCCCTTTTTCCAGATGGTTTGAAAGGTTGGTTGAAATGGTTATGAAAGAGTCGGAAGCCTTTCAAGTGGCTCGAAAACTTCCTTTAGAGGGGCTCGGAATTTTTCCTTCGAGAAGCTCAGAAGCCTGCATTGAAAAGGCTCAGAAATGTCATTTCAAGATGCCCAAAGCCTAATTTCAAGAGGCTGGAAAGACCCTTTTTTAGTAGCTCGGAAACCTCCTTTTAAGGGGCATAGAATCCTGCATTCGAGGGGCTTGGAATCCTTTTAGCCAACCATCACGAGTGGCTCGGAAGCCGCTTTTCAAAGGGGTCGGAAGCTTAGTTTCAAGATGCTCAGAAACTCCCTTTCAAGTGTCTCGGAATTTTCCTTTCGAGTGGCTCGGAATTCTTCTTTCAAGAAGTCAACTTTCAAACGGCTCAGCAATGTCATTTCAAGATCCTCAAAGCCTCCTTTCAAAAGGCTCGAATGATCCCTTTCATGTGGCTTGGAAGCCTCCTTTTGAAAGCCTCGGAAACTCCCTTTTGAGGGGCTCGGAATTATTCTTTCAAAAGGGTCAGCAACTTCATTTCAAGAAGCTCAAAAGTCTCTTTTCAATAGGTTTGAAAGCACTCTTTAAGATAATCTTATGAGTTACGGTTATTGAAATAGGGGGTACCTCAATGAATAAAAACACATAAAGGGGTACCTCTCAAGAAAAAGGTTGGGAACAGCTGATATAGGAGAATGTTAATAATGAAACAGATACTCTATCTGGTGGATAATTAAAACGATAAATTTGCTCAACCGCATAGACCAGGATTTGAGCCATATACCTTAGCAATCTTCAAAATGACGTGGAAAAATCTAGATTTCTTTTAATCATTGAACTGCTGTGAATCGTATGTTAGTCCCATTTCTAAAAGCAAAAAACAGCTTGCAAAAATTTTGTATGTTTCTCAGCTAACGCTTCCATTAAAACTTACATCCAAAATTTCAAAAATGGCCGATTTTCATGGGTTTACCTCCACTCGCACTGACGAAACTACTCATACGGCATTAATCATAGTAATCCATGAGTCAGTAGACAAAATTTGACAGCTCTATTCTATCAGTCGAACTCTCGAACTCTAACCGTGATGGTAAAAACAGTGAAGCAACTTCGTTCAGAATTGTACGCGTTCAAAGAAGGTCGGCAACCTGCCAAATAGTAATAAAGTACTTGGTGAACATGAACACACATGTCAGGAAGCGGTAGTCTCGTCCACTGGTTTCGAAGGTGCAGGCCATCAAAAAAAAGTAATTCGAGTGTTACTGACTTTCGATTCTGTTTGAGTCCTGATGTGGAGTGGGACTCTAAACAAATCTGATCCGACTAATCGAAGGTCTATCCACCAAAGAGGTCCGGCTAAAGCAGCGTCTGTACTGGTATTCAGCGGCTGAGTATGAAATGCTATTCCCCGGAAGCTATACTGCCGTTCTACGCACAATTGTCTCATGTTACCTTTGATGAATAATCTTAAACTCGAGTCAATTTGTCTCATTGAAAGAATGAAGTTGTTGCTTGATGATAATAGAGACTGAAACCCGTTTGAATAAGTAGTGATTCGTTTTATGTCCTGGAAAAGTGCTGCCTACGCTCATAACATTCCAAAAATATTTGTTAAATTTTAAGAACTAAGAACCAAATTAACTCGAGTTTGGATTTTTTCATCGAAGGTAACATGGGACAATTAAGCGTAGAACGGCAGTATATCTAAGATGTTAACCTCATCCCGGTGGATCGGGTCCTTGGGCCAACAACCTTCTGTTCTCGTAACTCAAAAAACAATACGAGAAACCAACAATGAGAGATCGTAATCTCCAGTAACGGCCACGACGTTTGTCATGAAACGAAGGACTCGAATTGGAACATGGAATGTTCTAGAGTTAGCTCAGGCGCGGCGCATGAAGTCTTGGAACTGAGTGAAGTCCGTTTACCAAACTTTGGAGAACACAAACGTGCACAAACTACCGGTGGCAGGTATTGTTATATTCCGGTATTCGAGGGAACATAACTCCCCGGCTGATGCTTAGTAACCAATCAATGAAAGAATAATCATTGTCAGATTTAGAGCGAATCTCACGATAATCCAATGTTATGCGCCGACCGATACTGTCAAGTTGCAGGACAAGCAGATTTTTTGCAGTTAACTGAATGTCGTCGACTTAATGTCCAAAATAAACGCAGCGCTGACATCGCTTCTAACCATCACCTTCTAATTGACGAGGCTCGATTACGCATTGTTCGGAATCAGCGGCGGGAGAAGAGAATCGGACGGCAATTCAACATACGCTGACTAGAAGATCCAGCTGTGATAAGATCGTTAGTTGAAGACCTTGGAGCTCGGACAACGGATATACCGGAAATTGGCAGCTTAGAAGAGCAGTGGACGAGCATTAAAAATGCCATTATCGAAACAAGCGACAACAACCTGGGTAAGGGAACGTCCACAAATTACGTAACGCTTGGAGGGGGGAGGGGGGTTGAGTAAAGTGTGACGATCCATACAAAATTTTCAGAAGCTTCATACAAAAAGTGTGACATAGGGGGGAGGGGGTTGAAAAAGTTCAATTTTTGCGTTACGTAATTAATGGATCTTCCCTAAGCTGCGCACCCAGCGGAAAGAGTGGATTACTGATGCGTTCTGGCGGAAGATTGAGGAGCGTATAGAAGCAAACGCCGCGATAGAGCGGGCAAGAACCAGAGTAGCCAAACACGAGTCCCGTCAACAGTATTCGACTCGAGCGTGGATGGACTCCATGGCTAGCGATTATGCTAGTTGAAACGTTGGTGCGAGCAATTCTAGCAACTTCAAGTTTCATCGCTCGACCAACCATCAACATCTCGGAAGGAGCTGCCTAGAATGCTCCATCACTGCAGGAGATTGAAGCAGCCATCCGAAGCAGCCAAGCACGACTTTTCCAGCCGACTGGAAGCAGGGTGTCTTGTGAAGTGAAGGTCCCAAAATAAAGTGGATCTGACACGACTCTTCGCCGGCACCAGGCAGGATTCCATACGGAAGATCATACGTGGACAGTATTATTGTACCGCTCTGTTTTATCTTGTAGCAAGCCAACAAATTCGAAGAGTCCCTTTATTTGATATTCATTAACTACGAAAAAGCTTTCGATCATCTGAACCACGAAAATTTGAGGGCGCCCTTACACACACGAGAGTTTCGAACAAAATCATCGGCGTCATCCAAAACGCAGCACGAAGCTTTTACGTGCAGAGTTTTGCACAACGGAGCTTTGTCTGACCTTATTCGGGTAGTTGCTGGAGTAAGGCAAGGATGTATTCCATCTCCGCTAATGTTGCTCATCGTAATCAACGAGATCATAGTGGAAAAGCTCGAAAACTTCCAATTTCTTGTCAGCCAGTGAGCGTCGTAATGCGGAGCCAAGATTGGCAAAAGAACACGGATTTAAAAGGGTAGAACTGCATTTGCGAGTTTACGGAACATATGGAACAGTTAACGCATCAAATTCCAAATATTAAACTCGCAATATGTGTTGTCATACGCTATTGAGACTTGGTGTGTATCAGCAGAGATCGCGCAGAAACTCCAAGTATTCATTAACCGATGTCTACGTTTTATAATGACCCCCCAACTTGATCTCGAATGCTGAGCTCCATCGACTATGCCAGCGGTTCTCAACCTGGGGTACATGTACCCCTGGGGGTACCTTTGCTGGCTCCAGGGGGTACCTCGAACAAAAATGCGTAATGGCGGATGTATTACAATTCCAACAAAAACTTATTGATAAAATTTTAAAATTTCTAATTTCAAAACTTTCTATTGTACATAATATGCATGGCGATCAAAAAATCGAAGACTTTTGAATCCTGTCCACCCCAAGCAGAGCTATGTATGAAGGGCTGTGGGACAAAAGATCATTGGGGCAAAACGTCGAATTAACAAATTTAAAAAAAGCTTCAATAAAATCTACCTGATCCAGACAAAATATTGAATAATATGCTTCCGAGCTAAAATCAAGAATCTAAAGGTTCAGAAGCCTCCAGATGAGAGACATGAAGGCCTTTTTCCGAAAAGCTTCACTGTAAGAAGTTTGGAAGCCTCCTTTCAAAAGTCTCCTTACGACTCGTAAACCTCCTTTAAAGAAGCTCGGACGCCTCCGTAGGCTTGGAAAGCTCCTGCTCGGAAGCCTTGTCTCAAGAGGCTCGAAAGCCTGCTTTCAAGACGCTTGAAAGTCTTCGCTCAAGATGCTCGGATACCTCGTTTCAAGAATTCTTCGGAAAACATCTTCCAAGGGGCTTGGAAGCCTCTTTTTTAAAAAGGCTCGGAAGCCTAGTTTCAAAAAGCTCGGAAACCTCTTTTCAAGACACTCGGAAGTGTTTTTTTTTTTTTCAAAAGGCTCAGTGGCCTGCTTTCACAAAGTTCCGAAGCCTCCTTTTAAGGGGGTCGGAAGCTTCTTTTCAAGAGGCTAGGAATTTTTCAAGAGGCTTAGAAGCCTTCAAGTGCTCAGAAGCCTTCTTTAAAGATGCTCGGAAGCCTCCTTTCAAGAGGCTCGGAAGCCTCCTTTCAAGAGGCTCGGAAGCCTCCTTCAAGAGGCTCGGAAGCCTCCTTTCAAGAGGCTCGGAATTCTCCTTTCAAGAGGCTCGGAAGCCTCCTTTCAAGAGGCTCGGAATTCTCCTTTCAAGAGGCTCGGAAGCCTCCTTTCAAGAGGCTCGGAAGCCTCCTTTCAAGAGGCTCGGAAGCCTCCTTTCAAGAGGCTCGGAAGCCTCCTTTCAAGAGGCTCGGAAGCCTCCTTTCAAGAGGCTCAAGCCTCCTTTCAAGAGGCTCCGGAAGCCTCCTTTCAAGAGGCTCAAGCCTCCTTTCAAGAGGCCTGGAAGCCTCCTTTCAAGAGGCTCAGGAAGCCTCCTTTCAAGGCTCAGAAGCCTCCTTTCAAGAGGCTCAGAAGCCTCCTTTCAAGAGGCTCAGAAGCCTTCTTTCAAAAGGCTCAGAAGCCTCCTTTCAAGAGGCTCAGGAAGCCTCCTTTCAAGAGGCTCAGGAAGCCTCCTTTCAAGAGGCTCAGAAGCCTCCTTTCAAGAGGCTCAGGAAGCCTCCTTTCAAGAGGCCTGGAAGCCTCCTTTCTAGAGGCTCGGAAGCCTCCTTTCTAGAGGCTCGGAAGCCTCCTTTCAAGAGGCTCGGAAGCCTCCTTTCAAGAGGCTCGGAAGCCTCCTTTCAAGAGGCTCGGAAGCCTCCTTTCAAGAGGCTCGGAGGCCTCCTTTCAAGAGGCTCGGAGGCCTCCTTTCAAGAGGCTCGGAAGCCTCCTTTCAAGAGGCACGGAAGCCTCCTTTCAAGAGGCACGGAAGCCTCCTTTCAAGAGCCACGGAAGCCTCCTTTCAAGAGGCTCGGAAGCCTCCTATCAAAAGGCTCGGAAGCCTCCTTTCAAGAGGGTCGGAAGCCTCCTTTCAAGAGGGTCGGAAACATCCCTTCAAGAGGCTCGGAATTTTTTCAAGAGGGCTTCTTTCAAGATGCTTAAAATCTTCTCAAGACGCTTGGAAGCCTCCCTTCTAGAGACTTGGAAGCTCCTTATCAGAGGCTCGTAAGTCGTAATCCTACTCAGGAGGCTTGGAAAGTCTTGTGGAAAGCTTGATGTAAGAAATTAATTTGAATCAGACAGTTTCACGGAATAACGACAACTTCAGACAATTTTTCTAGGGTGTCATATATCATGTTAGTTTTGTGGTTTGCTTTTAATATATCCATTGTAATAGGCTTATTTTAATTTACAGAGAAAATAAAATAGGTTTCTCAATGAAAGCCTAAGTTTGAAGGGGTACCTCTCAAGAAAAAGGTTGAGAACCGCTGGACTATGCCATCAGAGACCGATAAATGGAGGTCAGCCACCCATTACGAAAGAGGGAGACGAAATCTGAAATCAAGCGCTGGTCGCGAATCCGGCAGGACATCGCTACAGAGGCAGACCCAGTGATTTCGTGCCAACCTAGCCTGAATAGAGAAATAAAGAAAGTCGACAGGAATCTGACCTGGGCCCAGATCAAGACTAAAGCGAGCAGTCGAGCCCAGGATAGAGATCTTTTACGTTGGCTCAGGATACATAAGTGAGTGAGTTAGTGACCCAAGAAAGCTATCAAGCTCGAACTAGAATCAATCTAGAGTGCGAGGTTAACGATTGACAGTTTAACCGAGAGAAATTGGAATCGGGAAGGCTTGTCTTCCCCTGCCCCAAAAATCTCTGTATACAAGTTTTAACCCGATCGGTTCAGAAGTTTCCGATTCTATATGTATATAGAAGATGTCCAAAAGCAGAATTCTGTGCATTTACGAAAAAATATTAAACAGATTTAAAGTGACGGATTGCTTTAGCAAGACACGACAGGCTGCCCCAAAGGAATATCTGAAGAAAAGAAAGCTTCTTTTCTGAAAGTTATTTTGCCGCTCGTCAAAAACGACAGAAATTCATACTGAAGAAATTTGCCACAACAGTAAATCTACATTTCATTTCACCATGTTGTAATCTTTACAGATACGTATTTCGGCCTCAACAAGTGGAGTCGAGTACGAGACGCTGAAGATGGACTTACTGTTGAGATCGAAAGATGTATCTGTATAGGCTGCAACGCAGCATAGTGGTATTAATAGGAATACTGCTAATGAATTCATAACAGTCCCATGTATGCTTGATTATAGTACTAAAAAAACTCGTCTTATGACGACATAAGAAAAACTTTAAAAATGCTAATAACAAAATCGTTTTTAAACTCGATGTCATCAACCATTGTTGTTCCTAGAGAAGCAGTGGAATAAATTAAAATGTCTTATTGTAATTTATCGTATGCTACATTTTCTTTGACTTAGAACGGATTTTCATTTTTTTAGAACAAACAGAAAGTAAATCACGGTTCTAAATCAAAAATGAATAAAATGCATATAGGACTGACTTGCGATTCGCGGACATATGCATATAGGACTGACTTGCGACACGAAAAGAATAACCTTAATCAATTTTCTCAGCAGCTGCCATGTAATTGATAACCTTGGCTGGGTCATTGACGCCGTCAAACTACCCAGCACTTGTCCCAAAAAATCATAACAATCATAATGTCATAAACAGGTAATAACAAACCTCATTCGATCAAATAAATCATTCGCTGCGTCATAAGGCGCTGCTCATAAATTATATAACATCAGATAGAATAGATTCAATTGTTTGTCATGTCACAAATGAATTTGATGTCACAGATAAATCGCCATATTTATTCATGATAAAATTAAATACCTACTAGTCCTTTGGAAATAAATTCAACATTGACACCATAGTATTATTTATCTTCTCTCCTTCATGTTTTTATAGAGGTATTAACTACTATGGTTGCAGTCATTCACCTCATAGTATTATTTCGATTTAAATTCTACCGAATATAGGCTAGTTGAATTTTCAAATATTTTCATAATAGTTTGGGGATCGAAAATTTAATTCATAGTTATTTGATTAAGCTGAAATTTTACTAAGATCTTTAATTCAACCTGACATTTTCAATTTTTCATTCTCAACTAGCAATAATTAACTATGAAACGAAGATCTGTTTCGCAAATATGACCATTTTCTATGGAAAAGGCTATTCTCACCAGTGTATGTGAATTCACTCTGAAATGGATTGGCCTTGATAAATTCCGGTTGAAGTTGCTATGCAGCCCAATATGTTTTTTTTTTTATTAAACCAAATTCAATCGATGAAAAATAGCATTACATTTAGGTGGTCATAACCTTGACTGTCACCTTATTGAAGCCAGCAAGCAGCGATCACAAAAATCTATAGATAGTCGTGTTTATAGCCTAAGTGCCTTAGTACTGACAAAGCGACTACGCTTAGAAGTTATTAGTCACGTGATCAGTATATGGCTTGCCGCGTGATAAATCACAAACAGTTCATGAAGAGGGTTTTTGCCCCATTATTCGTCTCACAATATGACTTCGCAAATAGTTGATTCGAACTATTTCCTATCATCATGCATGCTCACTGCTGGAAAATGCAAAAACAAAACAAAACTGTCCTCCAATCCTCTGTTTTTAACTAGAATGGATACACGAGCTTCAACACAAGAGCCGATTCCCCTACGAATGATGATTTTACGCTCTTTGCACTAGCTAAACTGGCTTGGGTTCGTGTGCCACGTGAATGCTACACATATCTACTCTAGCGTCGTCGTCTCGTTATCAGCTGAACAATTTGCTTTCAATCGCGCCACTGACTGAAGGAGCCACTATTATTGAGTTGTTGAACATTTGCTTTTGTTTCCTGCCGTGCCCTCGATTTCCGACAACTATTTTTTGAGCAACAAGTTCCTAATATTGATAACTAAATTTTAGAGATATATAACAAATATACATTCACAATCAATTACCTATAATTTTTTAAATATTTTCGAATTCCAACAAAGGCAATTTGAACCAAAAGTTACAATGTACTGCATAGAATCCTACTACTGGCTATTTATTTAATCATATATGTCAATCAAATTTAATTTGTTTGCACTCAAATTTCAAAGGTAGTTGACATGTGTTTAGAAAAATAAATAGCGAACCACTCAACTCAGCTTTCTACTTTCGATCTCCGTTACTATCCGACGTATGTTATTTTCAATCAAATGAAGTGCAAGAAGGGGAGATACCTACGTACAGCACTAGCAGACTTGTTTATTAATACAACATCTGGAGCTTCCCCATCAACTGCCATAATTCAGGAGAATAAAAACAGACCTGCCATTCCAAAGGCGGTCAGGTTTTATCTACATGTCGTGACGTAAACGGCTTTTCATCACAACGATAAACAGATGCTCAAACGAGCGAGGGAATTAATCACCCTTGGTTACGTCATTGCCTAAAACTCCACTATTGCCGCTGGAGCCAAAGCGCCATCGCACTCGAATAGAATGACTCACGCACAGTTTTGAGTAATAATGCGTCACGTGAAAAAGAAAAATAGTAAATTGATCGTTTCCTACATTGTGCTAAATCATCGGGAGGATCAAATTAAAGTACCTATTTCGAACGTATTTGTTTCTTGATTCATCTAAGGGAACATAATAAAGCCAGGTAAATGCTACAAAAAGCAACAAGTAGGTACAGTTGTATAAATTGAAAGTTGAATACACCTTCCTTAAGGTTTGCTATTCATTCTGATGACTATGATTGCTTATGCCATAGGATATTGTTCAACGCAATTAGATATTCACAATAGAATACTTACCCATACAACGGCCTAAGCCACAAGAAGAAAAATTGTTTTGCGCCCCTTTTTAAAAAGTTGTTTTTCTCGTTCCGCTCAAGAAAATATTCACCAGAGATGGGACCAAGTCAAATGAAAACAAATCGAGTAACTTAAAACTGTCTGGCACAATTCACTAAGTGTTTATAGTTCATCTACACAACCGTTTCCTAACGAGTGTAGGCAAATAATGTAACTATTTTTATTCACTGCTGCTGCTGCTGCGCCTCACTCAACTGCACTTACACACTATCTAGGCGGCGAAGTCACTAACAAGACGATCTGATCTGTCCAATCGCTTGAGCGCGACTGCTTTGTCCAACTTGAGTGTACGTCGGAGGCCTCCACAACTTATATAGAGTTCGCCTCGTAGGTCGAACAATAATAGTCCGCACGTCCGCGCCCCCTTCCCACACACACACACACACTCACTCGCGCACACCTTTGCCCTCTCGGGCCTTATCGCGCGCCTCACTAGTTCCTTAGGTTGATCGTATGTATACCAACAAACACGTAGCGTGTAACGAAAGTGCAAAGTGTAACCAAAGCACTCGAACCCCGGATGCTGTAAGATCAGATAATCCTGTTGGTCGATCGATTGTTCTGCCTTCAGAATTTGTCCCTTTCGATATGATTTGGTTCAAGCAAGGGAAGGCCCGATCACGCGCCCTTTCGCTGACAGTGTATTCGTTGAAGATCTACAAAGAAAATAAGAAAACGTGTTAACACCTTGGTGGTCAGTGTGAAATGTAAACAAGCCCACATCGCACATTACGAGGAACTCAATACCAAATAAAAAAAGCGATACACAGGTACGCGAAGCTGCAGTTCCGTTATTAGTACCCATCATGTCTTCGTCACCTTTATCGCCATATGACGCACTGGAATTCATAAATTGATCTCGATACCTATCTACACACAGCAAAGTTGTTTGTTCCAGTTGCTAGGAAACATTCACCTTATCCGTGGAATCGTTATTTTCCACCATTGCGTAAATACCACTCTTGCTTATCTTGCTAATTCCGCTCAATCAAAGAGATGCCGAATATACTTTCCATGTCTGTTTTGTATAATAACAGATCACGCATTAATTCCACTGGGTATGACAACATTGTTGATACTGCGGATATTTTGATCTTTGGTTACCTTGAATTGTTTGTTTTAATCATTGGTAATAGGAATCAGGATAATTGCGTACTATATCTGTAACAAAAATAAACTCTTATAAATACACAAATTTTGAATAGTGTTAAGTCAAGTTCCTATTTAAATAATTATTTTAAATCAATGATACGCGGGCCGCATACGGCCCTTTCCTGTGAGCCGCGAAGTATTTGAGAAAATTGATAAATAGGAAAAAAAATATTGTGCCCATTTGTTCGTTGTACTCGGGGAATCTGCCAAATTCTAAACCTCAACTACCTCAGTCTTGTGATGTGCTAACGCCAACCTCATTGAGTTGAGCCATTCTTCGACTCTGCCAATCGCGTATGCAGCTTTCAATTCAACTTCGTCGAGAGTGTCGCCTGTGACCTATAGCATTACATCATCCGCAAAGCCTTCTGTTTTTACACCGGCGTAAAAATCTGTCATGCAGCTGTTGTATAATTGGTAATACGTCAGTGTACTTAATGGAATAGTGTGGGTTCAAGTCCCACCGGCAGCCAAATATTTTTTCGTCATATCTCATAAAAACACCCTAAAATGGCAAACTTAACTGTGTGTATCAAAATTAAAACATTTTTTCCAAAAAAAGTTGTTCTTTACATCTAGTGTAATGAACGCACAGTACCTAATACCTCTCCTATTTAAACTACGCGCTATCTTAGCCGTTTCCGTTACCGACCGAATTGCTTCGATGGTAGAACGGCCTTTGTGGAACCCATACCGGTTGCTTGATAAGCCACCAGCACACTCCTTATAGCCCGTCAATCTATTCAGGATCGCCCTCTCTAACAACTTACCAGTTGTGTCGAGTAGGCGAATTGGTCTGTATGCCGAAGGCTCTCCCAGGGATTTCCTAGGCTTAGGCAATAGCACCAACTTCTACCGTTGCCTGGACGAAGGAAACTTCCCAAATCGTTGGAGGCAGCTCCTGAACATATCTGAAGTGGCAAGAATCGCGTGCTTAAGGACCAGGATAGGAATACAATCCGGACCTGGTGGCTTATTTAGCTTAAGTTTTCTTGCAACGGCGTCGTTCGTCACTAGCGGTACAACGTCACGTTCACTGACTCGTACGGTGTGGGGGCCAAACCGATGAGTCATGCTTCGAACACAAACCATCAACGATCCTGTTTAACATCTCCGGGTATTTTTCAGGAGATCTGCTGTTGGTCCTAGCCATCACTATCCTGTATGCATCCCCCCATGGAGTATTATTGCTCATCCTACACAGCTCTTCAAAGTAGGCTCTCTTACTACATTTGATTTCGTAACTTTCAGAGCTCTGCTCGCTGTTTGGAGCACCCGGCGAGACTCTAGCAGGATATGACCTCTAGCGTTAGTGAACCGAGAGGACCAATCCACTGCCCACGCATTGATGTCACCTGATACAACTAATGGTTTAAGACCAGTTAGTGTCGGGCTGCGAAATGGTGAGTTGACATCTGGGAAGGAGCGACCTACACAGCTCTGGTCCTCACAAGTTCCAATCTCACGCTTCCACGGGTCTTCCGATGACAATTGACCGCCAGCTAAGGGTTGCGTACTTAGCTGGTAGTGCAGCCTGGGCACTGTTGTCCTTCTGACATCAGCTAGAAAGAGTGGGTGCGACCAACGGGACCATAATCCCTAACCCCTAATCCCAAGGCGTTAAGCGACCCGTGCCGAGGGGATGCATAGCCAGGGGGTGAAATAATGAGCTAGGCCTTTAACGGAGCCTGTGGGGTACCTGCGCACCCTCCACAGTAATTGTCCCTTACCGCGTCATGCTGGGCTCTGGCGTGGTGGACCTCTTTTCCCGAGCAACTCGTGGGACCAAAATGGAAAACCAAGTCAATTCTTCAATTAGTGGTAGTAGTGTAGGCGACAGAGGTGGGTTGTTCAGGTCTCCGCCTAGGAGGCCAGAGGCAATAGTCGGCAGCTCAGTGAGCAGCACCAGCGTGGGTCACTTAACCATCTCCCAGACTCCGCCGGTAGAGGTTATAGACGGCCCATGGCTTGTGAAGGCGATGAACCGCAAACGCGATGGGCTTTCGGCCTTCGAGGTGGCGACGGAACAGCTGGACGCCATCATCGACTTTGCGTCATCGAAGCATAATATCAGTAAGGAACTCAAGAGGAGCTTGCTGAAACTTCGAAAGTTGATGCTGGACGCCAAGCTGAAGAGGGCGGTCGGGAGGGCCAAGTGTAAACCCGTGAAATCCGTGGAGTCGAGGTCTACCCAGACTAAGGCCCAAGGATTCGCGGACTCGGGCGAGGTCGAATCGACCGAGGGCGTGCCAGCGAAGATGGTGGTGCCTGCTCTCGGGGGTCGGGGGTGACTGCTCCAACGGAGCAGACACAAAAACGGAGGAGACAGTCTCCAGGGGATGAGCTCCCTGGGGGCCGCTCCAAAACGCGGAGGGTTACTACCCCGAACAAGGGTAGTGGGGCTGGGAAGCTGAACCCCGGCCAGGTACCTCCAAAACCGGGGGAAGAAGGACCTGGAAAGGTCCGTCCACCCAGGAAAGACGGTGGTAAGGGGTTACGGCAGGCTGAGAGCTCTCAGCCGCACCAAACCAGGGAAATAGAGGGGGATGACGCCTCCTGGACCCTGGTCAAGAACAAGAGGAAACCGAAGACGTTAAGGGCCGAAAAGAAGGCCCAGGCGAATGAATGATGCCCTAGTCATCAAAACGGACGAGGCTAAGTACTCGGACGTCTTGAAGGCGATGAGAAGTGACGTCAAGCTCGGTGAACTCGGCGCCGACGTACGTCGAATAAGACGTACCCGGATGGGCGAGATGATCCTCGAGCTGAAGCGGGGCGTCTCGCAAAAGGGCGCCGCCTACAAGAAGTTGGCGGAGGAAGTCCTACCCAGCTAACATTTGATACGTATAGCTTTTGCTATAAGTTGTCGTATACAAGCAAGCAAACTTGTATATAATGCACTGAATCGCTATATACCTACTAAAGTGGAGGCCATATACGTACTATACAACGACTTTCTTGAGTTTTCGTAAGCATTATTACGATCTAGTAAACACACAAAAAAAGTAAACAACCATGTTTCGAACATTTGACCTTTGGACCTAAAGGCTAATGCTCTACCGATGTGCTAAACAGCAACTGTTGAAAAGCAGCAATTTTTTGACAATCATAATCTGGATTGAACTCTAGTGTTGACCACGATATTACAGTATACGATGTCTATCACATTTATACGATTCAAGTACTATGTTGTTGTACGTACAAATGTAGCTTGAGTCTTATATGGAAACTGTTTGTAATTGTTCCGATAATGTTCATACATAAAACGATTACGCAGCATTCCAAGCGATTCTGCCCACATACAAACGATGATGAAATGTCAACATCAACAGTTCGCCATGTTTACCACTAGTACTGAGTTATTTTCATTTGTTGGAAGTTTAGTTTTTGTCAATGTTTGGCAGTGGAACGGAGCACAAATCGGCAGGATTTATAAAACGGAATTAGATAACAGAACAGCATTTATGCAATGGAATTAAATCGCATCGGATAGACTGAAGTAAGTAGAAATGAAATTTATGTTATCGCTTAGATACGCGCAGGTGTAAAAACTATTTACGTTCAACGCACAACCGTATACGATTTTTATGACAACACGTACGTGGATATGATATTTGCGATTCAACTAGATTAACCGGATATTGTTTATATCATTTTACGATTTTTTAAAACATAATCGTAAATATTCCATATGCAAGTATTACATACGATAGTAATCATATTTGGGCTGTTTTTATAAGTAATCATTTACGAGTGCGATAGAAAACTGCAATATATGCGATCAAATATATACTTTCATATACGATCTGTGGTTTACTGGGTAGGCGAGACGGTCAAGGTGAGGGCACTCACGACGGAGGTGAATCTAAGGGTTAAAGACCTGGACGAGATTACCGAAGTCGAAGAGCTCGTCACGGCACTGCGGCGACAGTGTGAAGTGGAGACGCCCACCGCAGCCGTTCGGCTACGGAAAGATCCGGCATGGACGCAGGTAGCATTGGTTCGGCTATTTGCAGCGGACGCAGCGTCAAGGTGGGATGGTCGGTATGCCCTGTGGGCATATACGAGCAACCCGAAGTTTGCTTCAAGTGCCTGGAACCGGGGCACAAGCAATGGGACTGCAAAGGCCCTGACAGAAGCAATCTCTGCCGACGCTGCGGATTGGAGGGATATAAGGCACAATGCTGCACGAACCCTCCCAGCTGTGAACAGCAAGCACCCCATGGGGGGTTCGATGTGCCCGGCGTTTAAGCGTGCTGCAAAATCACAGTGCAGGTAACGCAGCTGACTTGCTCAGTCTCGCCCTAGTGTTTGGTGTGCACAGGTTTAGAGGAAACGGCGGAACACGAGAACATTCCGCCCTTCCGAGGACATAGGGCGTGGTAAGGCCACCTGGAAAGCCGGCAATGCGCTGGCACGATACCATGGTGTTCTTCTAAAAAGCGAGTCACGATGTTCGGTGCTGCAAGGACACGCAGCTAACCTCGAGGGTGCGTTGTGCACTGCCCCCCCTTTGAAGCATTACTTTCTGGTTGTATCGAAAGGACTATGGGCTTGGCGGCAATGGAAACGGTTTAGCGGGTCGAGGATGTAGTCCTGCCTCCCTCGTTTGCTGTTGGAGGTGGTCCCTAACCCCGCACTTCCTGGACAACCCAGGATGTCTGTTGAGCAGATTCCCCCTCCATTGCTTAGGAAGAAAAAAAAAAGTGTCGCTACAAGATTATCTAGCATCCTATTATACTGCTCTTTGCTCACTCTAGGAAGACAGTAGCAGATATAACAAAACCTTCATCATCAGGAGATGACACTATCTCATGAATGGGGTACCTCCCGTTACTATTCTGGACTTATCCGCAACTCTACTGCTATGTGTTTAGTAGGGTAGGACAGCAAGGCAACATCAATCTTATTTTCGTGTTCCGACTGTTGTAGCAGCGCTTGCGCTGCTTCGCAGTGGTTGAGATTTAGCTGAGCTACTTGCATGATCGATCTCGTATGGAGGCCGGACAGGCCTGCCCACCGGATGGGTGTTTGTTGTCTGTACCAGGACCACAGATCAAACACCTCGGTGCGGTCTGGCAGGCGTGAGCCTTGTGACCTTCAGCTTCACACCTCCGACAAAGCCGACTCCGATCAGGACCTTCTTGGCGTCAGCCACAGGTACCTGGAATGAGGCAACGTGCGTTCAAGCAAAACCTTTCCGCAACCGAATCGCGGTATCCTGGATTTCAACGCCACACTGATCTCTCAGTGCAGCTACCAGCTCACCGGCTTCGGTAATTTCGTCCAGGCCTCGGCATTGGATTACCTCTACTGGGCATAGGGCTCTCACCTGAACCGTATCACCCAGCACCACTTCTGACAACTTTTTACACGCGGAACTCTTCCGCGCAGCATCCCGCTTCAGGAAGAGGATCATCTCGCCCTTTTGCATTCTACGGATGCAGTTAACATCATCCCCTAGGCCAGTGAGCTTTTTATCACTCCGCAAAGGCTTCATAACGTCATCATAGCTCTTACCATGAGCCTTGACGATAATTGCTTCGCCTCTGTCCTTCTTGCCATGACCGTTGAAAGGTGTGCCCTTTCCTCTACAGTCACTCCCCTTTTTGGCCTGCCGCTTTTCGCTCCTTCTTAGCCTTTTTTGGGTTCAACTTCCCTCCAGGACAGGCATTCCTCCCGGTGAACTTCAGTAGGCCTCGTAGAAGAAGGAACTGGCTCCCGTCGGACTTCCACTCCTGCTTTGTCTCTACATTCATGTTGCAGAGGGTCAGTACGGACTTCTTAAGGTCCTTGCTGTACTTCCCACCGTTGTCCATTTTCTGGCCTCTGCTCTCCTTGTGACTGTATCGCCTGTCCCTGGCTTAGTTTAATACTGAAACTGACAATATGACGTCCCACGTTCCACGATTTATTGAAGGCAATGAGAAGCGATAAAGAACTCGCTGGCATGGGTGAAGATGTCAACTGTATTCGCAGAACGCATAAGGGTGAGATGATTCTCGTCCTGAAATGGTACTGCGCCGAAGAGTTGACAAAAGACGTGCTGGGTCATGGAGTGCATGTGAGGACCCTATGCCCAGTAGAAGTAGTCAAGTGTCGCGGTCTGGATGAAATAACTGAAGCCGGAGACCTGGTGGCTGCACTGAGAGATCAGGGTTGCGTCGAAATCCAGGATACCGCGAACCGGTTAAAGAAGGGTCGAGCGGAAATGCAGGTTGCTACATTCCAAGTACCCTTGGGTGATGTCAAGAAGTTGCTGGATAAGGCCAAGTTGAAGGTGGGTTGGTCAGTATACCCGATGAGCATAAACCAACAAACTTAGGCCTGCATTTTGGACATAATTTGGACCTGTCTCACGAATAGTCAGAGTGCTTGCAAGTCCTTCTCGAGCATGGTCCATGTTTCATGGTCGAAGAGGACTACCGATCTTATGAGTGTTTTCCATTTTGTCAACCTTAGAACACTTTTAAAGTGTGACAATTACATTTACCGTGAATGAAGTAAACTAAAGACTCGCAATACGCAAATTGTTCTGAATTCAGAAAACATAATTTCTTATGTAGCCCTTTACAGACATAAAACGTCGACGTTAAAAATAGTAGACCGTAAGCCATTCGGTGTGCAAGCGCATTAGAGTATAAAGAGAAAAAAAGCTATATCGAATCGTATAAAATATGTCGGAAATTGAACAAAGTACATATTGGTAATATAGTCGTGGCTATTCGAATTGGCACTGGACCCCCAATAAAGATTCAAACGTCAATTTGTAGAATCTGATAACACACCCACGCAAACCAGCAACATTGGATAGATAGAGGCATGCTTCTTTTATCTGCTGACGGGCTGGTTTTGCGTGGGTGTGTTATCAGATTCCACTTATTGACGCTTATTATATCAGATTTTTAAGTAATTTTGTAAATTTAATACACAAAAAGGGTTTTAATATTCAACGAAAAATAAATTAACTTATTTTACAAAAAAAAAAGTTTACCAATATTCATAAAATGTTTTTATTAGGTATATCAAATTAAGCCCACAAGTACTGCTTATATTATTAAAATAAGAACTAACTAAATTCACCGTGGAGTGCTACTGTCTTTCTTTTCTAGCATTTAGCCTAGATACCAATCTTATATGATTCGATACATCATTGTCTGCATAACTTTTAAGCGCAACGGCAGATCGTAGGATCTGCCAACTATCGAATACACATGGACACCCGAGCAGGAGAAATTACCTCAATAATATCTCATTCTGTTATTGATACGATACTCTGTTATAAACTAGCCTTGCATACAAAAGGTAAAATACAAAAAAAAAATAATGCCAAAAATTATTATGCACAATACTTGAGGCATAACATGCTTAGGTATTTCAATACCAAACGAATAATAATTTGTGATGCGATTGGTATTGAAATACCTAAGCATGTTATGCCTAAAGTATTTTGCATATTAATTTTTGGTATTTTACCTCTTATGCAAGGCTAGTTCATACCAATTTCTGTTATCGAGGTCGACGCTCCTGCTCGGGCAGAGAGACATTTTCTCAGATCGTCGATCTCAGTCGATTGGTATACAGTTGACTTTCTACATCTCGATATCTCTCCCTATTTCGTTCGGTTTTCTCGGTCCCTTCAATCTACATACATTTGGGCTTTCTGCATCTCGATAACCTCCCTATCTCGATATCTCTCTAAATCGATGTGTTCTGGTCATATTTTGTTCAGGATTCTCTCTCCCTATGAAATATTTAAATTTTTAGGCTATTATCTTCTTCTTCTTCTTGGCATTACATCCCCCCACTGTGACAAAGCCGCCTCGCAGCTCAGTGTACATTAAGCACTTCCACAGTTATTAACTGCGAGGTTTCTAAACCAGATTACCATTTTTACATTCGTATGAGGCTAGTACGATGATACTTTTATGGCCAGGGAAGTCGAGACAATTTCCAATCCGAAAATTGCCTAGACCGGCACCGGGAATCGAACCTAGCCACCCTCAGCATGGTCTTGCTTTGTAACCGCGCGTCTTACCGCACGGCTAAGGAGGGCCCCATAGGCTATTATAAATACTTCAAGAACGAGATATGTCATTTATTTTGTCGTCGTTTTTCATAGCAACTAGTTTCTCTAGATCTAGTACTCATTTAAATTTTCATTACATTCCTCGATCTCTCCCTGTCTCGATAATCTCTTCAATATCGAGAAGTGAAGAGGCGACTGTATAACACTACGGGTCTCCATGGCTTCTATTTTTTTAGTGGAATTTATTTGTACAAAAAAGGCAAAAATGACTCGTACAAAGTTGTGCCATTCCTCCCCATATCCGAAACGTCTATTGAAGATCTATCACATCGTTGTCCCAGATGGAATGATCATCTCCACCAGCTGTACAAGTTGCTTCAACTAAACTCTACAACAGCATATCCAGGAAGCACCTTAGGAACAAGCAATTTGAGGTCTGCGAAAGGACAACGTTTCGGTCAGAATGAATTGACCATATACGGGACACCTTTCGCAGGGATTTCACTGTGTTGGAATGGCAGATCAATTGATGATTACTAAACAAGCAATCATACAACTGTAGCTGTCCAAAAGAGTTGTTATGGTTCTTATGGTGAACTAGAACCAATAAAAAAAAACCCAGATTAATCCACCTAGCGGCGATGATGCCTTTCTCATGCATCGTAAAATGTACTGAAAAAATCACATAGGAAAGGTCAAAAAAGCACTTTAGGGGGATAGATCGCATATTTTCTATCATTTTGCATGTTTTTGCATTAATTACTATGCATTTCCACCATTTTTGAAAAAAAAAATTTTTCGATTTTGAAATTTTTTTTTCCAAGGGGGGACCCTTGGGAAAAAACAATGATTTTTCAATAATTCCGAAATGCAATGTCCGATCAGGCCAATTTTCAATAGCAAACAATGGGACCGCATTCCCCGTCGAATGCAACTTGTTGCGAGTAAATCGGGTAATGCTAAGTTCCAAAAAGTGTGTCTACAAATTTTGTACACATACACACATACACACACACACACATACATACATACACACAAACAGACATCACCTCAATTCGTCGAGCTGAGTCGATTGGTATATAACACTATGGGTCTCCGAGCCTTCTATCAAAAGTTTGGTTTTGGAGTGAAATTATAGCCTTTACGTATACTTAGTATACGAGAAAGGCAAAAACATGAAACGCTAACAAATATTTAACTTGTATCGATATCAATGAGCAGTGCTGAATCATATTTTAAGCTGGGCCACATGATTTGTTGATCAAAACAATTTAGGCATGCCTCACGTCCTAAGTGGTGACATCACCATGACAAGTCCTATTCAAAAGATTTACAGAGTAAATTTCAATTGGTCATGAAGTTTTAGTAAGAAGGTTTTACTGATTAGCCAATCATTTAAAAAAATAATTCAGAAATGTTTCAATCTAATGAGTACGTTAACTAAATGGCGTTTATATTTTGGAAAATTTTAGTATCCCCTAACAAAAATAGAAACTACGTAATCACAATCAGCTTGTCATAATTTCTCGCTTAAGAACAAACGCATCAGAACTTGATCGACGTAAATCGTACATCGGATTTTAATAGCAATTAATTTCAATATCAAATAAGTCGATCACCACGTCCTAGAATTATATTTTCAATACATGCTACAATGATAAAAACGTGAGTTATGATTTCTGCTGTTACATTTTGCTTAAGACAAAAATTTGTGCTTCTGAAAATTTTGAGGTAATTTTTCAATTGTATTCCTGCGTGTTTCACCTTAATGTCACTCATGCATATAACAAGGTCAACAAAGTCAATAAGTATCAATAAATCAAGCAATAAATTTCCAAAGTTTAGCGAACTTTAAGCAAAAGTGTAGGTTGATGCATGTGACGATCAGCTGGCCTGTTTACGGTATGGTTCTCACATCATGCGAAACGGAAACTATGACCAAATCGAGCGCAATCTTACGTAGCTCACCATAACAACTGACTTATCAGCGACCTTCATACCAGCGCAATTTTTAAATTAGAGAGTCTCGACATCAATGGACTTTTATGTCGCAATGATTTCATTCGTATTTCTATACGGATCGCCAACTGGTGATTGGTAAGTGACATTGAAGAAGCTTCCGGACGCATACTGCTAAGCTAAATTCATTGTCATTCAATTGCTATCTGAAAGTTGAACGAATTTAACAAAACTGAAAACTTCTTAATGAAAGTGATATGCAAAATTATTCACTAACCTACTATTACTTTGAAATATATTCCAATTTGCAAAGGTAAAAGATACAGGCTATAAAGGATAGTAAGTTTTAGGTTCACTATGGGTCATTCACTTCAAAAATGATAACAAACTGATGATGATAATAACTAATCCACATAACGTTGGTGATCCCTTTCTCGTTCTTTATAAAATGTGTTAATAAATCGCAAAAGAAAGGTCGAAATCACACTTTAGGGGGTTAGATGCCACTAGTTCATATATGTGTTTGAATTAATTTACAGTCGACTTTCCTCATCTCTCCCTATATGTTGATGGTTTCCTCAGTCCCTTCAATTTACATAGGTACATCTGGGCTTTCTACATCTCGATAACCTCCCTAACTCGATGTGTTTTGATTATATTTTGTTCAGGATTCACTGTTCTTATGTCGATATGTTCAAATTTTTGGGCTACTAGACCATCTTTGGACAATAATAAACACATCAACAACAGGAAACGATTTTTGTTTCTCGTTTTTCATAGCAACGAGCTTTTTTGGATCTAGTACCCATTTCAATTTTCCTTCCATTCGTCGATCTCTCTCTATCTCAATAGTCCCTTCAATATCGATATGTGGAGAGGCGACTGGATAGGATATGCGTTTCCTCTGTTCATAATAAAAAAAAACAACTTAATTCACCGAAAAGTGATACTGCCTTTCTCGCATTTAGCCAAGACACCAACCTTATATGGTTCAATCGAGGGTTCAATGAACCATTTTCTTAATAACTTTTGAACGCAACGGCCGATCGTCACAAAATTCAATAGTGATCTACAAGGGCTTACCACCTTTCGAATGCAACTTGTTGCGAGAAAATCGGTTAAGGATTACTATATGAAAAGTTGTCTAATGTTTTACTTAGCTTTTGTGCACACACATACACACACACATACACACACACATACACACATACATACACACGGACAGACAGACATGTGCTCAGTTCGTCGAGCTGAGTCGATTGGTATATAACACTATGGGTCTCCGTGGCTTCTATAAAAAGTTCGTTTTCGGAGTGAAATGATAGCCTTTCGGTACAACTTTGTTGTACGAGAAAGGCAAAAATTGTGGGAAAAAATGAGTTTGTGATAAATCCGGAGCGAAATAACCGAACTGTCACTCCCGTTATGACTCTATTGTTTCCATTGACGCTTGCTTACCAAAACTGGCAGTAGCTTGCATCGTTGCATCGCGTTGATTTGGAGGAACCTTTAATAAACTTCGTAATTGTATGAGTACGTAACACTAAGATGAGTAGATAACAAGAAGACTGATTTCAAAGATGGAAACAAGAGACAACTTTCTTAGTTATTTTTTTTTTTTTTTTTTTTTAATACAAAATTAATGCAAAAAAGAGAGAACAATGACTACATAAATCAAAACAAGTGCTTCTAGTGGATTAAGCATCCTTTTAAAGAAGCACAAATTGAAAGCAAATAAACAAAATATTAACTTAAATTAGAAACTATAAATATTTAATCTTTAAGGTTTAATGTTGGTGACGGATACAAAAAAATATATATAAAGGTTTAATAGTAATCATATTATGAGTTGGTGTAAACTACTTCTTAAGAGACATTTTATGTTGGATTTAAAGGTTAAACGATTGTTAATCAATCGTAAATCTCTGGGTAAGTTGTTGTACTTTGCAGGACCTATAAAAGTAAACCGTTTCTGACCAAAGCTTGAATATGCACGAGGCCTAGCTAAATGACTGTTCTGTCTTGTAATACGATGTCCAGATACCACATCTAAAGTTATATTATGGATACTAGTTGGGTTATGTAGTATGTTATGAACCATGAGTAATGTTTGCTCCTCGCACATACCTTGTATCGGCAGTATTTTATGAGGAAAATCATTGTAAAGTCCAATGGATGAGTATAGCAGAGGTAAATTATAAATTATTTTAATACAACGATTTTGTAGTGTTTGTAGCTTTTTTAGTTTAGATTTACTGGCTCTACCCCAAACTATTATCAAATAATTCAAATGAGAATGAATGTGAGCAAAATAGAGCATAAGCAAAACTTTTCGCGGGACGAAACTGCTAATACGTTTTAGAACTCCACACATGGTCGAATCTCTTCCAGCAACATTTTTGATATGATGATCCCAGGATAAGGTACAATCAAGGAGGATCCCAATTAAATGTATCTACATTTTCAATTGTAGCATCCCCCTCAATAAGTCAGGTAGAATTGGAAGTGATTTTCTAGGAGACCGAAAAATCATGTATTTGGTTTTCTGTAAGTTAAGCGAAAACAGGTTGTAAGAAAAGTACTTGAAATGATTGATCTTGGATCAACATTCGAATAGAAAAAGCGGTGTCGTCTGCAAAGAGCCTGGGAGTACCCATAAGTCCAATTTTCGTTATATCATTAATATATACGATAACACCAGTAGTTATTTGTTTAAGAGCACTTGTCTGACCTTCATATGACACGAATTGAGTTCTGTTTTCGAGGTAACTCCGGATTATACTATTCGCAACCCCCCTAATTCCATAACATTCTAGCTTACGCAATAATATGTTATGGTTCAAGGTATCGAAGGCTTTTTTTAAGTCTAAGAATAATGCCCCTACATATTTCTTAGAATCTGTCTCTTCCAGAACTTTATCAACAAGTTCCGTTATAGCTATAGTTGTGCTGCTTCCGTTGCGAAACCCGTATTGCATACTGTAAAGTATGTTATAACGTTCTAGAAAGTTTACGATACGAGTGATCAATAACTTTTCTAAAATTTTAGTGAAAACTGAGAGAGTCGATGTGGGCCGATATGATTTAAAAATGGGGATGACTTTGGCAACTTTCAAGCAATCCGGATAAATCCCTGTTTGGATCATAAGGTTAAATGCATCAGACAGGATGCGGGAAAAAGATATTACATTATTTTTTACTGCCTTCACTGGGATATGATCGGGACCAGGACTTTTCCCATTTTTTAATTCGTGTATGATCAATACAACTTCATTTACAGATGCAGGTTGTAGGAAAATAGAATTCGAAATCGGTTCCATATGGCTATCCAGATTTGAATTGGTTTGATTAATATTAGACGCTAACTTTAAACCCACTGAGGAGAAATGTTCATTGAAAGTTTCACATATAAGTTTATTATCTGCTATACATTCTCCATTGACTTTTAGTTCAAGCTTTTGTTTGTTTACTGGTTTGCCAAGTATCCAATTTATATTTTTCCATAATTTTGAATGGGAACTATTGCTCATCAAGTTTTCAAAGTATCTTTTTTTAGCTTGTTTCTTTGCGACATCAAGTTTTTTTGATACATGCTGAAGCAGTTCTGCTAGCCGCATGTTATTCGGGTCTCGACGTGATTTCTTTAAATAATTATTTTTGATTTTTATAAGTGTCCATAAATCCAAGCTCATCCAAGGGCATTTGGTTCCTTTAATATTCACACACTTCCTTATCGTTTTTGTGCAATCTTTCAATATTGCATCGTATTTAGATGAAATTGTTTGAAAACATATGTTCACATCCTGAACAGGCCCAAAGGTATCAATATATCTTTTGAATTCAGCATCTAACTTATGATGATTGATAATCGTTTTGAATAATTCTACGCGGTGCGAACCAAACTTTATTTTTAATTCGGATAAAACCATACAATGATCGCTCAACTCATGAAAAATAGTGTGGTTGCTTAGCCGATGAGCATCTGACATTTTACATATAACATGATCCAAGATATTTGCACTGGTAGGTCGTGTAACACATGTATTTGTGCACATAAAACTGTATGACTCCAAAAGATACTTATATTTCAACACAACGTTATTATTTAACAAATTCACAGGAACATTCATGTCTCCAAGAATGAGCACGATTAGCGTCTATTGAGCCAATTTTCCAACCGGTCGTGAAATGCATTGAAGTCGTAAGACGGAGGACGATATACACCATGAATGTCAATAACTTCCCCTTTCAGCAAAAGTTCAATATTGATATGATGGAAACCCTCAATGCACACGTTTTCAATTATTCTAAATTCAAAGTTGTCTCTTATATACACTACCAATCCACCAGATGATCTGTCTCTGCTAGAAAATATACTTTTATAACCTTTAATATTGTACAACGATGTATTTCCTTCCTTTATCCATGTTTCTCCAACCACAATAACATCGATCGGAGCAGTGATATGATCAAGCGAAGTTAATATATAATCAAATTTGTTTAGGTCGTTGATACCTCGCACATTCCATTGTAGAATACGAAGTTTTTTCTGAGATATACTCTCACAAGACAAATTAAAATCATCAATGTGATTATGAAAGTAATTTGGAATTTGATACATTGTTACATATATTTGGGAACACATGAACATATTTCACAACACGCTGAATAAATATGAAAACGAAATGAAATTATAAATAACATTTAATTCTGATCGTTCTTTTTACGTTTTGGGGATGGTGTTTGCTTATGATTTGCAGAGTATCGATTAATTAACATTTTTAGATCCTCCCTAGATTTGATTAAATCTGAACTAGAATTTTCATCTTTTTTTACTAGAACGCCACCACCTCTTGCAGGCCACACGAACTTAATTTTGAATGAGTCTTGGTACTCGCGCATTTTTCGGAGAAGCTCCATTGACAATGAAGTCAATTCATCCCTCACAGTTATTCGCGTAGCTTTCCCGTTAATAACGAGAGATTGATCTACGTTAGTTGAAAGTATTGTGCCTGTTTCTCTTGCACGATTCAGAACTAGCTGCTTTACATTTTTATTCCTAAAAGCGATCTGGATTGGAACCGGAATATCGTTATTTTTACTAACATACAGTCGGGACGCCGAAGCAATCGAGTTAAGCGGCAAGTTGATTCAATTTTAACAAACGTTTTCTCAACTAAACTCATGGTATTCTCATTCACAATGTTTGGGAGACCTAACAGCACCGCGTTATTCGAAATTGCTCTACGATCCGAGAGATCGACGTTAGCCTCCAGTTGATGGACAAAACTGGTTAAATCACTGTGAGATTTGGACAGTGCAGAAAGTTGCTGTCTGAGTGTTTCATTTTCAGCTTTGAGATCTTTGAAATCTGATACGATCTCATCAAATTTCGTAGACAAGAATTCTTGCGATTTTTCAACGGCTGCTGTTACTGAACGAACCTCGGATTTCACTTGAGTTAACTGGTCAGCAACTACATTAGCAACAGTCTCTTTTAATTCCGAAGCTAGCAGGCTCATCATTGATGATCTGCTGTTTTGCATGTCTACGATTCGCTTATATATTTCGGAGCAATTGGGTGTGCAAAAGTACATGTTAGCTTTTACCCGAGTAATAGCGCTACCTAAGATGTTCCTGCATTTATAGTGAGCTGCAGAGAAGCAATACAAACAGGATACTACTTTACTTGAATTCTGTTCCTGCTTCTTGCACACGACGCAGCAAACGGTATCGTTATCCATATCGCGAAATAGTACAAAACTAAACAATAACAGGAATGAAAAAAAAGTACGAAGAACTAGATAAAAGTATTGAACATGCAAAACATATTATGCTGGTGGTTAAAAAAAAAATTGTAGGCTCTCAATTTGGTGTAAGTTGAATACCACTGGGAGAATAACGGCAAAATATAAGTTTACTTATGAACTGAATGAAAAATCGCACGTATAGCACTTCTGCTAGGCAACCATACTCCCATGGATCCAATGACACTACTTGAAATCAAGCCGATAATCCGTGAACTTTCATTCGGTTTTTACTGAATCAGTTGCTTCTCTGACCACAGCCACCTCTGCTTGTATGCAAGCTATTTGAGCTTAGCCGCACACAAGAAACTGGCCCTTACCATAAAAACACAAGAGTGAATAGTGACGTACTAGAATGACTCCGATACCTTTTCAACTCATCAGATTTCATACTACCATATTACTTTCGTCAAGCCGTTGATCGATTAGCCAATCGTTCGATATAATCCAAAACAGTGCTTCTCTGACCAAAACCAGCTCTATATGCATACAGGCTATCTGAGCATAGCCGCATACAGTGAGACAGGCTCTTGCCTTTCACAACCGTACCTCAAGTGTGTGCAAAGGGACGTACTAGAGTAGCTTCGAGATTTTTTTCAGCCTGATAACTTTCCGCCCAATAAATCAACAATGAGATAGCAGATCACCCAGCAGCAGCAACAACAGCACAAATAGCAGCAATAGCACTATACAGTAGAAAGCAGTACTAGAAAAACTACAACTACACTATCGATCTTCACTTGATATTAAATTTATCACCAATTCAATTGCCGAATTTCCAATTATATTCCACGCCTCACCGTAAGTATCTAGAATGAACACAGACAAACACAATCAATAACACAAATTAACATACAACTAGAATTTAAAATTGAGAAATTAAGTAATAACAGCAATTCAAAGTTAGAGCTGATAGCTTAAGTATAACCGCCACCAACAGTGTTTCTCAAGCTATGAAGCTATTTTAATTTTCTCGTCTTTAGAATCGTTTATGCCTTTTTCGGACACCAAGGTGTAACTCTGTGCACTCAAAAACGAATTTTTGATAGACCTATCAGAGAGCCGACTTTCATATACCGATCAACTTCTTCTTCTTCTTCTTCTTATTGGCATTACATCCCCACACTGGGACAGAGCCGCCTCGCAGCTTAGTATTCATTAAGCACTTCCACAGTTATTAACTGCGAGGTTTCTAAGCTAGGTTACCATTTTGCATTCGTATATCATGAGGCTAACACGATGATACTTTTATGCCCAGGGAAGTCGAGTCAATTTCCAATCCGAAAATTGCCTAGACCGGCACCGGGAATCGAACCCAGCCACCCTCAGCATGGTCTTGCTTTGTAGCCGCGCGGCTTACCGCATACCGATAAAGTCTTTTAATCTAAATCATTGGATGGTGGTCTACTCACAACTGCACCTAGCGAGTAACTGATCTCTGTTTTCCTCTGAAAATTCCTTATGAACTTCATTTGAAAAAAAATCTTATTTTGGAATTTCTCCTAGATTTGTTTCAGATACTCTTCTAGGACTTCCTCTTAAGGATACTCCCACAAAAATTTCTTCGGAAATACTTCCTGAAAAGGAACTTCCCGGAGACGTTCTTAGAGGAATTTTCTGCAGAATGAGAAATTTTCGTGGAAATTCCGAAACAAATTCCCAGGTAATTCTTGAAGAAATTTTCAGGAAAACTTATAAAGGGATTTCTCGAGGCATTTGAAGTAATTTCCGGGAAAATTGTTGGCGGAATTTTTTGTAGAATTCATAGAGAAACTTCTGGAAGGGAAAGTGCGAGAGTTTTTAGAAGAATTTCCAGGGTTATTGTTTCAAGATATTGCGGCAAATTCCTGAAAAAACTAGGATGATTTTCTGTAGAAATTTTAGGGAAAGAACCCACAGAAATTTTGAGAATTCCGGTAGGATCTTCTGGGACGAAATTTTCGGAACTTTTTATTTACTGGATTTACTGGAATTACTGGAAAAAAAATATGAAGAAAATTCCGGAAGAATTCCTGAGGGAACTTCCGGAAGATTCCGGATTCCTGAAGGAACTTTCGCAAAAAATCCTGGAGGAACTTATGGAGGAATACCCGGAGGAACTTCAGAAGGGATTCCTGGAGGAACTTGCGTGGGAATTTTTGGAGAAGCTTGCGGAGGAATTCCTGGAGGATCTTCCAGAGGAATTCCTAGAGGAACATCTGGATAAATTACGGAAAATTTGTAATGCTCAAAATTGATTCATGCTGACTCACACCGCCGCCAATTTATTTATTTATTTATTTCGTCAACCGATGTAGACTAGTACACATACCTATAACAGGTTTTTCTTTATTTTCTCAATGCTATAAATACGGTATTATAGTGCATAAAAATAAAAACAGATTGGTTAAGTAGTGTTTAATTTTGCGATTTAATGTAATTTTAGATGTGTAGGTTGAGACAAAATATTTTCTTAGGTTCTGCCGAGACATTGTAATGTTAATAGTTTCGCAGTGTTGATTACACAGCTCAACAAGATTTTGTCCCTATCACCAAATAATGTGTCCCTAATAGATTTTTGCTCGCTGAATCCGTATCTGACTTCAGATTTGCTCTAACTGTTTCCAGAGGAATTTCAAGGGGAATTTTCGGAGGTAATTCCGAACGAGTTTTGACGAAATTTTCGGAAGAATATCTGGAAAAATAGCCATTTGCAGACGAATTTCTCAAGGAATTTCCGAGAAAATTCCAATGAAATAAATCCCTGAGTTTATATACTCGCCTAAAAAACCAAATTTTTATTGGAGTTCCAGATACCTGTATACATAATAAACCTGCCAAGAAGAATTATCGCTACAATGAGTCTGTCAGTATTCCTAAAATTTGGAAATTACCCAATATTATATTAAGCTGCGAAGCGGCAGTGTCCCAATTGGATTATAAATGCCAAATAAACAGATAGATAGATGAGTGTGGCCTTAACTCTTCAATTGATAAATCAATTCACTTCAGACAGTTCATGTGACGCACGTTTTTCTCAATTAAACACGCAGTAAATGCATGCTACATCGTTCACTGCGTGTTAGATGATTAGCCATTGTCAGCGGACATCTTGTCAGGCTTGCCATCTTTTTATGTTGGATGTTGGATATTTAAGGGTATGTTTTGTTGCATATTAATTTTATGGGCGGAAAGTAACTTAAATTGAAAAAGTATAAACTTAAAGCATATTCTTCCCCTTCTTCAATGGCTTTATTAAATAGCATTTTCCATAGTTTTTGATTCGCTTTGACGAAGCCGCGTTGCTGCCATCTGGCAGAGACGGGCGTGTGCGTAAAATAACTGGTGAAGATAGGCAGTATATTTTAAAATGCTTCTAAAACGTTTTTAGAAGTGATATACTAAAAACTTTTAAACTTTTAAATACGTAGGGTTGGAATTTTGGAAAACTACATGTTAGGCTACTTATCAACACATGCTTTTTTATTTAAAATAATTCAACTTTAGTGTTGCTAATCTAAAGGTAAATTAAATTTCTAACTCAAAAAATCAAACTATTATCGACTAAAATGCGTTTTAACGAGTTAATAATTATCACCCAGCCCCATAACTAAGAGAAGGTAAAGTTTCTTATAGTAGAGTTATGCAAAGAGGATCTACTAACACTGATTCTGAACGACGCTCGTTTTATTTGTTAAACTAGGGGAACGATTCGTCACTTCATCTCATAGCTCCTATTTCCATCCCATAAAAAACAAAGCAATGGAATGGAATTTGGTTTGTTTATTATTTTTGTGATTTTTTTCAGCAGTGAGCACGCATGTTGACAAAAGGAGCGACGAATTTGGTGCCGTATTTCTTTGTTTGGCGATGCGATGGATATATGTACAGTGAGATGGAGATCGGAACAGTTCCCCTATATCATAGCAATTCTTGATATTCATAGTTTTTGTTAATATAGAAAATAGATAAGATCACTTTTAGTAAAGACAGACGTCTCTAGCTATTCTACAGGTTATGGGCCTATCATTTTTTGGAAAAGTTAAAAAAAAGATAAGTTCTGTTTCTCAATATGGTAGATCAAGCTGAAAATTTCCAGCATAGTGGTGGCGGAGAAGATGCTGCATGAAATCAACCATAAAGTTCCGGCGGATCTTCAAGCCGGGTGGCAGGACGTACAAACTGGTCGTCGTGGAAATTTGCAGCAAAAACTTTTCTTTAGCTGAATTTAAGCTACCAGAATTGTGGATTGGCATGATCCTTCTGGCCGGTCTCTAGGAAGAAACGGAAAAGTTATTGCGGCGAATGGTGGTATGATGAACATTGTTGCCTGTGGTTCGGCATATCTCCAGCCGATCCAGCAGAGATGAACAAAATGGCGTTACGGTCAGTGGAGTGCAATTGATTCCCGGATTGACGGCAAATTTTTTCTCGGTGAATAAAATCGTGCACAAGAGGCAACTCCAGCAACGATGGCTGCAAAGTCCACAATCCAAAGGGCGAGTTGGTGGCAACTGGAACAACCAATTCAAGCTTACCAAGGCGGTGATCCAAAAGGCTTTGGCATATAATCCTGCAGGAATTTTCGCACAAACATATGGGTCATCTCGGTGTTGGAAATCTCAAGAAACTTGCTGGTAGCTTGGCAACTGGCATCACCTTTAACAACAAAAAGGGTGCAGATTGTCGGATCTGTCCAATGGGAAAGTAGTAGTAGCTACCTTTTCCATAGAAAAGTTCCCGTGCGGCGGACATTCCGCAACTGGTGCATTCTGACATCAGGCCCGATGGAGACGAACTCAATCGGGGGAAGGAAACAAATTTTACATCACGTTCATCAACGACAAGACCAGGCGTCTGTTCGTATACTTCCTCAAAACGAAATCAGAAAATTAGGTTTTCGCAGTATTCAACAGAAGCACCGAATGGCGGAGTGTCGAAGCGGCAAGAAGCTCAAGGCGAATCAAACTTATGGCACGATGTATATTGTTCGAAAACAACTTAACAAAAGGCTTCTGTGCATGAGCTGTATCCACCGTATCAAGTTTATCTCATCAACCGTTCTCCTACTCGTGGGCATTAAATGACCCCTGAGGAAGCGTGGAGTGGAAGGATACCCAACCTTTCATATCAGCGCGTGTACGGAGCGAAAGCTATGGTTCAAGTCCCAATAATGCATTTTAATTGCCCAATTAACATTTCAACTCTCGTCGAAATGCAGGTGTTCGAGACAATTGCCAAAATGATAGAAGAGAAGAATGCAGCATGGGCGAGATTGCTGCAACACCGCACGAGGGCGAACGAGACACGATATAAACAGGCGCGGAACAGACAAAACTCGATCTTCCGGAGGAAAAAGCGTCAGCAGAAAGATCGAGACCGTGAAGAGACGGAGCAACTGTACCGCGCTAATAACACACGAAAGTTCTATGAGAAGTTGAACCGTTCACGTAAGGGCCACGTGCCACAGCCTGATATGTGTAAGGGCATAAACGGGAACCTTCTTACGAACGAGCGTGAGGTGATCCAAAGGTGGCGGCAGCACTACGAAGAGCACCTGAATGGCGATGTGGCAGACGAAGATGGCGGTATGGTGATGGGCCTGGGGGAACGCGCGCAGGACATAATTCTACCGGCTCTGGATCTCCAGGAAATCCAGGAGGAGATTGGCCGGCTGAAGAACAACAAAGCCCCTGGGGTTGACCAACTACCAGGAGAGCTATTTAAACACGGTGGTGAGGCACTGGCTAGAGCGCTGCACTAAGTCATTACCAAGATTTGGTAGGAGGAAGTTTTGCCGCAGGAGTGGATGGAAGGTGTCGTGTATCCCATCTACAAAAAAGGCGATAAGCTGGATTGTAGCAACTACCGCGCAATCACATTGCTGAACGCCGCCTACAAGGTACTCTCCCAAATTTTATGCCGTCGACTAGCACCACTTGCAAGGGAGTTCGTGGGGCAGTACCAGGCGGGTTTTATGGGCAAACGCTCCACCACGGACCAGGTGTTCGCCATTCGCCAAGTACTGCAGAAATGTCGCAAATACAACGTGCCCACACATCATCTATTCATCTACTTCAAAGCCGCATATGATACAATCGATCGGGACCAGCTATGGCAGCTAATGCACGAAAACGGATTTCCGGATAAACTGACACGGTTGATCAAAGCGACGATGGATCGGGTAACGTGCGTAGTTCGAGTTTCAGGGGCATTCTCGAGTCCCTTCAAAACCCGCAGAGGGTTACGGCAAGGTGATGGTCTTTCGTGTCTGCTATTCAACATCGCTTTGGAAGGGGTAAAACGAAGAGGGAAGCCAAGCGGATCGGACTAGTCATCAACACGTCGAAGACGAAGTACATGATAGGAAGAGGTTCAAGGGAAGACAATGTGAGCCACCCACCGCGAGTTGGCATTGGTGGTGACGAAATTGAGGTGGTAGAAGAATTTGTGTACTTGGGCTCACTGGTGACTGCCGAAAATGATACCAGCAGAGAAATTCGGAGACGCATAGTGGCTGGAAATCGTACATACTTTGGACTCCGCAAGACGCTCCGATCGTATAGAGTTCGCCGCAGTACCAAACTGACAATCTATAAAACGCTCATTAGACTGGTAGTCCTCTACGGACACGAGACCTGGACGATGCTCGTGGAGGACCAACGCGCACTCGGAGTTTTCGAAAGGAAAGTGCTGCGTACCATCTATGGTGGGGTGCAGATGGCGGACGGTACGTGGAGGAGGCGAATGAACCACGAGTTGCATCAGCTGTTGGGAGAACCATCCATTGTTCACACCGCAAAAATCGGACGACTGCGGTGGGCCGGGCACGTAGCCAGAATGTCGGACAATAACCCGGTGAAAATGGTTCTCGACAACGATCCGACGGGCACAAGAAGGCGAGGTGCGCAGCGGGCAAGGTGGATCGATCAGGTGGAAGGTTACTTGCGGACCCTCCGTAGACTACGTGGTTGGCGACGTGTAGCCATGGACCGAGCCGAATGGAGAAAACTCTTATATACCGCACAGGCCACTTCGGCCTTAGTCTGAAAACAGACATGCATAAACATCTGCGGTATTATTATTATTTTTGAACAGCTCTTAATATGCCTCTCTTTACAATAAGGCTGTACCGAAAGGTTATCAATTCAATGAGAAACGGTTTTACGATTAAAAAAACTCGTTTCATTATAGAGCCACTGTTCCTCATAACTCCCATATTCGTCCTATCAAAATCAATGCAAATTTTAATTTCTATTTTTCGTAGTTGTTTATTTTGGTCACACTATTTACAAATCAAAATATCCACTAATTGGATTAATAAAATATTTCATCATGTCCAAGCAGAAACAGCTGATCTCATTTCATTGCATTTTGTATAGGATGAAGGTATTTATAACCAAGAAAAAACAAAACCACATCTGAGTGATGATGGCACAATCAAAATCAAATACCCTTACGTTTGCAATAGCGGTTAAAGAGTACGAAGGTACGGGGTACGGGATTGTTAAATGCGCAGCAGACGACATTCACTAGAACAAACGACGATCTCCAAATGTAAGCTTGTGATTGTTAGTTTCATCGTAGAAAGGCGTAAATTAATGCGTGACCTACATCTGCAACGTAGGGTGATGATAAGTTTTTGCACATTTATGGCAGGATCACTCCAAAAACGTACTTGTGCTTTAACGGGTTATATTTATGCAGCCTAAACTTTCGCATCTAATTTATTATGAAAAAGTACATATAATAGCTGAACCGGTACAAGTGGAACATTTCCACTGTTATCAAAAAAAATCTTTTCGTTGTCTCTTAACTAGATCTTTCCCAATAGATAATGGTAATGAAACATAAAATATAAATATTAAAAATCTTTTCGCTTTTCTCATACCACAGAGTTGTACCGATTTTCTCGCAAGTTTTATTCGACGGGGGTGGGTTTTTTTGGAAACCCTAGATGATCACTATTGCATTTGATAACAATCTACCATTTCGTATAAAAGTTATAATGAAAATGGTACATTGAGCCGTATAATACCATATAAGGTTGGTGTCTTGCCTAACCGTGAGAAAGGCAGTCTTATTATTCGGTGAATTAAGTTTTTTTTAATGAAAATCACTCAATTTGACAATCAAAATGTTTAAACCAGAATTTTGTAGAGATAGCACAAATCTTATGTATACATATGTTGGAATAAGAAACTGACGTAAAACCTTTCCTCAATTAGGTAGGTGTTGTCTAGTTTTTAGAATTGATATAAATAGCTCACCCAACATGTTGCTATATTGTCTGCCTTGTCCTCGTTAACCATCAATCGATAATGGGAAAATAAATCTACATTGGCCCACGTCATCACAGCCAAGTGGAAGTTCGTTGACGTTGGAAAATCCAACGGAATTTTTCCTTCGCATAACGATGACTCATAATCAATGGCCCTGAACGAATACTGCAGCTTTTCGTACTTTAAGGTTCATAGATTCTATACTTACTTGAAGATCAATATTTTGATTATTTCCTTCGTTTTGATTTCGCTTATGTGAACTCTGTGAGAGCTCTTTCCACTTTAATGTTTATTGATATTCTTTTTAAAATATATCACGTCACAATTAAAATAAACCAGTAAAATCATCATAGTCTGCACAAATTTCATCACCATCATTTCCTTCATAATCCGGGGAGCTATGCCCTTTTCTCACAATAATTCACAATCTTCCTGGTCAGCATAGAATCGATCGATGTTGAATGCTCACAACGCTGAAATTTTTCGCTTGCACCGTGATTGATTTTCCGATTTGTTCAAACGTTCATTAGTCTCCCATGACTTATTCAAGGTAAATTAGAAGTGAGCCATTGTATAGTTGGATAGGAGTCAATAACTTAAATGAGAAAATAGCTCAAGGAACACAACAACACTACGAATGGAGCAAGACGCCTTAATGGCGTTGCTGTCTGTAAAAAACTAAATTTTCTCGGCAGCTGCTGTTTCACTGTGGTAGCCTTTCCACGGCACTGACCGTTTTCCACTCAACAGTAGGGCACTTATATATAGGGAAATTAATGTCTCTGAGGAAAACTAATGTCAAGTTAACAGTGAACACGTTTTTCGAACGCATGCGCATAACAACGTGCTTCGCGTTTCATTCCATTCGTGTGCCACATGCTGCCCAAAGCAACGGCTTTTTCGATATTGCTCCAAAAAACGCAACCTTACGCAACAGAATTCTAGTACACGAAAAGCATGTCGATAGTCTTTAATTGAATTAGGATTTCTGTGATCGGATACATAAGACTGGTAAATTCATTTACTCCAGCTGCTGTTTTCCAAAAAATACCCATATGTTTCCCAAAGGGAAAAAGTGTGATGAATCGATTGCGCGGGGTTTTGTGCTAGTCAGACCAAACTGCTCATTTTGCTCCAAATTCCCCTAAAATTAACAATGTTTCAGCTATTCTTCGAACTGCCGCAAATTTTTTTTCAATAAGCATTGGTTTCCTGAAGGAAAAAATTGCAGAGAAATTTGGAGAAATTTGAGTTGACAATAGCAAAAAATGCTTTAGTTTGGAGCTTCATGGCAATATGTTGATATAGTTTGAGCAGGTTTGAACTTTCTGTGGTCCAGAATAGGAATTACAGAAAATTTTAACTAACGAAAACGTATTTTGGCAATACAAAAAAGTTTGCGGAATATACTTGTACACTAAGAGTTGTAGTTTTCAAGATATTATAAAATCAATTTTTTGCCAAAAAAATCGTTTTGGTATTACCGCGATAATTTTTTACCCTATGAATCAATATGGTCGAAACTCAGGTGTGGTAAAATTCAAGTTATATCTGAGCTCTGGTCAAATTTTCAGCAAAATTGGTTCAAACGTAATCGAGATCTAGATCTCCAAAGCTGACCATTTTGTATGAAAAACGGCAAGTGGGCTTTTTAATATGCAGGTCACTGTATAACCGTTCTGATTACCCAGCAAAAAAATCAACTACACTGATGAAAATAAAAATTTGTTTCAAATAATTATTTCATTTATTTGCAGTAGGCATTAGCAATTGGGTATTGTGCATCTTTACACAATCAGCAATAGTGTTAATATCCATTTTAGATTAGGAAATTTCGCTGTATTACATGTAAATGTTTTAGAAAAATCCGCAAAAAATAATTTCCAGAAGAATACTTAAATAAACTTTATCTTATTCTTTGTTTTTCATTTTCTGAGAAATTGATTTATTAAACTTGACGTCGACTCGGAGTTTGGAATCAAAACATTAAATAAATTTTCGTTGACGTATTAGCAGTACCTCCTCTATTTTAGTAGGGTTACTGCTCCTTGATTTGTTTCTTATTGTTGTGATTTTTTTCAGCAGTAAGCACGCATGTTAGCAAAAAAAGCAACGAAATTGGTGCTGTATTTCTTTGTTTGGAAAACGGGACAGTTCCCCTAAAATAGCACATTTTGCCTAAGCCTGAACATTTTATAAATAGAATTTTTAAACTTCAAATACTATCATCAATAAGAAATCTATAAATGCCCTACATTTGCTTGAGTAAATATAAGGGCTTAGTAGTTAAAAACAAAGCAATTCTAATTATGTATTTAATTATTAGTTTTATTTCCAGAGTTTTTGAATAAACAAATTGCTAATAATTCTACACAGCATGGAAGTTGTCATTTCCAATATCAATACTTATAATAAAACTCCATAAATCCAAAAGTTAGAAGTTAAATATAAATACGTTACGTTTATACAAGTCCTACGTCTACTCGCGGTTATGTTAAAAACATTACCCTTTGCTCGTTTTTTTATTATTACCAGACTAAGGCCGGAGTGGCCTGTGCAATACATAAAAGTCTTCTCCTGGGAGTCTTCTCCATTCAGCTCGGTCCATGGCTGCACGTCGCCAATCACGCAGTCTGCGGAGGGTCCGCAAATCGTCCTCCACCTGATCGATCCACCTTGCCCGCTGTGCACCTCGCCTTCTTGATCCCGTCGGATCGTTGTCGAGAACCATTTTCACCGGATTACTGTCCCACATTCTGGCTACGTGCCCGGCCCACCGCAGTCTTCCAATTTTCGCGGTGTGAACGATGGATGGTTCTCCCAACAGCTTATGCAACTCGTGGTTCATTCGCCTCCTCCACGTACCGTCCGCCATCTGCACCCCACCATAGATGGTACGCAGCACTTTCCTTTCGAAAACTCCCAATGCACGTTGGTCCTCCACGAGCATCGTCCAGGTCTCGTGTCCGTAGAGAACTACCGGTCTAATAAGCGTTTTGTAGATTGTCAGTTTGGTACGGCGGCGAACTCTATTCGACCGGAGCGTCTTGCGCTCTGGCGGAGTCCAAAGTACGTACGATTTCCAGCCACTATACGTCTCCGAATTTCTCTGCTGGTATCATTTTCGGCTGTCACCAGTGAGCCCATGTTCACAAATTCACCTACCACCTCGATTTCGTCACCACCGATGCAAAAACGCGGTGGGTGGCTCACATTGTCTTCTCTTACACCTCTTCATATCATGTACTTCGTCTTCGACGTGTTGATGACTAGTCCGATCCGCTTAGCTTCCCTCCTCAGTCTGATGTAGGTTTCCTCCATCTTCTCAAAATTACGTGCCATAATATCTATGTCGTCGGCGAAGCCAAATAGCTGGACGGACTTATTGAAAATTGTACCACTCGTGTAAATTCCTGCTCTTCGTATTACCCCTTCTATAGCAGACATGAGAGACTTTCACCTTGCCGTAACCCTCTGCGCATTTCAAAGGAACTCGAGAATGCCCCTGAAACTCGAACTATGCACATCACCCGATCCATCGTCGCCTTGGTCAACCGTATCAGTTTATCCGGAAATCCGTTTTTGTGCATTAGCTCCCATAGCTGGTCCCGATGGATTGTATCATATGCGGCTTTGAAGTCGATGAATAGATGATGTGTGGGCACGTTGTTCATTCATTTTTCATTTATTTAGTTAACATCTAAACAGATAACACTGAATCAACAATTTGACGCCACAATACACGGTTCGAGGCCGCATCTCTCCATCCTCGGATACGCCCCACGCTCGCCAAGTCGTTCTGCACCTGGTCTGCCCATCTCGCTCGCTGCGCTCCACGCCGTCTCGTACCTGCCGGATCGGAAGCGAACACCATCTTTGCAGGGTTGCTGTCCGGCATTCTTGCAACATGTCCTGCCCATCGTACCCTTCCGGCTTTAGCTACCTTCTGGATACTGGGTTCGCCGTAGAGCTGGGCGAGCTCATGGTTCATTCTTCGCCGCCACACACCGTCTTCTTGCACACCGCCAAAGATGGTCCTAAGCACCCGTCTCTCGAATACTCCGAGTGCTTGCAAGTCCTCCTCGAGCATTGTCCATGTTTCATGTCCGTAGAGGACAACCGGTCTTATAAGCGTCTTGTACATGACACATTTGGTGCGGTGGCGAATCTTTTTCGACCGCAGTTTCTTCTGGAGCCCGTAGTAGGCCCGACTTCCACAGATGATGCGCCTTCGTATTTCTCGACTAACGTTGTTGTCAGCCGTTAGCAAGGATCCGAGGTAGACGAATTCCTCGGCACGTTGTATTCGCGGCATTTCTGCAGTATTTGGCGAATGGCGAACACCTGGTCCGTGGTGGAGCGTTCGCCCATAAAACCCGCCTGGTACTGCACCACGAATTCCCTTGCAATTGGTGCTAGTAAACGGCATAAAATTTGGGAGAGTACCTTGTAAACGGCGTTCAGCAATGTGATTGCGCGGTAGTTGCTACAATCCAGCTTATCGCCCGTTTTGTAGATGGGACACACGACACCTTCCATCCACTCCTGCGGCAGAACCTCATCCTCCCAAACCTTGGTAATCACCCAGTGCAGCGCTCTAGCCAGTGCCTCACCACCGTGTTTAAACAGCTCTCCTGGTAGTTGGTCAACTCCAGGGGCTTTGTTCTTTTTCAGCCGGCCGATCTCCTCCTGGATTTCCTGGATATTCGGAGCCGGAAGTCGCATGTCCTGCGCACGTGCTCCTAGGTTCATTACCATACCGCCACCGTTGTCTGCCATATCGCAATTCAGGTGCTCTTCGTAGTGCTGCCGCCACCTTTGGATCACCTCACGCTCGTTTGTAAGAGGGTTCCCGTTTATGTCCTTACACATATCGGACTGTGGCACGTGGCCCTTACATGAACGGTTCAACTTCTCATAGAACTTTCGTGCGTTATTAGCGCGGTACAGTTCCTCCGTCTGTTCACGGTCACGATCTTCCTGCTGGCGCTTTTTCCTCCGGAAAATCGAGTTTTATCTGTTCCGCGCTCGTTTGTAACGTGCCTCGTTGGCCCTCGTGCGGTGTTCCAGCAATCTCGCCCATGCTGTATTCTTCTCCTCAACTAACTGGTCACATTCACCGTCATACCAGTGGTTTTTCTGATCCGCAACCACCGTGCCTAGTGCAGGGGTTGCGGTGCTTCCAATGGCGGATCGAATATCTCTCCAGTCATCTTCAAGATATGCTGCAAGTAGCTCCTCTTCCGTTTTTAGTGCGCGCGCTCCTGTGGCTCTGGTGTGCATTTTTTGACAGTTTGACATGACATTTAGAAAATTCAAATATCCTTCTATTAGTTGCACTTACTTAGTTAAGACAATAAAACGTTTAGATGGAGTAAAATCAAAGAGCAGAATTTTTTGCACTGAGTGTAGGACAACACTGATCGGGAGTTTTGAGCGCAGACATACTGCAACGATTCAATATTCGCACTGGTCGGATTCAATATTCGCACTGCGGTAAGTGCGTACGTTCGGAGAAGAATTTACCGTCGATTAGAACGTGGTCGATTTGGTTTTCCGTTACTTGATTAGGTGATTTCCATGTGGCCTTGTGGATATTCTTGTGGGGGAAGAAAGTGCTTCGGACTAGCATTCCGCGGGAGGCTGCGAAGTTTATGCATCGTTGGCCGTTGTCGTTCGATACGGTATGCAGGCTATCCGGTCCTATAACCGGTCTATACATTCCCTCCCTTCCTACCTGTGCGTTCATGTCACCGTTGTCTGCTCCAGCTGTGCATAAAACGTTTCTTTCTCGTCGTCGGGTTTCCCATCGTGTGGGCTGTGCACGTTGATGATGCTATATTTGATGAAACGGCCTTTTATCCTCAGCTTGCACATCCTTGCGTTGATTGGCTGCCACCCAATCACGCGTTGGCGCATCTTGCCCAGCACTATGAGCCGGTTCCCAACTGGTTGGTGGTGCCACAGCTTTGGTAGAACGTAACGTAGCCGCTCGATGCCCGCTTTTCCACACTTTCTGTCATGTCCAGCAGATTCCCTGCAGCGCTAGGACGGCGAAGTTTCAGGGATGTAATTCATCGTAGATTAACCAGTCGGAACCTGCGAAGCCTACCGACTTGCAGTTCCATGATCCAAGCTTCCAATCGTGATCCTTTATTCGTCGCCTAGGTCGTTGCCGATTATATCGAGTCGTATTATCTTCTATGTCGTTCGTAATGATTGTTTTTAAAGGCGGCTTATTGGGCCTGCGTCTGGTCGGGGAGCCGTCGTTTCAGGTCTGTTCAGCGTCCCAGCTAGCACCAGGACTTGGGCTTGTGCGCTTTGAGTTCCTTGAGCTCCGAATTGATTATGTGACCGACACACGGACCATTTTGGCCACCGAGTGATCCCCTGGAACATCCATAAAAATGATCATTCGAAAATGTCAGCGTAAAGAACCGGGATTTTTTAGAACCAGTTCTTGTTGAACCCTGAATATGGTATTTATGTCGTGAAACACGCACGGACCATTATGACCACCAGATGGTCCTCTCGAAGATCCGGAATATCCGTAAAAATAATCTATTGGCAAATTTCATCGTAATTTAAAACCTATTGTTATCGTATGGAATTGATGTTGTGACCCACACTACGGACAATTTGGCATACCGGTCTTATGGAAGATCCGAAACATCCGTATTAATTAACAATTCATAAATTTCATCGCGTAACGCCGCGATTCTTTAGAACCATGTCTTGTCGAACCCTGAATGTGGAATTGATGTTGTGATCCACACACGGACCATTGTAGCCACCGGGTGGGCCCATGGAAGGTTCATATCCAGTGTCCAAAGGAATTCTCGACGGTTTAGCATCTTCCAGTACAACAGATTTCACCAATTCGTCGATGTACTTGCGTTGACTTTGGTGAAAGTCTCCAGCTTCATCTCGCACCACTGAAATGCCCAGGTAATGTCCGACATCCCCAAGGCAACTGATTTCGAAGCTTCGCTTGAGCGTTGCTTCCAAGGTTTTGATGATCCGGCCATCCTCGCTTGCTACAATCACAGTAAACAATTAAAGTAAACGAGAACGTAACACCACCTTCCTCTAAACTGCTTTTGATACATGCAAGGATCCGCATCACACTATTGAAAACCAGCTAGTTTGAGGACCTCTTGAAGACGATGATTCCACGAGCGGGCATCCTGCTTCAAACCAAATGGCTTTTCTTCGATCGGCAGACCTTGCTCTCCATACCAGCAACTGCAAATCCAGGGAGCTGTCTCATAAAAATCTACTCAAGGTTGCCATAAAGAAAAACGTGTTGCTTGACCATTATTTTTCGTTTCGCCGCAACAGACGTCATGGTCCGGAACGTAGTTTGACGGACCACCGGCGCGAACACCTCGTCGTAGTCGGTTCCATAACGTTGGCTAAAACAGTTGATGCAAAGGTATTAGATTCGCGTGACTAACATCTAGATCACTTTGATCTGGCAGCCAAAGTACCGGTACTACAAGTGTCAAACCAATGCCGGTGATAAAATAAAACATGCACTACAACATGATGCATAATAAACCGCCAAGTTAGGCTTGTGGAAGCATATTTTGGCAAAATATGTGTGTGCTTTTTGTTAGGCACATGGCAGAAATACACTGAGAAATGAGACGTCTCACTTCTCACTCCTCATTTCTCACCTCTCACTGTAAAAAGTTAGAAGCGCGAAGTGAGTAGTGAGTTGTCTCACCACTCACTTCGCGTTTCTCAATGTTTACAGTGAGAAGGCCGAAAGTCATTCGGCCAATTAGGTCATTTTGCCGAATATGTCGTTTGGCCAAACAGGACATTTGGCTGAATCAGGGTTGTAAGTTTTCGGCAGTACTGGATGAAGGTGATGTTTTTTTATATCATGTTTTTATTATCTTCCTGCTTTGAAATCAACCTCACATTCCCGGAGAGGCAGAAAAGTAAACAACAGAACTCACATCACCCACTGCGCCGCGAAGATGAAATTTACCACAGCAAAATGTACACATTCACCCAGCAAATTGAAAAAATCATAACGCGTTCAAATGGGCCACTCACAGTCATGCGGTAAGGCGCGAACTGAGCAGCCTGTCAGAGCGACTTGTGAGTGGCTGAATGCGAAATTGAACTGTCGGTGTTGGAAATGATTTTTCGGCTGCACCCAGTCGCACTCACCACGGCGGCGATGAAGGCGACTGCAGATTATACTGAGATTCATGTTTTTCACTGCATTGACTGTGAAATATTTCTACCCTGGGCTGAATATGTCATTTTAAAAGTGAGAAATGAGGTGTGAAAAGTGAGACGTCTTACTTCTCACTACTTATTTGCCACTTCTCACTCAGAAATACACTGAGAAATGAGACGTCTCACTTCTCACTCCTCATTTCTCACCTCTCACTGAAAAAAGTTAGAAGCGCGAAGTGAGTAGTGAGTTGTCTCACTACTCACTTCTCATTTCTCACTGCTCACAGAAAGGGGAAGGGTCGTTTAGCCGAAACCCATTCGGCCGAAAGTAATTTGACTAGGTTCCACGGCCATCCGGCCTGATTTGGCCGAAAAGTTCATTTGGCCGAATAGGACATAAGGTCCGTGTATGGGTCACAATAATTCCACACTCAGGGTTCGACGAGAAAATAGAACTCGAATAGAACATTTGTACGGAACACGGATGTTCCGGATCTGCCATTAGTTCAAAACGGTCTTTGCGTGAGTCACAACAACAGTTCCATATTTAAGTTTCGACATCATTGGGTTTAAAAAAAATCGGTGCGGTCTACGATGAAATTTACAATTTGACTATTATTACGGATGTTTCGGAGCTTTCAGAGGACCACCTGGTGACCACAATGGTCCATGTTTGCTCAAATCATCCATTCCGTATATAAGGTTCGACAAGAAATGATTCTAAATAAAATCCCGCCGCTCTAAGATGAAATGTTTGAATTGATCATTTCTACGGATGTTCCGGATCTTTCAGGGGACTAGCCGGTGGCCACAATGGTCCATCCGTCGATGGTCGGATATTCCGTGGGGAAGCAACAAAACAATCAGCGCAAGCACAAAGTTACTAGGGAAATGACGTTTGCTGATATTATTGTTCGTTGTTGCTTTGGTTGGAACAACTGTTGGACAGACGGTTTTAGAAACTGGATTGGTCGGACTAACTTGGGGGCGGAGTCAAAGTTGTACAACATGGGCGGACAGTGTTGACCAGGATGAAGGCTGATAAATTACAATTTAAAAAAATGTGGGTGTCATTACTTCAATGTGTGGTATCAAGACTTTGAAGAGAGGTAGAACGAAATATGCTCTTAGTGCCACGTTTTCAGTTTTGGTGAAACTTCTACTTTTTGTTTTCCATGAAATTTGAGATTTTCTGAAAGCATTCAATTTACTTTTTGGTATTCTGGTTAAACTTCACAGATCTGGAATATCGAAGTTCCTGATGAATTCAGTTATTTATTGTAGCACATAATTTTTAATTTTGGAATTTGTCCGGCGAAAAGAGATAATATATAGGCATGTATTAGGTAATTATAATTATTTATATGTCACATTAAAACACACAGAAAATATATTCAGTTATTCTCATTCCACCCCTTGCAGTAGCTCACGTATGGCATTAAAAATATGTTTCACATTATCGCTGTCGACCGTCTGAGCGGTCATCGCTCGTTCTTGTCCTTTTGCCGTTTCCTTGGTTATTGGGCATTCACACTCGCACTGATCCGGCTGGTTCGTAGAAACAGATGGCGTGGTCTCTTCGACAGTCGTCTTCTCCGTTTCGTCCGAAGCAACTACCATCCCGTGAGGTGGCTGGGACCCGTTCGTAGAAGAACTAGCTGCTTTAGCAAATTGCTCTTCGCATGCTTTAAGTTCCTCTGACACCGCATCCAGGTAATCACGCAATCGCCGGACAAGCTCTCGTAGGCGTTCAGCGGAAGTTTCCGTGTCTGATCTTTGCTTCCTTAGGGCTTCAGCAGCAGGAGGCAGCATGGATAGGGTTAGTAGTAAATGGATGGCCAATACAAAAAAATTCATTTTTCTTCTTTCACCGATAGAATTACCGAACTATTAGTTTTTCTTATCTTTTTTGATCAGAGTGTCAAAACGTAGGCCTGCTGAGAATGTAGAATGTGAACTTGTACTACAGTTCTTCTTATTCTATGGCTCTACAATCCAACTTAAATTTGAACTGTTATTAAACTTAGTATTCTATAGAAGTCTTATTTGTCATATGGGAAACCATAACGATTCTCATAATGGTAATTTTTGATTTTACAAGCTGTCGCTTAGCTTGCCTTTATAACTTAGAAGCCGACATACGAAACACGAAGGGTAAAGACTTAAAGAGCTGAACAGAATAGATACGTTTGCGTAAGTGTTGACAGTTTTCCCATGGGAAAAACTTCTAAGCTAGGTCCCAAATTCCCATGGAAAAACTGTTAAAACTTACGCAATCGTATTTATTCTGCTCAGCTCTTTAAGTCTTTACCCTTCGTGTTTCGTGTGTGTTTTTTGCTTCATTAGTTCGTTTCTCGTTTTCGCCTCGTCGCGTTGGCTGTATTTTCTCCCGGACTCGTCATGGGATGCTCGGTGGCCGACTCGGTCGCGGGAAAGGTAACCACTCCAATCAACTATTGTAGAGCAACGTGTATTCGTCGTTGCCACTTGACGACTCCGGCAAGCACAAGAAGCAGCAGTCGCAGCTGCAACAAGTGCGGAGGGAGAAGTGCCCGACGATTTTCATAATAGGCGACCCGCCGGAACCGCGAACAAAGCTCCGGGAATTGATCGCGAAAGACCTAAACTGCACATTCCGGCTATCCAATGAAGGCCTTAAGGTGATGCCCACAAACACGGACCATCACAAGTCGGTCGTGGAGTTCCTTGAGGTCCACAAAATTTAATATGAGTTCTACACTCATGAACTCTCCGGCACGAAGACTTTTCTGCGAGGACTCCACGACATGGAAGAACGAGAACTCATTGAGCAACTAAGAAGCAGCGAACTCAAGCCAGTCGTGGTGCACAAAATCGCTCGTCACAACAAGACGAAAAAGTATCGAGACCAGCTTCATCTGATTCATCCGAAGCTCGGCACCACCACGTTTAAGGATCTGAAACTGGTCGGCGCTATCAACTATACTGTCGTCGACCTGGAGAGTTACAGGTCAGTGCACCGCGATGTCACGCAGTGCACAAACTGCTTCAATTTTGGGCATGGCACCCGGAATTGACGAATGAAGCCGCGCTGCAACAGGTTTGGCGACTCGCATGCTACCGACCAGTGCGAAATGATGGAGGTGGCCGATCCCAAGTCCGCCAACTGTGGCGAGAAACATCGGGACACCAACAAAGGCTGCCCAAAGCGAGCGGAGCTCCTGGAAATCTGAAAGAAGGCTTCCAGTTCAATCCTCTCACCATTACAACCACACAAGCGACTGGCAGAAGCAGCTGCGTCGGTTCAAGCTTCAGCACCACCGGCCCAATCCTTCAGCGAATGTCCCCCGCTCCATCCTCCTGGATTCCTCCGGCAGCAAGATGAGCATGCTTTATCCACGGAGGATAAAGGCTCCGCTCTACACCCCGGAGCAGCTGGCTTCAATATTCAGCCAACTTGAGGCTCGGCTTCGAAGCTGCAAATCCTGTTTTGACCAGATCTACAATCTGGGCCTTTTCGTCATTGAAAATGGCTTCTAGGTTGGGTCTGGAAAATCGAAAATCTTGCTCGCTCAAGAGCAAAATCGTCGAGCTCAGCGATTTCCTTCAGGAGGAGATTGACACGGCTTTCATCACCAAACCCCCCTGAAGCCCGAGATAAGTGCAACAATTCTGGGTTTTAGGCTGGTCAGGTTCGATCGAACAAGCTCCAGAGGGGAAGGAGTAGTAATCGCCTTGCGGAGCAACATCGCCTGCTGCCGAACTTCAAGCTCCAAATTGAAATAACTATCAAAAGTGGGAGGGAAAATGATATTTCTTTTCAATAAATGAACACGTCTTGTTCGGTTGCTTGTCACTAAACTTCTGGTCATGTGTATATTTCTCCTATTTCTTACATATCCTAATTTCTCCTATTTTCCCTTTTTCTCTATGTATGTTTTTTACTATCTCTGAGCGAGTTTTAAGCGTTATCTAACTACTACACAAATCATCGAAGCCAATGGAGTGGAAGTCAACTCCTCCGTCGACGACGGCACGTCGGCCGAACTACAAAGGGACATAATCAAGCTCACTCGGTGGCAGAAGCAATTTACCATCGCCGGAGACCTGAAAGCAAAGCACCAAATATGCAGAAACACCGGAACGGAGTCATCTGGTGCAACGACGAGCTAGAGGGCCACTACACCATCCTGAGCTCCGATAGCCCTACCCGGTTGACACGGTCCGGGCCCATGCAACGCTCGACATCTTCATCACGAACATGAACGATGACGTCTCCCAGCCGGTCATCTTCCAGGAACTCAGCTTGGACTACTATCCGGTGGTGGCGGAAGTTGGAACTTCGGTAAAACGGCACGAGCTAACTATAAAACGGTAAGCTAACGGTAAAACTATCATCAAGTCGACTAGAGTGGGTTTCAACTGTGCGTGGACGAGAACTACTGCCAGCGGCACCCGGTGTCATCCGAAGACATCGACGAGCAACTGAACGCCACCCAGGAGCTCTCGCAAGCCTGCAAACACCATGTTCCAAAGGCCCAGCAGGTGAGCAACACCCTAAACATTGATGTACTCACCAAGGATTTGATCCGTCTGCGAAATGTCACTCGCAGGCAGTACCAACGTACTGGGCTGCCCTCGCTTAAGACCCGGTGCAATCGTATGATCAAAATTATCCAGGCCAGAATGGTGGACCTCAGCAATAGTGATTTTTCCATTAAGATCCGCACTCTCCCATACTGTGCTAAGCCGTTCTAAAATCTAAGCCTCGACCCAGTCAGGTGTGCACGTTGCGTTAGAGAGCATGCTAACAACATCCATCTTATTCCCAACGATTCCTCGAAGGAGTTGGAGATCGCAGCTGGCGAATTGACGGCCTATATCAAATCATCGAAAAACATGAAGGCCCCACCCTTGACAGCATCATGAATCTTGAGCTCAAACATATGAGTGCTTCGTTCTTCGAGCACCTTTCGCCTTTCTTTTAATCAGTGTCTCCGTCTCAGCTACTTCCCATCATCCCCAAGTCATCCCCACCCAGAAGCCTGGGAAGGATCCTTCCTCTCCGAAAAGCTATCGCCCCATCATCCTTCTCTCAGGGTTATTTAAGCTGTTTGAAAAGGCGATTCACAGCCGGTTACTTGAGTTTGCCGAACACCACATCGTCGCAGGCGTTCCCCAGGCCAGTATCGGGCCCTTGCTTTTCAATCTGTTCACCTCCGACATGCCAGAACTTCCAGAAGGCGGCATTTGTGTCTCTGTTCACAGATGACAACTCAATCGTCTACAACGGGTCGAGTGATCAAAGCGCTAGTGGCAAAACTCCAACGAGGCCTGGATGCCCTGACAGAGTTGTTCTAAAGTAATCAATGCCTCCTTAAGGCCATTCTGATACATTAGATAAAATTTATAAATTACATTTGAATACCAACCATTACTATTGAAACAAAATCAAAGATGAAGGGCCAAGTGGCCAACCACTTGAAATGTTAAGAATAAAGTAACAAACAAAAATCAAGAATTAAACGAATTTTAGTCTCCCCTTTATGTGTTTTTTCTCGAAATATTAAATTGCTAGTGCTAGTGCACAGGTTAAAGAATTGATCACGCAACACTTCTGGCTGATCGTCTATTGTTATTTGTGCGAGGAAAAACGCCAGGTGAGGGTTATGACCCTGTCGTGATTGTCCTTAACAGTGCTCAAATTGCCCCCATTTTCCCTATGTATCAATGTGGCAAACACCTTATATATATTTTTCGTATTATCCTCTTAAATCAACTGAAAGTGTTATCCATATACGAGTCACAAATTATAAAGGTTTTCGAAGAATTAAAATGAACATTACTATTAAATAGATGTACGTATTATATTGGCAATATTTATTATCCTTCTTCATTGTTATCAGTACATAGAAAGTCAATATAGGATACCATTTCAAGCATTCTACCTTTTGTAATTAGGTTTGATATCTTCCTAAACTGTTTCAATCGAAATTTTGTCACGACTGCCTGAAAATGCCGCTTTTTGTTGAGTGAAACACTATTTCACCAATAGAGAACATTAAAGTGATCGTGAGCTCGACTATCTAAAACTTAGTTTTATGATTTTTAATAGTATTTATATAGTTGCACAACCTACGTGCCGATGTCTCAATTGGTTTGACTTTTAGAAATAAAAATGTTTTCATTAATATTGCGCTGTGCTGTGATTTGTGTGATTAAGTTGGTTAACTTAAAAGACAATATTTAAATAGGGGAATACAAAACGTAGAAACGCGCTTCGTGTCCTAACAGATGAAACTGTGTTAAAAACCTGTACCGAGTATCAAGCCCTCTTCAGGATTACTCAGCATGTCTCATAATAGTATGTATTGGACCGCAACAATCGCCCAATGCTGCCGGCGTTCCCGATGCGATGCAAGTCGTCTCAGTACGGAGCGTACCGATGCGTGGGCGACGGTCCACGCAAGCCCTGTCGCCGATCATCGAACGAGTCCCGGCTGAAGTCTTCGTATACTCCGAAACGACTGATGCTGCTACCGTTGCGGCTCGGCGGCGGCGGTGTACGGCGACTGAAGATGGAGTCGTAGTTGCTGCTGCGGCTGCTCTCCACCGCACTGCGGCGCATCAGCGGCGGAATCGGTGGCATTGGCTCGCGGCTTCTCAGGGGGGGAAAGTCGCGTCCACGGATTCCGTAGCGCCGCTCGAACAGATCTCTGGGGTCATCGTACCGGTCGTAATAGTCAAAGGTGTCCTGGAGTGTAAAAAAATGGAATATTTAGTTTTTAAATTCTGTAAAATACTGTTTACAAAGTGCTTTGTATAAAAAACACAGTCGGTAAATGTTTGAAGTGGAACGAAAATTTTGGAATTCGCATTCATTTATTAAAAAACACATCATTTTCTAATTTTTCTCGCCATTTTAAAAGTTCACGTTCATTTGAATAAATAATTTTAAGTCAAATTACTTGACAAATATCTTCATCATAATTTTGATCTATCATTGCTTGCCAACAGTATTTTTATCTGTAAAATAATATCGAAAAAGTTTTTTTTTTGCAATTCCTGATCATAATAACTGGTTTACAGTTGGCGTTTGGGTGATAAAACGACCTACTTTTCCATACCATTGACATGGGTGCTTTAATGAACATTATGCAACTAAAATAGGTTGCATAAAAACCATTATAGCAGTCATTTGGGTGCTATAACGGAAAACCAGCATTAGAACAATAGTTACATGACCACATTTAGCTCAATTGGGTTGGGTGAGTGTTCAAATAGTGTATTCTCTGTGTCACGTAATAAATGAAATCAAGCATAATTTTTCATAACGACGTATGTAACAAATATGAGGATTCGAGAAATCCTTTGCTGAAAGTTGGCAAAACTTTTTCTAAAACTGTTTTAAAACTAAATCTTTTTTCAATACTTTTTTCCGCTGGCATGCATCATTACAAGACACGTAATAAGCGTGCTTCACAGTAAAGCTCAGTTCATTCAAATTCATTGTGAAAAACGATAAAATTATACATACACCGGTATGCTACACGTACGTCGGTGTACATTGGTCGGTTTTCCATAGTGCACGATTGACGCATCTGCAGTTTTGTTTTGTTTTGTTTTTTTTGTTACATAGGTCGCTCTTACACTCAACTAAACTATCTCATAATCATCATAAGCCTCATCTTATGAAGCGTGGAAAAATAATCGAATTTCATTTTCATGAGCCTCTTATGATAATTACTTGGCTCGTTATGAAGGTTATTCTTGTATCTTATGAAGTTTATAAAAGTGATCTAAAGAAAAAATGAAACATAAGAGTTGTCTTATGATTTTCATTACTACTCTTGATGTGAAAAACTCATAAGATAAATCTTATGAAATGAGAAATCAACATGGTGAACAATGCAGTGGATTAATTAATTAAGCGCAAATTTATTCTTGAGTACACCAGCGGAGTGCGGGCATATATTTATTTCGACATGCGCGATTGTAAACTGTCTTATTTACCATCAATTGGGATTATTTTAAATTATATTATCGATCAGCTAGAGCAGTTGGATGTGAAGTGGAAGATTAGAAAAGTAAGTAAATTTTTCCTCTTTTTGAGGTTTTCTATCCTGTCTTTCTATCCATCTAAAATCATAATTTATATTTACAGAAGTTTGTCAATGCAAGCTCGGATGCAAGGCACCAGTTCAGGAAAAACTATACCATTCAACATTTCGCATCAGCAGAAGAGGAAAACACCGACGATGAGACTACTCTCGAGTCTCCCAACTGGTGCAATGATATATGGTATATACCATCTCGACGAAAAATAAATCAAACGAATAATAAAGTGTATATGATTAGTTAGCTTATTAAATAATCAGAGACAAATAAAATAAAATGTTATATTTAAAATGATTTGTTGCATTATTTGTGTTTTCCTTTCTTTTGATCTCGTGAGAAAGCACAATGTATATAATTCGCGTTGAAAATATTATGTCCTTCATAGACAAGAATGATTGATGTTCATAAGATTCACTTATGAATATCGTTATGGGCTCTGACAAAGCTTAATATTTTTATAAGATAAACTTATGAAAATCATTCTCGGTCAAATAACACACGGTTCATAAGAAAATCGTACAAACTTTGTAAGTAATTCTTATAGCAAAAAAACATAAGATATTCGTATGATTATCACTAGTTTTCTTGACTGAGTGTAGTTCCCATATGTTAAAGCGACGTATGTAACAGTGAGACTTCAAAAATAGAAATTTTTACATACGTCGATTCGCAAAAAGATTAAATTAAAGAATTTTAAGATCTGAAATCAGTAAAATCGATGCGTATTATATAAAGCCGCGTGTGATTGTCACGTTGTATTAAAAACCCCGTTTTGTTTACTTTTGTTACATACGTCGTTATGAAAAATTATGCTTGAAATAATTTTATGGGCATGACATCAAATTCTCCAAAGACAGGTTTATCTATCGCTTTATGGTTTATCGAGCAGACAATGGGGCACGATAACATGAAATCTGTTTGTTTTCTGCAGAAACATGATTTCTTGGCAAAATTGATCATGTGAAGTGAAAATAATTGTATCATTTTGGTACAGATTTAAAATATAGTAATTAACCAACCCGGCAAGCCTCGTTGAATAAACGTACAACTCGTGCTGAAAAAATCATCTTTTTGCAACTAGTTGCACAAACTACTATTTTTTAATTCGGGAAATTAAGTAAACTACGAAGATATTCCAATTTATTAGATTTTTTTCAAGTTTCATACGGCAGATGCGATTTGGAACTTCATTGGCTATTATCTCAGTATGCGAAAAAACGGTATGGGACTGATATGCACTGTCACAAAATCTTAGACACAACGTTGACTCCAATCATCTGTGGACAGGGAACATGCTCTTAGTGATCATTTGAACCAAATTGAACATGAATTGAACACATGATCCATTCCAGACTATCCATGAATTCCAAGAAATAAATCAATACGCGTAACGGAAAATCTATTTGCTTTGCTTGAAATACGAAGGCGCATCATCTGTGGAAGTCAGCGGACTATGGGATCCAGAAGAAACTGCGGTCAAAAAAGATTCACCACCGCACCAAATGTGTCAAGACGCTCGGTGATAAGACCGGTAGTCCTCTACAGACATGAAACATGGACAATGCTCGAGGAGGACTTACAAGCACTCGGAGTATTTGAGAGACGGGTACTTCGGACCATCGCAGGCCATGTTGCGGGAATGCCGGACAGCAATCCTGCAAAGATGGCGTTCGCTTCCGTTCCGGAGCGCAGCGAGCGAGGTGGGCAGACCAGGTGCAAACGACTTGGCGATCGTGGGGCGCATTCGAGGATGGAGAGATGCGACCTCGAATCGTGTATTGTGGCGTCAAATTGTCTATTCAGTGTTATCTGTTTAGATGTAAACTAAATAAATGAATGTATGGATCGCAATGAGCATGATTGACCGCCCACGATTGCTACTCCGTTATTGCCAGGCCAGCTGTAATTACACAGAGAACCAACAGATGATGCTTGGGACTAGCATTATCTTCAATGTGTAAGAACTGATGACCAAAAATTAAGCAATACTAACGCCGGCCGTGTCCGAAAAAATGGAAAATGTTGACGTGATTCTCGCTTGGATGGAAGCCGACGAGTCATCTGCACTTCCACGAGAAATCACTGGGATGTTGGATACATGGGGTAGGTAGTGTAGCAGGGTTCGCTTTGGTAAACGGTAGGGTAAATGATATATTTTGGACATGTACATATTTTGGACAAGCCTGAGCTTCTTCGATCAATTTTAGATAATGTGTAGGAAAATTTTTATCGAAAGTATGATCATTGCATACTTTTACCTCAACTCTAGCGGCTTCTGATGAGAATTCACAAATCAACTATTATTTATCTTTAAAATTATCTAAAATGTAAAGCTTTCTACCAAAGTGCCTGCTGGACGCCAGTATGCAGGAGAACATGCATTATAGGACTCTTCGTAACATGCACCTGAAACACGTTTAAGGCTTGTTCGCGCCAAAATCTGGACACATATCTTTAGGAATGAAAATAAGCAGTAGTTGGTTTAATCCGGCACAGTTTTCACTTCAAATGGCTTCATTCATTGTCGATGCTTCGATGTATGCATGAAAGTTGGTGACATTTGATTTTCCCGAGAAATAATACGTGCCGAAAGATCGTGTATCCTCAATAGAATACGTTTCTCCTTCGCTTCCTGCTGGCGGTTCATAAAATCCGTTTTTGTTCCACTCTCCGACGTGTTAGATATTGTCAAACAAGCATCGACAAATTTCAAAACGCTATGAGCAGTGTTCTTATGAATACAAAAAGTTTTCAGCCAGTTTCCGGATTGAGAGTCCCGAATTTTTATTGCGGCTGCACACAATTGCTTTTCGAAACTCCAATTTCTTCGACGCAATAATTCACTAAGTACTTGTAACAGTTATAAGAAATATATTTTCAGTAAGTATGGACATATATTCATCACTCTACAAACTATTTCACTCGTTGATAAGGTATTTCAAAAGTTATACGTGTGTAAAGGTGTCCAGATTTTATCGCGCACAAGCCTTAAATTGGTTCAAACGGCAATCTTGAGGTCCTGCGGCCAAAGTTTAATTGTAATTGAGATACTAACATATTCCAATCGCTTAACATGAACTTGAGACGGATGAAAAAGAAGTGACCAAAATGAAGTTATGTTTTTATGCATCAGACATTTATTGGTCACCCCATGTACAGTACATGGATGAACCATTAACCCTTTATAAGGCAGTGGCAACTATATTGCCATCAACAAATAATATGTTTTTCTATTTATTAACAAGAGCTCTACTTATTATTTCACATGTAGTGACTTTATTTGCTTCCTAGTAACACCCCAGATGAGTTTGAGCCATAAAAAAATTGAAATGTCAATCTGAGAACAGTTTTTTTACGAACATATCGTAAGTTTCGAGTGGAAGAAGGATTTTCAGTTATAATTCGTTAAAAAACCGACAAAGATATATTTTTTCCGTTGGTATCAATTATTTTGAATCTCCTGTGTTAGATTACTACGTGATTAGCGTGAAAAAAGCTTTGCCTTTCTGTATATTTGGTTTTTGGATTTTTGACGAAATTGTAAAAAACGTGAAAAATTTGTTTTTCACTTATAATGCGTTTTCTGACTAGGACTCTTCACCAAAAAATGTAACGTACCTTGATTTGACTAATTCTACGTAAAACCAAATTTTTAAAAATCTTTTTATATTTTTGTTGTTGCCTGTTTTCCCGCTTGCCGGGCAGTGGCAACTATATTGCCTAATGTTGTCCCTTCGCGGGCAGTGGCAACTATATTGCCACCAATTTTTCAATGTTTCTGAACTGTTTAATGTATAACAAACATACATTTGAGTTTAATACCATGTCAACATTGTGTCCTATTGTTGTTTTTGTTAATTTATTGTTTAGATTCGTCTGCCTTATAAAGGGTTAATTGCCAACTTTCAGGCTGTTTTCAATGATATCCATAAGATTGCGAAACAATGTTAATTTCTGGTTTAATCTATGTCAGTTTAGCAAATAAATGCATTTAAATGAATGTGGATACGTGTAGGTAGGTCATACCATTGGGATCTGTAGGTGGCCATTTTTAAATTAGGAGAAAATGACTCTGTCCAAAATATATGCATTTTCCATGTCGAAATTATATATTTGATGTCCAAAAAGAAAATATTTCAGTTCGCAGTATATCACAGTTTACACCTAGTAAACGTAATTTACTCAAAAATTGGGCAATGGAGACACAAGACTAATCATATGTATTTGTATTTGGATGAATCAATTGTTTTATACTATTCAATCTCGATACATTTTCTAATGAATGTCCTGCGCTTGTCCAAGATACATCATTTACCCTATGCCATGTGTAGCGTGTAGTTTGATCGATGTTGAACAAAAACACACAAGAACACACATTAACTAATTGACTTATGTCGAATTCGTTTTTAAACCTGGGTCAGTGCCAACCCGAACCCTGAATAAAAAAACATTTTCAGTTCCATCTGTCATTTGATATGTTGGTGTGCGTAGCATCGTGTTTGTTTTGATTCGAAACATATGATCCAGGACATCCAGTGCATTGGCAGTGCGTTGGCGTTGACTAATCAGATCATGATAAATAAATATGTTTAAGTGCGTGAACTGATTTTTGCGGATAGTGGAATTTACTTTTGGGTGGATATGAACAGGGAAACTGCTTCTGGAATTCATCTCATGGTTCCGATATTCATCCCATCAAAAACAAAGCAATGGAAAAGAGTTTGGATTCTTTATTATTTTTGGGATTTTTCTCAGCAGTGACCACAAATGTTGACAAAAAGAGGTGACGAAATTGTTGCTGCATTTCTTTGTTTCCCGTTGAGATGAATATATGTTCAGTGAGATGGAGACCGAAACAGTTCCCCTATTTAATTATATTCAATAATCCCGTGCACATTTTTATATCAAGAATTCCGTATTTTCCATATTTCCGTAAATTCATCTATTTCTGCAAAAGTTTTTTTTTTCGGAGAACACTCAGAAGCATGTAATAAAAATTCTCCAGGATTCGCTAATTTTTTTCCTCGCTACCTCTCCTGATAAAAGTAGCCTCACACCTCGGGAAAATTTTCCGCCGTATTTTGGGCCCCGTGCATTTTCAATTTTCAAGAATCTCCCCGAGGGATGGCTCAAGGTACTTCCGGGGGAATTTATGTACGAAACTTGCGGAGCAATTCCTGAAGGATACTTCGAGTAAGTTCCTGTATTCTAGAAGGATTTCCTGAAGGAATTATATTGTAGGAATTTACAAATTAGTTCCTGGAGCAACTTTCAGAGAAAATCCTGGAACAGTATTCAAAGATATTCCTAGAGGAATTTTCAAAGGAATTCATCTCGAAAGGATCCCTTGGAAAAAATATGGAGGAATTCCTGGAAGATATCGCCAAAAATTCAAGAAAGAATTATTGAAAGAATTTCTGGCAGAATCCCCGAAGAAAATTCTGAAACGCACGAAAGAGAAATTCTGCATAAGAAATAATTTTATTTGGTATTCCTCAAATATATTTATCTGACAATTCTTAGCGGATTTTGCGAACGGGTTTCAAGGGGAATTCCGAAACAACATAATTCCATCCACCGACCTAATTTAGGACACCATCTGTGAGGAAAACTGAATGAACTTATGAATATATAACTTCCCTAACAATTATTTTAAAACTGAATCTCGACAACAGTACCGGATTAATTTCATGTTAAACTACAATAACAAATATCACAAAATTCCTCGAAAAAAGATTTTCAACGCGCATTCTATTTCAATAAACAGATAGTTTCGTTTCTCCCTTCTGCTTGTTTATTCCTCCCAGTCCCACCCACCCACGTGGTTTTGACAGTTGTAGTACAGTTGTATTGGTGAACCCGGTGCGAAACCGTGAAACAACACAGTGCGAACCCGACAGCTTTGGGGTTGGAACTAGTGCGAACCTAGTTCCAACCTGAGCGAATAAAAAAACACTTTGACAGCACTTAGGTTGGAACTGGTTCCAACCTAGGTTGGAACTTTTTAAAAACGAATTCGACATTACCGACCGCACAAAGCAGAACAGAATATACCGATGATCGCGCGATCGTTCTGCGTGCCAGAGGTAACACGAACAGATGTGCACCAAGCTTTTACTTACTAATTAATTTACTCACACGCACAACGCAGAACAAAATATTTCGATGATCGCGCGATCGTTCTGCGTAAAACAATCAGCCGCGCACAAATCTTTTAAATGCTAATAAATTTACTCACTCGCACAATGCAAAACAAAATATTTCTTACTGTTGATTTCGAAATACGAATATGTCAAAGGTACAATAAAGTAGTGGAACTAAATGGAATTGTACATACTCGTCCTATGACAAACAATAGTTTGATGATCGCGAGATCCTTCTGCACGATCACGATCGGACGCAAACTAAACTTTCACTGGCTAATTAATTTACTTGCTCGTACAAAGCAGAAAAAATGATGATCGCGTAATCGTTCTGCATGAGTGAACGCGAACTCTTTTTAGAAGATTTTAAAATAAAAACAGCGATAACGTAAACTACGTTTCCTAGAATAATAAAAAAAAGTTTTAAGACTCAATAAGTATTAAAAAAAGTTTTAAAGGGTTACATAAACAACCATAAACATCATATGAGTTCAAAAGCTTTCGAAGAATTTGTTGTTAAGTGTTTATTGATTTTTTAAGGAGAGTTTGTATGGATTTTTAATCTTCTTCTTCTATACACATAAAAATGAATTTCTGTCTGTCTGACCCTAATAGACTCGGAAACTACTGAATCGATCGGCGTGAAAATTTGTATGCAGGGGGTTTTGGGGTCGGGGAAGGTTCTTAAGATGGTTCGAGACCCCCCTTCTGGAAGGGGGGCTCCTATACAAATGAAACAGAAATTTCTGCATAACTCAAGAACGAATCAGAGAAAATATCAATTTTAGGCGAAACGAAGTTCGTCGGGTCTGCTAGTTCTAAAAAATAAAAAATAAATTATGGAAAGAAATAATATAAAATAAATCTGTTTATGTCTGCCTGGATTCTGTAACCATATACGACGAAATTATTTAGATATTCCCGAAAGTTTGTCGAACTCTGCATCTCACAACTTGGACATTGCAACTCAGATTAAGCATTTTCACAATAATTAACTGTGAGGCTTTTAAACTCTTTGTCCAATCAAATATCATACTGCATGCCCCTGGTAAGTGGAGGAAATCTTCCACCTGGGACAATAGCAGGCCGGAACGTGTTAGAAACCCATCCACTACGTAGGCACGCACCAAAAAATCAAAATGAGCTTTCTGACAAGCAACTTTTTCCACGTCCAAACTCAGTCGCAGCTAACTTAGATCTCCTTACTCGATGTACTGTAACTCTATCAAATGAATGTATGGATCGCAATCAGCATAAACGATCAAAACAGGTGAGCATCTCTCAAGGAGCTGAGACCCTATACTTCACGTAATTCTTGGTTGAACTGGGATGCAACAATAGATGAAGATGTATCCATTTTTTTCTATGGATCACAAGGGCACTAACATTGTTTTAAGTTATTAGAGACTTCTGATTATGCGAGTAGAACTGACTATCGCCGTACCAAACTGGCTATCTACAAAACGCTTATTAGACCGGTAGTTCTCAACGGACACGAGACCTACACGATGCTCGTGGAGGACTAACGCGGACTGGGAGTTTTCGAAAAGAAAGTGCTGCGTACCATCTATGATGAGGTGCAAATGGCGAACGGTACATGGAGGAGGCGAACGAACCACGAGTTGCATCAGCTGTTGGGAGAACGTTTGCAGAAATCGCTCTCAATAGATAACGAACAACGATAAAAGAGAGGCAAGAACCTATTTGAATCATAACAAGCCATGGACACAAAACTATCGCACTTGTATACAAGCTGGAAAAAAAACTGATTCGGATAAGCGGCCCCCACCGATGAGGTTTGATTAAACGCTTTGTTCTCGCCCATTTCATGTTGGGGACCATATTTTTTTCGCACAGCTGTGTAAAACAAGTTGAAATGCATCATCAGAACCGGTGCCCCCCGCAATTGGGGCTTATTGAAAGAATTTTATCATGGGTTGTAGCCCCCCGAATCAGTTCATTATCGTAACAGCTACCGAAAAACGTCTCTCACGGTATGCTACCTATCGAGAGTGTATACAGACATGATAAGTGAGAGATTCTCTCATTCTCCTTTGGATTCAAACCCTGTGGGAGAACCATCCATCGTTCACACCGCGAAAATCGGAAAACTGGGGTGGGTCGGGCTCGTAGCCAGAATGTGGGACAGTAATCCGGTGAAAATGGTTCTCGACAACCATCCGACGGAAACAAGAAGGCGAGGTGCACAGCGAGCAAGGTGGATCGATGAGGTGAAGGACGATTTGCAGACCCTCCGAAGACTGCGTGGTTGGCGAAGTGCAGCCATGGATCGTGCTGAATGGAGAAGACTTCTATGCAGAGACTTCTCCAGAGCAGGGGCCATTCAAAAATATATAAACCATCTAGTAACGCGTGAAGACCTTAAGGCCTATACTGCAGGGAATTCTTGGATGACCTGGAAAGGAACAGCTATTGAAAGCATATACAATTTGATTAAATAGATAAAATAGAACATGAAACATTTTCAAAAAGAGATATCAGCCCTTTGGTTACGCGTGTAGACCTCAAGGCCTATACTCCAGAAAATTCTTGGGTGACCTGAAGCTGAACAGTTATTGTAGACATTTTTTTTTGTGTCTTTATTAAAGAGACTTTCAGCCCGAGGCTGGCTCGTCTCCGTTATTGTAGACATATCCAATTTATTTGTATGGATCAAATATAAGACATGAGCCAATTTTTAAAAGAGATATCAGCCTTTTGGTTATGTGTGTAGGTAGTTGTTAAGATCTTGGTTACGCGTGTAGACTCCACGAAATTCTTGGATGACCTGAACTGAAACACTTGTTGTAGACAAATGTTGAAGATGCAAAACAGCTATTTAGTTCTTTGGGTTTCTAAGAGTGCTTTCTAATAGGTTTATTTTTGGATGACAATATGCTTAAAATTCTTTTTACGTCACGTGTCGTAAAAAGAGGCTCGTAGTACAAAGTGACGTATATAAAAGTGGCGTAAAAAAGGGTTGAGTATATTTCTCGGGTACTTATTCAAAAGGACGTATGTGCTTTTGTAAACAAAGATTGAAACGTCGATTTATCCGATCTGATGGCACTCCCACGCAAACCAACACCACCAACAGGTAGCCGAAGGCTTCCCCTACCTGTCTGTGGTGATGGTTCGCGTGGGAGGGCTATCAGATTGGACAATTCGACGTTTGAATCTTTGTTTACAAAATCACATACGTCGTTTTGAATAAGTACCCGAGATTTAAAGAAGCTTGCGGAAGGGAAAAATCGACACACTTTGGGTCGGAAAACTGGAGTTGTACAATCACAAAAGGGTAGGTTGCCACTCCAGCAACCCAGTGTGCAATAATTGCCTTGCGAAAACGTTTCTCGTATAAGGGGCCGTACACATATTACGTAAGCACTTATGGGAGAAGGGGGGATCGGTCAATATTTTACGCTCCATATAAATAAAAAATCATTTGTATGAAAAAAAAATCTTACATGGGGGAAGAGGGGGGGGGGATGTCGAAAAACCCAGAAAAATTGTTTACTTAACAAATGTACGACCCCTAAAGTGTTACGCAAGTGCGACCGCTAGTAGTCAACATGTGAACATGATCTTTTCTCTGTGATATTCGCTCGTGAACTTCTTACAAGGCTGTCAAGTTGCCAAACGAACGTCTCCTTCGATTTTTTCAAATTTCATCCAGAGTTACAGTTAGCCCCATAATTCAGCTCCAGGTATAAGTTTTGACGGAGAATTTGTTCGTTAATAACGGTTAGGGGAGCACTGTGGCAATAGGCATATGAACCTATCACTATTGAAAAACCAATAAGAACATCAAGACTGGTCAAGTTTCAAGTCAGGAAAAAGTAAAGAACAACTTTGGGGCCCTAAATTGGTCATTTTTCTTAGATCCGTCATTTCAGTTACGACTTATACATGAATCATTAGATGTTTCAAAATATGTTTTATTGCAAAATAATTAGTTTCAAAATAAGTAGTTGAAAATAGTGACTTTTTGCGAGAAAAAGTGACTTGAGCTCAAGAGTTAAGTCAAGTGGCCAAGTCACTAAAAAGTGACCTGCTAGCAGGCTTGCACCCGAAAACATCGGAAGTACAATTGGAGTCAGTGGCGTCTCGTAACCTCACTTTTTGCCTGTGCACTGACACAAAAAATGAATATTTTGCCATTTTGACTGCTCAAATGGAAAATAAAATCATCAGAGTCGTTTAAACTAATCAAAATCTAGTTATTCTATGCATTTACGCACATCAATACCTTAAATTTAAATCCAGTGCACAGGTAGATTGAGGTTAGGGAAACGCCACTGATTAAAGTAATAAAAATAGAGGTAATAAGCTAAAGATTGTCGCTGTTTTTAACGCTGTCGCATATTGGTAACTGGCGAAATATGTTTTGGCAATAACAGGCCGAGATCTGTATGTCAACAGAAAATCAATACGTTTTGACAGTTATGTACCCAATATGTTTGGGAACCAGAATAAAGGGAGGCGCTGCGACAGTCTTCCTCTACTATATGGTTGATTATCTCTATCTTTTTACATTACGATAATAAATAAACACGGAATGGAAATGGCAACAGAAAATATCGATTGCTTAATTAAAACTATCTATACGTGAACTGATAAAACAGCGATTATTAGAAAATAAAATTGTACCAAGTTCAGAGAATGGTAAAGTTGATGAAAAATATCGAACCGACTATTGAAAACACACCACACGAATAGACAAAAAATACGAGTTTCCTTTTGTCTTTGTACAACTTGGCCGAAACGATTAAATCCTGTGTGTGTTACTTACATACACTGCTTACCCCGATATACCGCGTTACACCAAATAAATAGAAGCGATAACAAAAACCGAAAGTATTTGGAACGTATTTGAATTGGAAATGGATTCGTTAGGATGGTGACTTGTCGATTATGTAATTGTAAATTTTGAGATGATTTGCAAATCTTTTGGTTACCAGATTGGTTAACTTTGTAGTCTGAATAAACTGCTTTGGTCTGTTGGCATGTGACGTTTTGTCGTCGTTTGAAAATGTCTATTAGGTGGAAATCAGGAGTTGCCAAAGACGTAACGCTAACATTGATTTTCATTGAAAATTATCATGGTTGTGTTGAGCCGTATAAATGGTGGCTTTATAATATTTGCTATCATCGTCATGCTAAATAACCTTCATCGATTGGAAATTGAAGTCATTTGAGCCAAAATTATATTTTCTGGGATTTTGAATGGTCGATAATGGTCTATTGGGGATGAAAGCAATGGATGAAGCAGTCACTTGCCCACTGCAAGCCGAGAACACCTCTGCACTTGCTACAAGTTCATGAGGATTTTTTGTTGGAATCTGGGGGTAGGGTGGGAGGCAGAGGTTCGTCTTGGTTAACGGGTTGCCAATGTGATAGTAATGAAAGGGTAGATATTCTAATTGAATGACGAGACGAGCTGTTTCGCTCATTTCGAAATCTAACAGTTACCTGCTAGAACTAATCAAGTTGTAGGTATAGGATAGAAGATGGAAATGATATGAAAGTCCATTTCCAGTTCCAGCGATTGCTAGAACATGAGAAATATATGAAAAGATACAAAGTAAGGAGGAATGGAACGGGCCGTGGGTTTACGGCCTTCTGCGTATGAGGCAGAAGTGGTAGCCCGTATTTTAAGTTAACGGAATTGTATAGGAAATCAAATCATGTGAATTTGCTCTGACATATGATAAAATTTAGGTTTATTATAAATTGACTAAGAACATTTCCTGCATATGAAATATACTCAAGCACTGCTGGAAATTTCAAGGAAATGGAAAAAGAAGGTATTCAAATCATCTAAGAGTCATACTAACGAAAACATGTTATCAAATAACTGCAAAACAATTGTTTTGAGGTAAACAAATTGAAATCAAATTCGTTTCCCTTTAGTGGTAATCAAGGTCCCATATCTAAGATGACTTTCAATAGCTTTTAACATCGATAGTACCTATAACCATCCGACATCCATCTCCAATTCAATTTACCCGCAGCGAGCTAAACAAGCTAAGTGATAAAAAAGTAGATTCGAAAAAGGAGGCATATTGGTAAGAACAGAAGTGCGTTACCCTAAATCCATCCATAATGCGATCGCGAAGGAACGGTGGCGGCGGCGGCGGTGGGTACGGATCTCTTGCGTACATCGGTCGATCGCGGAATCTACTTTCGGACCAGAGCAGACGCGGGCACTCCTTGGACCAGTGACCCGAGCGGCCACAGCGGTAACACATCTCCGGATCGCCCATTCCGGGCTTCGGCCGAACCCGGCTGGTGGACACCTGTACTTTCATAGGTTGTCCGTCCACCATCATACCGTTGAGTTCACGGATCGCTTCGTTTACATCGCCGGTGGGATCCAGGTGGACGAACCCGTAGTTCCGCACGATATCACACTCGACGACGGTACCGTACTTTTGAAACAGTTCGCGAACTTGCGGAGCGCGGGTTACATCGGTCAAATTGCCTACGAAAATCTTGGTCGTGTTTGCGTTCGGCGCGCGACGGTTCCTGGCTGCTTCCACCTTGATTGCTTTACCGTTGACCACGTACCCGTCCAGATTCTGAATCGCATCTCGGCCCTGATCCTCGTTTTCCATGTGCACGAAACCGTAATTTTTGACCACGTCGCACTCGACTACGGTTCCATACTTCTCGAAGAGCGGGCGCAAATCGGAGGGTTGCGTCTTCTCGTCGACGTTGCCGATGAACAGTTTGAATGTTCCGGAGGCCGGCATTTTGCGATATGCTACGCGTCAACTCTTTCCGGAACTGTTTTCTTTCGGCGATACACGGGTTTGCTATGGCCAATCTAAGGGGACACAAACATACAATGACAATACAGGGAATGCTCGAAACAAATAAGTATAGCCCAAGTTTGTGATACATTTGAAGTGTTGTAACTTGTATTTGAAATATTCGATTTGAATAATTCAAAAATTGAATTTCGAATAATTGTTTAAACTTTATTAAAGTGTTTTTTCTTAATTCTAGAATAATTTTTGAGTAGCTTCCACGTAATTTATGAGATCAAGGATAAGCTACTCTGTGAAAGTAAAATGCAACTCTTTGTTAAGCTTTCGAGCCCTTGAACATGACAATTTTATGTAAGTACTTTTCGGTTCGTCATCTCATAGCTCTCATATACATATCAAAAACCTACATATTAGCATATTGTCAAAATTACAAGTTACAACACTATGAAACACAATGTTCCCAACGTGACTAATTGTCTGTCAGAAAAAGTAGATTCATATAAATAATACAATAAATTTAATGGTAGTTAGGTGGAAAATAGTGAGTGGTAATTTCAATTCCGAAAGTCATTAGGTAGGGTAAGACACCCAGAAATCGCCCTCCCCCCAGTTTTCGCCCACCTATTTTAAAATCTTTATTTCTCGTAAACTAGTTGTTGAAAACAGTACCAGTTAAAGTTTTTCCATACAAGCATCAGTAAATTATGAAAAAACCTGAACTTTAACTGTTTCCAACAACTAGTTTTCGAGAAATGAAGGTTTTAAAATAGGTGGGCGAAAACTGGGGGGAGGGCGATTTCTGGGTGTCTTACCCTACTAGAATTTAGGTTGTCTGCAGTTAACACGCATGGTAAAAAAAGCAAATAATTGAACAATTCTGTATGTGATTTATGTTGAAATAGATGCAACAATTAAAATAGTTTGATGTAAAAGCATTGTACTATATAGAAATATGTTTAGGTTTATATTCCACACGTCTTTAACTTGTTAAAAAAAATTACCTATCTACTTTTTCTCTCGATGACAACTATCCATGTTCCGTTGGCAAATTGTCTTAGTTATTTCGGGCTCTCACTGTAAGCTGTAAGCTATTTCTTCACTATGAAAACTATACTAATTTAAAATAAGCCTAGAAGCAACTATAATTTCAAATTTATTTCTTGTAATACCGAGCAAAATAATTTCACTAAATGAAAATGGCCGATTACCGAAAACCTGACGCGTTTCCAAGGTGGTGAAGCCCGGTGAAAATCGCATCAAATTTTCGAGCTCAAATCCGCGAAAACGGCAACTTTTTAGCAAATCAATATGGAAAACTTACCTTAAACTTTAAATTTTACACACTTTGGTGTAAGGTCAAACAACACTTTCTATAAAACAACCACTTTTCCCGATTTTCACAGGAGCAACCTCACCGACTAATGGACGCCGCAACAGAGAAAACGAATGATTTTTTTCTGCAGTCGTGTCAGCAGAGTAAAACGGTGTGCGTGAAAATATTTGACACTTCTCCGGGGTAGTCCAACAAAAATAGCCAAACCTCTTTGAGCCAAAATAGGTTTGTGAGCTATTTAGTACATACACGCTCATCTCGCAGGACGACAATAGCTGCTTAATTCCCTTTTTAAATTTTCCGCATTTTTTTTTGAAACGTTTCCGATATAATTTTGAAGCCCACATAGCTGTGGACTGTATAATTACTATTTCTTGTATTATTTAATACCTTTTGAAGCACTACCTATGCAACAAACGTACCAGCCATCAAAACCATATACCTCTACACCTGCACACTTAAAATAAATCGGCGAATTCGGTAAAATTTTAAATACTGAAATCTCAACAGAACTGTTCGGTAAATAATTTTACTGATTTTCGGTGATTCTGACAGTTGGACAATGGTCATATATGAAATGAGTTAAGTGTGTGGGTGTTGCGAATAGAATCGATTTGGTTGTCAAACTGAAGCCGGAGCCAAACATTGAAGATTGTGGTTATGTTCGTTTCAGATCTTATATTGAGAAGTATTGTTTTTATTTGAGTAAAAAATAAAAATAAATTTAGTTCGAGTTTTGTATTCTTTGTAACAAATATTTTCACATTATATTTCGAGTGAAAAAAATAGTACACACTTAAAATAAATCGCCGAATTCGGTAAAATTTTACCGAAATCTCAACAGCAGAACTGTTCGGTAAATAATTTGACTGATTTTTGGTGATTTTGACAGTTGAGCAATGGAAAAAATTACAAAAAATCTGTAAAAAAAATTACCGAACAGTTCTGCTGTTGAGATTTCGGTAAAATTTACCGAATACTGTAAAAGGAGTTAAGTGTGGCGTGACAGAGGGGGGGGGGGGCGCATTTGTGAAAATTTGAAAATTTTCCCGAGGTGTAAGGCAGAGAGAATGAAGAATTAAACTGAAATTAAACTTGAAAGTGACATTTCATTAATTATCGAACTTTATTAAATAATTATTGAATCATTTTTCATCGATGTCTTATTGGAATTGCTGGGTAGCACTAGCCATTCTTATGAACGGATGATTTTTTAAAGTTTTGGACTGTCACTTTTAAATTTAATTCTCCAAATGGGACAGAGCCTACACTAATAAAAATCCCAGGCTATTGACATCCTATTGTTTAGTCCATCGCCAGATTGTAGCCAGGATATCCCGGACTATAATTTTTTTTTTCATACTGCGTTTCAATGATGACAGCGGGCTATGTCTATTGATGATGATAACACCGCGCTTGTCACCGGCTCGAAAAATCCACACATTTTTATTGGCAAAAATCTAAAGAATAAATTTAATGCGCGCGTTGATAATCAGCTGCTATAGGAGAACCCACATGAAGGTTATTAGTTAATAAAGGTTATGTGTGTTTCTACATACATGCTATGCGAATTAACATAGCCGTTATAAGTGAAATGCTATAGTCAAAATTTATGTGTGCAACACATAATGAATATGATTGGATTTTTGTAAGTGTAAGTATTTTTAAAATTTTAAACAAAAATCAAATCGATCGATAGAAATCGATCTTCGGGAAAGTTGACCTTAAAAAGTCATAGAATCGACTGAGACAATAGGGCACTGCACGGGCTGCTTTGTCTCTTTCTCGCTGCGAAGAAATTAGAAAATAACAAGGCCAGTAAATGTCAAAATTGGTGAACAACGAATGAGAAAGAGATTTTTCCGGGCAGCGCCCTATAAAACGAGATACAATTTTTGGTAGGAAAGGTTATTTTTTTCATCTGTAAGCCAAATGGTAATTTGGAATTTTACAATATGAGGAAAGGAACACAAATTGGCAACAAATCGCTACATAAATCCGTATTTTTTGAATAAGTGGGTGTATTATTTCTCGGTGTCGCACTACCACAATCACAATTTTCCGAAGGACGGAAAGAGACAGACGACACATTGCCGTTGGTTAATGATTCAGAAAGCTCTTTTCATCGCCCATTCTTTCTTGAGCGTTAAGGACACTCCTTACGGAATCCAAACTCAAAAGTACTCGCGTTTTCAAGGGCACACCACTCAATACAGAAGCAACGCACAACTGTCATTTTTATTATTTCACACATGCTGCGACGCAGCAAAGCAGAAATTCGAAAAATGACAGTTGTGCACTGCTTCCGTATTGAGCGGTGTGTCCTTGAAAACGCGAGCACTTCTAAATCCGGATTCTGGTGCGGACTGTTTTGCACCATGCAAGCACCTAAGTTATATTACAATAAAATATTGTATTTGCTTTCTCGAAATTTTTTGTCTCATACTGTATATTGTCCTTTTAGACCAAAACTATTTGTATGACGCTGATGAACTGGCAGCAAGGCCCGCATAATAAAAAACAACATGTTATATGGTCAGAATCATTATTACGATGTAAGATATAGCTTCACAGTTTACGTTGCGGTTATCGAATACTTTTCGATCGATTCAACCATAACTGCTCGACAACATCACTAAATGTCAATATATAACATGCTGTCTCTAAAATGTTCTTTATTTCCTGCATTATATGTCAACATTTTATCATACTGTTGAGCGAAAATTTTGCACGCGAAAACAGACGATTTTTTATGGTGACATAACTTAACAACCCATTCAACATATTGTTATTTGTCAAATAACCGTACCACAAACTGTTAAAACTTTATATGAGATTGTTCATTTATAGTTGTCAACAGTAAAGGATACTGTTGTCGACCGCACGGGAAAATATCCATGTACAGTTTGTAATTATGCGGGGGCCCACTTCCGACGAGATTCACAAGGAAAAATTATATAAATATGCAGCACTGCACGGTGTTATCTGTCACAAAATCGAGCTTGCTTTGTCGCTAACAACAAGATTTAATCAATTTTAAGTACGTACCTTCTTCTTCTTCTTCTTATTGGCATTACATCCCCACACTGGAACAGAGCCGCCTCGCAGCTTAGTATTCATTAAACACTTCCACAATTATTAACTGCGAGGTTTCTAAGCCAGATTACCATTTTTGAATTCATATTTCCTGAGGCTATATAACACGATGATACTTTTATGCCCAGATAAGTCGAGAAATTTCCAATTCGAAAATTGCCTAGACCGGCACCGGGAATCGAACCCAGCCACCGTCAGCATGGTCTTGCTTTGTAGCCCCCCCAGGGGTAGTCATTAATCAGTGTACTACCCCTGGTGGGGGCATCCATCAATTCAGCTGTTATTGGTCGACGGTACAGCAGCAGTGCCTTTCTCTGCTTTGTTCTCTCCGAGGCAGCCAAGTTGGTTGCGACGAGACGGATGCAATGAGAAAACAGAACTGTGCAATAAAAAAAATCCTATTCGACTACACTACTAAAAATATTACTTACTACTTAAACACTACTATTGCAAAAATTTATAACGGCTACACATATATCTTATATAGATATTTTTGGCAGTGTAGATGCTGATGTCATATTAGAAATTTGGAGACAGTACTCGTCGATAGAAAATCTTTCCGCACGCGATGGCATATGAGCAAGTCAAACCCCCTTCCTTTTGCCAGTGGAGATATATCAGCTTCCACACTGATATTCTTCCCACCCCCTTCATACGGGAGCTTGGCAGAAGGAAGGTCGTGCGATATGTGCCATCACAAATATTGCCCTCCGCTCGCTTTCAAATCGACTTCTATAAAAACATTCTTCATGCCTGCCGTATCCTAACGGAACTATCAATTATATACTTTCGCCTCTAATTCTATCATGAACATGTAGGTCTAAATTTGGAAGATGAAGGTAAATCAGTTTTGGAGAACATAAAATTATACGGAAAAGGTCTGTTTTACATCAATCGCATGTGATAACGTGAACTTGAAGTTGTGTTTAATCTCAATCCAATCAAAATATGATATCAGAATACATAAACCGATGGTAATATGGTTTATAACAATATAACTTTATTCATGAGAATCATATCAACACCAGTTTATTATGCGGGAATAAAACCAGAAAGAAAACACCAAATATTTTTTTATATATTTTTTTTATTGCACATTACTTCAATACTACATTTTCAAAATGACTAATCTACTTTGTAGACAAAGATTCAAACGTCGATTCGGCGGATCTGATAACAATCCCATGCAAACCGACATTATCGACAAGTAACAGAAGCCTTCACTTACGTATTTATGGTATTGGTTTGCGTCGGAGTGCTATCAGATTCGTCAAATCGACGTTTGAATCAGATAAGTCGTTATGAAAATTTAGTATTTATAAAAATAAAAATAGAAAAAAAAAGATTATACAAATACACACATTTATCTTTTTTTTAGTTAATATTTCGAATGATACATTGTACTTCACTAAAACACTCTTGAATCCATTCAATTGAAAATATATTGCACATATATGCAACTAGAATAAAGTATCACGGTAATGTAACGTAACCGACAAACCGACGTGCCTCCTCATATACAATTCTTAAAAAATCGTGGCAATTTTTTAAGCTCGATCTGTGCGATGGTTTACACTATAGACACTATAGGTTCCATAGACGAGCGCGAGAACGGTTGGGTCATTTCGATTAAGTGTGTTTTCCACTTTTTCACAGTGTACCACGTGAATTTGACGTCACACGCTCCGTTGCTTGGATTGCAATCGTGACGTCATTCTCGTTTGGCTATAGTAACTGACAGTTCGTTTTGGCTACCCACGCCTTCGCCTCCGGTCGTCTATGGAACCTATAGTGTCTATAATTAGTTTACACAACAGGTGTTAAAGTGCGCAGGCAAACTCGAGCATGCACTCTTCAATTAATTTCATCAGCTTTCAAATCATAATTAACTATACATTCGGGTTCGAGTTTACCGTTTACATTCGGGTTTTCGTTTTCAGTAATAGTATCAATATGTTTATGCTATAATTTGTTCATCTGATTAATATGTTTTGTTAAAAACACTTTTTACGGTGATAGTGAGGTTTTTACTGTCGATTATAGCATTTTGAAGAGATTTTCGATTAAGGTTTATTTTTATTTACATCGCTGTGTAGATCACTCAAAACGTGCATATGATGTTTACACCGAACAGATGGTCGATTCTCGCGCATTTTTCCTTTCCCGCTTATCATGACTTCTTTTGCGAAATGAACGATTATGTCAAAAGTGACAGAACGAGTTACTACAATGCGAGTAAAACGGCGTTGAAATTTTTTGCCAATTTTGAAATCAGACAGGCCCGTCGGTTTGCCGGTGGTGATGTACCAAGTGCCCAGCACCTTACAAATCAATATTCTGATCGAACATTTTGAGCAATTCCGCGTGTGGGTTTGTTTCAACTACTTGTTTTACTACAAAATCACTGTCTTCAATCTTAATTTTTTTCATGAATTTTGTCAAATTAGATTCTTCACTTGATGAACCTAGTAACTCATTACCATCTTTATTTTTTTCGTTTTCAGTAACAGAATCCGAGTTATGCTCAATTACTATTTCGTTCAAACCTCCATGTAAAGGTCCTACTGATTCAGCATTTGCTGTGCTGTTTTCTGATTCATCTATTTCCCCACAAGTATGGCATACATTTAGTTGTTCTACGAGTGTTTCTATTTCATTACTTTTTGCTGCTAAATCTACTGATTTACATTCGCTTTCAGTTTGTTCGATTTGATTTTTCAAGTCTTGAAGGTTTGCTGTTTTTGAGTATATGTTTTCGCCAATATTATGAATGTAATAATTATAGAATATATTATTCTGCACAGATGTTTCAAACTCACCATCTGACTTTTGTAGGCCCATTCGGATCAATATTGATATCTTAGTAGTGTAAGGTTTCAGCCATTTGTAAACACGACGATGAACAATTGTTTGATCATCCTCACATAAGGGTTCCCACATTTCGATAAGCGATTTTTTGACATTATCAATCAATATTTGTTTGCGCATTTCAGGAATCAGTCTACCAATTCCATCTAGATGACGAAATGTGAGATCCATTAGGATTTGTGCACTTTTATTTGTAAGATTCATTTGCCATTTGAAGATCATAATCATCAAATCCCACAACTTGTCCATAGAATTAACATCGAGACGCATCAATGAACAGCATGCAATGTCAGTGAGGAGAATCCGTGTTTGCTGTACCGTTAACATGTTGTGTTGATAGGCAGTTGAAATGTAATGAAGAAATTTAGGATCCAATAGTACCTCGGTGATTTCACGCAAAACTGTAGAATAAAACAACAAAATTAATTTTCACATTCTGATTTTCACATTTTGCAATAATATTCAGAAACAAAGATACTTTTTCTGTTACGATTTGAAAAGTGATGATCTCATAGTGTTGTATACCGATCGACTCAGTTCGACGAATCGAGATGACGTCTGTATGTGCGTATGTATGTGTGTGTGTATTAGAGTGGGGCGTCATGGTCATTTTTTCAAATCAGTGGTTTTTCGAAGCCATTCTGGGTCCTGAACAACTGTGCTGAATTTGGAACCGATTGCTTGCTTCTTTGCTTTCCGCATCGCGTTTGAAGTTTGTATGGAAATTAGTATGGGAGAATGTATATTTTTGTATTTCTACTACTAGAGGTTTCAGTTCATCGTAAACCAAGTGGCACATTGCGTTAAAGTATAACCCAAAGGATGCCGAAAAACTTTGCTGAAGACGGCACGTTGCTGGAACGTCCACGAAAAAAGTTATAACGCTTCGAAGATTGAGTGTTCAAACCATATGCAAAAAATCGTTTATTCTGCCAACACTGCCGAACTACGTAGACCAATAATTTTACAGAGTGTTATTTCAAAATAATTGATCTTATAGGGCTTTGGAGCTAATGGGAGCTATTCGGAATCATTTCAAAAAGAAAAACATCCGACAGGAAGGAAGATGGGTTTTGCCCTTCGATAACCATAGGTTGTCCGGTAGTGCTGGCAGAAATATTGATTTCTTGCATATGGTTTGAACAATCAATTTTCGAAACGTAATAACATTTTTTGTAGACCTTCCAGCTACGTACCTTCTTCGGCAAAGTTTTTCGGCATCTTCCAGACTATATGCTAACGTATTGTGTCACGTGATTGATGATAAATTGAAACCGTTTAGAGCAAAATTGTAAAAATGTACGTTTTCCCATACTAATCTCCATGTAAAATTAAAACGCGATGCGGCATGCGAGGTCGCAACCAATCGAGCCCATATTTTGCACAGTTGAATGGGGTCCCAAAACGATTCAGAAGAACCTTGATCTCAATAGATCGGACGAAGTTTGTGTTTTCCCATACAATTGCGCCCCACTCTAATGTGTATGTGTGTATGTGTACAAATTTTGTAGACACTCTTTTTGGAACTTAGAATTACCCGATTTACTCGTAACAAGTTGCTTTCGACGGGGAATGCGGTCACATTGTTTGCTATTGTAAAAATTGGCCCGATCGGACATTGCATTTCAAAATTATTGAGAAATCATTGTTTTTTCCCAAGGGTCCTCCCTTGGAGAAAAAATTCAAAATCGAAAAAAAAATTTTCAAGAATGGTGGGAATGCATACACTCACAAAAATCCAATCATATCCATTATGTGTGGCACACATAAATTTTGCAAGGGGTTCGATTCCCGCTCCAATCGTGGAAACTTTTCGATATGCAAAATTATCTGTTGTCTTACAAAATATGTAAGTGTTCAGTCTGAACAATCACTGTCAATTTTTCATTCTTCAGATTTTGAAGGCGTTTTTCTGACTTCGTAGAACTGTAGATCTTTGCAGATTTAAGGATACTCCAAAAGGATTTCTCACATTTTCTGATATCCCATTTTCTTTAGAGCTTCGATTGGATCATTGTCATGATTTTAACTTTACAGAATATCTTCAGACACGTTCAACTCCGTAAATCATACACATTCATAATATTCCCACATTCTTTGAACTCTCCCGGCAAATCAAATGCTTCAGATTCTTTAGATTCCTGCCGTTATTCAGAGTTTGATAAATTATTTCAACTTTTGTTGATTTTTCAGTACATATACGGAAATTGCCTAGATTCTCAAAATTATTTAAACCTCCATTCTCCAAGTTCAGTAGACCCTCTAGAGTGTCCAAGATTTCAGATGGTTTTTCGGATCTGGACCATTTTTTTGAATCCAATTTCTTATGAATTCCATAGCTTATCCAGAATTTACAGATTTATCATGTGGTATTGCGGGACATTTTCCGGGAAAATCGGATCAAGCAGGCTGAATACGGGACTGTACTGCATAATCCGAGACTGGACACTTTATGTTAAAATTAGTAAAAGGATTGATAGAGATATCTATGCTGTTGAGTATTACTTACACAAATAAACCTTCTAACATCTTTTTGATCGATAATCAAATACAAAACACTTGAGAAGTGTTCATGTAGGCGATGAAATATTTATTTAATTGTTGAGAAATTATTAAATCAAATATCAGATCAGTCAAACTTGTCTGATACTCAGAATTCAAAAAAGCAGATAATGGCAAAAAAAATGATTTAGGGTCATCAAGTATAACCAGAACAAACAGTTACAATATTTTTATAAATAGGGTAACCAACTTGATTTGGACCCCTACACATTTCGGTTTTTCGGTTTTCGTGTACACACACACTCACACACAAAAAAAAAAGAAAAACGTCGTTCTCCTCGGGAGAGAGTCAAGAGTGACGGCCTAAGCGTAGAAGCGTGCAATAAAACGCATTCTTCATATTGAATATATTAGTCGGGGTCCTCCTTGGCCGTGCGGTAAAACGCGGCTACAAAGCAAGACCATGCTGAGGGTGGCTGGGTTCGATTCCCGGTGCCGGTCTAGACAATTTTCGGATTGGAAATTGTCTCGACTTCCCTGGGCATAAAAGTATCATCGTGTTAGCCTCATGATATACGAATGCAAAAATGGTAACTTGGCTTAGAAACCTCGCAGTTAATAACTGTGGAAGTGCTTAATAAACACTAAGCTGTGAGGCGGCTCTGTCCCAGTGTGGGGATGTAATGCCAAGAAGAAGAAGAAGAAGATATTAGTCATACACATAAATTATTGCAATTTGAGGACCCAAATAAACCCAATATTTTTTTACACGGCGTTTGGCCACCAGGCGCGAAACTGCAAAGGCCCGGACAGATCCGGTCTATGTAAAAAATGTGGCGAAGAAGGACAATCATTGTGACACCGCACAGCAACTGTTGTGGTTACAATTTGCTGGAGGCGTTGGCGAAGCTGGACGCCAGATTGTGCAACGAAGGTACCGTTAGTACATTTCGCAGAGAAAGCAGGGAGTCCATCATCGGCGTCACATTCAGTTGTCCGTCACTAGTGAGGAACATGAACTGGAAAGTTAGAGAGGTAACACATTGGTCGTAATGCTCGGAATGGTGGAACGTCACCCATTAACATTAAGTTCTTCGAACAATACACATATATGCTAAAACAATTACCTCAAACTTAATCAATGAGGTTTACAGTCTACGAACCATAATCAATATAATCTAAAATCTATAAAACGTTTTCTCCAAAACTATATGAAGAAAATCGCTTTTTCGTACGGTCAACATTCTTAACAACCCGTTGCTCATACAGTCCGGTCTACGAAAACCGTAGTCACTATGGTCAAAATGTTATCAGACTACAGTACGATTATGGTCCAGTACCATTATTATTATGGTACAACGTGGAACGTTTTAACAATGGTTCAGCTATCGTTTGGATTTATGCGGAAATCTGGTGGCCATTAAGGCCACCTTAAAGGTAGTCTCACACCTCGGGATTTTGGTCAGCGGAATTTTCCCCCATGTATTTTTACATATGCGATTCGGTATTTGGGCACAGAAAATCAAAATCCCGGCCCCATTTAAAATGCACGGGGACCAAAATCCGGCGGAAAATTTTCCCGAGGTGCAAGGTAGCCTTAAAGTGTTAAAGTTAAAGTCTACTTAAAACAAAAATAATGCGTAATATTTTATTTGGGATAACAATACTTTCACACAAAAAGCTGCTGGCTGCATCTGGCAATTCGTGACAGCAGTTGACTGGCAGCAGGTGAAGTTACATTCAGAAAATCAATTCATCCATTAATGGGTACTTTTGTATGCTATCCCGGATAAAAATGTACTATCGGTTCAATAGTGTAAACAATTGAATTACCATACAATGTACGGTATACAATAGGATACACTGTTTCTTGATGGTTGCACAGTTTGTATCAACACTGAGGATACAATACATCCACATATTTCTCTAATGTAACAATACTTGCAATTGTTTCTGAAACGTTTTCGTACATAAGATTCATACACATAAATATAACTTCTGAAACGTTTCTATACATTGCCTGTAAATTATATAACAATATTTGCCTCATAGCGCCAAATATGCATTTTTTCTCTTTAAATTGCATTGTTGAACAGTAAAGCTGTCACAACTGAAAAATTAAGAATCGTATAGTTTTACTATACAAATACAATACAATCCATTGTATTTTGAAAAGTTTTGTTCGGATATTTCAACAATATATTAACCATACACTCTATTGTGTGACGAAAAAAATGTATGGAAAAATCTCAGATTTTGTATAGTTAAGATACTTAACAACCCGTACATTCTATTGCGAAAACTTCATTTACATTTGAGTAAATGGTTCATAACAATGCATTCTAATGTATTTCTATGGTTTCTTTTACAATATAATCTATTGCCAATTTAATGTTATTAATAGTAGTGTTACAAAAAAATTTATTGTTATTCTACTGTATTTTTTATTCGGGATCTCTTTCTGCCTGCAGAAAAATTTACCCAGTTTTTGAAGTTCGGCGGCATAAGGCTTGCTGACGTTTAATCATCTTTCTCTTGCACGCGCACAGAGTAGATAGAATTTGTTTTCATCGGGAAACGCTTCCGAAGCGTTTCCCGATGAACAAAAATCCTATCCTCCCCATGCGATTGAAAGAGAAGGGTGAGTAAACGTCAGCAAGCTCTATAACTCATTATGGGTAATTTTTTTCTGCAGAGAGGAGATAACACAAAAAAGTACCCATTAATGGGTAAACGGAAATCTCCGTGTTGGCAAGTCCCATCAGGGTAATCTTATCTAAGCGTGTAGAGCTGTGCTTAATTTTGTACTAAAACGACTGATTCAACGTCTGTCAAAATATCAACAAACCGCGGTCCGCGGACAAACGTTTGAATTTGTATACAAACAGTCTCACTCCTGAATCCTTTTTCGGTTTTTTGTATTCGAATATTAGTTATATTCAACATAATAAAATAGGCATTTATCTAATTAATACAATTTACAGCAATTTAACTAAAGTTTTTAATTTATTCCAGGACCATGTCCGGCTTGGAGTCATACGTAAACACCACCGTATCGATCATAACAGCTGACGGACGAAACTTTGTTGGCACCCTCAAAGGATTCGACCAAACCATCAACATAATCCTGGACGAATCGCACGAGCGTGTCTACTCGATGAATGCCGGAATCGAACAGGTTGTCTTGGGCCTGCACATCATCCGCGGGGACAATGTGGCCGTTATTGGGCAGCTCGACGAGAGCATAGATAGTAAATTGGATTTCTCAACGATACGAGGAACGCCACTCGAACCGGTGGTTCACTGAGCGGTTGGTCACAGGGTCAGTTAATTGTAAAATACTAAATGGTTAAGAAATAAAATGAAATTCGCAAAAGTTTGTAATTTCTGGTCTGAAATGGTCTTTGTTCGTATCCGCATTACTCGAAAACGGGTGAATGGATTTTCTTCATTCCTTCAGCAGATACGTTCGTTATAGTTGAAAACGGGTTTATATTAGAGCCCTCTTTTTTATAGAATATTTTTATCATGCAAAGTCACTAAAGTTAAATGGAAAAGTTATGAAGGAAAACGTCTGCCGGGTTAACTATAACTACGGAATAATCCTAATTATAATAATTATTTTTTTATTATTAATTATTACACAATTCTGTTTTTTAAACGATCTGGATCTTGGTAATTCAGAATTTTCGGGAATAAAAAGTATCAACACCCATTTAAACACATTATGCTGACAATTTTTAAATTTGTGCTGTTGGCAGAGAGAGCTGTTCTTTTCTACTTTTCGTGAATATTTTCATTTTGCAGCGTTTGGTGGGGCAATGAGAGCGCAAGTCAATCCAAAGCCGATAATAGAGAGGGTAATGGCAGAAGAGTCCGTGCAGACCACTTGAACGCCATGGGGTAGGATAAGGATGGGGTGAAGTGAGGTTCGGATTTGGAATCGACTCGACACTAATGCAAAATGTAATTGAATGCAAACTAGTCAATGATCAATGGCTAAAATGATAATTTCAAGATTTCTAGTACAACGTTTTTCTAGTTAAAAGCAATGTTTAAAATGCAATGTCTTCTTTTTTGCCTTAGAAGCATCTGATGTGGTTTGAAGGCCACTTAGTCATATAGTACAATTATAAGTTATTTAATGTGTTAGCTTTTTGTGACCACATTGAAAATATAAAAAAAATATTGCGAATTAGTGTTCTATTTTTTAACTTTTATTTCTGCAGAATGAAAATTAATTGACTTTGTTTGCTCTGAGTGTAGGATATGCGTTCGTCAAATCACTTTGTTTACCTAAGTCATTGTTTCGTGTCATTGCTGTGTAAAAGTGGAAACTGCTAAAGAACTTAGTTTGTTCCATTATATTTTTTTTGTCAAGGTTGCCAAAGCTTTAAACTGTTAACAAGTAGCTTTATCGTTGATTAATTACGGTGATTATCTATTAAGTTCTAATCAAGGTCAGGTATAGGATTCACTTTTCGGTGGCAAGCTAAAGCTTCATCACGCCTATTGCCTATCTGTTTGTAAAAATTATCGAGAATGAAGCCGTTATAAGATTGTTCATATACCATCATTATAATGTGTGGTATTTTTTATTATTGCTCTTCGAAGTGAGGCATAACAAAATAAAACTGGCACCACGTTCCTAGTTTTGAAAAACTTCTACTCAGTGAATCCAGCAGTCGATTCCCTACGAATATCTTGAATACTTTGTTTTTCAATAAATGCCTATCTAGCTAAATGTAAGCGTGGCTACGACTCAGCGTCACAGGGAACGCATCAGAAAAGTATTGCCGAAAAGAAGAGAACTCACATCATTATCACTGATGACAAGGCCTCTGTCTGACTGCACTACCATTCAAGGCTCCAAGACACGATGTCCGTTGGATCACATGCAAATGCCGTAAATTAGTGCGTCAATGCCAGATATGTAACGCGGCACCAAACAAAAATAGTCAACATGTGATACCACCACGACAGGATATGTCTTTGGTTGCCATCTCAGTGCTAATGACGTAAGCCGTATATATGGAGCATTTGTATGGAAAAACGCAAACTTCGTCCGATCAAGTGAGATCTAGGTTTTTTCTGAATCGTTTTGGGACCCCTATCAACTGTGCAAAATATGGGCTCGATTGGTTGCGACCTCGCATGCCGCATCGTGTTTTGAATTTACATGGAGATTAGTATGGGAAAACTTACTTTTTCACATTTTTGCTATTAGCGGCTTCAATTTATCATCAATCACGTGACTCAATACGTTAGCATATAGTCTGAAAGATGCCGGAAGACTTTGCCGAAGAAGGTACGTAGCTGGAAGGTCTACAAAAAATGTTATCACGTTTCGAAAATTGATTGTTCAAACCATATGCAAGAAATCAATGTTTCTGCCAGCACTACCGGACGACCTATGGTTATCGAAAGGCAAAACCCATTTTCCTTCTTGTCGGTTTTTTTCTTTGTGAGATGATTCAGGATAGCTCCCATGAGCTCTAAAACCCAATAAGAACAATTATTTTGAAATAACACTCAGTTAAATTATTGGTCTACGTAGTTCGGCAGTGCTGGTAGAATAAACGATTTTTTGCATATGTTTTGAACATTCAATCTTCGAAACGTTATAACTTTTTTTCGTAGACGTTCCAGCAACGTGCCTTCTTCAGCAAAGTTTTTCGGCATCCTTTGGGTTATACTTTAACGCAATGTGCCACCTGGTTTACGTTGGACTGGAACCTCTAGTAGTATAAATGTAAAAATATACGTTCTCCCATACTAATTTCCATACAAACTTCAAACGCGATGCGGAAATCGAGGAAGCAACCAATCGGTCCCAAATTCTGCACAGTTGTTCAGGACCCAGAATGGCTTCGAAAAACCATTTATTTGAAAAAATGACCATGACGCCCCACTCTACTGCCTACGTACATGTCCCGAAAGAGCGACGTCGTAAATTGGACGACAAGAGTGCACGACTGATCTTTGTCGGCTATGCTGAGGGCAGGAAAGCTTACCGTTTTCTCAATCCCCAAACAGACACAGTGGTTATAAGCAGGGATGCAAAGTTTTGCGAAGAAACTACCGGTCAGGAAACGATCCACAATGTAATACCTGTGAGTTCCGTTAGTGTCAGCCGAACGAACTTAAAATCTACACATATCGAGCCAGTTTTGGAAATTGAAGATATTACGGAAGACCACGAAACCCCAACTTACTGTGACGTGGAAATCCCTGCTTTGGATAGTACGCTTGAGTATGACAGTGCTGAGTCGAACTTCGAGGGATTTGAAGAGACAGAATTGCTGCGGCGATCAAAGCGACCAAACAAAGGGAGACCGCCAGTGCGATTGATTGAAGAAGTAAATACCGAGGGGAAAATGAATGTTTCAGATTCATATTCAAACTGACAGCCCCGAACGATTTGAATCACTGCTGATTTTACCCTAAGGGATCCACTATATGGTGTTTTACCCTATCGAACTGTCACTTTGTTTTTATTTTCTAAATATTTCGTTTTCACAAATTGTTGCATGATCCATTTGGATATTTTCCTTGCTTTTTCCAATTATTCTAAAATAGGAACTGGTCCCGCGGTGGTACATATTTTCAGGTGCATATTAATCGATTATTTTCAATTTATAAAACGCCCGTCAATCAAACCGGCAATTTTCATACCTTTGCCTATTCATTCTATATTCTTTTGCAGGCATTAGCCAGGCAGGGGAACTTATTTTGTTGCGTCGAGTCGATACGTACCTTGTGCCGATTTATCCAGTGGAATTGCCTGAGCCTTCAGACGCTGATCAATCACGTACAGCATCTCACACCCGAGATTCAGAATTATAAACAGGTTAGTAATGGTCATGATTTTGGTTTTTGAGTGCGGAACTTCTACTTGGGTAAACCGAGGACAGATCTCGGAGACACTGACCTAGCGAATGCCTATCCGGTAGATGACGACCACTCGACTAAAACACGGTCGATGGAGTTGAATCCGAACCGATGTAGAACCGTTTGTTGATGGCAACGGTGGCCATGGCAATCGGAACAAGCGCAATGCTCGGATATTTCCATTTGTATATTCCTATCAATCAGCTGATGAGCGGAACAAAAAATATGTGGGTGGGGTTCAATGTTTTGTTTGGCATAGTGGTCCGAGAGCGATTTTGTTTAGCAATCTTCCTTTATGCTAGACATACCTACATAGATTGAACAAGCTCATGAACTTACCTCATCTTTATTTAACGCTTAGCGTCGATTTAGGAAACGATAACTGAATAGATCAATTCGCATGCCCAATATTAATTTAACATTATAGCACAAAATTATAGTAAATATATCTAACTGCATGGTAAATAATCAATCGTACCATAATAAACTTGACAACATTTTAGGAATCTTCAAAATGCCCATTGACGCCTACGATATTTATTCGGGCCTGTGGAAATATATCGTAATCAGCGGCCAGGAAAAGCATGTCAAAGAAACGCTAAAGGACTGCAAGTCAGACAGCGAAATCATTGCTTACGTTCGTAGGATTATTGACCAGGGTATCACAGACCCTCTTGCTTTGGGACTGGAAAATGACTGCAAGGATGAAATGAAAGCTGTTGACTGTCGTAAGTTGGGAAATGAAAAATTTCATCCCAAAATTCGGCAGTATGTGAAGGCAGTTTCTTATTACAATGAAAGTATAGCGTTGAGCGAAAATGGATCAGAATCTCTGGCTATTGCTTATGCAAACCGTTCGGCTGTTTGCTATGAGCTAAAGGAATATGCTGCCTGCCTGGTTAATATTCGTCTGGCACGAGAAAACTCATACCCTGAACATTTGCTTTTCAAATTAGATAACAGAGAAAAGGACTGTTTGAAGCAAGTAGCTGAAGCAGAAGGTAAACAACTACATGAAGAAAGTGAACGACGTGTACCAAAACTAAGCTACAAACCCAATCCCAAAATTCCTCACATATCAGACTGCATCGAGCTAAAGGAGGACGATCAGTTTGGACAATACTTGATTACAAATCGCAACTTGAATGCCGGAGACATAATCATTGAAGAGAAACCCTTTTCTACCTTACTAGTCAGTGATCGACGATACTTAAACTGTGATTATTGTCACGACGATAAGTTCCTCATACTCATACCATGCACAGGATGCACAGTTACGATGTTCTGCTCCACGGATTGTCAACAAAAGGCAATGGAAAAATACCACCGAATTGAGTGTTCCGTTATCAAGAACATGCGATCTATGTTCACCAAAGTTATTCTGATGGCATTGCGAACGACGACGACAGCTATCAGCACATTTGATTATAATCTCGAGGAACTTAAAATCCATATCGAATCTATTGACGAGAGAACTTTCAACCCATTGAAATTGGATTGGACTGCCATGGAGGCGAAACAGGTGTACAGTGCTATCCACTGTTTGGCCACAAACCAGAACCTACGAACTCCCAGTGATATCGTTCAGCGGTCCGTTTATTCTATCATTATGAGTGAAATGCTTTTCCGGAAAACTGAGTTTGGAACACTATGCGATAACAATGAATCCCACGATTTAATCCGCTCGTTGCTTTTCCGGCACGCGCAAACTTCTCCGGCCAACATGCATTCATTGATGTTTACGGAGTACACACCGCAGGGGAATGAGAAATATTCGCAATTATTCTTGGGCTGCGGTTCATTCCCCATTCTGAGCAAAATCAACCACTCATGCGCTCCAAATCTCGTACGAATAACTTTGCCGAATGGAAATGTTATCGCTCTGCTAAATCGACCGATAAAGAAAGGAGGCCAGCTGTTTGATAACTATGGGTGAGTTTTGCTCGAGATTCTTTTTTCTGATGTGAATCAATATAAGTGCGCTTACAATTTATTACCCAGATTTTTTCTGCCATTAAATATTCATATGAAGGAACATCTTTATGTGACTACACTACCATAATTATTATGCTTTCAGATACCATCACTGCTTGGATTCGTTGGACGATCGTCAAAGTGGCCTTCTTGGGCAGTACCTATTCCGTTGTCAATGCGAGGCTTGCATACAGAACTATCCACTGTATTTAAACTTGCCACAAGCGAAGTTGCCACCCAAAACAAAGAATCCCATAGACTATGACGAAATTAGTCGACTGGGTGAGCATGACATGGAAACAGCGCTGCGTAAAATCCCGGAGTATTGTCGCTTTCTGAACCAGTTTGATTCTCAGTATCCCAACTACGGGCTAAGCTCTGTACAGGAAGCTTTACTGAGGTGCTATGAGATCGTTTTCGCCAAACAATCTCGAAACATTAAATATAAGAACATGTGCTCTCTTTAAATGAATCTGAATTATTTATTTATATTAACAATTTTATTGCAATAATTAAGAGATAATTATTAATGTTATAAACAATCATTAGAAAGTAAAAATATATTTTTTACCCACAAAGCCTTGAATACTAAGTGCATTGGTCACTCCCAACTTGTAATCTGTAAATGCAATCATCTCATGGGCCGGTGCTTTTAGGGCACCTTTCTCAATCAGTTGGAACAGCTCTGTGAACATTTCCGCCCGCTTCGGACTTTGTGCGTTTATTTCAGACCAACGCGTCATCCAAAAGCCACTGAATTGTAGATCTTTGAAGATAAGTGATGCTGTCGGTACGCTAACCGGCTCCCGTGACATTCCACCGTATGTAACCATGATGCCATGATTGTCCAAATGACGCGACACCTCCAAAGCATTTTTACCACCAACACAGTTAAGTGCTAGCTTCGGTTTCTTGAACAATCCGTCCTTGAATATTTTTGTAGTCCGTAGCTCTTCCTCAGTAAGGATCTCTGCTGCACCCATGTCCTTCAAGTGATCCCGCAGTTTGCTAAACTCTGGTCTATCACGGACAATCCCCACACAGTCAACTCCCCACGCCCGGCACAATTGGATAACCGCTTGACCACAAGCCGAATTGGCTCCATTTTGAATCACAGTATCTCCCGCTTTCAGGGACACGAAATCCTTTAGCATCCGATAGGCGGTGCAAGGGTTCACGGTGATTGTTGCGGCCTCAGCGATTCCGATCGAACCTGGCACCCGCATGAGATTGGATTCCTTGTACAAGGCATATGATCGCCACGTCCCCAGTCCGCTGGCAAATGGCACCACACGATCACCGACCTTCAATCCGCCAACTTGGCTACCGACTGCGACCACTTCGCTGACGCACTCATTTCCTCCCACTGCTGGAAACTTGGGTTTCACGGGATATTTGCCTAAAATGCATAAATGACAGTCAATTACCTAAGCAGGATCAGTTAAGCCTTTTGACAAAAAAAAAACTTTAGCTTGTTTATTTGAATAAATCACTCCACTAATTTGTGTTTAAGGCTTTTCAATGCTTGTAAATGTTTGTAAAAAGATCTCTTCTGTCCAGATCTAACTGTTTTTAGTTATAGGTTTTGTGTCAAGAAACTTAATACATATATACCGAGTTCAAACAGCTGAGTAAAGATTACATTTTCAGATAACTTTTGAATTTTACATTTGAAGGTAATGCTTTCCGCGCAGAGTGACTGTCAAAAAAATTGAATACACATTTGAATGTCGACTGGTTTTAAGACAAACGTTTACATATTCTACAATTGCATGCTAACAGTTCCACTTGAAAAACCTTTGACCAGTGACTCATTGAAAGTGAAATAGAAGCGCATTAAAATAATATGATTGAATATTTATTACTGTTGCATAATCCTTGAAGCATGCATCTCTGGGGAAAAAAATCCTTTTTGGCATATGATAATGTGCATGATTCAAATTTTAGCGTTGTTTTGAATAATTATAACTAACATTTGTAGTAATACTTTAAATAAATTGAAGTAACATATTTAATTAACTAAATGCTTTATTTGTGATACAAAATAATAATTTAAATATATAATAAGGATAACGCTATACTACTTACCTTGAATCGTATTGATATCGGCAGGATTGATTGGTGCTCCCAGAGTTTTAACAAGCACCTCTCCATTGGATGGGTCGGGGACGGTCTCTTGCTGAACTTGAAGCACCTTCGCCGGGTCACCGAATTCACCGTACCTTAGAACTGAGGCAACTACACTCATATGGCGGTGTAGCACGGCTCTGGGATGCTGGATATTACGCAATAGCATAGACATTGTTGTAAAATTTCAAAATTGACTCGCACAAAACGTAAGGATTAGTATGATTGTTCCTCATAAACAGTTGCTTTTATTAGTTTTATTTTTGTTCAAAATAATGACGATGATTATCCATGACAGCAGCCTTATCAAAAAAGACGCGTGTGACATTCGGTTGCTACATTTTTGATTGTGACGTGAAACATGACTGATGTTGCACATTATCACGCACTCCGAGAAAAAAATGTTCTAACCAGCGAAAGCACCATATTTGACGCAGGTCAAAACTTGGCGCACTTTTGTATCAAATCATTCATAAAACTTTCTTTAACCAAAAATATATCGAAGAATCTAGCTAGATGGCTTTATTTGCTCTCCTGCTTTGCATATATGACGTAAAAAAGCTAATTACTTATAAAGAATAAACGTACACAAACAAATCAATATCAAATGCCGCGTTAAAAAATCTATAATCTTGTTATTTCATACCGTACAAAGCAACAAGCGCAGTTATTAGTTATTATATATACATAATAATAATATATATAATATACATAATAATATAATATACATAATAATAATAAACATAGGTGGGAGCTCAGGTGAAATACCCTGGGCGTCCATGAAAAACCACCATTTCGAGTAGGTGGGAGCTGAAGGCCCAATTCCTAAGCACCAATGAAAAACCACCCTCGGGCGAGCACTGGCGCTTGAACCTAGCTATTTAGCACTGTAAAGAATTAAATAACTTTACAGAACCCGTAGCTTCCGGGAATGAAAGCACACCCAAATATGGAGTTACGCTCAAGAACAATACCACCCATGCGATTGCCCGAGGAGGGAGCCCCTACTGGAGCTGGTCCTGGAACGGGGGACAGAGCGAGCGGCCAGCAGCTAGAGGAAGGAGAGGTGCAACAGCGACCCTCTAGTCATCGGGCTCAGCCCGTGCCGACAAGGCAAAACAGAAACGGCAGCAGAAGAAATCACCAAGGCAATGCTGCACCTGCTGATGTTGCTGTGGTTGATCGACGTCAATCACTCACGTTAGCGGGCCGCCGACGGCAACGGATCATGTGGACAAGGGAGATGAATCAGTACGTGATCCGTTGCTACTACGTTTGCACCAGGATGGAGACGGATATGTCCGGCAGACCGGCGATGCTGGAGATGTTCAATGAGAGGTTCCTCGGTTTGCACCCCAGCTTGACCAGAACAAATTGTACACACGCCAGAGAGCTATTATGTCACATAATATGCTGACTCCAGAAGACGTAGAGAGTACATCAAGCGGGAAGTGCAGAGGGAATTAGGAGAGGAGGAGGAGGCAAGATCGAGCGATACGTCGAGAAGGAGTTCTGTTGGGTTGGATGCATCAATCGCAAGTAACCGTCGCGATTCGATTGCACCCGCCGCTCCAGGACCAACAGTGGAATTGCAACGACAGCAATTGAAGGACGAACTAGCTAATCATATGGGCACAGCAGTTACACAGTTCCGTGGGACAGACCCCATGTCCCGACACAGGATACCCAAGTTGCAGTACTCCTATCGGTTGACGAGTACAGTAAGCATCCTTAACCAGGATATTTTGCCACAGTACTTGGAAACCGTGGAGAACCTTGAGGAGCTGCAATTTATCGTGTATTCGGCTGCAGTGGCTGTTGTAAGAACGTTGGGATTGCGAACGCGCCCACAAGGTGAGAGTGATGGACGCGCACGCCCCAAAGCACGAAAACCCGCGTGGATGCGACGTCTGGAGAACCGCATCGCCATACTGCGGTCAAAGGTTGGTCGATTAACACAGTACAAGCAGGGGAATCGATCAACCAGGCTAGTTCGGAATGTTGCTGAAATTGTGAAACCCACAGAACTCCGTGATCTCACCGAGGCGAACATAACTGAGATCCTCGACACCCATGTACAGCGGTTGAGTGCTCTTGCTAAACGACTGCGACGTTATGGAGAATGTTCGAAGAGGAAGGAGCAAAATCGAATGTTCAACATCAACGAAAGGGAGTTCTACAACCACATCCGAAATGACAAAGCCGACTTTGGCGAGGGCCTTCCGGAGATTGGAGAAGTCACGCAATTTTGGTCCAATCTATGGGAGAACCCCGTCATACACAACGGCGATGGGGTGTGGATGGCAGAAGAAGAGGAATATTGTGGTGGAATTGGAGACATGACCGCTATCAACGTGACCGCCCAAGACATACGTGAGGCTACTCGGTATACCAGGAATTGGGCTGCACCAGGACCCGATTTTGTGCATAATTTCTGGTATAAAAAACTCACAACGGTCCACGGGCGGATGGCGGAATGCTTCAACACGGTACTAGATAACCCCGGGCAGCTACCGGAATTCATCACTAGGGGTGTCACTTATCTTCTGCCGAAGGATCGGAACACTTTGAACTCAGCCAAGTACAGACCAATAACGTGCCTTTCGAGTCTGTACAAAGTGCTGTCATCGGTAATAGCGAGGAGGGTGCAGAACCATTGCGACGTCAACAACCTGATGACCGAGGAACAAAAGGTTGTCGACGTAACACACGAGGCTGCAAGGATCAGGTCATCATTGATGCAGTCGTTGTTGGGCAGGCCACCCACAAGCAAAGAAACCTGAGCATGGCGTATATCGACTATAAAAAGGCATACGACTCAGTACCTCACTCGTACCTTCTTAAGGTACTGCAGTTGTATAAGATAGACGGTAACGTCATCAGGCTAATGCAGCACGCTATGGGGATGTGGAGCACATCCCTACACATTACCGACGGAGAAAAGGTGTTACGGTCCAGGACTCTCAGCATCAGGAGGGGCATATTCCAAGGCGATACCTTTAGTCCTCTATGGTTTTGCCTTGCCATGAACCCTCTTAGCAGAGCACTCAACCAACACAACTATGGCTATCATTTGAAGAGTGGGGAAAGGAGTACAAACATTACCCACACCTTCTTTATGGACGACTTGAAGCTGTTTGCGGAATCTGTGGAGAAGCTGCACCAATTTCTGCGGCTTGTAACGGTATTCAGCAACGACATCCGGATGGAGTTTGGTATCGATAAATGTCGATCCATACATCTACACCGGGGTCACCTGGTGGATGCCGACAGTTTCCGCGTCAACGAACAGGAGGAGATTCGAAACATGGTTGAAGGCGAAACGTACAAGTTCCTAGGTTTCCTGCAACTGAAAGGAATTCGCCATACAACGATCAAGAAAGAGCTGCAGGAAAAGTTCTTGCATCGTGTCAACGGTATTTTGAAGAGCCTCTTGTCGGCCGGCAACAAGGTGAAGGCGATAAACACGTTTGCTGTGCCCTTGTTGACATACAGTTTCGGGGTGGTGAAGTGGACCAAGACTGACTTGGAGGCGTTAGAACGAGCAGTACGAGTGGCGTTCACTAAGCATCGCATGCGCCATCCAAAATCGTCCATTGAGAGAGTCACCCTGCCACGTACAGTAGGAGGAAGAGGCGTCACCGATATACAAACACTATGTGTTTCCCAGATCCAGCAGTTGCGAAGATACTTCGTGGAAAGCCAGAACCGCCACGAAATCTATCGCGCTGTGTGTGAAGCTGACCACGGATTCAGTGCCCTGCATCTGGCGCAGGAGGACTATCAGCTGAATTGCGACATCAAATCTGTCGACGAGATGATCGCATCGTGGAAGCAGAAGGAGTTACATGGGACGCACCCCCCACCAACTGGAGCTGGAATATATCGACAAAGCGGCGTCGAATACGTGGCTGGTGCGGGGTGAACTCTTCTCGGAAACAGAAGGATTCATGGTAGCCATCCAGGACCGGGTAATTGCGACGAAGAACTATCGGCACTATATATTGCACGAAAACGTGGAGGACCGCTGCAGGAAGTGCAATTCAGTAGGAGAGACGATCGAACATATCGTGTCCGGGTGTTCAGCCTTAGCTGATTCAGCCTATCTCGGTCGTCATAACGAAGTAGCCAAGATTGTGCACCAACAGCTTGCTTTAAAGCACAACTTGGTTAATCAGTTTGTCGCCTACTACAAATATGTGCCTGTCCCGGTTCTGGAAAATAGTTTCGTGAAGCTGTACTGGGATCGCGAGATCATAACGGATGTCCTCATTCGTGCCAATCGGCCCGATATTGTGGTCTACGACAAGAGGATGAAGCAGGTAACCCTCATCGATATTGCTGTACCGCTAGACCATAATGTCCAAACAACATTCTCCAACAAGATAACGAAGTACCACGACTTGGCGGAGGAGTTGAAGCAGATGTGGCACCTGGAGGACGTGCGTATAATTCCGGTTGTTATCTCAGCAACCGGAATCGTCCTGAAATCTCTTCTGAGATCCTTAGGAGAGCTGGAACTATCTCATAACCTCCATAGCATCCAAAAGACAGTGGTTCTTGGAACTTGCAGCATCGTAAGAAGATTCCTGAACCACCATAACTAATACATCCGGTGCAAACGTTTATTATAGGATTTTAAGTCAACCGGCGAATGAGATCCACAGAGCCTAATCCCCTTTGGCATTCAGATTGCCCGGGGTAGGTGAAAATTCCCAGCACGCTTGCTGAGGAAGTGCCAAAACTCTATAATAATAATAAATAGGTGGGAGCTCAGGTGAAATACCCTGGGCGTCCATGAAAAACCACCATTTCGAGTAGGTGGGAGCTGAAGGCCCAATTCCTAAGCACCAATGAAAAACCACCCTCGGGCGAGCACTGGCGCTTGAACCTAGCTATTTAGCACTGTAAAGAATTAAATAACTTTACAGAACCCGTAGCTTCCGGGAATGAAAGCACACCCAAATATGGAGTTACGCTCAAGAACAATACCACCCATGCGATTGCCCGAGGAGGGAGCCCTTACTGGAGCTGGGTCAGAGCGAGCAGCCAGCGGCTAGAGGAAGGAGAGGTGCAACAGCGACTCTCTAGTCATCTGGCTCATCCCGTGCCGACAAGGCAAAACCGAAACGGCAGCAGAAGAAATCACCAAGGCAATGCTGCACCTGCTGATGTTGCTGTGGTTGATCGACGTCAATCACTCACGTTAGCGGGCCGCCGACGGCAACGGATCATGTGGACAAGGGAGATGAATAGTACGTGATCCGTTGCTACTACGTTTGCACCAGGATGGAGACGGATATGTCCGGCAGATCGGCGATGCTGGAGATGTTCAATGAGAGGTTCCCTCGGTTTGCACCCCAGCTTGACCAGAACAAGTTGTACACACGCCAGAGAGCTATTATGTCACATAATATGCTGACTCCAGAAGACGTAGAGTACATCAAGCGGGAAGTGCAGAGGGAATTAGGAGAGGAGGAGGAGGCAAGATCGAGCGATACGTCGAGAAGGAGTTCTGTTGGGTTGGATGCATCAATCGCAAGTAACCGTCGCGATTCGATTGCACCCGCCGCTCCAGGACCAACAGTGGAATTGCAACGACAGCAATTGAAGGACGAACTAGCTAATCATATGGGCACAGTAGTTACACAGTTCCGTGGGACAGACCCCATGTCCCGACACCGGATACCCAAGTTGCAGTACTCCTATCGGTTGACGAGTACAGTAAGCATCCTTAACCAGGATATTTTGCCACAGTACTTGGAAACCGTGGAGAACCTTGAGGAGCTGCAATTTATCGTGTATTCGGCTGCAGTGGCTGTTGTAAGAACGTTGGGATTGCGAACGCGCCCACAAGGTGAGAGTGATGGACGCGCACGCCCCAAAGCACGAAAACCCGCGTGGATGCGACGTCTGGAGACCCGCATCGCCACACTGCGGTCAAAGGTTGGTCGATTAACACAGTACAAGCAGGGGAATCGATCAACCAGGCTAGTTCGGAATGTTGCTGAAATTGTGAAACCCACAGAACTCCGTGATCTCACCGAGGCGAACATAACTGAGATCCTCGACACCCATGTACAGCGGTTGAGTGCTCTTGCTAAACGACTGCGACGTTATGGAGAATGTTCGAAGAGGAAGGAGCAAAATCGAATGTTCAACATCAACGAAAGGGAGTTCTACAACCACATCCGAAACGACAAAGCCGACTTTGGCGAGGGCCTTCCGGAGATTGGAGAAGTCACGCAGTTTTGGTTCAATCTATGGGAGAACCCCGTCATACACAACGGCGATGGGGTGTGGATGGCAGAAGAAGAGCAATATTGTGGTGGAATTGGAGACATGACCGCTATCAACGTGACCGCCCAAGACATACGTGAGGCTACTCGGTAAACCAGGAATTGGGCTGCACCAGGACCCGATTTTGTGCATAATTTCTGGTATAAAAAACTCACAACGGTCCACGGGCGGATGGCGGAATGCTTCAACGCGGTACTAGCTAACCCCGAGCAGCTACCGGAATTCATCACTAGGGGTGTCACTTATCTTCTGCCGAAGGATCGGAACACTTTGAACCCAGCCAAGTACAGACCAATAACGTGGCTTTCGAGTCTGTACAAAGTGCTGTCATCGGTAACAGCGAGGAGGGTGCAGAACCATTGCGACGTCAACAACCTGATGACCGAGGAACAAAAAGGTTGTCGACGTAACACACGAGGCTGCAAGGATCAGGTCATCATTGATGCAGTCGTTGTTGGGCAGGCCACCCACAAGCAAAGAAACCTGAGCATGGCGTATACCGACTATAAAAAGGCATACGACTCAGTACCTCACTCGTACCTTCTTAAGGTACTGCAGTTGTATAAGATAGACGGTAACGTCATCAGGCTAATGCAGCACGCTATGGGGATGTGGAGCACATCCCTACACATTACCGACGGAGAAAGGGTGTTACGGTCCAGGACTCTCAGCATCAGGAGGGGCATATTCCAAGGCGATACCTTTAGTCCTCTATGGTTTTGCCTTGCCATGAACCCTCTTAGCAGAGCACTCAACCAACACAACTATGGCTATCATTTGAAGGGTGGGGAAAGGAGTACAAACATTACCCACACCTTCTTTATGGACGACTTGAAGCTGTTTGCGGAATCTGTGGAGAAGCTTCACCAATTTCTGCGGCTTGTAACGGTATTCAGCAACGACATCCGGATGGAGTTTGGTATCGATAAATGTCGATCTATACATCTACACCGGGGTCACCTGGTGGATGCCGACAGTTTCCGCGTCAACGAACAGGAGGAGATTCGAAACATGGTTGAAGGCGAAACGTACAAGTTCCTAGGTTTCCTGCAACTGAAAGGAATTCGCCATACGACGATCAAGAAAGAGCTGCAGGAAAAGTTCTTGCATCGTGTCAACGGTATTTTGAAGAGCCTCTTGTCGGCCGGCAACAAGGTGAAGGCGATAAACACGTTTGCTGTGCCCTTGTTGACATACAGTTTCGGGGTGGTGAAGTGGACCAAGACTGCAGGCGTTAGAACGAGCAGTACGAGTGGCGTTCACTAAGCATCGCATGCGCCATCCAAAATCGTCCATTGAGAGAGTCACCCTGCCACGTACAGTAGGAGGAAGAGGCGTCACCGATATACAAACACTATGTGTTTCCCAGATCCAGCAGTTGCGAAGATACTTCGTGGAAAGCCAGAACCGCCACGAAATCTATCGCGCTGTGTGTGAAGCTGACCACGGATTCAGTGCCCTGCATCTGGCGCAGGAGGACTATCAGCTGAATTGCGACATCAAATCTGTCGACGAGATGATCGCATCGTGGAAGCAGAAGGAGTTACATGGGACGCACCCCCATCAACTGGAGCTGGAATATATCGACAAAGCGGCGTCGAATACGTGGCTGGTGCGGGGTGAACTCTTCTCGGAAACAGAAGGATTCATGGTAGCCATCCAGGACCGGGTAATTGCGACGAAGAACTATCGGCACTATATATTGCACGAAAACGTGGAGGACCGCTGCAGGAAGTGCAATTCAGTAGGAGAGACGATCGAACATATCGTGTCCGGGTGTTCAGCCTTAGCTGATTCAGCCTATCTCGGTCGTCATAACGAAGTAGCCAAGATTGTGCACCAACAGCTTGCTTTAAAGCACAACTTGGTTAACCAGTTTGTCGCCTATTACAAATATGTGCCTGTCCCGGTTCTGGAAAATAGTTTCGTGAAGCTGTACTGGGATCGCGAGATCATAACGGATGTCCTCATTCGTGCCAATCGGCCCGATATTGTGGTCTACGACAAAAGGATGAAGCGGGTAACCCTCATCGACATTGCTGTACCGCTAGACCATAATGTACAAACAACATTCTCCAACAAGATAACGAAGTACCACGACTTGGCGGAGGAGTTGAAGCAGATGTGGCACCTGGAGGACGTGCGTATAATTCCGGTTGTTATCTCAGCAACCGGAATCGTCCCGAAATCTCTTCTGAGATCCTTAGGAGAGCTGGAACTATCTCATAACCTCCATAGCATCCAAAAGACAGTGGTTCTTGGAACTTGCAGCATCGTAAGAAGATTCCTGAACCACCATAACTAATACATCCGGTGCAAACGTTTATTATAGGATTTTAAGTCAACCGGCGAATGAGATCCACAGAGCCTAATCCCCTTTGGCATTCAGATTGCCCGGGGTAGGTGAAAATTCCCAGCACGCTTGCTGAGGAAGTGCCAAAACTCTATAATAATAATAATAATAATAATAATTACCGCTTTCAATTGGGTTGTTTAGGGGTATATATGTTTTTACATATTCTGAATCTGCATAGAAAACTGAGCCTAACCCCAATTTTTCAGAATTTTTGGAGACCCGGAACTATTTTTAATTTGCATTTTAAATTTATATGGGACTAAAAATTTGTTCTTATGCTGCATGGGTCAAATGTCATTCTATGAATGTTAGTGTCATTCTATCGATTGAAATGGCTTTTTGTTTGCTATACAAAAATGTAAATAAAAGGTTTACAAACAAAATAAAAATATGTTGGAGATCAGAAAAGCATGCTCTTTATGTTAAACTATAAAAAATCCCATATTTTTCTCTGCTAAACAACCCAGCGTCAAATTAAAAATATCTGTGTTAGATGAGGCAATAGAGGTAATCAACGATTGTCGCTGTACGTAACGAAAAAATCAGAAGGGTTATGTATTTGGGTTTTGAAGCATTTGATGAAATATTTCAATAGAAGAAGCCCTAGGGGAGCATCCTCTTTTCCGTTTGCAACATTTATTATTCAGAAACATTCCAATCATATGCATATCTTGTTTTTCGTGCTTCACTAGAAATCATAAAATGTCAATCATGTACTAAAACCGCGAGTAGTAAACGTTGCGGACGGTAAAAGAGGGTGTGTGTGTTATTACAATCTAACTCCCACTGTCTGACAGTGTCACCAGTGTTGGTAAAATCTCAAAATCTCAAATCTCATCGTCGATTCAAACCATGCGTGAGTCAAATCCCATCAGAATCATGGGCCAGAGATTTGCTCATGATTCGAATCGCAATTTGCATCATTGCATGATATTTACGTGTTCTTCATTGTTGAATGCATTGAATTAACTGTTTTTCGTCTAAAAAAATGGCTAATAATTGCACATATAAACAAAACATACGCCTCGATTGCGTTTTGACGCTTTTTAGAACGAAATCATTTTTCGGTGAGTGAGCGAAGCGATGCGATTCTGGCCGAGAAACTCAAGCGCGATGCTTCCCCTACAGAATCGCAGGTGAGTTAGCTCGTGGCTGAAACCTCGATGATTCAGATTTGAGTATGGTTCTACCAACACTGAGTGTCACTATGGATAAAATATTCGTGCAACCATGTTATTAATATCATTGCAAGACTTTTGAATCAGGGAGCAAGAAGGTGATAGCTCTATTGTAACTCATATAGCCCGTTTCATGAACGTATGCGTTCCGAAGCTTTTGTCGTATACAATAAATACCGCATGATTGCACCCACGTAATATAAAAATATCTTAAGTGCATTCACACTTCCTGAATCAAAGTTAAATCACAGACAAACAGACATAACACTCGTCAAATCTCCATCGTTCACTGATTTACTGGTCAATTAAAATAATCATTAGTTCGCCAATCGATCACTCGTGGCGCGTGCGTCGGATTTGCTCTAGTTTGACGTTTGCTCACTACCGCCATCTGGTTCGTGATTTGCCCAACTAACTGAAATCAACAGATGTCGTTAGTGTTTGAACAACGATGAATTTGGTGAGCGAATGTTCAATGTGTTATGTCTGTTTGTCTGTGGTTAAATCCTTCTGATTAGACGCGCATTCAATTGGCCAAAATATTATTAGGCCGATATAAATATGTTTTTTTTAAATATGCCTACCGCCGCCCCCCACCCCCCTTCGTATTGTTTTGCTAAAAAATAACAATTTGAGGGGCAAAAAAAAAATTACGTTAAATTTTGAGAACTTTCAAAACATTCTTTAACAAATCCGAAAAGTATTTTTTTATTTTTGTTTTCCATTTTGATATTTATTTTTTACGTGCAGACCCGACGAACTTTGTTTCGCCTAAAATTGATTTATTCTCTGATTAGTTCTCGGGTTATGCAGATTTTTTTTTATTTGCATGGGAGCCCCTCTTTCCAGAAGGGGGAGGCGTTGCAAACCATCATAGAAACATATCTTCCCTCCACACGCCAGATTTGGAACCATTTGCTTGATCTCGAGTTATGATGAAATTGGTGTTTCATTTGTATAGGAGCCAGGTTTCAAAGAGGAGAGGGGTCTCGAACTATCTTAAGAACCTCCCCGGCCCCAAAAACCTCTGCATTCAAATTTTCACGCCGCTCGATTCAGTAGAAGAAGAAGAAGATTACCCCCTCCCCCTTGACTTTGCGTAGACCATAATTTTTAATAAATATGTGTAACGGCCTTATGAGTTTTCAGTTTGCAAAAAAATGCGCAACATTTTTCCAAAGTCGTTTTTTAATATAAACATGTTTGTGCAATTACATTGCGATGATTGCATTACTAGCAAGGGCATTGGCATTGATAACAATTCTCGCGTGATTTTTGAAAACGTCGTAAGTCCAAATGAGAGACTCTCTTGCATTACGCTCTCTTTTGCTAATATCTAGGCTAGTTTAAAATTTGTTGCAATATTTTCACCTCAGCACACTAGACAAAGCTATTTTCTTCAGATCGGTGCAGGAAAATCTAATGTGAATGTTAGTATGGCTTTGTAATAATCGAAAAAGAAAGTACTCAAAGAGAGCCTCTTTTTTGGACTTACGACCACGCGAGAATTGATCGTCTCATGCCTGCACAAACATGCCCCTATCTGCATCACTTTTTATACAGCATGCACTATTTACATTACGCATTTTTGTTACATTTGTTTCGACCGCGGTCACTGGTCCGGCTCCATTGTTCTACTTTTTGTGCGAAACACCGCACAAAAAGCAGAGTCCAAAAGCCAACCGCACTGAACGGCGACGGCCGAAACGAGACTCTTGCGGGCAAGAAAAGAGGGTGCTGCCAAAATGATCCGATACCCTATGTTAACGTTCATAACCCAAAGTTTCAATATTGGTAGAGAATTTCCAAGTCGATTGATATATAAATCTCAAAAATTCATCGGAAGATAAAGGCGCTATTAAAGTGCAAAATCTTACATGATTTCGTGACGGTCTCGAGTTTGGAAATTTTCATTTGTCACCCTGTATCCGAGTCTTCCCCTTAGACGTAGTCAAAACCATAAAAGTTATGGCAAAAACATATTCGGAAATAGGGCACTGCACGGACTGCTTTGTCTCTTTTTCGCTGCAAAGGAATTAGAAAACAACAAGGCCAGTAAACGTCAAAACTTATGAAGAACGAAAGAGAAAGAGATCTTTCCGTGCAGTGCCCTATGGACTAAACCACGATGACGTCACGCGTCGATTTTCAGTAAGAAGAAAACCTCATCTGAGGGCAAAGTTTACAAAAAATGAACATCAACGTGAACATCCGGTGAACTAAAAGCTTCGAATTCACTCAAATGTTCATCGGCCCGCAGCGGATGTCATTTTTTCGAGCGAAAAGAAGAAGAATCGTGGGAAAAGAAGACGCTCGTGGTTAAGTCCATACTAATATAGGGGGAAAGACGGCTTTGGCAGGTTTTGTTCTATTATTGGCAGGGGGGTTTTTGTCGACCAAATTTTATGAAATTTGGCCACAATATTCTTTGATATGCAAAGAATGCTTAGGCCAAATTTGAGCATAGTCAGTCATAAAAAACCCCCCTGCCAATAATAGAACAAAACCTGCCAAAGCCGTCATTCCCCCTACTTCATTATACCACCTAATGAATTCAGTAAACAACTAGTAAACAATCATGTATTAAAGTAAAGTCGGTATTAATCATTACTGAATTCAGTAATTCAAGAAACATATTACCGATGGTCAGGGTAATATTTTGTCAAATTACTGAGTTTTCGGTTTTTTTTACGTTTTACGGTTCGAAGACCGTAAAAAAAATTACCGAACAGGAAAGCCGTGATTAAGTGTGAATGACCCCATATCAAAAAGCTAATAAACCGAAGCGACAATCTTTATCTTGTAACTAATATCTTTTGTCAAAACGTACTGATTTTTCGTTCGTTGATATTTTAAATTTACAAAAGCAGATAAGTCGTTTAGAAAATTTGGTATTGAAGTATAGGAAGTATATACTAGACCATCTTTAGACAATAACAAAGACATCAACAACAAGAATTGACATTTGTTTTGTTGTCGTTGTTCATAGCAACGAGCTTTTTTGAATCTAAAACCGATTCAATACGGATGGGTCATATATGACCCAAGACGAAAATCAGCTGTCAAAAATCAGTTTTACGAGGTAGAGTCTTGCTTTCTACAGCAAAAATGTTCAAAATCCTGCGACAAAAAAATCTACGACATTCCAAAATGTCCTTGAGTACAGATTTTAATATTTAAAACGATCAACATGAAGATCTTCGATCTCTCAACTATTTTTATGATGTGAAATAGCCCCACGGGACTTCATTACACAACTATATACACATTACAGAATTCGTTGAACTTCTACGACACTCCAAACTGTTTTCGAGCTCAGATCCTTATATTCAAAACGATCAACAAGAAGATCTTTGATGTCTCCACTATTTTTATGAGATGGAATTGCTCCACGATACCTCGTAACACCATTACAGACACATCACAAAATTCGTTCAATATCTACGACACTCCAAACTGTCCTTGAGTATAGATCTTAATATTTGAATCGATCAACATGAAAATCTTCGATGTCCCTACTAGTTTTATGAGTTGGAATAGCTCCACAGGACTTCGTTACACAATTACAGACACACCACAGAATTCGTTTAATATCTACGACACTCCAAACTGTCCTTGAGTATAGATCTTAATATTCGAATCGATCAAAATGAAGATGCTCGATGTCCTCACTAGTTTTATGGGTTGGAATAGCTCCAAGGTACCTCGAAACACCATCTTGTGGTGCGTCATTCACTTACACTCACACTCAAAACAGCCTCCAAGATTTCTTTCACATACAAAGCGTCGCTCCGGAGGCTCAATGAGAGCTCTTTCGCCCGACGCATCACTCACATGTGTTTTTATTTTGCTTTTCCTCACTCTGTTTTTTGTACCTCTGCTTTTTTACGCTTCCACTCAATTGTGAGGATGCGAAGGCAGCATTTTGCTGATGATGATTTTATTTGACTCTAGCGAGGGTGAGGAGCCTGCCCATGAGGTTGCTCCAACTAACACAAAAGCCCAGCACCCAATGAATCACTCTGTTGGTGTTGTAGGCCTCCAATATCTGAACTCAAGAATGGTTTGGAGTACCGTAGCTATTCTAGGAATGTTGATTTTTTTTATACTGATGTAATGATGTCCAATGGGGCTTCTCTTACTAGCACACAGGCTCGGGAACCGTTTGAATTACTCTGTTGATCTTGTAGACCTCAAATATCTGGACTCAAGAATGGTTTGGAGTACCGTGGATATTCTGGAAATGTTGTATTTTGTATATACTGGTGTGCTGATGTCCCATGGGGCTTCTCCAACTAACACACAAGATCGGGAACCTATGAATAACTCTGTTGATCTTGTACACCTCCAAGATCTGAACTCAAGATTAGTTTGGAGTACCGTTGATGTTCTGGTAGCACTGCGATTTGATAAAAATAGTTAAATTATGTCTCAAGTACCATTTCCAACCTCATATTAGGATTGAGGCCCCGTAAAACACTTTGTTGTTTATGTATGTAGATCATCAAGATATAAACTCACGGAAGGTTTGAAAGCCCTAGAAGATCTCAAAAAAAATATTGCCCCTCATATTTCTACTTTTTCATGGTTTGCAATTGCTTTTGAAGCAGTATGTCAAAAATTTTTGTTGAAATACGACGAAAAAAAATTCGTTTTGAATCGATTAATTAGTCTTCCATTCCTCGATCTCTCCCTATCTGGATGGTCCCAACAAAATCGAGATGTGGAGAGGCGACTGTAGTTTCGTAAATGTGATATGATAAAATCTTTTAAATATATAGGGTTAGAATTTTGAAAAACTACATGTTAGGTTACTTATCTACTCATGTTTTTTTAATCAAAATAATTCAACTTTAGTGTTGAAGTAAATTTAATTTTAATTAATTCGGAAAACTGGTCTGCTCGATTATTCCGCAAATAAAAATGACATTTTGTTCCATACAGATCAGTTGTCAAAATTTTGCTTGGTAATATTGAACAAAATTCCGTGACCTCTCTACTTTTTATGTAGATACTGGCCTTAACCCGAAAAATCAAACTATTTTCGGTACCCCCATTTTGTTTTCTCGCTTTCGTCAAGGTCAATCTTGTCTAATGTTTTTTTGCTTGCTTATTGTGATTTTTTAATACATTTATAAAGAGGATTTTGTGAATCTCCTTCTCAGTCGAAACCAAGGGGTCCTACCGAATTTATTCTATTCGAATAGATTAAAAGCTAGTGATTTTTAGCTGCTTATTTACATAATTACATAATAACATTTTAAAAGGTTATGAACCACAAAAGTTAGATAAAAAAAATCAAACCAATTATAATTTTATTATTTATTCAGACTAAGCCCGAAGTGGCCTGTGCGTAATATGACCAGCAAGCGAAACGCGGGACGCTTATCTAGATTGCGCAAGTCATCTTCCACCTGATCAATCCACCTTGCCCGCTGCGCACCTTGCCTTCTTGTGCCCATCGGGTCGTTGTCGAGAACCATTTCACCGGGTTACTGTCCGACATTCTGGCTACGTGCCCGGCCCACCACAGTCGTCCGATTTTCGCATGTGCGGTGTAAACGATGGATGGTTCTCCCAGCCGCTCATGCAACTCGTGGTTCATTCGCCTCCTCCACGCACCGTCCGCCATCTGCACCCTACCATAAATGGTACACAGCACTTTCCTTTCGAAAACTCCAAGTGCGCGTTGGTCCTCCACGAGCATCGTCCAGGTCTCGTGTCTGTAAAGGACTACCGGTCTAATGAGCATTTTGTAGATTGTCAGTTTGGTACGGCGGCGAACTCTATTTGATCGGAGCTTCTTGCGGAGTCCAAAGTACGTACGATTTCCAGCCACTATGCATCTCCGAACTGCTCTGCGAGTATCATTTCCGGCAGTCAATAGTGAGCTCAAGTACACAAATTCTTCTACCACTTCGATTTCGTCACCGATGCAAACTCGCGGTGGGTGGCTCACATTGTCTTCTCTTGAACCTCTTCTTATCATGTACTTCGTCTTCGACGTGTTGATGACTAGTCCGATCCGCTTAGCTCCCCTCTTCAGTCTGATGTAGGCTTCCTCCATCTTCTCAAAGTTACGTGCCATAATATCTATGTCGTCTTCTTCTTCTTCATTGGCATTACATCCCCCACTGGGACATTGCCGCCTCGCAGCTTAGTGTTCAATTAGCACTTCCACAGTTATTAACTGCGAGGTTTCTAAGCCAAGTTACCATTTCTGCATTCGTATATCATGAGGCTAACACGATGATACTTTTATGCCCAAGGAAGTCGAGACAATTTCCAATCCGAAAATTGTCTAGACCGGCACCGGGAATCGAACCCAGCCACCCTCAGCATGGTCTTGCTTTGTAGCCGCGCGTCTTACCGCACGGCTAAGGAGGGCCCTATGTATGTCGTCGGCGAAGCCAAATAGCTGGACGGTCTTATTAAAAATTGTACCACTGTTGTTAATCCCTGCTCTTCGTATTACCTCTTCCAAAGCGATGTTGAATAGCAGACACGAAAGACCATCACCTTGCCGTAACCCTCTGCGGGTTTCGAAGGGACTCGAGAATGCCCCTGAAACTCGAACTACGCACATCACCCGATCCATCGACGCCTTGATCAACCGTGTCAGTTTATCCGGAAACCCGTGTTCGTGCATTAGCTGACATAGCTGGTTTCGATCGATTGCATCATATGAGGCTTTGAAGTCGATGAATAGATGAAGTACTTGGCGAATGGCGAACACCAGGTCCGTGGTGGAGCGTTCGCCCATAAAATCCGCCTGGTATTGTCCCACGAACTCTCTTGCAATTGGTGCTAGTCAACGGCATAATATTTAGGAGAGTACCTTGTAGGCGGCATTCAGCAATGTGATTTCGCGGTAGTGGCTACAATCCAGCTTATTGCCCTTTTTATAGATGGGACACACGACACCTTCCATCCACTCCTGTGGCACAACTTCCTCAACTCCTCCCAAATGTTGGTAATGACCTAGTGCAGCGCTTCAGCCAGTGCCTCACCACCGTGTTTAAATAGCTCTCCTGGTAGTTGGAAAACCCCAGGTGCTTTGTATTTCTTCAGCCGGCCAATCTCGTTCTGGAATTCCTGGAGATCAGGAGCTGGTACCATCTTCGTCTGCCACTTCGCCATTCAGGAGTTCTTAGTAGTGCTGCCGTTACCTTTGAATCACCCCACGCTCGTTCGTAAGAAGGTTCCCGTTTATGTCCTTACACATATCAGGCAGTGGCACGTGGCCCTTACGTGAACGGTTCAACTTCTCACAGAACTTTCGTGTATTATTAGCGCGTTGCGCGACAGTTGCTCCGTCTCTTCACGGTCTTAATCTTCCTGCTATTCCCGCTTCCAGCTTATTTTACTAGGCTCTATTATCTTGCTCATGGAATGTATAGGTGAAACTTTTGTTGCAGTTATTTGATGGGATCATAGTGACGCCAAATTGAAACTCTATTATTACATTTATAAAGTTCCTAGGGCCGATACAAATATTTTCAAAAATTATGACTCTCTCCCTCATAGTTTGTTTGACTAAGATTCATTTATTTTATTTCCACTTTTTTACCACTGGAAGAGCATTAGAACATGAATTTACACTGTTCTGAAAGCTCAGATGTGAATATGTACATTATGTGGATTATTTTTATTTGAAAAATGATTGGACTCGAATACACACTCAGTACGCTAGACTGGTTCGGGCTGCGAAATGGTGAGTTGACATCTGGGAAGGAGCGACCTACACAGCTCTGGTCCTCACAAGTTCCAATCTCACGCTTCCACGGGTCTCCCGATGACAATTGACCGCCAGCTAAGGGTTGCGTACTTAGCTGGTAGTGCAGCCTGGGCACTGTTGTCCTTCTGACATCAGCTAGAGTGAGTGGGTGCGACCAACGGGACCATCGTCCCTAACCCCTAATTCCAAGGCGTTAAGCGACCCGTATCGAGGGGATGAACGGCCAGGAGGATGAAATAATGAGCTCGGCCTTTAACGGAGCCTGTGGGGTACCTGGGCACCCTCCACAGTAATTGTCCCTTACCGTGTCATGCTGGGCTCTGGCGTGGTGGACCTCTTTTCCCGAGCAACTCGTGGGACCAAAATGGAAAACCAAGTCAATTCTTCAATTAGTGGTAGTAGTGTAGGCGACAACCCCTTCGCAAGAGGTGGGTTGTTCAGGTCTCCGCCTAGGAGGCCAGAGGCAATAGTCGGCAGCTCAGTGCGCAGCGCCAGCGTGGGTCACTTAACCATCTCCCAGGCTCCGCCGGTAGTGGTTAAGACGGCCCATGGCTTGTGAAGGCGATGAACCGTAAACGCGATGGGCTTTCGGCCTTCGAGGTGGCGACGGAACAGCTGGACGACATCATCGACTTTATTTATTTAGTAGTAATTGTCATCTGACATCTGATGTCTCAATGACTACAAGGGTAAAACTTATCACTGAATCTAACAAGCATACACATAATACATAATCATAATACACAAGAATTAATCACTACAGTAAAACAGAACTTAACAAACTACGTTTGTGTCAAACGGTGTCTCGAAAGTGTGTTGTGAAAACTCGCTGTAGATTTGCTGGCGATAGATTAAAATCAAAGAGGTGGAACACTGCGTTGAAATTGGATGACATATATCGCACTGGATCATGCTGACCATATCGACTGTTTCGAGCACCAAGCTGAATGAAGTCCCTTCTCCTCAGCGGACGCATAGGAGCGTAAAAATTCATCTTACTAAGTATTGCTGGAGAGTCAAAAGCACCATTGAGGATTTTCGCTACGAACATGGCCTGTGCCACACGGCGTCGAACATTTAAAGTATCCAGCCCAAGCAGCCGACAGCGGTTTTCATATGGAGTGAAATGTTGGCCATCACGCCAAGGAAGATTGCGCAAAGCAAAGCGCACGAACTTTTTTTGCACAGATTCGATCCTCGAGATCCAGATGGCTTGATAAGGGCACCACACAGTGACAGCAAACTCCAGTGTTGATCGTACAAGCGCACAATAGAGCGATCGCAGGCAGTATGGGTCACGAAATCCTTTGGCGATTTTCATTATGAAGCCAAGTTGTCGGTTTGCCTTAGATATCACGTAATCGTAGTGGAAACGGAAGGTTAGTGCGTCGTCAAGTATAACTCCAAGATCCCTGATTTGTTGCACTCGCTCAAGAGCTGTCCCAGCCAGCATGTAATTGTAAATAATAGGTTTTCGTTTTCTGCTGAACGTTATTGTCTGACATTTATGGATACTGAGTGACAACTGGTTTCGCTCGCACCACCCTCTAAACGGGTTAAAAGCATTTGTAGTTTAATGCAGTCCTCAAGACTATTGACGACAATGTATATCTTTTGCATCGTCAGCATAGAGTAGCCTCACTCCAGGTGGTAGCACCAGTGTCACATCGTTGACAAATATTGAAAACAATAATGGTCCCAGATTACTCCCTTGTGGTACCCCAGATGGAGTAACGAAAGGATCCGAAAAAGATGATCCGGCTTTCACACGCAATTTTCTATCCGTCAGGTAGGATCTAAACCAATCCACGCACGCAGAGGAAACGCCCAACTTCTCCAGTTTACTAAGTAGAATACCATGATCAACACGGTCAAAAGCAGCTTTGAGATCTATATATACAGCATCCACTTGCCGCCCGTTATCAAGAGCCTCAATGCAAGTTGTTGTGAATTCTGTCAAGTTGGTCGCGACCGATCTCTTAGGGAAAAATCCATGCTGGTCCGTTGAGATGTACTGCTTGCAGCAAGCGAAGAGCGTGTCGTTCACTATGATTTCGAAAACTTTCGAACAAGCGGAGAGAGTGGTTATTCCACGATAGTTGCTCACATCGCATTTGTTCCCTTTCTTGTGTACTGGGAAAAGGTATGACGATTTCCAGCGCATGGGAAACTTTCTGGTTCGAAGCGAGAGATTGAAGATTTTTGCTAACGGTTTGATAAAAGCACTTGAACACCGGCGCAGCAAAGCAGCGGGTATCCCGTCCGGCCCAGCACGGAAAGAAAATTTCAGTTTCCGAATCGCCCGGCACACATTTTCATCACTGATGACAAAGATGTCTAAATCCAGTACATCACGAGGAGCGTCGCGAGAAGCCTCGACGGCATGAGAGAGCGGAGCTGCGAAATCGTTGAAGGAGGTCTTGAACTGTGTAGCAAAGAGCTCGCATTTGTCAGCGGGAGTGTCAGCAGAGACACCATTCAGTTGCATTGACGTAGGAAGACCATCTTCGTTCCGTTTGGACCTAACAAATTTCCAGAATTGCTTGGGATTTAGACGCAGATTTCGTTGTGTGCGGCTGATGTATCGGGAATACAAAAACTGATTATAACTTCTGTATACACTGCTGGCACTATTGAACTGCTGCTTGTTGTACGTGGAACGATAATTGCAGTATCTACGAAGTGCAGAAGAACGGCGACGTTTAAGTATTCGTAATCTGTGGTTGGACCACGCAGGCTTCCGTGCAGGTCCTACAATCGGAACATTTATGAATAGCAAATGCACGAACGATACTGTCGGTGAAAAAGTCCACGGCATCGTCGACGTTATCGAAAGAATTGATGCAATCCCAATCAACTGCAAGTAGCATTTCATTCAGTGCAGAGTAATCTGCTTTTCGGAAGTTATAACTGCTCGAATCATGTCCAGACTCAAAGGTAATGGGCGGCACGTACGACACCTCCAAGGTAAGCGGAGGATGGTTGACATCTACAGGTGTCAGCGGCTCAACAGCAGGGTGTATTGTGCAACTTGGCAACACTGCATCATTAACCAGTACCAGATCAAGTACACGACCATTTGAGTTAACAATGGGATTGATCTGGGTCAATCCATGAAAGTTGAATCCGTCCAACAATACGCAACTGGATTCTGATAGACGAGAGCGTATCAAGTCTACTGATGGGTAGGAATTTTCACCCGAACACCACCGAATAGCAGATTGATTGTAGTCACCGAGAAGCAAGACCTTGTCGCTAGCTCTGAGAGTAGAAGTAACCGTTTCGATAGAATCTAGATGGCGTTGAATATCATCAAGATTGTTCATACGATCAGGTGGCAAGTACACAACCCCAATGCTGATAATGAAACCGGTCATATTGACACGAACCCACAACTGTTCAAGGGTATCACTGACGACAGCAGATTCACGAACACAATTGAACTTTGCCAAAACTGGACCGAACGTATTGAAAGCGTACTTGCCTGATAATCGCTGTTGGAAGGTCCTCTCACCAGCCTCAAACACAGCGTCGGGACGGTTGATAATCGCAGGCTGGATGGGCTCGACTGTGATGAGCGGATAGGGACCTTCCATAAGGCTGGGGGCAAGTGTGCGTCCCGGTGTCCGATCGAGAGGATATTCCGATGAGTGAGATGTCGCTGCGCGTAGGCTGGAAGCAGGACTCTTTTTGGAAGATGGACTGAACGTATTGAGAGCGTACTTGCCTGATACTCGCTGTTGGAAGGTCACCGTACCTGCCTCAAACACAGGGCCGGGACGGCTGATGATCGCAGGCTGGATGGGCTCGACTGTGATGAGCGGATAGGGACCTTCCACAAGGCTGGGGGCAAGTGTGCGTCCCGGTGTCCGATCGAGAGGATTTTTAGATGAATGATGCACTGCTGCTTGATGGCCGGAATAAAGAGACTCCCTACTGTCAGCATACTCTCCTAATTGCTAGGTAGAAAAATCTATGCGTTGTCGAGCCGATTTAAGTCGCTTGGTGAAAATGGGACAGTCAGTACTCCAAGAGGCATGGTTTACGTCGAGTAGTTGGTCGTAAGGCGAACTCCGTTTTGAATTCAATACATGGCAGTTATTACACTTCAAATGAGACCGGCACTGGAGATTGTACAGGGAGTGGGAGAATACTGGGAGAACGAGCTGGTTTATTCGCATTATCGATTCTGCGGCGCTTTCCGGAACGGAGCAGACCACCTTCTTCAGAAAAAGTAGCCGGAGTTTTAGAACTTTGGATGAACTGCACACTATCGGAAGGGTCAGGAACTTTACGTTTGATTCGGTTTTTTCCACCACTAGAGGACTGTAACACGCTAGCAAAAGACGGAATTCCCGGAAAAGGCGCTCCACAGACATCCCGTTTATTCAAACACACTAATTCCTCAGCTACAGCTTTTTAATCACTTGTTCGAAATTTTGAACAGATCGACGACATTCACCAGACTATCCATTTTATTCGCAATCTCATCCAATCGTTTTTCACTGTGCCTATCATCGAACTCGGCGAGGCTCAGACATGCATCACATACAAACACGGCATTCTTTACTTTTGCAGCAATGCTATCTCTTCATTCGTAGCCCCCGGTAGGCATTTGATGTGAATAGCCAGTTTACATCTTCCAAAGAACTCGACACAATCGTCATGATCATCGATAGGCGCTGCACACTGAGCGCACGGATGATTGCCGAAGCTGGGTTCGCTCCCTTCACCACCCATCTCCGCGGGCGCCTCGCCCGGGCGAAAGCAAAACAAACAGAAAACGCAGAAAACAAACGATTAATTGAACCAAGTTTTATCACTCGAAATCAGCAGTTTGTGGCAACGTATCAACAAAACTTTGCTTTTGCAATAGGCAGGCAAAGTTCACACATCACATAACACGAAAATTACTAATATTATCAATCAATGCACACATAAAACATGAACGTAATGATGACACATAGTAAGTTACGACACAAAATTCGCGCCGGTTTGTTGATTGGTTAAAACTTTGCGTCATCGAGGCATAATATCAGTAAGGAACTCAAGAGAAGCTTGCTGAAACTTCGAAAGTCGATGCTGGACGCCAAGCTGGAGAGGGCGGTCGGGACGGCCAAGTGTAAACCCGTGAAATCCGTGGAGTCGAGGTCTACCCAGACTGAGGCCCAAGGATTCGCGGACTCGTGCAAGGTCGAATCGACCGAGGGCGTGCCAGCGAAGACGGTGGTGCCAAAGTCTACCCAGACTGAGGCTCAAGTATTTGCGGGCACGTCGGGGGTGACTGCTCCAACGGAGCAGACACAAAAACGGGGGAGTCAGTCTCCAGGGGATGGGCTCCCTGGGGGCCGCTCCAAAACGCGGAGGGTTACTACCCCGAACAAGGGTAGTGGGGCTGGGAAGCTTAACCCCGGCCAGTTACCTCCAAAACCGGGGGAGGAAGGACCTGGAAAGGCCCGTTCAACCAGGAAAGATGGTGGTAAGGGGTTACGGCAAGCTGGACCCTGGACCCTGGTCAAGAACAAGAGGAAACCGAAGACGTCAAGGGCCGAAAAGAAAGCCCAGGCGAATGAGGGTAGCAAGAAGTCTAGGGTAGGCGCCAATCGCTCCAGGGGTGATGCCCTAGTCATCAAAACGGACGAGGCTAAGTACTCGGACGTCTTGAAGGCGATGAGGAGTGACGTCAAGCTCGGTGAACTCGGCGCCGACGTACGTCGAATAAGACGTACAAGGATGGGCGAGATGATCCTCGAGCAGAAGCGGGGCGTCTCGCAAAAGGGCGCCGCCTACAAGAAGTTGGCTACAAGAAGTCCTAGGCGAGACGGTCAAGGTGAGGGCACTCACGACGGAGGTGAATCTAAGGGTTAAAGATCACATTAACCCAGAAAATATATTCAAATATGGGATAATTTGACTTTGGTTGAATATTTTGAGAACTTTTGATCAAAAATATCTTGCAAGATGATGGATCATGAAAAACAAATCTTATAATTTTAATTTTTATCAACAGGTGGTCTATAATAGCAGCAAAGAGGTTCAACTTTGATCAAGTTGGACATAGGTTAAAAAAAACGGTTCAAAAAAATAGTTCATGACATATATTTAATACTGAGAGCATCTTCTTATTATTATTCTTCTTCTTTGGCATTACATCCTCCACAGGGACATTGCTGCCTCCCCGCATAATTGAAAACGGTATGCAGTGAGGTAGATATTATTCACCTGAATCAAGCAGTATTGTTACTATTAAGATTAACATCTATTTGCGGTGTGACCTTAAAAAAATCTAGAAATATAATTATACAATATGTTTCATCTACGATACAATTTGAGATAATTTCAAGCCATGTTGTCTGCTTAAAATTTGTTGCATTCCGAATGTGATTTACTTTTGACGGATGATGATACAAAACTGCAATAAATTAATAAGGGATATAATGACAATAAAGAATATAATTATGAGATAATTATGTATCATCTGCATCCGGTTCTATTTCGTCATGATGCCACACACACATTTAATGATCAAATCATCCAAAGAAATAAATACTATAAGGGTTCTGGTTAGGAAATAGGTGTGTGTATTTTTCGTTCACTTTGCAAATTTTTTCTTCAGGCAACCATCAGTCATGTTCTATTTTGCAGTGATAAAACCTGGTCAATTAGAACCATCAGATTGTTTTTTTGTTGATTCCTTCCATAAAACAAGGCTCGCCTCAGGGTAAGTGAATAATGAATATCTTTTTAACTATGAAACAAATAGAATACAGTAATACCATCGATAATACCATTGATAAATACACATTATTCTATTCACAGGCTCGATTCACATATAGCAGTGGTAGCTCGAAGAAGACATTTGAACATTACATGATTATTGGTAATGAAGTGAATGTTTCTTGGTAAGTATTTTTGCATTCATAAAGTCCATAGCGATTATAAATAATAAATTAAGTGCATTCTTCATGTGCTTTTACAGCCGACGCTGAAATACCGAGGAAATCTCCAGCACGAAATCTATTTGGACGGCCACAAACAATTTCACGCTAAGAAAATGCTACGCAACATTTTACAAAAATATTTTTTTCATTTTTATGTTTCATTTGTGTTATTTTTTATGTTAAATTATAATTATACTTTTCAATAAAATTGGGACAAAAATGAAATACGTAACATATATTTATTTGATAAGAAATATTTAAAAACTGTTCTTGATAACAAACAATAAGAGATACGGTACAACAGATTTTTTCTATGTACAATAATACCGTTTTCATATTGTACAATTTTCCTATATAATCTAAACCTAAAATCATGGATTATAAATGGAGTATATCACATACTGTTCGGCGTCAAAAATGTACTGAAAAATGCTCATTTCTATATAGTAATTATACTTAACCGCCCATTACCCGAATAGTCAAATAGCCAAACACAATATATCATACTGTCAATACTGTTTATGAAGAGGTTAGTTTACCATTTTTACCTAATGCATTCCTAATGGTTGGAATAATGTTGTTTAACGTTATGGACTGTTCGTAACATGGTCCATGAATGGTTCAAGTTTATGCGGGTCGTAGCTTAGGGTTCATTAAGCACTTCCACAGTTATTAACTGCGAGGTTTTTAGGCATTGACGTAACTACAGGGGGGCTATAGCCCCACCTAGGATCTGGCTAGCCCCCCCTAGAAAATTTGTTACCTTGTATAAGTATTGAACATATCTAGTCCACTGATTATATAAGGGGGTAAATGCAGAGAAAGGATTGTCTTCATTATCCAATCCCTCTCTTCAAAACATTACCAGTTCAATCTATTCGCTTAAGTTTTTGAACTTCGAGCAATTGTTATAAGGCTTGCTCACGACAAAATCTGAACCCCTCAAAACACGTTATAACTTATCATAGATCATTAATTAACGGCTACGCAGTCTCATATGATTAAAACGAGTTTTTATTCGTCCGACGTTTCGACACGTGTCGTCGAATAAAAAACGTCGGACGAATAAAAACTTGTTTTAATCATATGAGACTGCGTAGCCGTTAATTAATGATCTATGATTAAACCCCACAGTCGTTTCCCAAAAAATTGTTATAACTTATGAAATACCGAAGGAAATACCTCATCAACAAGTGAATTAAAAAATATATTATATTAGTATTACAAGTCTTTCTCTTCTTGTTATTGGCATTGCATCCCTACACTGGGAAAAAGCCGCCTCGCAGCTTAGTGTTCATTAAGCACTTTCACAGTTATTAACCGCGAGGTTTCTAAGGCAGGTTACCATTTTTGCATTCGTATATCATGAGGCTAGCACGATGATACTTTTATGCCCGGGAAAGCCGAGACAATTTCCAATCCGAAAATTGCCTAGACCGGTACCAGGAATCGAACCCAGCCAACCTCAACATGGTCTTGCTTTGTAGCCGCGCATCTCACCGCACGGTTAAGGAGGGCCCGTATTACAAGCAGTGTTGGTAAAATCACTCATAAATATCAATCAACGAACGCTCCCGTGCGAACGAAATCGTCTGCGATTTTAAAGGAATGCATCACGCTTGAATTTTTCATGCTAAAACGATCATTTCACTTATTTACCAAAACATCATTTTGGTTTTAAAACGCATTTGAAATCAATTTGGGGGCAATTTATTGCTTTTACATAAAAGAGTGTCTGATATGTTATGCGACAAACGTCAATTCACTGTTTTTAATGAAGGAGAACAAAAGAAAACCTACGATGATTCAAATGGATGATTCAACTCATCCATGAGTTTTTAGGTGCTGAGTTGGGTGCGTTTCAACTCACGCTTGATTTGAATCATCCATGAGTTTTGAGATTTTGAGTTTTTACCAACACTGATTACAAGTACTTAATGGATAATGGACAATTCCTTGAGACTTTCAAGTTTTTCCAGGGTTTTCTGAGTAACTGTTATCTAAATCGAGTGAATGATCTTAACCTTCCTAACTAATACCAATCCTAAAAGCTGCAGCGCATTTTAATTATCACTGTAGGCTTCTTGAGAAAGGTTCGGTAAAACTCTTAGATTTCAAGAAGAGGTAACTAAAAGTTGAATAAGAAAGAACTTTGTATTCTTTCGGATGGATTTTAGAAACTCCGCAAATTTTTTAATTCTCTAAACTCCTATTGTCGCTGCAGCAATGGAACCAGTGAAAATGTCTCAGTAGGCGTGAAACAGACCTACTAAGAGAAAAGATGTGTTAAATGTTCCTATGTGTTAACAAATGCTTCTATAAGTTAATTTGTTGCAATTTTTTAAACTAAATTGAAAATTAACGACCAATAAGTTGTATTGGGATGTAAAACTGATTTTTTTAAATCATCCTAGAATAAAGAGAAAGGTTAGTTTGTTGTGGTCAGATTGCTCGTAGGAATTGTCAGCCCACTGAATTGAAAGCTGGCGAAAAGATTTTAACTAACTAATTTATCGAAGCAAATTAAAAATTCCTTTAAAAATCAGGATCGTGCTTCACATTCTATTTACGGCGAGCGCAACACCTATGGTGTTCTGAACCTATCGAGGATTTTGGGAATCCTTAGAGATTTCTAGATTTTTGTAACAGGGAAGAGCGTCGATAAACATCATTTTAAATATTTAAGCCGTCCATTGATATCTGGTAGACCAACTTGCGAACAATATACATACATCAGTTGAATCGAGGGTAAATTTTCTGTGTTGAGTGACTACGATGGCTTTTTGCAGTTGAAGAGGACCTGAGGGTGCTCTATGTTCAGGGCGACTGGAAGCGATTGGCCCAGGATCGAGTCCAGTGGAGAAGGATACTCCATTCGGCGTAGGTTCATCGAAGAGCTGTAGCCCATCAAGTATCAAGTATGTGAACGGAACCCATAATTTCTTATTGCGATACTATTTACAAAAATAAAAACAACGACTAAAATTTTCTAAAATTTTGGGGGTGACAAAATCGGGTCGAAAACGTGATAAAATCGGGTAGTGGCAAAATCGAGTCAATACTGTATTATGAGGCAAACACGATGATACTAAAATAAAATAAATTAGAAAAGTTTAAAAAAAAGTTAGCCCCCTCCCCCCTAGAATTTTTCATTAGTTACGCCAATGATTTTTAGGCAAAATATGTGAACGGAACTACACGGCAGACTACGGTGGGCTGGTCACGTTGTTCGTATGCCGGAAGAACGTCAAGCGAAGATAATATTTAGTAGAGAACCCGGAAGAGGCCGCAGGCTTCGTGGAAGGCCGCGTACACGATGGCTTTTTGCAGTTGAAGAGAACCTGAGGGCGCTCAATGTTCAGGACGACTGGAAGCGATTGGCCCAGGATCGAGTCCAGTGGAGAAGGATACTCCATTCGGCGTAGGTTCATCGAAGAGCTGTAGCCCATCAAGTATCAAGTAAGTATGTGAACGGAACCCATAATTTCTTTTTGCGATTTTATTTACAAAAATAAAAAGAACGACTAAAATTTTCTAAAATTTTGGGGGTGACAAAATCGGGTCGAAAACGTGATAAAATCGGAGAAGACAAAATCGGGTAGTGGCAAAATCGGGTCAATACTGTATTATGAGGCAAACACGATAATATTTCTATGTCCAAAGAAGTCGAGCAAATTTCCAAACTGAAAATTTCCTAGACCGGACCAGGAATCGAACCCAGCCACCCTTCGGCATGATCTTGCTTTGTAGCGAATCTAAAAAGGGCCCCACAGAAAGCATAACAACAGCCTTCTTGAGATGATCAATGAGTAAGATAACAAACAGTTTACAAAATATCGGAAGGAACCTTAGGAGGACATCCAGTGGTCACTCAAGTCTATGTCTATGGAGTACGAGCGGGCCTTCACTGGCCATTCAAGTCCATAAGTGAGGGTCACGACAATAATGTCTTGCTCAGAGTGCGATAAAAGATGTTTTCTAAAACCGTGCTCTTATGATTCGAGTTCCGTTAGTTGGCAACTTTTAGGGCATTATTCATAAAGGACATCTAGTGGCCACTCAGGTCCATAATAATGGGTAACGATAATTTTCTATAGCTCAGAGTACGTTAATGAGAAGCTTTGGAAAAGTCGCGTTCTTCTATGGTAAGCTTCATGAATTTAATATTTCTACGGATGTTCTGGATCCACCCAGGTCCATCAAAATGGGTCACCACAATCATTTGTTACTCAGAGTTCGATAATGAAAAGCTTTGAAAAAAAAAACGCGCTCTTCTAGGAGTTTCATGAATAAACCACTTTTACGAACGTTCCGGATCTTCTGGATGACCTCCAGTGGCCACCCAGGTCGACCAAAATGGGTCACCCCAATCATTTGTTATTCAAAGTACCTGGATACTTGGTTGGCTACAGCGTCGATACACCTTCATTTTCATTTCATTTATTTAGTTAACATCTAAACAGATAACACTGAATCAACAATTTGACGCCACAATGCACGGTTCGAGGCCGCATCTCTCCATCCTCGGATACGCCCCACGCTCGCCAAGTCGTTCTGCACCTGGTCTGCCCATCTCGCTCGCTGCGCTCCACGCCGTCTCGTACCTGTCGGATCGGAAGCGAACACCAGCTTTGCAGGGTTGCTGTCCGGCATTCTTGCAACATGTCATGCCCATCGTACCCTTCCGGCTTTAGCTACCTTCTGGATACTGGGTTCGCCGTAGAGTTGGGCGAGCTCATGGTTCATTCTTCGCCGCCACACACCGTCTTCTTGCACACCGCCAAAGATGGTCCTAAGCACCCGTCTCTCGAATACTCCGAGTGCTTGCAAGTCCTCCTCGAGCATTGTCCATGTTTCATGTCCGTAGAGGACTACCGGTCTTATTAACGTCTTGTACATGACACATTTGGTGCGGTGGCGAATCTTTTTCGACCGCAGTTTCTTCTGAAGCCCGTAGTAGGCCCGACTTCCACAGATGATGCGCCTTCGTATTTCACGACTAATGTTGTTGTCACCCGTTAGCAAGGATCCGAGGTAGACGAATTCCTCGACCACCTCGAAGGTATCCCCGTCTATCGTAACACTGCTCCCCAGGCGGGCCCTGTCGCGCTCGGTTCCGCCCACAAGCATGTACTTTGTTTTTGACGCATTCACCACCAGTCCAACTTTTGTTGCTTCACGTTTCAGGCGGGTGTACAGTTCTGCCACCTTTGCAAATGTTCGGCCGACAATGTCCATGTCATCCGCGAAGAAATAAATTGACTGGATCTGTTGAAAATCGTACCTCGGCGTACACCCGGCTCTCCGCATGACACCTTCTAGCACAATGTTGAACAACAGGCACGAAAGTCCATCACCGTGTCTTAGTCCCCGGCGCGATTCGAATGAACTGGAGTGTTCGCCCGAAATCTTCACACAGTTTTGCATACCATCCACCGTTGCTTTGATCAGTCTGGTAAGCTTCCCAGGGAAGCTGTTCTCGTCCATAATTTTCCATAGCTCTACGCGGTTTCGGTTTCGGTTTCCCAGATTCTGACTATCAGTTTGTGCAGGCAAGTGGCCAGCTTTTCCGGGCCCATCTTGATGAGCTCAGCTCCGATACCATCCTTACCAGCTGCTTTATTGGTCTTTAGCTGTTGAATGGCATCCTTAACTTCCCTCAAGGTGGGGGCTGGTTGGCTTCCATCGTCCGCTGAACTGACGTAGTCATCTCCTCCGCTGCCTTGACTTTCACTGCCTGTTCTCTCAGCGCCATTCAGATGTTCCTCGTAGTGCTGCTTCCACCTTTCGATCACCACACGTTCGTCCGTCAAGATGCTCCCATCCTTATCCCGGCACATTTCGGCTCGCGGCACGAAGCCTTTGCGGGATGCGTTGAGCTTCTGATAGAACTTGCGTGTATCTTGAGAACGGCACAGCTGTTCCATCTCCTCGCACTCCGCTTCTTCCAGGCGGCGTTTCTTCTCCTGAAAAGGCGGGTCTGCTGTCTCCGCTTCCGTCTATAACGTTCCACGTTCTGCCGGGTACCTTGCTGCAGCACGACCGCCCGCGCTGCGTCCTTCTCCTCCAGAATCTGTCTGCACTCTTCGTCGAACCAATCGTTCCGTCGACTTCGACCCATATACCCGACGTTGTTCTCCGCTGCGTCGTTAATGGCTGCTTTAACTGTACTCCAGCAGTCCTCAAGAGGGGCCCCATCGAGCTCACCCTCTTCCGGCAACGCTGCCTCGAGATGCTGCGCGTATGCAGTGGCGACATCAGGTTGCTTCAGTCGCTCTAGGTCGTACCGCGGCGGTCGTCGGTACCGAACATTGTTGATGACGGATAGTTTTGGGCGCAGTTTAACCATCATTAGATAGTGGTCAGAGTCGATGTTAGCGCCACGATACGTCCTAACGTCGATAATGTCGGAGAAGTGCCGTCCATCAATCAGAACGTGGTCGATTTGTGATTCTGTCTGCAGTGGTGATCTCCAGGTGTACCGATACGGGAGGCTGTGTTGGAAGTAGGTGCTACGAATTGCCATATTCGTGGAGGCGGCGAAATCAATTAGTCGTAGGCCGTTTTCGTTCGTCAGCCGGTGAGCGTTGAACTTTCCAATAGTCGGTCTAAACTCCTCCTCTTGGCCAACCTGTGCGTTCAAATCTCCTATGATGATTTTGACGTCGTGGCTTGGGCAGCTGTCGTACTCACGTCCCAGCTGCGCGTAGAATGCGTCCTTGTCATCATCAGTGCTTCCGGAGTGTGGGCTATGGACGTTGATTATGCTGAAGTTGAAGAACCGGCCTTTGATCCTCAACCTGCACATTCTTTCATTGATCGGCTACCACCCGATCACGCGCCTTTGCATATCACCCATCACTATGAAAGCTGTTCCCAGCTCGTGTGTGTTGCCGCAGCTCTGGTAGATGGTATGATTATCTCTAAACGTTCGCACCATTGATCCCTTCCCACAAACCTCCTGCAGCGCTACGATGCCGAATCCACGGTCCTTGAGCACATCGGCGAGTATGCGTGTGCTCCCGATGAAGTTGAGAGATTTGCAATTCCACGAACCGAGTTTCCAATCGCTAGTCCCTTTTCGTCGCAGTGGTCTTCGCTGATGGTTCCGGTCCGTACTCTCTTGTTGATTGTTCGTTGCTTATGTTTTTTTAAAGGCTGGCTTGCAGGGCCTGACACCAAATCCCCTAAATTTCCGGAGGACCATTCCTCCTTATTTCCGGTGGACCATGGTGCACAGTTTCACTTAGAGTCCCTCGCTGGCACTCGGACGATGATCAGCCGCCCCTAACATGGAGAACAGACGCTGTTGTGAGCCGATCCTGACATGGAGAACAGACGCTCAATAAGATTTGCACCTCCGGAGAGGAGCAAACCCCCCCTTCCCTGTCAGCATGCGACCATAGTTTCCAAGCGGGGTTGGTTACCCGATCTTCCCTAAGGTTGCTCGTATCCCGGCCAGCAACGCGGGGAGGTAGGGATAGGAGTTGCTGGGTAAGAGGCTAAGGACCGCGAGATGGGGTCTATTTTATTCCTTCAGGTACGCGAAGTACCAATGGTACGCTTTACCCAGCATTTGCCGTGTCGATACACCTATGCCTGGCGTATTGTAGAGCTCCATAATCGTCGGTCTTGGGCGATGTTCGTCCAGCTTCCCCGAACGTTCAGGGTCCCCAGGTCCGATTCTACCGCGTGCAGCCAGCGTGTTAGTGGCCTTCCATGAAGTCGCCGGCCCCTATCTGGTTCTCCGTTGAATATTGTTTGCGCTATTCTTTCTTCCAACATTCGCACTGAGTGACCAGCCCACTGAAGTGTGCCGTATTTTATACGATTCACAATATTTTCTTCTTTGTATTCTTGATACGGCTCATGATTCATGCGTCTGCGCCACACACCATTTTTCCTCCGAGTATTGTACGCAGCACTTTTTGCTCGAAGACCCCGAAAGCTCTCAGCTCCGACTCTTTTAATGTCCATGCTTCATGTCCATAAAGGGCCACTGATAGAATCAGAGTTTTGTATAGAGCAAATTTCGTTTCCGTCTGCATGTTGCGGGACCTAAGCTGGTTACGTAATCCGTAAAAGGCTCTATTCACAGCAGCATGGTTAAGCCTATCCTCGCCGTCTCCCTCTTTAGTGTGACAAAAGCCTCCACTACTGCTCTGCGATCGATACCAATAAGGTCGATGTCGTCCGCAAAGTCCAGGAGCATATGCGACCGTGTGATGATAGTGCCGTTCCTCTGAACGCCAGATCTCCTAATAGTGCCTTCGAGTGCAATGTTGAACAATAAATTCTAAAGTGCATCACCCTGCTTCATTCCGTATAAGGTCACAAACGAGGTTGACACTTCGTCTGCAATCCGAATACTTGATTTCGAGTCATCCAGCGTTGCACGTATCAGTATAATCAGTTTCGCCGGAAAACCATGTTCGGACATTATCTGCCACAGATCATTTCTCTTCACTGAATGGTACGCTGCTTTGAAATCAATGAACAGATGGTGAGTCTGCAAGTTGTACTCCCGGAATTTATTAAGGATCATCCGCAGGTTAAACATCTGATCCGTCGTTGATCGGCACTTATGAAAACCTGCCAGGTATTCGCCGAAGAATGACTTCTAGAGCGGTCTCAGTCTGTTAAACAGGATACGCGACAGGATTTTGTACGCCGAGTTCAGAAACGTGATCCCTCAGTAATTGGCTCACTCTAATCTCTGCCCTTTCTTATAGATTGGGCATATGAGGCCATCCTACCAGCCGGCAGGCAGTTCTTCATTCTCCCATATTTTCTGGATAATGTGGTGGATTTATTGATGCAGCTGCTCACTTCCGTGTTTGAGAAGCTCGACCGGGGTCTCGTCCTTCGCAGCAGCTTTACTGTTTTTCAGCTCGTTTAGATCCTTCCTAACCTCGTCCAGCGTTGGTGGTTCCACAGCTTGACCGTCGCCGACTATCTCCATCCTGCTCCTTAATACACCTTCATTCTCACCGTTCGCAAATATTCGAAGTGCTCCTTCCACCTGACTGCCACCATAGTCTTGTCTGTCAGCAATTCAGTCTTATGCCGCGCGCCATTGACAGTTGCGTAAAACCTCCGCATATCGTTTCTATCCATGTTCTCCTGCGCTTCAGCTATCACACTCTCTTCGTGTTGCCTTTTTTCTGCGGTGGATTCGTTTCTCTTCGGCCCTTGCTACACTGTACCGCTCTCTGTTGGAACGGGTACGAGCCACTAGCATTCGACTCCTAGCAACATTTTTCTCGTCCGTCACTCGCTGGCACTCCTCATCAAACCAACCATTTCGTTGGCGTCGCTGTGCAGTGCCTAACACTTCATGCGCTGTTGTAGTCACAGCTTCGTGGATATTTTCCCACAATCTGTTGAGGTCGGCAGATCCGGTGGCATATCCTATCCGCTCGTCCAGTTTCTGGTAGTACTGTTCAGGAACTCCTTAAACCAGTGGCGTAGCCAGAAATTTGGTCTGGGGGAAGGGGGGTGGTGTTCCTGAACATTTTTTTTTCGAAAAAAAAATTTCTTCTATAAATTTTGTCTCTGGCTTGTCCCCGTGGCTACGCCACTGCCTTAAACTGACAAGCGTTGGATATTGAAACGCATCGTTCTGTTTTTCGTGCATTGTTAGCGGATATTCTTACGTGCGAAGTAGGTACTGCTTATTGCCATCCCTCTAGCAGCAGCAAAGGTTACAAGTCGCAGACCATTATCGTTGGTAGCGGAATGAAGGCTTTTCGCACCAATGACAGGACGAAAGAAACTTTCTCTTCCGATCTGCGCATTTGCATCCCCGATGACAATCTTTACATCGTGTGTTGGGCACTCTCCGTAGGCCTTAGCAAGGCTCTCATAGAACTCATCCTTCACGTCATCAGGCTTATCGTTCATTGGGGCATAGATGCTGATCAGGCTATAGTTGAAGAATTTGCCCTTCATTCTCAACACGCAAATGCGGTCGCTTATTGGCTTCCACCAGATAACACGCTTCATCTGCTTCTCGGTCACCATGAAGCCAATTCCTCGTTCTGCTCTGTCACCGCCGCTATAGTAGATGTGGTACTTGAATGAAGTGTTCGCTATGGGATCCACCGCCCGGAATTCACGTTCTCCAGTTCTGGGCCACCGTATTTCCTGGATTGCTGCCACACTCACGCCGACCTTCTGCAGCTCACGAGCCAGGAGCCCAACACGTGCGGGTTCATTCAAAGTTCTCACGTTCCAAGATCCGACTTTCCAATCGTTGTCCTTTATTCGTTGCCGGGTCTGTTGCCGTTGAATCAATCCGTTTGCTCTACTTTTGCCTTTCTTGGTAACTGTAGAATCTTCGGTAGGCTACCTTACCAGGGTTGCGCTACCTACATCGCGTTGAAGGGGCTGCATTCTCGATGCTGACACGATAAAACATGGTGTGCACAGTTTAGTTTAGAGTCCCTCGCTGGCACTCGGACGATGATCAGCCGCCCCTAACATGGAGAACAGACGCTCGATCAGATTTGCACCTCCGGAGAGGAGTAAATCTCTCCTTCCCTGTCAGCATACGACCGTGACCTTGGCTATGGAGAAAACTAAAATTCAAATCAATATCTCAGCCGTTTGTAATCCGATTTCCACTTCTAAACGAAAGCTATAGTATTGACATTGAACTCATAAAAAAAGATGCAATCGGGTTACAGAAAAGATATTTTAGTTACCAGATAAAGATTGTCGCTGTCGTCGCTGTCCGGAACATCTTTTGCTGGCGAGAATAGGGGAGCTAAATGTCAAAGAAGGAAAATCCATACGATTTGACAGCTTGGTACCCAACATGTTTCGGACAGCAGAACAAAGGGAACCGAAGCGACAATCTTTATCTAGTAACTAAAATATCTTTTGGTTACGGAGATATCAATGGATTACGAGCATGCTAAACTTTAACAAATTGTTCCATCATAGTATCATCTTCCTTCCTATTGGCATTACATCCCCACACTGGGACAGAGCCGCCTCGCAGCTTAGTGTTCATTGAGCACTTCCACAGTTATTAACTACGAGGTTTCTAAGCCAGGTTACCATTTTTGCATTCGTATATCATGAGGCTAGCACGATGATACTTTTATGCCCAGGGAAGTCGAGACAATTTCCAATCAGAAAATTGCCTAGACCGGCACCGGGAATCGAACCCAGCCACCCTCATCATGATCTTGCTTTGTAGTCGCGCGTCTTACCGCACGGCTGAGGAGGGTCCTATCATAGTATCATACTGCCCCTATTCGCATAAGCGTTCCATGTCAGTTTTATTCAACTTGAGAAATATGCCGTTGAATTTTTCAAACTTGTTTTACATGGAGAAATTGAAAAAAAATCTAATAAATCGATAAAACCAGCAATCTTTCTGAAAATTTGGCATAATATTCGTTATCTGTATTCATTGTTATGGAACTATTAAATGGACCATAATTATATTTATTTTATGTGCAAAAGTGTATTAAAGTCTGGGATGTGACTGTTATGCGAATAAATAGCAAGATGGGACAACACAAGTGGGTTTTGATTTTCAAATTTCTAGAACAAAGCCTATTATTTTATCAGTTTTTCTTAAAGATTAGGTCATTTTAAGCTTATATCTGGCAGAAAATCAAAATCGTCAAAAATCGACATGGGACTCTTATGCGAATCGCGGCAGCATAGTTGTATCATAATTCATAGTAATTTATTTCTGATCAAGGCTCTCTTGATGGCAAGTCATATCAAAAGACTTTGTGATTATATTTTTATTGGAAATTGACAATTTTCCAGAAATATCCCTTTTTAAGGCTACCTTAAACCTCGCGAAATTTTGACGTAGAATACGTCCTTCGGGAAAACATAGGGTGGTCGTTCTGCAGAATCAAATTTGAGACCGTCACTGAAAAGTGGTCAGGAAGTATGGGCTAATAACTCAGCCATCTTCCAACCGATTTTGATGATTTTTGTATCAATCGATCGACAAACTCTGTAAGATTTTGCTCAACTATTAAAAACAATTGAATAAATTGCGGTCGATACAACCTTCTACTTTTTTCGCCGGATTTAGGTCCCCGTGCATTTTAAATGCTGCCGGAATTTTGATTTGCCCAAATGCCCAAATCCCGAAAACAGCGCCTACCGCCATGAGGGGTGACAATATGGGCCTGTGGGTGAAAACCTATAACTAATTATTCTTGGCATTTTAAAGAAATGCTCACATGAACGAGCAAGACTCAGTCAACAAGGGTTTGCCCGGTTTGCCCACATGCATGAAGCGGTGCACTTTACTCTGTTCATCACAAAACAGTGTCGTGTAGTTGTAATGAAACTCTTGTTTGATATTACATAAAGAATTTCTTTAAATTGTCACCCTTTTACCATGTTTGTTTATAGACATTTCATGATTCGCAATTTCCGCAATCTGAAACATACTATTTATTTAAATAAAAAATAAAAGTTGAACCGGTTTTGGCTTGAATTACCGTTTTGACTCGAATTGCCGGACGCTTCGAAAGCCGGACACTTAAATTGTTATTTGATTGTATTTACCATCCCAACAAGTATTTCTTGGGTTATCAGTGCAGGGAACGATTCTTAGACTTGAAACCATTTTAACAAATGTAAGTAATCCGTGATCAGTGGTAAAAACTTGAAAATTAGAGGTAAAAGTTGAAAGCATGTCATAATCAACGGTGGATTTCATTTTTCTTAGAATGCAGCCTAAGACTCAACATTAAGAAAACTAAGCTCATATTTTCTATATTCTATCATTTGCAAGGGGTATTAGTAATTTATTAACATAGTATGATAGCACTTTTCGTCATGAATTAGAGAAATTGCTTGGGAATTCATAGCTTTATAATTTTTATTACGTTTTCTGTATGTCCGGACTTCGAGGCAAGTTTTAACAATTGCTTCGATTTCCGGACATGCTGAAATGATGTTAAATAACTGTTTATCAGTTCAATTAATTGAAATCAAATGATTCGTAATGAGCAAGCATAGTTACAATTTTCTTAGATTTGAGTTGCTACACCCCAAAAGGAACATTGCTTGCTCTCAGCTTATTGATGTATACTTATACACATATTGTTAATGGTATCACTTTATTAATTGCACACAAGTAGCAAAACTTGCTTTCAGTTTCTAGTGAAAGGTTGTCTTCAAACGTATTTTTTCAACCATTCACATTTTTTGTAGAAAAAAAAACAAGTTCGTAAAACTAGCTTTTTAACAGAACTGTAAAAAACACACGTTGTGAACGACACCCGTCAAATAAAAAAAACTCAACATTTCTCGGACACGCCAGGATTTATCAATCCGCATGAATTCATTATTTCAATCGCTCCATCCAATCCTTGGTTTATAATAGCAAACTGAAACGGATTTCAAAGGCACATAAATACTACTAATGTCTATATTTCGAAGTATATCTTAACAATGATAAGATAATGCATAATTTTAATTCTCCGATGCTCATCCCATCAAAAAATAAAAGGTCTTTGATTTATTTCTTATTTTTGCGATTAGTTCTTCCAGTTCTTCCTATCATATTTATTTCTGGTATTATTGATTAGAAAAGAATTTTGGTCATCTAATGATTCTCATGATCTATTGCAGCTTATCCACGTTGAATTTGAGAGGTAGTTTTGAAAATATGTCATTACTCACAGATACGTCAAATGTCAAAAAAGCGTTCAACCTTGAGAAATGAAAGGGGGGCCCCCCGGTAGATTGTATAAAATTACACCCGATTCTTTTTTTACACGGGGGATGCGTTCCGTGTAAAAAAAAAGTTTTCAGTTCAAAATTTGAAAATCCGTGTAAAAAAAGTTTAATGATTTCTCGACAAATCATGCAAAATGGAGCAACTTTGCAAAAATGGATTTTTTTTTTACACGGCCGTGTATAAAAAATCCGTGTAAAAACAGAATCGGGTGTATTAAATTCCCAATGTTGTTTATTGCAGTTAAATGCTCCCGTTTGATTTCAAATGCTGTTTTTTGGTAGTCCTGGTCTATCTGGGAGTAGAAACTTCGGATGGTACACACAACCGGGGGATGCCACATTTCCATACAAATGTGTATAGAAACCTTACCTTACGGATTTATATTAACCGAGAAATATGGATGTTATATCCTAGTTGTCTTTGAACGGATTAAATTGGCTATTTGAGAATCAATATAGGTCAAACTCGAAGTGTCCGGAAATTCGAAGCAAAATTGTCCGGTATTTGAAGCATCCTTTATACTGTGTCCGGATTTCGAGGCAAGCGATGTTCAATGTTTTCGATTATATTAGCTGTTTCGTGCATACAAAATGTCATTTTCAGTACACTACAGCAAATTTGAAAAGTTAATCTTGACAGGATGTGCTATCATTAAGTTCAAGTACTTAAATCCGTTTAAAATATTGAACTGAAAATTCAGCAGTGCTTAGGTGTCCGGACTTCGAGTCAAAACGGTACACCGTTTTAGTAGCTATTTCAGTCAGATTTCTTCTTATCATCCTCTGCCTCTAACTGCCTCTACCACAAACCGAATGATTGTAGGCGAGCCTCTGCTCTTGCTCACCGTATGTGAATTTATTACCAGCCAGCAACAGCCACCTCCCGGCTGATGTTCGCAGTTTAGAAGATTGTATATGTATGTATATTACTAAATATGCCGGTACCGTGGACACGATTAACCTAGGGCGGATGCGTCAGTAGTTCCATGAACTGTTTTTAATTATTTATTAGTTTGTTATTATTACTTACATTTACTAAAGACCAAATTTTTACATCCTACATATGTATATACCCATGTAGCAAAAGATTGATAATAACCTTGGGCAACTTTTCAAAAACTCTATTAGGATGCAAACATTTGACAATGCACGAAAGACGAAATGAATAGTACTTTGTACGATGTAAGAAAGCCGGTAAAACCTTGTAAAAATGGTACCTAATTTTGACGCAGATGAATCGGCAACAAGTGAACGAGATATTGAAAACGTAGAATATTCTGGAGATTGCCGTTAAATGAGGTAGAATCAAAGATTATTGCCTTGATTATTGCGTCATATTCGGAACAACATGATGTTAACAGCAGCCATGTTAGACATCGCATCGTTTATTTACCTATAACAATGTGTTTTACTGCACCAATGTATTAAAAAAAACACATTAAACTGCCACACATAAATAACAGTTTTATGAAGCGAATGCATTTGTTTAAATTTTAAATCTCGTAATATAAAATAAACAAATTAATTTTCTATTCTAGCACTTTCCAACATAGCATTTATTTATGATGATCAGCTATTCTTTCATTCACCCTACAAGCACCAAGTGTATACTGAAAACACGCATTGAGGCAAAAAACCGTCTCGCGGAAAGAATAATATTAAAAATTTGGAGCTGTGTGTACCCTGAGCCGACATAAAGCTGTCTGCGTTGGCTGATTGGTGGTGCCGGTGCGGTGTCGTTTCCATTTTCAAGTTCAGTTGTACGATTGTCGTGGAGTGTGTTGTTTGAATAAGTCCAAGGAGTTGTACCGGGATCAACATAATGGCCAACATTGGAAAGATTTTTGCCTCTCGCGCCTGCATTTTGGCCAAAGCAGCCAATGCCAACAATGCTCGCTTCTACTGCAGCGGTAAGTCTGATATTCATAACTTAAATCTACCTAATTTGATTTTTCCGAATATGACATGGCAGTATGATGTAAGATGGGCATTCATACGCAATTAGGTTTGAGACTACTGCGCCTGCTCTGAATCCATTTGATAAGAATTTTCATGAAATGGTCAGTTTAGTAAATATGCAACAATATGTGATTATTGACTCTACTTCAATAAAATCATCAATTGATTACATAATCGACAACTGAATATGTTGACCACTACCGTGTGGGATCGAAATCCGTACAGCTGCGAAATTCGTCATAATGATTTATGTTTAAATTTTAAAATATTGAGTGTATTTTTTCAATCAATTATCTAATCACATTCACACGTTTTTGAAATTATTATATACTTTTAAAATGAAAAGTCTTTGAGATTAAAATAGAAATACCAAAACCAAAAATCATTTCGCGAATGAAAGATTTTTTTTTTGCTTATGCTATTGTATTTAATAAGCTAAAAATGTCCACTACCAATTCTACTACTAATAAAAACAAGGGGTTAAAACAAATAAAAGTGTTTTATAAAACTGGCTGAAGGACGCAATTTAGATATCTTCTTCTCTTTTTCCTTATATATAGTGTTATGAAATTGGTTCAACTATCAGGTTTCAACTATGTTCGTACTAGGGGAAACTGGGGTAATATGCACCCCCGGGGCAAAACGACCCTTTGGCATTTTTAAGTACATTTTCGGCAGTTTTTCGAGAGTATTTACCACAGCGCATGTAGTTCGGATCTCGAACTACTAATCCAGTAGTAAACATTCTTGAAAATATTCCTGGAACACTGCTAAAAATACCAAAAGGTCGTTTTGCCCCGGGGGTGCATATTACCCCAGTTTACCCTAATAGCTTTTCTTTTCTCGCTAATTTGAATCACATGTTATTCAGTACGTAGTACGAACATAGTATTACGTATTTAGTTCCTGCAAGTCATAATTTAATTTCGATAGCAGATTTCAGTTCAGTAGGAGCACGTTCCATTTGTATTTCAAACGAACTTTGCATTTCTTTTATTTCGTGAAATTGTCATACTACCTACCCAAAAACAAACCTGTATAAAATAGAACAAAATTCCAAATGTGTTAATTTGATTAGAATTGTGTGGCTGACAGCACTATTAAAATGCTCAGATGTAAGGATTTTCGATGCTTCACGGTATGCCGTTCAGATGTGTTGAATCTCATATTTATTGTTGTGTCGCATCGCCCACAGCAGAAGAATGCGACGTATTGGCGAACAAACGTTGCATGAAGAAGAAGAAGCATAAAGATGATATTCGAAAAATATTGCACGGGGAAGTATACGAAGAAAAATTAAAAATTCTAGAAGCAATTTAATTAAAAACGGTTAGCAGTGCGGGGTCGGAAATTTCTTATAATGTGTATGAAGCGCAATATCAGTAAATAAAATTTTTAATCGAAATGATGTTATTATACAATTTAAGAAATTTCCGACCCCGTACTGCTAACCGTTTTTAATTAAATTGCTTCTAGAATTTTTAAAAAGAGTTTCAAAATTTTCTACACTCAGAAATAGATCAAAACATAGTTCGTATTGAAATAATTAATTTTTAACATTCTTGGAACTTATTTTAGCATAGTTTAAAAAGTTATACTAGCTTCGGTTAATTTTTAAACTATGCTAGAATTGAGTAGAAATATTTTCCAGTGTATTATTTCCAAAGAAAGTTTTTGTCATTCCGCATATTGAACACTGGACGCAGAGCACGCTGAAAGTTTAGAGGCTACTAATTTCTTAGTTGTTTTTGAATAATCTAAAATAAGTAACAAAATTCTATATATTTCGGAGATTTTCTTTTTATTTACCATTGTTTATGTGGGTAAGATTTGAAAGATATGTGCACATAATTCAATAACATAAATTTCTAAAAACTGTCCTAACCTGAAAATCTAGTTGCTGCTGGTTGGTGGTGCCGTCGTCCGATTGCTGTCCTGCTGCTTCCCGCTTGTTGATGTCCTGGTGCTTCCCACTGATTGCTGTCCTGCTGCTTTCCACTGGTTGCTGTCCTGCTGCTTCCCGGTGATTGCCCTACTGTGCCAGCCTGTTGCCACTTCCTGATATCTGTCCTGCAGTTGCCGTCTGTTGACCTGCTGCTTCTCGCCTGTTGCCCGTCTGTTATCCTGCTGTTCCCGATTGCTGTCCTGCTACGCCCGTGCTGCTTCCCGTCAGACTGTGCTGCTGCCGTCTGCTGCTACTCAACCTAGTAAAAACTCGAGGCGAAAATGATGGCACTTCCGTGTGCGCCGTGCTTCTGCTACTTTTTTATGGGTTTCGATTGCGGGCTTTTGCTATCGGATTCGTCGGACCGAGGTTTGCGGTTCTTTGTTTGCTGGAGCGGATGAGTCGTTCTGGGAGTTTGGTATTAATATCATGATTGGTCAGCTTAGAGCGTTGAGGGTAAGCTTTTAGTTAGGAATTGAATCAATTTCTTTGTTTTAATTATTTTGGATTAGATTAAATAGTATAAAAGTTATGTATTTATTATCAACAATGTGATATATATCTGCCTTTTTGTTTTTGTTGGTAAATTATTTTCAATGATTTGCAGATCGGCGGAGTGGAAGCGGCCCAATTGTTTTAATTATTTATTTCTAGACGACTAGATGACCGTTCCCCATAACTTGTGGTGTGATACCCGGCGAACCAAGATAGTATGTTAGGCAGACGGTAATATCAACGCAAATAGGCTGCGGTCAGAGGGTGCGTTGATATTACCAGATTATCAGAGTTTAAGTCCTTTTATATGGCTGGAACAGGAGTATAAGTTACAAAAGAGAGTTCTCATCAAATTTGTATAAACTTAGAAAAATCGACTAAAGGAACTTTCTTTGTAACTTATCTTCTTATTCCTACAGTTTTGACAGCTCAAAAACAACCAAACAATTATAAAACATTTTCGCATTAGAATCAATAAACCTATGCATACATAATCTGAAGCTATACTATGTCTCAAATAACTCAAAGTTATACTAAGACAGTATTGCTTGCACTTAAACGAAGACGGGGTCAACCAGGCGAATAGCCAGTTAGAATGACTTTTAATCTATTTAGTATAGATTTTTTCCAGAGTGTACGTATGCTTCCCCGTGCAATTTTTTTTCGAATATCATCTTTTCTGCTTCTTCTTCTTCATGCAACATTAGACTGCCAATATTCCAGACGTTGGAAGCTTGGACGTGTGGGATATCTGTGTTGATATCTTGTTCATAAATGTTATGTAATAGGGGAAGGTCCATTAATTACGGCACGCCAGAAATTGTCACCTACTATCTCCCTCCACCCTTCTTCCTTGTGTCTGTGCACGAAACATTAAAAGATTCTGTATGGGTCACACTTCACGAAACTTCTTACTATTCCCCTTTAATCATGACGATACATATACAAAAAGGAATATCTTGATGCTATAACAATATTTTTGCCTTTCTCGTAGAACAAAGTTGTACTAGAAGACTGTAATTTCACTCAAAAACACTATTTTTCAGTGGAAAGGTCATGGGAACATCATTTATACACAAAAAAATAAACATAATATCAATCGACTCCGCTCGAAAAACTGTAGTATGTGCACTTTTTAATCTTAAACATGGTTCACACAGGACTGAACCGAACCGAGAGCAACAGGTTTCATTCGACAATGAATTCTTCCTAGTTTAACACTATTATCTACGCATTAAATCATTACTCTGTTAAGCCATGGCGCAAACCATCAACCCATAGCCATCATAGCATTATTTGCTGCAGAGCGTTTGTGAGAGCCGTAAGGTAGGCAATCAATGTTGGGATGTATCATACTGAGGCAAACTAAACATTTGTATAAAGAGGGGCACCATTACCGCTGGAGGATAAATTTGGGTTTATGAACTATTTGTACAATTAAATGGGATATTCGGTAATACTGACTAAATTCAAGTCGAATATATCGAATTTTTTCATACACTTCTGAATTATTCGAAGTTTGTGAAGGAAAATTGATAGCATATATGAATAATATTGATGTTGAGAATCATCACACTATAAACAATCAAATACTTTGTGTAATACACAATGACTTTTATCAAACAACCCACGACATGATACTAGTTATGGACTGTTCACAAATTACATAACCGGAATCTGACACCGGTCCAAACCAGATCCAAACATCGCTAAAATAAAAAAAAAGTTCTCCATAACTCACATAAGAGTATATGGACGGATATACATATTAGGTAACTAATGAAACAAACTACGTTTTCTTATCTTTGTAGCTTCCCCGGCGACATATGAGTTCATCAAAACCGAACTTGTCGGCGAAAAGAAGAATGTCGCACTGATCACACTGAACCGCCCGAAAGCCCTGAATGCACTGTGCAAGGGACTGATGAACGAAGTCAGCCAGGCTCTGGATCAGTACGACAGCGATGACAATGTTGGAGCCATCGTCATCACTGGCAGCGAGAAGGCCTTCGCAGCTGGTGCTGACATCAAGGAGATGCAGAACAACACCTATGCCAAGTGTATCACCGGAAACTTCCTGAACAACTGGACTAGCGTCGCCAAGGCCCAGAAGCCGGTCATTGCTGCCGTCAATGGATACGCTTTGGGCGGTGGATGCGAGTTCGCCATGATGTGCGATATCATCTACGCCGGAGATAAGGCCAAGTTCGGTCAGCCGGAAATCGCCCTCGGAACTATTCCCGGAGCTGGCGGTACCCAGCGCACTGCCCGTGTTATCGGCAAGTCCAAGGCCATGGAGATGTGCTTGACCGGTAACATGATCAACGCTGAGGAAGCTGAACGTTCTGGACTGGTCAGCAAAGTTTTCCCGGCTGACAAGGTGGTCGGTGAGGCCGTCAAGCTTGGAGAGAAGATCTCTTCGTTCTCGCCACTGATTGTGCAGCTGTGCAAGGAAGCCGTCAACACTGCTTATGAAACCACACTGAATGAAGGACTGAAGTTCGAGAGACGTCACTTCCATGCCACCTTCTCCACCAAGGATCGCCAAGAAGGAATGACCGCATTCGTTGAGAAGCGTGCTCCCAAATTCATTAATGAATAAATGTGCCTAAATCAAAAGCCAATTTGTGCAACTCAGGATAAATATGAATAGGCAGTGGCCCTACTCGAGCATTCGATGCATTTATTATTATCTAGGCATTCTGCTTTCATTACCTTAAAGGTAACATGTACCAATTTATTTTTTAGTATATTACATAATCATATAAAAGTTAAAATAAGGCGTTTTGTATCTCTACCCCTTTTTACCGTAGTTACTGTTTCTGACGACATGCTAATGATTTAATTCATCCACGATAATTTTTAAAACTGGGTTGAGAAATTGTACATTTTGAAAAATCTGAAGGTCAAATAGATGACATTTGGTTTTTGTTCGAGGTAAGAAAAGGCATTAGACATCCAGATGTCCACAGTAATCGAATTTAATTTCAGCACTGGCAGAGATGGGGGTTGCAATTTCTCTGAACTTCATAAGCTGAAAGAAAAAAAATCGGATTTTTGTTCTGCTTGGTGCTGGTTAGTTAATTACCCTTCAGAACGCGCTCCAACTTTTGTAGCACGCGCGTTTTGTATTTTGTAACACAATGTCGACTCGGTCCATGGCCGCACATCCACGTAGTCTGCCGAGGGTCTGCAAATCGTCTTCTTGTGCCCGTCGGATGGTTGTCGAGAATCATTTTCGCCGGATTGTTGTTCGACATTCTGGCTGCACGCCCGAACTACGAACTCGAACTATGCACATCACTCGATCAAGGCGGCGATGGAAAGTCATTTTAGCCGGCGGCGGCGTGAATCGGCTTGGTGATTTTTTATTACGTTTCTTTAAGCTTTTTTCTGCTTCTTTCGAATTTTGCCTAAAAAGTCCGATGAACTTCTCCAGAAAATTCTTTAAGTTTTTCCAAAATAATCGTATTTGGAATTACCAACAGAAGCTCTCTGGAATTCCTAAAGAGAATTGTTTAGAATTTCAGCAGGACATTCGTCAGAGTTCAGATGGGAAATTCTTCACAATTTTCACGAGAAATTGTTCCAAATTTCTACAGGAAAATGTTTGGAATATCCATGAAAAGTTCCTGTTCCTGTGAATTTCGGTTGAGTATTTTTTGAAATTCACACAGAAAATTCTTCATGATTGCAGAATAATGCGGCTGGTAGAATGGGTGTTTTAACGTTGGCTTGCTCAGTCTAAAATAATTAGGACGGATAGTTTGGCATGGTCAACGGTAAAACAGAAAGTTCTTCAGAATATTGTTTGACCGTTTGACGTCTAGAATGCATTGCAGTTATCGAACGACATTCGCTAACTGAAACGTAAACATTTTGCAGTTATCTGTGCAACAACTAGTGCATTGTCCATAAGAAATTCTTTGGAAATTCCATTGGCCTAAATCAAAATACGGCCGAACTGGTAATTTGGCCGAAAAAAGTCGTTTTCCCTAACAGATCGTTTGACCGAAAGGGTCTTTTGGCCGAATAGGTCATCAGCTCGAAAATGCCATTTGGCCGAAATGGACGTTTCACAGAATTAAATACTGAACAGATTATATGGTCAAAACTGTCTACCATTTCGGCCAAATGACATTTACGGCGAAATGGCCTTTTTGTCAAACGGTCAATATTATTCATTTATGCCATTGACTGAAATTTCGTATCCTCTCTACTTTTTATGTCGATACTGGCCTTTAAGCCAAAAGCCATCCAACCAAATCTTATTAAGCCGAATTGAAAGTATATCCGAAACTGTTATCAGGTCAAAAATAATTTGTCCGAAAATATAACTCGGCCAAAAGCGACATATAGCCGAAAGGGACATTCGCCCAAGCATTCGCCTGAATTTGGCCGAAAAAATCGTTAGACCCAATCAGTGGCGTAGCCAGAAAATTGGTCTGGGGGGGGTTTTCTGAACATTTTTTTTTCGAAAAAAAAAATTTCTTCCAAAAATTTTGTCTCTGGGGGGGGGTTTGTACCCAAAACCACCCCCGTGGCTACGCCACTGGACCCAATAAATCATTTAACAAAAAATTACGTTTGGTAGCAATGGTCATTTGGCAGAAAGAGCCAATCCTTTTGTACAAACGACATTTTCTGCCAAATGACCTATACTGCCGCTAACCGCAAGTCGAACACATCTCAACCGCTCGACTTGCGGTTAGCGGCAGTATACGGCTAAATGACTTTTTGAAAAAAAAATCAATTCAGCCGAACGACACTTTTCGCAGAAAATGCCATTTGCCAAAATGGTTGGTTTGAAGATAGGACATATTTGGACGCCAGTTGGTCTTCCTGGCCATTATTACCAAATTGCATTTTTGGTCAAACGATCTATTCGGTCAAACGACTTTTTCGGCCGAACGGCATTTTCAGTCAAATGACCATTAAGGCAGGGTTTGCAGAAATCACTCTCAATAAATAACGAACAACGATAAAAGAGAGGCAGAAACTGTTCCGAATCATAACATGCCAAGATAACAACCGTCTAAGGCTCTGTCTCAATTGGAGAATTAAACTGAAATTAAATTTAAAAGTGACATTTCAATAATTATCAAATAACCCTGCTCGCAGAGCAAGTTTACTTTTGACAGATATCGAATCATTTTGCATCGATGTCTTATTGGAATTGCTGGGTAGCACCAGCCATTCTTATGATTGGGTTATTTGCTAATTTTCGAACTGTCACTTTTAAGTTTAATTCTCCAAATGAGACAGACCCTAAGACAGTACAGTCCATTAATTCGTCTTAGACGGTTGAATACATTCCACTAAAAGAGCTATATATATTTTTTCTCAAGATAACAAATTTATCAAACTTGCGAAAAAACAGAATCGGACAGGCAGCCCCCACAGAAAAATGTTGATTCTCGCTTTCAGGGTTGTTACGAACATCCTAAAATATTTTCCGCGCCGACTAAAATCAAATCCGCGCCTTTTTTGCGCGACATGAAATCCATTCCGCGCCAAATCCGTGCGACCTTGAACTAAATTCTAAGCAAATACACGTGAAATATCAATTTTTTATCGCAATTTACTGAATGTCTTCTCTTCATATTCACTTTTTATAATATTCTTATTCTTCTTATTATTCCAACTGGAACTTGGCCTGCTTACATACTAAGTAACCCGCAGATAGTATTACAACCACTCTAGATGGCAATATTCACCATTAGGAATACTGAACCTGAACTGAAAGTGAACAAGAACTAAACAGTCAAAACTTTTTCAATAAGGACCGCTTTTTAAATGAGATGATGGTTTTGTTACGTTATTGTCAGTTGATTTTTTGTTGATCGAACTTTATTAAGTTCGGCACAAGATACATTTATATTCAAAGAATGTTCAGGTCAGATTTAATCATAATTAATCTTCTAATATATAAAAATGAAATGGTCTGTGTTCGTATCCGCATAACTCGAAAACGGCTGGATGGATTTTTTTCATTTCTTCAGCAGAAACATTCGTTATAGTTTCCGACGGGTTTATATGATATTTCCTAATGCGAAAATTACGAGTAAAGTTGAGCAAATCGTGAAAAACTAAAATTGTGATTCCTATGCGCACTTTGCATGGGCAGTTCGGAACGCACATTCTCGCCTACTATGCAGAACAACGTCTGCTGGGTCAACTAGGTAGTTATAGATAAACTTGGCAAATAATAAAAATTCTGCCAAAACTGTAATTTCTTCTGAAGTGCAACTTTGTTGTAATTATTGTTCACAAAACAAACTTGTGTAGAGATTAAGGAATTAGACAATGCAACTCCGGTTTTAAACAAAATTTCCATAAAACAATTCTTTGAATTCGTATCAAGAAACAAATAATACAAAATCTAATATGTTTGCTTAAGCTCCTTTGATTTGCTAGTCAGAATCCTGATTTTCAAGCGTAAATTCCTTTGGAAATTCCAGAGGCATATTTTCAGAAATTTCAGCAGATTTTCTTTTGGGAATTTTACAGAATAACTTAAAATTTAGAAAAAAAAACAGATTGATCCACCTAGCAGTGATTGTGCCTTTCTCGTGCATTATTAAACAACCCAATCAAACAATCAAATGCATTATCGGGAAATTCGTTTGTTATATTGATTTTAAAACCACTAAGGGGTCGTTCAAAAATGATGTCACAGGTTTTAGGGGGGAAAGGGTTTTAAAATTTTGGGAAGGGGGTCTAAGATTTTGTGACAGTACATGTACTAGGTATACAAAAAAGCGTGACAGAGGGGGGGGAGGGGGTCTTTTTTTTTTTTTCTTCCTAAACAATGGAGGGGGAATCTGCTCAACAGACATCCTGGGTTGACCAGGAAGTGCTGGGTTAGGGGCCACCTCCAATGAGGGAGGCAGGACTGCATCCCCGACCAGCTAAACCGTTTCCATTGCCGCCAAGCCCATCGTCCCTTCGGTACAACCAGAAAGTAATGCTTCAAAGGGGGGCCAGTGCATGACGCACCCTCGAGGTTAGCTGCGTGTCCTTGCAGCATCGAACATCGTGACTCGCTTTTTTAGAAGAACACCATGGTATCGTGCCAGCGCATTGCCGGCTTTCCAGGTGGCCTTACCACGCCCTATGTCCTCGGAAGGTGGGCAGGGTCGACTTCGCGCCTGCTTCCCTCTGCACGATTGGTATCAAGAATGATGATGCCGCGTGCACCCCAAATTGACCTTTCTGCGATAGGGCCTATTCGCCAGCCCAGCACACAGAGGGACTTGCCGACGCGGTGCCTACGCCTGCCCCAGCCTTGACGAGGACCCCTTTCCGTCCTCGGGCTCGGAACCCGCCCGGTTGACCGACGCCGCGAAAGCGACGATACCATGTTGTTTTTCACGCGGCCACTTGTTCGATAAAAGGATCGAGTTCGACCACAGGGCACCGGTATGATCCATGAAGCCGACTCTGAACCCTTGGACCACCTCTTATTTGCGCCTGAACTAGCCATTCCTCGAGTCCACGCGCCACCTTCTGTGTAGCTCCGAGACGATTTGGACGATAGCCGATAAAACGACGTTCCAGCCAACTTCATCTTTACACATCCTCTACACACTAGGTTGTCCGGGGTAGTGTCCAGACCACATGTGGCAAGCATGTGGTCGCGCATTGTGCGAAAACGCGGGCACACGAACAACACGTGTTCCGCCGTTTCCTTTAAACCTACGCACACCGGACACTCGGGCGAGGCCGAGTGTCCGAACCGGTGTAGGTACTGTCTGAAACAACCATGGTCTGTAAGGACCTCGGTCAGGTGGAAAGTGATTTCCCCATGACGCCTCTTGACCCACGTACCTATCTCCGGTATCAACCTATGTGTCCATCTACCCTTAGTGGAACTGTCCCACGCACGCTGCCATTTGACCATTGAGGCCAACCTGACAGTCCTACGGATGCCTCTCGTGCCGCGCATTTCGAAGCACTCTATGTCTTCACCGATAACGAAGTCAATAGGCATCATACCGGTGTTGACGCAAAGTGCATCGTGCGACACGGTACGGTACGCGCTCGCAACTCTTAGGCACATGAGCCTATACGTACTTTCTAACTTCGTTCTGTAGCAGTTAATACGTAGCGCCGTGCCCTGCTGGCCCCCATACCTCAGTATGGACAGAGCAACGCTAGCCAGAAGCTTGCGCTTGCTGGCATAAACCGCAGAGCTATTGGACATCATCCGGGACAATGCCGCTATAGCTGTGGAGGCACGCTTGCAGGCGTAATTGACGTGGCTACCAAAGGTGAGCTTATCGTCGATCATTACCCCCAAGAGTTTGATGGAGCGTTCAGAGGTGACCGTGCAGTTGCCTGCCCTTATCACCGCTTGTTGCTCCGACTTCCGGTTGTTAACAACAACCACCTCAGTCTTGTGGTGAGCCAGTTCTAACTTCCTGGAACTCATCCACTCCTCCACAATTGCGATCGAGTGGGCTGCAGTGTACTGCTTGTACCAGCACTTTTCCATGGACTGTAAACGGAGCGACGATGCCCAGCGGATCAAAAACACTCATTACGAGGGCAAGCAGCTCGCGTTTTGTTGGAATCGCAGACATATTGTAAAGATGTTGTAACTCGTTTCGTAGAGTGAGTGTAAAGGTGAAGACATCTTCTTGTGGCAGCCACACCATCCCGAGCACTCGTTCTAAGTTGCTTCCCTTATCCATGGTAAAACTCTTGATAGCCTTCACATTGTGCTCCCCTATTGGCGAAAGCACCTCCGCAGAATTCGACATCCAATGTCGGATTTGGAATCCCGCCCTTTCGTGAATTTCCTTCACATCCAACGCCAACTGAACGGCTTCATCTATCGTATCAACACTATCTAAATAATCGTCCACGTAGTGATTCTCTTTGATTGCCATGGCCGCTTTTGGGAACTCCTTTTCGTGTTCAGTCGCATTCAAATTCTTTACGTATTGTGTAGAGGTTGGGGAACAAGTGGATCCAAACGTAGCGACATCCATTTCGTAGACCTGTATTGGATCGGATGGTTGATTGCGCCATAGGAACCGTTGAGCAGCTCTGTCTTGTGGTCTAATTTCCACCTGATGGAACATTTCCATTATGTCTCCACTGATGGCAACGTTTCTCTGTCGATATCTGCACAACACTGCCAATAATGTTGTTAGTAGGTCCGGCCCTTTCAGCAGAACAGAATTCAAAGAAACGCCCCCAACCGATGCCGCTGCATCCCAAACAACCCTTACTTTATTCGGTTTCTTTGAGTTTAGCACAACACCAAGTGGCAGGAACCATGTTTTCTTTGCGTCCGTTTCCTTTTCTTCCTGCGATGTGACTTTATGCGCGTATCCTTTCGACACGTACTCGTCAATCTGCTTCCTCACGTTCTCGTATAGAACTGGTGATTTAAGAAGGCGCCGTTCTAAACACTGTAGTCTGCGCGTCGCCATTGGTCGATTATTAGGGAACTGTACGCTATCGAATTTCCATAATAATCCTGTTTCGAATCGTCCAGATGCGGTTCTCCTCGTGCTAGCTTTCAGAATCTGCCAAGCTCGTTTTTCATCAACGGAATCAGTATTGTTTGTCACTGCTACTCCCACGCTTTCAATGGAGAAAAATCCTTTGACAAGTTCGTGTAGATCGCTGTCACTAGATTTCCTACATACATGTAGAACACGCTGTGATGCACTCTCCTCTTCTTCTCCACAACGACCGAAGATTACCCATCCTAACCTGGTTTTGGCGGCCACTGGTTCATTTTCTCTTCCCTCACGCAGTTTGAGTGTTGTCTTCAACAGGGTGTTATCCAACCCGATCAAAATACCGGGAATAGCATTATCGAAGCTTTGTATCGGGAGACCTTTCAGGTGTGAACATTTACTCTGTAGCTCTTCGTAGCACAGCGACTGCCGGGGCAATTCCAGACCATTCACAGTTTGTACTTTGCGTAATGTGAACTGCTTGTTTGACACAACGCCCGAAATATTCAGCTGAATTTGTTGCGAATCCTCTTCCGTGTGTTCTACACCGTTCGTCCTCTGCATACACAATGGTGCAATTGGACCTTCTACTCCTAGTTGCTGCGCCAAAGATTTTTCCATCAGCGTTGAATCGGAACCACCGTCCAGGAAAGCAAATGTACTAACTGACCTGCCGTTGAAATGCAGGACAACCGGCAAAATACGGAAAAGAACCCTCTGCTTTTGATGATGAACAGAGATTACTCCTGAAACTGGCGTTGGTCGTTCTTCGTCAACTCGAGGATCGCCTGGATGCAGTAGTCGATGGTGTCGTTCCTGACAGCCACCAACTCCGCAGCAAAGTGCTTTGCATGGCCACTTCCCATGGGGATACAAACAGCGCTTACAGAGATGAACTTCTTGCACAACCTTCCATTTATCCTGCAAAGATTTTAATTTGAAGGATTCGCAATCCTTCGGCTTGTGTCCAAATGTTTGACATACAACACATGGACGCCTGATGCTCGATGATCCGTTTGCTTCTGAACCGTTGTTGTTTTCGCGATGGTTATCCTCCAAAGAAACAGTATTCGAATTGTGTGGCAGCGGGAGGGGGGGGGGGTCTAGAAATCCCAAAAAGTAGTGGACGTCATAATTGAATCGCCCCTAAGGTCTGTCTCATTTGGATAATTAAACTGAAATTAAACTTAAAAGTGACATTTCAATAATTATCGAATAACCCTGCTCACAGAGCAAGATTAATTTTGACAGATATCGAATCATTTTGCATCGATGTCTTATTGGAATTGCTGGGTAACACCAGCTATTCTTATGACCGGGTTATTTGGTAATTTTCGAACTGTCACTTTTAATTTTAATTCTACAAATGAGACAGACCCTAAGCAAAGTAGGGGAACAGACGGCTTTGGCAGGTTTTGTTCTATTATTGGCAGGGGGGTTTTTGTCGACCGAATTTTATGAAATTTGGCCACAATATTCTTTGATATGCAAAGAATGTTTAGGCCAAATTTGAGCAAAATCAGTCATAAAAAACCCCCTGCCAATAATAGAACAAAACCTGCCAAAGCCGTCATTCCCCCTATTATTAGCGTGCTCGTTTTATGCGACTTTTTTATTATACCAAAAAGCTGCAGAAACGTTATATGGCGTTATGCGTCGTAACTTGCATGCAATCAAAGCTTGCGTTGCAATTGTTGTACTAAAGTCGTGTACAAAATCGAATAGAAGAGCTTGCATGGGTTGATACTTCAAGGCGTTTTATGGCATGCTATAATTTAATTACTATGTTTCATAACTATATTAATATTTAGATTTTTTTGGAATGCGCAATCGTTATGAAATTTAATAGTGATCAACTAGGGTTTGTACCCCGTCGAATGCAACTTGTTGCGAGAAAATCGGTTAAGAATTACTATATGAAAAAGTGGCTAATGTTTTTAGGTTTAACTTTTGAGAATCATCTTATTTTGCAACGACTTTCTGCGGAAGCACTTATCAAAATGAAGCATCTGCATAAAATCCTAATGAAAGAACATTTTTATGTTTCTAATTGTTGAATAAACCCATATTCGTTCTAGATGAACGTTATGAAAGCAATACAAAATGTTTCAACACTATGAAAGCATTCTTGACGAAAATACTTTCGAAAAATGTTATCATGGTAATTGCTTCATCGTAAATGAAATAACCAATCAGAAACTGACAAATATAATGTTTTAGAATGGATTAAAAATGGCAACAACCCTCCCTCCCCCATGTGAGATTTTTCCCATACAAATATTTTTTTTATTTATATGGACTGTATGAAAATGATAATCGATGCCAGATTTAGAACACGGGTCCGAAACCTTACTATAATCCAATGTTATGCGCCAACCGATGCTGCCGACCTGCAAGACAAAGAGAACTTCTACAGTCAACTCAATGCCGTCGTAGATAGAATTCCGAAGGGTGATATCAAGATCTGTTTGGGCGACTTCAATGCGAAGATCGGATCAGACAACTCGAACCATGAGTGCATTATGGGACGCCATGGTCTCGGAGAAATGAGCGAAAACGGAGAGCTGTTCGCAGAATTTTGTGGTAATAACGACATGGTGATCGGGGGATCGCTCTTCCTACATCGACCGGTTCACAAGGTCACGTGGGTCTCTCTTGACGGCTTTACAGAAAATCAAATCGACCACATCTGCATCAGCCGAAAATGGAAACGGAGCCTTCTTGATGTACGGAATAAACGTAGTGCCGATATCGCATCTGATCATCACCTCCTCATCGGCGAAATACGCCTGCGCATTGCGCGGATTCGTCGGCAGGAGGAAAGAGTTGGACGACGATTCAACACACGCCGACTGGAAGATGCCACGGTAAAACGGTCCTACGTTGAAGAACTGGAGACGCGTGCTGCAGATATTCCGGAAGGTGGCAGCGTGGAAGACCAATGGACCGCCATCAAGAATGCCTTCATCGCCACCAGCGAGAACAATCTGGGCGAACTACGCACCCAGAGAAAACAATGGATCACCGATGACACCTAGAGAAAGATAGAGGAGCGAAGAGAAGCCAAAGCCGCGATAGAGCGATCGAAAACCAGAGGAGCCAAAGGTTTAGCCCGTCAACGATACGCGGCTCTTGAGAAGGAAGTAAAACGCTCATGTCGACGGGACAAGCGAGCGTGGGCAGACTCTCTGGCCGACGAAGGAGAGAGAGCCGCCGCAACCGGGGACATTCGCCTCCTCTACGATATCTCACGACGCTTAAGCGGGGCGAAGATGAATGCAACGATGCCTGTGAAAGACGCGAATGATCAGTTATTAACCGACCCAACTGACCAGCTGAAACGCTGGTTCGAGCACTTCGAACAACTTTTTCAAGTGCCAGCCAGGCCATCACCACCTCGGCATGATCTGCCTAGGATCCGACGTATAACACGCGTCAATACCGAAGCTCCATCACTGCCAGAGATTCGAACAGCCATCCAAAGCATGAAATCGAATAAAACCCCAGGGGTCGACCGCATATCAGCCGAGATGTTCAAAGCTGACCCCATGACATCAGCTCAACTACTGCATCGTTTATTTCGTAATATCTGGGACACCGCAACTTTGCCGGTCGACTGGATGCAAGGTATCTTAGTGAAGGTGCCCAAAAAGGGTGACCTGACTGTATGCGATAACTGGCGAAGCATTATGTTGCTGTGTACCGTTCTCAAAGTTCTATGCAAAATTATCCTAGCCCGGATTCAGGAGAAGATCGATGCGACTCTCCAACGGCAGCAAGCCGGATTCCGTGCCGGAAGATCCTGTGTGGACCATATTGTCACGCTCCGCATCATTCTGGAGCAGATCAACGAATTCCAAGAGTCCCTTTACTTCGTATTCATTGACTACGAAAAAGCTTTCGACCGTCTCAATCACGAGAACGAAAACGAAAGCACTTTTAATCTTGGATTCCGTCAGGAGTGACCTTAAAGCGATAGCCGGGCAACGCTCAGGATGGAGATCTTTCAAGTCGGCCCTTTGCACCACCGGAGGTGTACAGGATCCATAAGTAAGTAAGTAAGTAAGTATGAAAATGACAAACCCTGCTCCCTGCATAAGTGCCTACGTTATTAGTGTACGACCCCTAAGCGTTTGGACATATACAACAACATTTGCCAATGAAAATAAAGCCTATCAAAAAAGACTAAAAACTAATTTTCAAATAAAAAAAATTGCATTTGTTACCCGTTACGCATAGGGGTGGGGGTAGTTCTGAAAATTGTTACAGATTGTTACGAGGGGGTGGGGGTTCTTAAAAACAACGTTTTTTGCGTTACGTAATATTTGAACAGGCCCTTAGACAGGTAGTCCTCTATGGACACGAGACCTAAACGATGCTCGTGGAGGACCAACACGCACTTGGAGTTTTCGAAAGTGCAGCGTATCATCTATGGAGGGATGCAGATGGCGGACGGTACGTAGAGGCATGAGCCGAATTGCATCAGCTGTTGGGAGAACCATCCATCGTTCACCGGGCCGGGCACGTAGCCAGAATGTCGGATAGTAATCCAGTGAAAATGGCACTCGACAACAATCCGACGAGTAAAAGAAGGCGAGGTGCACTGCGAACAATGTGGATCGATCAGGTTGAGGACTATTTACGGAGCCTTCGTAGACTGCGCGACGTGCAGCCATGGACCGAGCTGAATGGAGAAGAATGATTCTGTCAAAAGTAATCTTGCTCTGCGAGCAGAGTTATTCGATAATTATTGTACTAGCACTTTTAAGTTTACTTCTCCAAATGAGACAGACCCTAAAAGTAAAATCGGTGAAACCAAATATATGAATAAACATAAGTTGTTTGACACGTGGTTCAGACGTTTATATTACTATTTCTTAACCGAAAGATAGCCCTTCGGTACTAGAGAGTCCTTTGTTCTTTTCAAGTCAAGCATTTCAAGTAAATTTTCAAAAATTTCATTAGAACTGGCACATTGGTGGAGAGTTTCCGTGTGGATTGATATGAAAATCTCATAAATCTATTGAAAGATAATGGTGCTATTAACATAATTTTGTGACGGTCCTTAATTTTGGAATTTCTGTTTTACACCCTGTATCCGAGTTTTCCCCTTAGACGTATTATTATTATTTATTCAGATTAAGGCCGAAGTGGCCTGTGCGGTATATAAGAGTCTTCTCCATTCGGCTCGGTCCATGGCTACACGTCGCCAACCACGCAGTCTACGGAGGGTCCGCAAGTCATCTTCCACCTGATCGATCCACCTTGCCCGCTGCGCACCTCGCCTTCTTGTGCCCGTCGGATCGTTGTCGAGAACCATTTTCACCGGGTTACTGTCCGACATTCTGGCTACGTGCCCGGCCCATCGCAGTCGTCCGATTTTCGCGGTGTGAACGATGGATGGTTCTCCCAACAGCTGATGCAATCCGTGGTTCATTCGCCTCCTCCACGTACCGTCCGCCATCTGCACCCCACCATAGATGGTACGCAGCACTTTCCTTTCGAAAACTCAAGTGCGCGTTGGTCCTCCACGAGCATCGTCCAGGTCTCGTGTCCGTAGAGGACTACCGGTCTAATTAGCGTTTTGTAGATTGTCAGTTTGGTACGGCGGCGAACTCTATTCGATCGGAACGTCTTGCGGAGTCCAAAGTACGTACGATTTCCAGCCACTATGCGTCTCCGAATTTCTCTGCTGGTGTCATTTTCGGCAGTCACCAGTGAGCCCAAGTACACAATTTTTTCTACCACCTCGATTTCGTCACCACCGATGCAAACTCGCGGTGGGTGGCTCACATTGTCTTCTCTTGAACCTCTGCCTATCATGTACTTCGTCTTCGACGTGTTGATGACTAGTCCGATCCGCTTAGCTTCCCTCTTCAGTCTGATGTAGGCTTCCTCCATCTTCTCAAAGTTACGTGCCATAATATCTATGTCGTCGGCGAAACCAAATAGCTGGACGGAGTTATTGAAAATTGTACCACTCGTGTTAATCCCTGCTCTTCGTATTACCCCTTCCAAAGCGATGTTGAATAGCAAACACGAAAGACCATCACCTTGCCGTAACCCTCTGCGGGTTTCGAAGGGACTCGAGAATGCCCCTGAAACTCGAACTCCCAAGTAACACTTCAAGTTTTATTCCGCTCTAGAGATGGTTTTCAAGATTAATTTATAAGATCTAACAATAAAACCCAATATTACACGACAACCTTTTGATGACCACTATAAGTGTAAGATATGACGAAGTGGCCCTCTCTAGATAACCACTATAAACCTGTTATAAGAGTATTTAGAAATCCTTTTTAAACCGCCTGCAAAAAAGGGAATTTGGCTGCGGCAGCTGTCAGAAATCTTGCTTTGAAAAAAAAGGGAAACAAAACTTTGCAGAAAAATAATAACAACATAAAATGTTGATGAAAATCATGATGAGGATGACTACTAAAAAATATTATTTTCGGATTGTTTTACAATGTGCTTCCATCATCGAGTCCATCGAACTGATGTGCGCGTTCAATTTCATGGTGAAAACTAGGAAAAAAGTAAGATTGAACACCACGCGCTCTCAAAATAATGTAGTTTTGGTTATTATATTTATAATAATTGTAGCAGCAATATCCCTAATTTCCCTTGAATATATTGATATTTCTCCCCAATATATTTCTAATGAAAATCAATTATCAAAAAAGGGTTTTACGCGGTGAAAACATTACCTAATCATGCATGTCAGTGATAAATTTTACCGAATTGAAAATGCTTCTCCGTTTTCAATATGGCCATCATAAATTTCGATTAGAAAAATGTTGTTCTTAATAAACACCTTTATAAACTCTTTGCAATGCAAATATTCTTATTGGAGTTACTCATTTCACCACATTACGACCAAAAATTTTGGTTTTGATTGAGCTGTGGAAATAGGATTTATCAAGCTCTCCATCACAACTGTAGAGTCGCTCATAAGGTCAATAAGCTTTTGACGTTTGAAGCTTTTTCAGCATATTTATGAGAGGTTTATTGATAGCAATAAGATCGACAATAAAACTGAGCAACTAGCTATGGTGATTGCTATTATAAATCCGCTATAAGAATTAAATAAATCCAAGAAGCATGGAAATTGTTACTTGGGCTACGCACATCACCCGATCCATCGTCGCTTTGATCAACCGTGTCAGTTTATCCGGAAAACCGTGTTCGTGCATTAGCTGCTATAGCTGGTCCCGATCGATTGTATCATATGCGGCTTTGAAGTCGATGAATAGATGATGTGTGGGCACGTTGTATTCGCGGCATTTCTGCAGTACTTGGCGAATGGCGAACACCTGGTCCGTGGTGGAGCGTTCGCCCATAAAACCCGCCTGGTACTGCCCCACGAACTCCCTTGCAATTGGTGCTAGTCGACGGCATAAAATTTGGGAGAGTACCTTGTAGGCGGCGTTCAGCAATGTGATTGCGCGGTAGTTGCTACAATCCAGCTTATCGCCATTTTTGTAGATGGAACACACGACACCTTCCATCCACTCCTGCGGCAAAACTTCCTCCCCCCAAATCTTGGTAATGACCCAGTGCAGCGCTCTAGCCAGTGCCTCGCCACCGTGTTTAAATAGCTCTCCTGGTAGTTGGTCAACCCCAGGGGCTTTGTTGTTCTTCAGCCGGCTAATCTCCTCCTGGATTTCCTGGAGATCCGGAGCCGGTAGAATTATGTCCTGCGCGCGTTCTCCCAGGTCCATCACCATACCGCCATCTTCGTCTGCCACATCGCCATTCAGGTGCTCTTCGTAGTGCTGCCGCCACCTTTGGATCACCTCACGCTCGTTCGTAAGAAGGTTCCCGTTTATGTCCTTACACATATCAGGCTGTGGCACGTGGCCCTTACGTGAACGGTTTAACTTCTCATAGAACTTTCGTGTGTTATTAGCGCGGTACAGTTGCTCCGTTTCTTCACGGTCTCGATCTTCCTGCTGGCGCTTTTCCTCCGGAAAATCGAGTTTTGTCTGTTCCGTGCCTGTTTATATCGTGCCTCGTTCACCCTCGTGCGGTGTTGCAGCAATCTCGCCCATGCTGCATTCTTCTCTTCCACTAACTGCTCACATTCGCCGTCATACCAGTCGTTTCTCTGATCCGGGGACCGTGCCTAGTGCAGCGGTTGCGGTGCTACCAATGGCGGATCGAATATCTCTCCAGCCATCTTCAAGAGACGCTGCGCCTAGCTGCTCTTCCGTTGGAAGTGTCACTTCCAGCTGCTGCGCGTATTCTTGGGCTAGTCTACCGTCTTGTAGCCGCCCAATGTTAAGCCGCGGCGTCCGACTTCGACGCGTGTTGTACACCGTCGAGAGTTTTGAGCGCAGGCATACTGCAACGAGGTAGTGGTCGGATTCAATATTCGCACTGCGGTAAGTGCGGACATTCGTGATGTCGGAGAAGAATTTACCGTCGATTAGAACGTGATCGATTTGGTTTTCCGTTTCTTGGTTAGGTGATCTCCATGTGGCCTTGTGGATATTTTTGCGGGGAAAGAAGGTGCTTCGGACTACCATTCCGCGGGAGGCTGCGAAGTTTATGCATCGTTGGCCGTTGTCATTCGATACGGTGTGCAGACTATCCGGTCCGATGACCGGTCTATACATTTCCTCCTTCCTACCTGTGCGTTCATGTCACCGATGACGATTTTAACGTCCCGCAGTGGGCATCCATCGTATGTCTGCTCCAGCTGTGCGTAGAACGCTTCTTTCTCGTCGTCGGGTCTCCCTTCGTGTGGGCAGTGCACGTTGATGATGCTATAGTTGAAGAAACGGCCTTTAATCCTCAGCTTGCACATCCTTGCGTTGATTTGCTGCCACCCAATCACGCGTTGGCGCATCTTACCCAGCACTATGAAGCCGGTTCCCAGCTCGTTGGTGGTGCCACAGCTTTGGTAGAAGGCAGTCGCTCGATGCCCGCTTTTCCACACTTTCTGTCCTGTCCAGCAAATCTCCTGCAGCGCCACGACGTCGAAGTTGCGGGGATGTAATTCATCGTAGATCATCCTGCCGCAACCTGCGAAACCTAGCGACTTGCAATTCCATGTTCCAAGCTTCCAATCGTGATCCTGTATTCGTCGCCTAGGTCTTTGCCGATTATATCGAGTCGCATTATCTCTTATATTGTTCGTAATGATTGGTTTTCTAGGCGGCTTATTGGGCCTGCGCAAACCTCCTGTCTCGTCGGAGGGCCGTCGTGTCAGGGCTGTTTAGCGTCCCACCTAACACCAGGACTTGGGCTTGTGCGCTTTGAGCGGCACACGGTCGCTTTGGTGGGGCCTACTTGCGGATACATGCAGCTTTTTATAGAGGTTTAACAGGGCCCACTGTCAAACCCCACCACATCCTAGGCAAGCCCCACAACTCGCAGATGGCCTGGGGAGGGATCGTCAAGCCCTTGGACATAGTCCCTGCTGCCCGTAGACGTGCCCCTTAGACGTAGTTTACGTCAAAAATCTTAAACAACCTGCCTGTTACAGTCGAACAAACATGGCTGCTAAAAAACCAAGTCAAAGTAATTTTTCACGCAAGTTTTTGCGTTTATGAGTTAAAGAAGTCCATAAATCTAGCGTAATGTAACTGAAATATGCTCGATGCACTTTCCTAATGCCGCGGTGATAAATATTTCGCTGCAAAACGATGTATGACCGCTGTATTATTGATTTATTTGCGTGATGAGCCAAAATTTTATCCTATGCTAACATTATCTCACGTTACCCTACGGGATTTACAACGTGTTGCATGCAATATTGTATAGCAAGGACAAATGCAGCAAAATTGCATTTTGTACGTGTCATATTCAACATTAGGACTCGTGCGTGGTCCCGTGGTGCTACAGTGGCCTACAGTAGAAGGGGCACAATGTTGTCCGCATTCATTTGTTGATATTTTTTTCGGCTGTGAGTTGGCTTAGTATTTTGATTACCACCAACACAAAGGAGAAACTTCTACGTATTTATGGAAACAACACGTATGCGGTAAGCTTTTCAAAAAGTTTTAGCCAAACTTTTTGAATTATTAGCTATTTGGTTTTATCCTAATTTATACTTTCAATTATTGAACATTAGGGGCCCCAACTATGTAATTGAAAAAAAAAACCCAGATTAATCCACCCTGCGGCGATGATGTCTTTCTCGTGCATCATAAAATGTACTTATTGAAAAAATATCATAAGAAAGGTAAAAAAACACTTCAGAGGAATAGATCGCATTCTTTCTATCATTTTGCATATTTTTGCATTAATTAACACGCATTGCCACTATTACTGTGAAAAAAAAAACCTATTTTAAAATTATTTTCCCAGGGTGAAAAAAACAATTATTTTTCAATAATTCATTCCCCGTCGAATGCAACTTGTTGCGAGTAAATCGGGTAATGTTAAGTTTCAAAAAGTGTGTCTACAAAACTTGTACACATACACAGATACATACACACATACAGACATCAGCTCGGTTCGTCGAACTGAGTCGATCGATATATAACACTATAGGTCTCTGGGCCTTCTATCAAAAGTTGTTTTTTGGAGTAATCTTATAGCCTTTCGGTACAACTTTGTTGTACGAGAAAGGCAAACATTATTACTAAAAATGTTGCTATAGGATCACTCCTAAAACGAACTTTTGATAGAAGACTTGGAGACCCAATATATCAATTAACTTAGCACGGCAAACTGATGTGATGTATGTAGTAGGTGTATGTGTAAAATTGTTGGTAAATTAGGTTTCATTGTTTGCTTTTGAAAGTTGGCTCGATCGAACATTGCGATATAGGATTATTGGAAAATCACTGCAAAAAAATGCACGATATTGAATGAATGCAGAAATATGTGCAAACAATAATCATTAGTTAAGTGCGCAATAACCCGAGCAGGAGAAAACAACTAAGCAATGCCTAATTACATTCTTGATACCTTACACTGTTATAAACTTGGCTTTTATAAGAGGTAAAGTACCAACAAATAATATCAAAAAAGAATATGCTAAACTTAGGCATAGCATGCTTAGGTATTTTAATGACAAACTAAAACTAATTTGTTATTCGTATGGTATGGTAATAATGGAATATGTTATACCCAATGTATTTTGCATATATATATTTTGGTATTATTCTTTTGATATTTTACCTGTTATTCACACCAATTCCATATCTAAGTAGGGTATCAATAATAGAATTCGGTATTTTGAAATTATTTCCTCCTGCTCGGGATAACACAGAGGAGCGACATGCTTTTTTTTTACTATGGATTTTGACAGGTTTTCCTGTTCGTTCTTTTTTGGGGGATAAATTTATCCCCCAGTGTCAAATTACCCCAATACTGATTTATTTTGTAATAGTATGTGCGTGAATTTTGAATGTTTACGTTTTTACAGGAGAATATGATGCAAAACGCCCATACCACTCAGTAATGTAACATGATACAATCATGAGAAAATAGAGAAAAATTTAACGAAGTATCAATTCAAACAATTTTACACTCGATTCCATGCTTCAAACTTAAGAATGTTCAACTTATTTGCTCAATTATGTAGAATGCTAGTTGCTCAAGGTAATGTCTATGCCTTTGTTCGTTTTATATCATTTTCACCCTTGCAATTGTTTATGTTGCATTCGCAGTGAACTCGTATTGGTGATGCAGAAAAGATGTGACAAAAATGGCGTAGCTTGTCATCCCCGTGGGATAACATACTCTGTTATTACAATGCCAAACGCATAACAAATTATTATTCGTTTGGTTTAAAAATACTTAAGTATATTGTATTGTATCTTTTGGTTTGTTAATTAAATGTACATTATTCCAATTCTATAATTAACCCTAGATTGATAACCCTTATTCGCTGTATTACAATTAATTTCGTATTTCTATGCTTATTTAAAAAATATACTGCATTATTATCTCACATTGCGCAATTTAAAAACTGTTTTATGGTATTCTATCCGCATTTTGTCGTAACGTGGCTAAAACATATCTTGCTCTGTAGTGTGCTGCATACATACAATCTAAATTTCGTTTTCGTGTGTTTCCATGAAACGCTGGTCTGATGTCTGATTCCAGTTCATAATAGTAAACACCTCCCAGTGAAGAGTGGTTAATCTGTGTGCAAGGGAAATATATGCATTCGAAAAGCGATAGGCACAGACACCTATCCAGCAGCAGCAATCGTCGTATTTGCCATCGTGGAAGTTTCACTACTCCGCCAAGACCGGAATAGTTAAAAAGGTAAACTAAATCGAAGCGTAGCGTTGTCAAGTTCAAGAAGACATTCCAGTGAGTTGTGGTTCAGTTGTCATAGGTGGGAAGTTAACAATATTTTTTCCGTAGAATTCAAACAGTGCAGTGAGAAAGATGGCTGATGAAGACAAAGGATTAGTTGCTGGACATCCTCCAGCAGGTGAGTAATATCGATTATCTACAGCATGTTTACTGGATTGCCAAGATATGCAGTAACTTTATTATTGTAGTGTTATGAATGATGATTTCATTCGGGTGAAATCATTTTAGATACATCTGCTGTACTAGACATCATTCTCTGCTCTATTTTTTCCTTACTATGTCTTGGTGTTTCAGCTCGGACAAAGTGGTGCACCTGATGCATCAGTGCAATGTGCATCAGAAATTATAATCAACAGTGAATAGTATCCTATGATAATGATCAAACTTTTCCTGAATGTATTTGCAGTGAAGGCTGGCGGTATGCGAATTGTGCAACACAAAGCTCCCAATACAGAGCGACCAGCTAAGGACCCCGTGGAAGTCATCGGCTTATCAGTAAGTATACATGAGGTTTTCTTTTTCTTATGCTGCTGCTAATGCCTAATCAGGGTTGTAGCAATTACAAATTAGAAGGTATACAGATCTTACACGGTATCGTTAGTATTTGTAAATATTGCCCGATATTAATTGATTAGCGATTATTGCCAATTGCGTCTTATTTAAGGCGCTATTCGTTTACGACAACAGTTCTCTAACTTCTTGATGAGTGGTAGGTATTTCTTCAGATTTTGGCATTATTAGTTGTAGGGGAGGAGGGGGTAATCTCGCCAAAGGGGTGAAATGGCCAATGCTTATTTCAAGATGAAAATGCAATCGCGTGTTGAATTTGTATCTCCACCCAGGTGCATGTTCGTACGATGAAGCAATTTAAGCTGTTTTCAAAATTAACTCCAACAATTACATCACAAAAACAAAAGATTAAATTATTAATAATGGAGTAAATATTATAAAAATTATAAAAATTGGACCATCCTAAATAAGGATCTAGTCTATTTTATGTATTATTTTGCTTACTTTTAAAGTTTAGATAACTGTTATGTCTATTCATTATAATGAATTATTGGCAGTGGCTGTTTTTCTACCCTCCGCTTCTACATCCAGGCGCTATCGTATATGCGCAAATAGCCAGCATGAGTTAACCGCCAGAAATTTGTATGGCGAAAGACATGTAACGCAGGTTTTCTCAAAATTAGGGAATTTTCATGAAAAACTATTTGGTACCGGTTATGAAGGATGTTCTTTATGTTCTTTATTGTTTGATTCATCAACAGACAACTTAGGTCCTAATGATGCTTATCCTAATTAATACTAATAAAAGTAATTATAATAAAATCATCGTTAATTATGAAACATGGCAGAATAAGCCCTTGTAAAATTACGACGAATCGTCTGTCTGGATAGATTAAAATCAAAACATGTGGCAACCTCGTTGAATGCCCGCTGTAGACCCACCATCGCTCCACGTTGTCCGTAATTCGTTCTTCGAAAAGGTATCCTCAGCATTCCGTTATTTCGCAGTGGCCTAGGTCGAACGTTCAAGTTTACTGATTCCAGAATTTCAGGGCAGTCGATTCTGCCTTGAAGCGTATCAGCAACGACCATGGCCCGTGCAATGTCCCTCCGCAATTGTAGGCTTTCAAGATTAATCAATTGACAACGGCTGCTATAACTTGGTAACCGGAATGGGTTTCGCCATGGAAGCAACCGAAGAGCAAAACGAATGAAGCGGCGTTGAACAGATTCAATTCTTACTGATCCGTTCTGGTAATTAGGATGCCATACAGCGGAACAATATTCCAGCGTAGATCGAACCAGCGAACAGTACAGTGATTTCAAGCAATAAACATCGGTGAAACCCTTGGCGACGCGAAAGATGAATCCTAATGTTCTAGAAGCCTTCTCGATCACGTAAGAGACATGATGCTTGAATGTTAGCTGCGTATCTAGAATAACACCAAGATCCTTTATACAGTTCACACGTTGCATCACAATTCCATTGAGCTCATAGTTGTAAATTATTGGCTGATGTACACGAGTGAAAGAGATCACGGAACATTTGCTAGGATTGACAACCATCCGGTTCAATGTGCACCAAGCCGCAAATGAATTAATATCTTGTTGTAGGTCCATTGCGTCAGAGATAGACCGAATTAGTGCATAGAGCTTCATATCATCCGCATACGACAGTCGCGGTCCTCGAAGCACATTGTTTACATCGTTGAAATACAAGAGGAATATCAAAGGGCCAAGATGGCTTCCTGAGGAATGCCTGAGGTTGCCAAAAATTCAGTGGACTGAGAATTGCCTACCGTAACAGACAGTCTCCGTCCGGTGAGATATGAATGGAACCAGCGCAAAAGATAACCAGCAATGCCAAATCTTTCCAATTTCGCAACCGTGATAGCGTGGTTAATTTTATCGAAAGCTGCAGATAGGTCCGTATATACAACGTCCGTTTGTGCTTTCTGCACAAAGCTGTCGGTAATGCTCGAAGTTAGGCACAAAAGATTAGTGGTCGTAGATCTGCCTGAGATGAACCCATGTTGATCGGCACTCAGATGTTGCTTACAGTGAGATATGAGTGGTTCTGTTACAACTAGCTCGAATAATTTGGATGCAGCGCACAAGGATGAGATGCCGCGATAATTGTTGACATCTTTTCGATCACCCTTCTTGTACACGGGAAACATTGTAGCGGTTTTCCACACGGACGGAAAAAGTCCACTGGATAGCGATTTGTTGAAAATCAATTGAAAGGGAGCGAGCAGAAGTTCGATGTGCCTTTTCAAGAACGCAGACGGAATGCCATCCGGACCTGGACTCATGGATGATTTTAACTGCGAGTTAGCTCTACGGATCATTTCTACATCTACGAAAAACGTGGCCCAAGTGATCCCGACTGCAGGAACGTTGTTAGTAGCCTCAGCGATTGTGACATCAGAGATGACATCGTTACAATAGGTGCTCACAAACTTGTCGGCAAATAGCTGACAGATGGATTGGGGTGTAGAGGCCACTTCCTCGTCCAGAGTCATTGTTGTAGGGAGCCCAGCTTGTTTCCTTTGTTCATTTATGTACTTCCAGAACGTTTTAGGCCTGGTCCTCAAGTTTTGCTGTATATTTTGCTGATATTGAGAAAACAGAGTCGGCTAACAATCTTGTACGCAGAGTTTAATTTTTTTGTAGTGCTCACGCAACGATAAGGAACCGTGTTTGGAATAGCGCTTGAGAGCAGCGCTTTTAGCAGTTTTCATTCTACGAAGCTGACGGGTCTGCCAAGGACAACTATAAGGAGCGACGATTTTCTTAGGAACATGTCTTTCAATCACGTGCAATAATATGCGATAAAGTCAATGCCGCATTCTCTGCATCACAACCGCCAAGAATGTCAACCCAGTCCAATGTAGCAAAGAACTCAGCAATGCTATGATGATCGGCGTTATGGAAATTGTAGATTATGGGCTCGATCGATGCAACAACATTGGCTCGCGTGTTATTCAGCTTGAGTATCAACGAAGGATGATGGTTAACTACTTTAACTAACGGTGATGGAGCATGCAAAATTAGCGGAGCAGCTTCCTGAGCGCTAACAAAACACAGATCCAAGCTGCGATTATTTTCGTTGGTAACGTGATTGATTTGACGTAACGTGGCTGTGCTGTAGTAATCGAGGAGTTTGGAGGCGTGACTGTGTAATGAAGATCGTTCCATATCTATGTGAAGGAACCCGTTGCAGGAGGAACTCCACGAAATTCCTGGCAGATTGAAATCACCGATAATGATGATTTCGTCCGAAGCATTAGTCATTTCTATCACTGACAAGACTGATTGTGTGTGAGCTTCGATCAGTGTATCATCGCGAACACGATCAGGAGGTATGTATAGTGCACACAGGAACACCGAACGATGGGAAAGCTGGAGGCGCACCCATACTTGCTCGACACATCCCCATAAGTCGTTGTAAATAACTCTTGTTTTCCTTTTTTTATTCACTGCGATTGGGCCGCCCCCTCCAGTTGATTTGCGACTGTTCATGGGGCCACGGTCGCAGCGAAAAACTTCGTATTCAGGCCCAAAGACCTGACTAGATAGGGTACACACAATCACATCGTAGCAATCATCGGACGTGGCAAGAAGATATTGTTCGACATCACAGTTCATCCCACCGGCGTTCTGATAATATATCAGCACTTCGTCAACGCAAACGAGGTTGGAATCCACAAACGGGGCTCTAGAAGTTTGAACGGCATCAGGCGGTGAAGGTTCAGGGATGTAAGAGTACTTGCCTGCAATAGCAGGTTGGGAGCTCCCCGATCTACATCTAAGTTCAGGGCCAGGACGACTTCGAAGAACGTTGGCTGCAACAGGCGCGACTGAACTAGAGCAACCGGGAAATTCTCCCGACATGCTTTTCATGGGGCGTCCTGGAGATCCAATGGAAGCTTGTTGACTTGCGTTGTGGACCAGCAGAGAGGAATGCGAATCTCGATGGAAATCACCACCGGGTGAGGTGCTGGAATTTTGAGCAGCATGAGGCAACGAAGGTGGAGGTCCTGGGTCCTGGGTGGAGGAAAAATCGTCACGCAGAGAAGAAATACAATCAGAAGAATACTTGCCTGTGCAAGCATGGTGGAAGCCCCCTTTTCTACCACCAATCTCAGGACCCAGACGGCTATGATGATCGGAGGCAGCAGAGAGCGGGACTGGATTGGGCCGATCAGGGGCTTCCAACAAGCTTTCTATTGTGCGTCTGGGTGATGCGGAGTCTTCAGGAGAGGTGATTTGGCATCGTACGGAAGGACGTTGGGCGGTTTCGCAGTGGTTTTCAATCAGCATGCCGGATCCTGTCCGGAAGTGGGAGTCAGAAACTGGGAGGCGTTCGGGTCTGGAGATATGACGACAGACGGCGTGTTCACACGGGGCATCCATAGGTTTTTTGAGAGGTCCTCAAACTCTCGGAAAAGTATTCCTGTCGGCCAGGTGTCTGGGCGGAGTGCGACTTCCTTTAGTCTTACGGCCAATCCGATCTTGAACGAAACGAAGCTCATTCTGCTGGTATCGGCACCTTTCTTCACTAGCGGAATAACCTTAACGGGATCTTCGCACTGGACACATTCTTTCACCAGTTTTTCGATGGACTCGCATTGCACACTAGGATGTATTCTTGAGAGATACAACCAGAACTGCTCGACGGATTCAGGGACAGTAAGAACCTCAGCAGAAACAGAGCAAACACTTGCTCTAGTACCGCTAACGAGAGATTTGCTGATGAGCAAGCTATCATGGTATCCACTACTACGCCTACCAAATATTTTTTCGATTAAGGTGCTTAATTTCGAGAAATCGAACATTAGATGCCTTTCGCCATACTGATTTCAGAAAGTTAACTCCTAATGTGCCCCTGTAAGCTCGCTCAAAGCAGGCGATTCATTCATAATTTTGATGTAACACAATGTCAATTTGCACTACTCACTCACTTGTTGGGGTAACATGAGTATCCATTTGAGGGGTGATAACGGCATGTTGAGATGAACCATAACTTCAAATTTGAGTTTATTTACATTTCCAAAATTGAAAAAAAGTGTGTGCTGCTGTAGGTATATTGATTTTTGATAATTGTGCTTATGAAAGCGTGAGGTAGATTAGAAATAGGTTCCTAAAGGGTTTCACCTTAAGTGTAATATGATTAAAGAAATATAGTTTGGTGTTATAATTGTGTAGGTGGTAATCAGAAGCGATGGTTAATCAACAAACCATAAATCGCCTAGGGTAATTAAACAGTTCGGAAAATTTTTGGGTTTTGGAAACATCTAATTCTATGATGTTTTTTTTTATTTCTAGGATGCTAACCCTCGGAGAGTATTTCGAAATTTCGTAAAAAAAATCATAAGTTAAAAGACAAGTTTTGAGAATACATACGATCAAACCATTCAAAATTCTTTGGAATCGTTTGAGCATGAGCACGAACATTATGACCGCACAATTCGTAGTTGCTACTCCGTGATTGACTAGAACTTGCGGAGAGGAAACAATAAATGGGGCTTGGGATTTGCTACCCATTCTCAATGTACACGTTTCGGGAGCTCAAATATTTAAAGTCAATAACGGCGCCGGCCACGTCCTTACGGTCATATAGGAAGGGAAGGGTTGTTAGTCCGATTCGCGTTGCTACTAGAGACCGAGTATACCTCTGCATCTCCACGATTGTCTTGGGATAGGATATCGGATAATTTATATCGATTCACTTCGGTAAGTGATGCAATCTATGGGATGAGAAATAACATTAATTCGCTGTTTCGCCACGAGAAAAATGTTAAACCATGCACGCTCGGTGGCATATGAAAACTGAGGAGAATAGCGTTTTGGACGACCGACTGGACGCGCAACAGTCTGTATACCTACTTGCCCGATAGCTACTGCAAACTATGGACGATCGTACTTGTCTCGACCGGAGCAAAGCGCAATGCAATAGCATGATCCACCAAATATCAAACAGATATTCTTTCTTCCGCTCGCGACGAGTAATATACGCACTGTACTTACTTTCCCGATGGCTAGGGGAAAGAGGGGCAAGATGGTCACCCTAACTGGTAATCTTCTCCTTCGAATTTAGCTAATTTGTCCATGTAAAATCTTAATGATGACCTGTCTTTGACAAGTATCAATAAACACTGATTAAGGACATAGTTGAGAGTACCACGATGGCAGCCAATACCTCCCGCACTCCTCTCCCACCAACATTCGAATGCATCGAACAAAAGTTTAATATTCAAATTACTAACCTGTTCACAGCATATTTATTCACTTCCCGTAATAATGAACATGTTTATCCAAAAAGTTCTATGCATTTCGGCTCGAATTACATCATAAATCAGCAGTTTCGTGCCAATTTAATAGCCGTTTGCGATTTGGTGGGTTTATCACTGCACTTCACTTGTTCTCAAAGGGCATTGGAAAAATACCACTTCTCCGCACATGAGCAGCTCGAAATGTGATAGAATGCAAATTAAACATCACTTTTTGAATTCAGTCACTTTGAACCGAAAACTTTGTATAAACTGCTAGTTTTGCCCGAAAAAAAAAGATGAAAAACTGATCGCGGAGCGAATGTAAACACTGGCACCGGCAGCAGCAAACTAATAATTAGGGTGGTTCAAAAAATGATTTTGCTCCGCCACGCTCAGTTATGATTCATAATTTGGGTGTCATCCGATGGTTTGGGCTGGTTTGAATAAAGGCTTATCGTGCACAGGTCGTTTCAGGTTTGTATGACAGTTGATATGGCGAGGTTGAATTTTACATTATTCTGATTGTGGCACTCCGTCATTGGGCGCTGGCGAGGGGGGAGACCATATGACCGGATGAAATATTCAAGAGCTTTAACTCCATAGACAATGCATATTGAGTGGTCGTTTCAATAGTTGGTAGTCGATTTTAATCGAGGTTGCGAATCTTCCGCATGATAATTAGGCTTCTCAGAAGGCATCAGTGAAACGTATAATTCATCTTCACCTTTATGCCGTTTAAGTATCTTATAAACTGGTTTTAAAAAAGGTGTTCTTATGATGCCTATATTTACCATATTGAGCGACTTGGCCACCCCCTCGGGGGTGTATTGAAAGTATGCTGAAATTATTTAGAACAGGTGACGCATTCCTTGCACTTTTAGGGATCATGCTCAAATGATGTTTAGCTTAAAAATGTTGTATTCCATGTTGATTTGTTGACCTCTGGCTACTACTACAATATCTGAATTTGCCTAAAACTTTTTTTTACGATTCAAACCATATCCGTTGTTTAAATCATCTCTGATTCAGGCAGAAACTAATTTGATGATTTTTGAAATGCATTTAAGGGTTAGGCGACTCTTAATCCTGGAGATGAAATTGTCCCGCCTCAAGTCGACGTATATCCAAATATTTATATCCTATTGATCATAATTACTGTAAATCTCTCAAATTATTATTGTAGATAGGCTATAGTTATATAAAAGCCTTGGTAAATATGAATTTGTGCTATAATTTTGACTTCAAACCTTAAATTATGTAACTACAAAATTATAAGAAGAATTTCAACTAAACCATCTTAAAATCAATATTTCAAGAACAAGTCTCGCTTAACTTTTCAAAAGGCTTTTGATTGCAGTACTCAAATTAATTCATGAAAAAAATGTTACTTAGGTCCTTTTGAAAAGTTAAGTGAGAAGTGAGGTTGTCAAAGTGCGTTTTTCAGTTGTATAGCCCTTTTACATTATTGTTAACCATCCCTCGTAATAAAAATGTGAATATAATGCTCATTTAAGTCATAATCAACGTTGGCTGTATTGCCCCATATGTCGATCTTGTCCCACTTTCCCCTACTCATTTCTCGACGACTAAAACACGCACTGTATTTACTTGCTCGATGGCTACTGCAAACTATTGAGGATCGCGCTTGTTTCGACCGGAGCAAACCGCAATACATGCGCATCTTTTAATATTTTTGCGACGACTCAAACGCGCACTGCACTTACTTGCTCGATGGCTACTGCAAACTCATACAAAATCATTTGGAATCGTTTGAGATACAAACATACGATCAAACCATTCAAAATTATTTTTAATCATTTGGGATACAAATTGAAATTTCCGGAATTAATAAAATATTTATTTGGTGTTCGTTTCTTAGACATTTTGAATTATCATGGTGTTCATAACTCTGATGAAAGTTTCATGTTTTTGATGCATGATAATGTTTGATTTGATAATGTTCGCGTCGAAGTTTCTTTTCTTCATGGCACGATCCATTGACGAATAAGAAGCGTTATCGAAAGCTCCTTCAATGTCCAAGAAAGAACAAAGTGCTATTTCTTTTACCGAAAGCGCTTTTTCCACTTTAGATACCACTGTATGAAGTGCCGTAATTGTTGACTTACCGGACTGGTAAGCAAACTGGAACTTAGACAGTGGATGTTTAATCATGTAATTTGAGTTGATATAATCACTCAACACCTTTTCCATAGTTTTCAACAGAACTGATGAAAGACTAATGGGCCTGAACGATTTAGGATGCGTCTTATCTCGCTTTCCTACTTTTGGTATAAAGATCACTTTTACTTTCCTCCATTAAGATGGAATATAATTGAGTTTTAGACTTGCCTTAAAAATCTCAATTAACGGCGGAATCAGCACTGCTTCGCCGTTTTGAAGCATTGCTGAAATTATTCCGTCCGGTCCTGCAGATTTATAAGGCTCAAAAGATCTCACTGCATTCTCTACCCTGGCTTGTGTAAAGATATCGTCAGCCAAGGCTTGTGTAACATTTTTCGAATCATCAGACATTTTAGTTGGTCTTGCTGAACATCTTTGACTTTCAACCGAACCACTTGTTGTTGGGTCTACACACATAATCGATCCAGGAAAATGGGTTTCCATAATCAACTTTAGGGGAGACTGGGTAGACTTGATCCCCTTTTCTGATTTCCTATGTATCACAGCCAAAAATAAATAAACATACGCAATTTCCACACAGACTCTCTAAGAAATATAGTATTTAACTTTACTGATGTGTGACAGTCCTTAAATTATTGTTGTTATTGATACACAATCGATTTTTTGGAGTGCTGTCAAAAATCGACTTTGAAAATATTCGGGGGAAATTGATCCCTCTCCAAAAACTTGCTTTGATAAAATTAGAAAGGTGCCCTCAGATTTTTTAAATATTTTCCCTTCAAAATACGCGGAATTATCGAATTGCTGTGCGTATACATGAACGATTTTAGTTATTGAATTTGACAGCACATGCTATTTTAAAATTTGGGGAGACTTGATCCCCTTTCTATGAGATCTACGCAATAAATATTTTTTTCTGCCAACCCTTCATCAAATCCGTCAAATCTACAAAAAATTAGAAGCCTAAGAACAAATTTATATTTTTTGGAATTTTTTCGACAAATTTTTGTATGGGTAACTAACAGGGGATCAAGTGTCCCCATATTGAGGCAATAACTTCAAATCCAAATATCCTAAAACTTTGATGGAATGTTGACATTTTCATCAGTACAGATCATTAAGCATATTTATGGCTTTGTGCTGTGAAAAAACGAAAGCATTTGGTCATTGTTATGAAAAGTTGTTCAAATTTTGCGTGGCCAATAAAAAAATCTTTAGGCAGGTCAAAACATACAAACCGCCCTGCAGAATAAATAAGGTTGTCAATCCAAAAAATAGCTCACCACATAAAGGTCATTTGTCTAGAGGATCTATACTAAAAATACGCTAGAACAAAACTACTTTAGTTCTCGATAAAACAGGGGGTGATCAAGTCTCCCCGGGGATCAAGTCTACCCACCTTCCCCTAATGTTTCACCAGAAGTTTGGGTGGAAAATCCATCCACTTTTTTCAGATTCCCTAGTTCATTAGTATGATCTTTTGCAAGTGCCCTCTGAAGTCTCGCGACTTCTGGAGTATTGCTAATATTTTCACACGTTTGAACCCAAAATCTTCTTTTGGATTTTCTTATTTCGTTATTGTACTCAGTAAGTGCACTCCTATACGGAGTCCAATTCGAGGTTCTTTTTGCTTTATTAAAAAGTTTACGAGAAGTCTTCCGCAGTTTTTCCAATTTTGAGTTCCACCACGGAACGTCCCTGTTAGAGGACGACTGTTTAGTAGGACAACTATTGTAGAAAGCATTTAAAATCTTATCATTTACCTTTTGGGAAAAACATTCCAGTTCTTGAACTAAATCAATTTTTCCACTCTTTGTAAATGGGTCTGAATTTAAATGTTGCTTATATTGTTCCCAATTCGTTTTTCTAGCGTTTCTAAATGAAGTTGATGATCGTTTTCCCCAACTCCATTCAAACACAATATGTCTATGATCTGACAATGATGTTTCTTTGGAGACATGCCAGTTTGCAATTCTTTCATAAATCGCACCGTTGCACAGTGTCAGATCTAAGACCTCTTGTCTAATTGCATTAGAAAATGTTGGATCATTTCCCCTATTGCAAATATCAATATTATTGGATGAGAGATATTCTAGTAAGCATTCACCCCTACTGTTTATATCCGTACTACCCCACACGGTATGATGCGCATTAGCATTACAGCCAATGATGAATGACTTGTTATTCTCTCTACAGTATTGGACAAATGATTCGACCTCAGGAGGAGGGGCCTCAGGATCATCACCCGGAAAATAGGCCGAAGCTACAGCAACCTCAGTTTTTCCATTGGTGGTTGGCACCTCAACCATGATTGCAACTATGTCTTGTAATGGGGTAAAAAGCTTGTAATGGGGTAACAATTCAATGTTTTATCGACTAAAATAGCAGTTCTTGGCGAACTTTGTTTTTCATCATAAAACAACTTACAGTTCTGTATGTCTATACCATTTATTTTCCCTTTATTAGACCATGGCTCTTGAACTAGTGGCACGCAGAATTCCTCCTTTTTGAATCTCCTACTCATAACAGCCGAAGCTCCTTTTGCATGATGGAGGTTCACCTGCAAGAACTTCAAAGGTTTTATTTCTACCATACTTGATATTAGTGAAAACAAAAAAAAAATTAAATAAAAATAAACATAAAATAAATAAATAAATAAAAATAAACTATTATTGGATAATTACAATAAAAACAATAACAACAGAATAAAACAATATCAAACTGTTCCCTTGTAACCGCTTCCAGAAGTCCCCGAGAAACCAGAAAAGATGTTAAAACTTCACTCGACAAGTCGAGTCAAGTACAAGACACTGAAGACGGCCTTACTGTTGAGGTCGAAATACGTATCTGTCAAGATACAATTAAGTGGTGGAATTCAATGGGATTGTACAAACTCGTCTTATGACAAGTGAAGACCTTCCACTAAAAAGCTCAAAATAATTTTCTTATCAATAAATTATGTTTAAAGCAATTATCTATTCTTCCTATCTCTACAGAACCCAGCTCCGAACTTGAACACCGGTGAAGTGGTGCAGAGCTCTGCATCCAACAAGCACAACGAGCACTCGGTGGAAGCTAGTCAGGTGGCCCATGCCCAGAAACCTCCGGCGCAAGTTCCTCAGAAGCCAGTGAACAATATCCAGCAGCCTCGGAAGTGTTGAATCCGCAATGTTTAGAGCATGTGCAATAATTGTAGGGTTTGCGTCGCACTTTTTTTTTTCTTCTGATCACACATCGTTACCTTTTAAGGTAGTTGGTATTGCATTTTAAAATTTATATGCATGGGATGTCACACATCCCAAAATGTTTTTTTCCTACATATTTTCTTTTTAACGGGTTTGTTATCAACCCGTGTTCTTGTTCACATCATACTTAAAAAAAAAACTTCAAGCTTCGGTTTTGGGACGAGGTAAAAGATACGTTTGCGTTTGCTTTTTTATGAATCGAAAATAGATATAGAATATTCAACACACCGCCTAATTATTGTTGTATTCTTCCATTGGTTTTATGCATACATATTTCACATGAGTCATATGTAAAGAGTTATGACGTAAAGAACACTTCGTCATTAATTTGTGGTTTTAAAAGTGTAATTGATACAGAGAAAATTGAAATAAATGCTATTAATGATAATTTATTTGTAAATCATTTGATTTGTATATTCATATCACAAACATCATGAATGAACATTTCATACCAAATAAAATCGATTTTGGCAAATCACAACTGAAATTTGTACCTCGTAGATTTCACAAATTATGTAAAAATCGGGTGTGGTCGATGCGAAGGCGGGAGTTGACTTGCTGGTCCTTGAGACTAGACAAGTCGTGCCGTGGATCCTTTGACCTTCCGTAGCTGCGTGGTCCTGGAAGCTGCCCATTGGTTTTCCCAATCCTGGTTGACGATCTGTTTTGATCCAGGATTTAACATCAGCCAGGAGTACAGCGATATTCCCTGGCGCCCCACAGTGCCCTGGGATCCAGGCGAAGGTTGTCGGCTGTTGTTCGCAAGCGAGGATGGTCTGGATCCATGGATGTCTCGGGTGGTCGCTTTGATGTGCTGTGCAGCGATGGCACTGGCGGAATCAGTCAGAACTAGGGCCGAATGTGGCCCCATACCAGGGGTGAAAAGCATGTTGCCGGAAACCAAGTCTTCCATCAGCCTAGAGCTTTTCAATTGGAAAAATATCACCAGATCTCCGGATACTATTAAATCAAAAAGTGAAACATGTCTTCACACAAGATCTCCCCTCGAAGTGCAGCCTGTCGAAATAGTTGGAATTCGTTAGACCAAGTTTGCATATAAATTTTTAGGACTGAAGATTTCACATGGGAAGAAGGGCCACGCCAGCGCCTGACGCTCTAGCAGGTTTGCAAGCGTCTGTTCAACTAGATACGGCTCAAACATCGTCTTTACTGACATCCAACGATTGAATACGTAATGCTCTCCCCCGGAAGCCCCATCACGACGGATAGGCCGTAGGCCAAGAATCCACTGTTCCCGGAACATAACAAACCGATTGATAAAGCAATATATAGAAAGATCCCAAACTGATTCAAGGCTAACGACTTTTGGCATGAAATAAAGCACAGAAATTAACATACGCCGAAATGAAGATCCTTGTGAACGTATTGTTCAATGAAGAACTATGGGAATGAAAGTTAGACCATGCTCGAGGAGGAATTGCAAGCACTCGGGGTATTGCAGAGACGCGACATTTGAGAGGTGGTCTCGAGCCATGTATTGTAAAATAAAATTTATTGATAATTTCGAATAGCTAATAAATAAAAAGAAAAGTAATGGCAGTACTACTTGATCACGCGCCGGGGGGAAAATGAATAAGAGCAAAAGGAAAGGCATTGATTTTAGAGGTTCATGTGTAAGTAGACACTACCTCAACTTTTTTCACGTCACTCAAATTGCTGGTTGTACATTTCTGGTACCCTCAAAAACAGATTACACGGGCGGCTGTTTTTTGTTAGTTAGGAATGCTTACAATGGTACGTGGATAAATTCATAAATTCAACACGGTAAGCGATGCGATATATGCAGCTTTTAATAAATTGCAAATAAATTGTAAGACTTGGGTTTCGGGCATATAGGCCTCTATTATGGATTCCACTGTACGGTGAAAAGAAGCACATGTGAAATAAAAGGGTCGATGCCTTATTACGGATATCACATAAGTGAACAAACTGTTATTCGTAAATACTGGGTGTAATATTTCACTAGGTCAGACATTCGTTGCCGAAACTATGGCGTAGTTCCTAAGGTATTTTTTTATTATATGGTTCAATCATCAGAGAAATAACAAATTAGTCTAACAATGCCTCGTTCATCTAATAACTACGTTAAATTCTCTAATCAACTCTGAACCAATTTTGGCATGGACTACGTTGACTTCAGCTTGTGTAAGCGTTTTCTCCATATGCCGGTAAACGATTCGGAAACAAAGACTAGACTTACCTGTTTTTGGATGGGTAAACTTGTCGATTAGCGTTACCTGAAAATAAACATGGGTTGTGTTATAAGGATGATACTAAGTAAGATTCATCGATGCACCTGTTCCACCATATCGCCTCCGACTGTCCGAACCAAATCGTAGAAATCGTTGACAGAGAACGTATCCAAAGATAGTTCCTGCGGCAACCAGAAGGAAATGTCATTCGTACATTGAGGATGCGCTGAAATCGGTTTGTATTTGACGATTTTGTCGTCCTTGAATTGATTCAAAAATCCACTGTCCGTGCTCCAGAACAACCTAATATCCGGAATGTCGAACAACACCATGGCTAGTCGTTCCAAACCAACACCGAAGGCGAAGGCAATCGAGTTATCCACGCCAGCGCGATCAAGAATTTCGTTCCTGGTGATGCCACAGCCAAGTATTTCCAGCCATTTTCCGTTGAAGAAAATTTCCAACTCCCAGGATGGCTGCGTGAATGGAAATGTCGTTTCAACCCAACGGTACTCGATTTTGTCCCCAAACAGATCCTTCACCATCCCCAAGAGAACACGCTTCATCTCATGTTCGCAGAGTTTCACCGCTTCTAATGTATGGCAGGGTTGCTTTTGTTGATCAATACACTCCGAAATTGTGTCGGTATTTTTGCTTAGATGAGTTTTGAATGAGGTTTCGTAGATTTTCAGTTCAGGAGTTCTTTCGAATAACTTGTCCTGGTGAATAATTCTTACGGCATCTAGCTGGTGGAACACTGGGTAATGGGTGGTATCGATTTCATCCCTTCGGTAGACGTCTCCTATTACCAGGAAATTATCCAGACCGGCCTGGATGAGTTCGACCTGCGTTTAAATATTTTTGTAATACAATATTGATAAAATCATAACGTCCAAAAATATTTTTGCAAACTTTTCTATGAATCTCACCTGATGGGCAGTCGTGTGCGCTCGTAGAAGATAATCCTTATTAACATAATAGCAATCACTTTTTGCTCGACTAGGATGGTCCTTTGGGATCAGCAAATTATCGAAATTTTGCTCAGTGGAAACCACTGGGCTCAGGTTATCGTATACACTAAACAACGGGTTTCCTCTTGGGTTTAGGTAAGCACCATAGAAATATTTTACGATCCTTTTACGAATAATCGACAGTGGATGGTTCTGCTTCAGGTGCAAGTTACGATCCAGGTGCGAAAGAATCTTTGGGGTAATGTTGGTCCAAGAATCGCGCTCGTACTGCTGCCGGTAGAGGTCAATTGTTTTTTCGCTGATATTTGCTTGACTGTTCAGGAACCTCGGAAGTACACCTGTTAGTCTAAGCGCCGGTCGCGCTGATAGTATTTTAATGAACATTGTAATTTACAAAGCTTATCAATATTTCATGAAAATATGGAAAATATATTTTCTCGAGATAAAATTTTGCATAATTCTTACACCCGCGAGACAAAACAATAACAAAACATCACCCGAATGACAAATGAGAATGGAGAGGCTGACTTGGCGCACACAGTGTTAATAGACACTATAATTCCATAGACGAGTGGATTCACCACGCCACATCGAGACGATGAGGGCAGCAGGGGAAGATCCATTAATTACGTAACGCAAAAATTGAACATTTTCAACCCCCCCATCCCTCCTATGTCACACTTTTTGTATGAAGAATCAGAAAATTTTGTATGAATTGTCACACTTCACTCAACGCCCTCCCCCCTCTAAGCCAAATGAAATGTCACGCGCGCGCAGGAGCGCAGTTTTCTTATAATCAATAAAGATGGCTAATTAGTCCCGCCTCTTTGTTGTCCGGTATGGGTGCAAATATTGTGTAATCGTCACACACTCACCAAAGGGGCGTGGCTACAGGTTCAACTTTACTGATTACATTCGTTCGAGATGTCGCGGAAAGCAGACCGTGGTACCACCTTCGGCATTGGCGGAGCTCCTACCGGAAATGTTATTCCCGGCGATGGTGAGGGTCGCGCGGTCGTCGTCATTAACATTAGCAGCGCTCAGTTTTAATTTTCTTGTATGAAGTAGGGGGATTTGTTCTATTATTGTCGGGGGGTTTTTGTTGACCACATTTTGTGAAATTTGGCCACAATATTCTTTGATATGCAAAGAATGTTTAGGCCAAATTTGAGCATAAGTAGTTATAGAAACCCCCTGACAATAATAGAACAAAACCTGCCAAAGCCGTCATTCCCCCTACTAACGATTGGCTACCATCAATGAAAGTAACTCTTAAGTCACAACTTGAGGCGAGATGAATTTTGATCAAAGTAAAACTTAATTGCTTGGTGATGGTAGATTGTTTGCCGTCGGTAGTAGAATCACGATTCAGAGAAAGACTTATAATTTTAGTAGATAGTCATCCATGCGAATACATTTTTGCAGCTTCTCCGTTTCACGCGCGCTCGTGATTCTACGTACATACAGAAAACATACGATGATTCAACTCATCCATGAGTTTTTAGGTGCTGAGTTGGGCTTGATTTGAATCGTCCATGAGTTTTTACCACAACAGACCAAACCACAGGCGTTATCGCTGGAACCACGCTGGTCCGCTCTCCGTGACATCCAGAATGAAAATGACGCGCGCACGCCAAACACGGGGCTTTTCATACACAGAGAAAACGAAGCAGTGGATCAAAAGGCCCGTACCGTACTGCAATCTGAAATCGGTTTGGAAAGAAATAACATTTTCAATAGTTTAACATTGATAATCAATAGGGGAAGGTGTGGAGACTTGATCCCCGTGGAGACTTGATCACCCCCTGTTTTATCGAGACCTAAAGTAATTTTGTAACAGCGTTTTTTACTATAGATCATGTAGACAAATGACCTTTAAGTGGTGAGTTATTTTTTGGATTGACAACCTTATTTGTTCTGCAGGGCAGTTTGTATGTTTTGACCTTCCTAAAGATTTTTTTATCGGCCTCGCAAAATTTGAACAACTTTTCATAACAATGACTAAATGCTTTCGTTTTTTCACAGCACAAAGCCATAAATGTGCTTAATGATTTGTACTGATGAAAATGTCAACATTCCATCAAAGTTTTAGGATATTTGGATTTGAAATTATTGCCTCAATATGGGGACACTTGATCCCCCATTAGTCACCCATACAAAAATTTGGCGAAAAAATTCAAAAAAATATAAAACTGTTCTCAGGCTTCTTATTTTGTGTAGATTTGACAGATTTGACGAAGGGTCGGCAGGAAAAATTATTTATTGCGTAAATATCATAGAAAGGGGATCAAGTCTCCCCAAATTTTAGAATTGCATGTGCTGTCGAATTCAATAACAAAAATCGTTCAAGTATACGTACAGCAATTCGAAAATTGCGCGTATTTTGAAGGAAAAATATTTTAAAAATCTGAGGGCACCTTTCTAATTTTATCAAAGCAAGTTTTTGGAGAGGGATCAATTTCCCCCGAATATTTTAAAAGTCGATTTTTGACAGCACTCCAAAAAATCGATTGTGTATCAATAACAACAATAATTTAAGGACTGTCATACATCAGTAAAGTTAAATACTATATTCCTTAGAGAGTCTGTGTGGGAATCGCGTATGTTTATTTATTTTTGGCTGTGATACATCCGAAATCAGAAAAGGGGATCAAGTCTACCCAGTCTCCCCTAGTATCAATAGAATTGGCAAATTGCTGGAGAGTTTCCGAATCTATTGATAAGCAAACCTCGAAAATCCATCGAAAGATAAAGACGCTATTAGCGTTTGAAATCTATCCTAATTTCGTGACGGTCTCGAATTTGGAAATTTCGGTTTTACACCCTGTATCTGATTCTGGGGCCCCTTAGACGTAGTTTACGTCAAAAAATAGTACTCAGGGCATCTTGGCCAAGATCTGGCGATGGGTTAAACAATAGGATGTCAGCCTGGTGAGGACCAGTGAAGCTCAACGGGAGGAAGACCTGCCATGGAGGGAACCCCAAAAAGACGAGGAGGAGTCGGCAGCAGGCCGCAAAGAGTGTGGCAGGTGGAGCGGTGTGTGCCACTGCTAGGAATGGTAGAGCCCAGGAGAAGACGGGTGCCCCTTTCTGAGAATGAGAAGCTCTATGGTCTAGGAGGGGATGTCAACTGCATCCGTAGGACGCGGAAGGGCGAGATGAATCTCGTCTTGAAGCGGGATGTTGCTCAGAAAAGTTCTGAGTACAAAAAGTTGACGGAGGAGGTCCTGGGTGATGGGGTTCAAGTAAGAGCCCTACACACTTATTTTTTTTTACCGCGATCTCAGCAATTTGTTCAACTTTTACCGAGATTCGCACAGCCGAGCCCCAGTAAACGTGTTTTTTGCCGAGATATCTGTCAAAGTTGCTGAAAATCAGCAAATAGTTTGCCGAAACCCAGCTAACAAGCCTAATTCCTGACGGGATATCAGTTTTTATTTTACTGGGCACACGGCTGTGCGGATTTTGCCGAGCTGCAGAAATAAAAACTGAGTGTGTATGCCTAGTTTCCTTTATTCAACATGATTCTTAGGTCTTCGCTTATTATGATGTTTTCGGTGTTACTTGGGTAGACGCACTGAAGGATCAGTGCAATGTCGGGATCGAGGAATTCACAAAAGCAACGGGGGAATGCAGGTTGCCTCGTTCCAAGTACCTCTGGCCGAGACCAAAGAAGGTAATGGCTAAACTGAAACTGAAAGTGAGTTTGCCGGTATGCCCAAGTAACCATGGAGCTATCCAGCTTTCCATGCTCGGTAATGGCGGCTTGTCGCTGTGTAAAAATCAATCGGTCACTGCACTGTTTGACACTAGCTGGAGGAAAGCTCACTGGCGTTCCTGGATGAGAAGAAGGGAAAAAAGGCCTTTTCGCCAGTGAGTTTTCCTCCAGCTAGTGTCAAAAAGTACAGTGACCGATTGATTTTTACACACCGAAAAGCCGCCATTACCGAGCGTGGAAAGCTGGATATATGCTTGCAAATAATACAGCCATTAAAGTTGACTTAAAGTGCAAAAAGGCCCTTTTACGACCGAAATACAGTATACCCCCGCTTATCCGGACCTCGCTAATCCGACGACTCGTTAGTCCGGATCTCGCTAATTCGGATTTTTCCGGATTAAAAAGTATCAACACCCATTTAAACACCGGGCCGGGCACGTAGCCAGAATGTCGGACAGTAATCCGGTGAAAATGGTTCTCGACAACGATCCGACGGGAACAAGAAGGCGAGGTGCACAGCGGGCAAGGTGGATCGATCAGGTGGAGGACGACTTGCGGACCCTCCGCAGACTGCGTGGTTGGCGAAGTGCAGCCATGGACCAAGCTGAATGGAGAAGTCTTTTATGTGCAGCACAGGCCACTCCGGTCTTAGTCTGATGATAAATACCCATTTAAACACATTAAGCTGTCAGTTTTCAAATTTGTGCTGTGATTTTGTTTTGGCTCATTATGGATTTGACAGACGGATTAACGAGAGAAACCCCGATAGTCCGGCCATACATTTGTCGGATCAGCGGGGGTATACAGCGGGGGAATAAATGCATCTTTACATCGGTAAAACTGATCTAATGCAGTTAGCATTTAATATGATGATCTGTGATTGATTACATGCATGAATTAATGCTTCGTGGTTTCTTGGGTGCTCACTGAGCATAAGCCAACCACTTGAGGTATCTTGGCAACGGTCATACATCTTATGACTGTAAAGGCCCTGATCGCAGCAAGCTATGCCGTAGCTGCGGAGCTGAAGACCTCCAAGCTCGCACCTGTCAGGGCGAACTAAGGTGTCTGATCTGTCCCCCGTGTACATACAATAGACACCTTACCGGTGTTCAGGTCTGTCCGGCCTCTAGAAGGGTCCAGACAAACTGGTAACACAGCTAAACTTAAACTACTGCGAGACGGCTCAACTGCTGCTATCGGTTACCGAGTGTAAAGCTGATGTAGCCTTGCTGTCCGATCCATACCGCATGCCTGCTGGAAACGGCAGCTGAATTGCGGACAAGTCCCAGATGGTGGCAATTTGGACTTGCGGGCGATACCCCATCCAGGAGATAAGATCACCACCTGACGATGAGGGTTTCGTCATAGCAAAGGCTGTGTTCACTTTTGTAGCTGCTACTGTCCTCCCCGGTGGAGTATAGCGCAGTTTACTAGGGTAGTCGATATTCTTGCAGCGATACTAACTGGTTTAAAACCATTAGTTGTAGCAGGTGACTTCAATGCGTGGGCAGTGGACTAGGAATCTCGGTTCAACAACGCTAGAAGTCATACCCTGCTTGAGTCTCTAGCGGTAATGAACGTAGTCCTGCTGAACGAAGGCCAAGAGACCGGTTCAGGTACAGGGTTCAGGTTCAGGGTTCAAGGTTCAGGGGACCGAGCGATGATTCATGTATCGACGTAGTTTACGTCAGAAGGTCGACAGACGCCAGGTGTTCCAGACAGCGAGCAGAGCAGTTACCTGCTTTGAACAGCCGTGCAGGATGACGAACGACAATCCATGGGGAAACTTCAACCCCCCCCCCCCCAAACTTTACATTTGGCCTTAGCTTCACGTACCCAGTTGCAAATCGCAGATGGCGCTTCGAAACATACACAATGGCACTTGTCATATAACGAGTTTGTACAATCCCATTTAATTCCACCATTTAATTGTACCTTGACAGATACGTATTTCGACCTCAACAGTAAGGTTTAAAAACAGGTGCCCAACTAACATTTAATGTCAATGTAAATGTTATTTCAACTCGTTTATACGGCTTCAAGCTGAATATGTGTGCTATACTTATGATCAAGAACATCTATTCAATTCCTTTACCAGCAAATCTGGCGAATCTATTCAGCTGTTTTTGACGTGCCGGCACAACTACTTTACAGCATGTTTCCCCATTTTTTTCAATCTTTACTAAACCATTTAGTATTTAATATAATTCGCTTCAATGGCGCTTATTCAGATTTGTTGAATCTGTTAAATAAGTTTTATACAGCCACTGAATTCAATTTGATTAAATATTATTTGAGAGGAGAGTAAATTTCGGAGTTTATTTAATGTTTTTTTTGTGAGAACTCAAATATCAATTTTGTTGCTACCTAGATTCGAACTCCTGATCTCCTGATTCAATGGCCGCTGCTCTGTCATCACCGTCACTTTGACATATGTAAATAACAAAGAAAATTATGGATGTGCTTTTTCGCATACCCTATAGGTTGTTTTACTAACGCTATTTTGTGCTGTATAAACGTTAGAAAGAGGCCTACATGCTGTTTTTAGCACATAAGCTTAAAAATTAAGCTTTCAGCATTATTTCAACCATTATTTCAACCATTATTCAAACATTTATCAGCATGTTCTGTTGGCTAACTTTTTTGCATCATCAATCGCTGAAATTGTTTTTAGGCAACATTTTCTCGATCTGTATGGATGCTACTCTGCTGCTAATCGTTTAACAGTAGCCGTCAACAGAAATATCGCTTCTAAATGGCTAGTTTTCTTACACTAGCTGCTAGCGTTATTGACAGCGCTTTGTCAGTTCCTATAAGAGCAGGTGAAAACCTTTGTAGCTGCATTACACAGCTCCGGCAACAAAAATCAAATGTAAACATTGCGGTTTTGACGTTCCATACTGATAAGCTATTGAAAGAAGCAGTATAAAGTTATATATAAGGCTTACTTAAACGTTATGTAATCTTCAAAGATACAGAAGTTGCCTAAAAGCTTCGTTAGTTCATTTATAGCGCCATTACGCTATATTGTCAGTGCTATAACAACAGCGAAAACGTTTTCATTGTGAATGCTACTCACCGTAATATGGGAAGTTGCTATCAAGCAACTCAATTACATACATGAGCTCTTAATCGATGAGCTTTGTTGCTAATTCAGACAGAGCTGTTTTATGAATATATGAAAGCTGCATAAACGATAAAAGATGAAATATATTCGGTACAAACTGACTAGCTGATAGATATTTGGGTAATAGTCGAGTTGAAGTTTAATGGATTATTTGCGGAGGCTTTTCTTTTATTCAGCATTGGCTGCTTTTATTCAAATATTATACAGCCAAAGGCTAGAAGTTGAAGCTTTTAGCACCAAAATTGTTAGTTGGGTGGTTTAATCCCCGGAAATAGGCAATTAACTTTGATTGAACTCAAAAACCAATTTCAGCGCTTAAGGACACTCCTCACGGAATCCATGAGCATGAGCATTGTGACCGCACAATTCGTAGTTGCTACTCCTAGTTGCTAGTTTCGCGTTTTGGACCACCGCACGGAAGCGCAGCACTCTGGCTCGATGGCTACAGCAAACTATTGAAGAACGCGCTTTTTTCGGCCGCGCGCGACATGCGCATGAGCCACCGAACACAATGTAGATATTTTATTTCTTTCCCGGCGACTAAAACATGCACTGCACTTACTTGTTCGATGGCTACTCTTACTACCAGCCGCGAAATGCAGAACACAATATTTCGACCGATCGCGCTGTCCGAAACAAGAGAAATCACGCACTGAACTGATTAACTTTATTACCGGCCGCGCAATGCAGAACACAATATTTCGGCAGATCGCAGCATGCGTGAAATTATAAAAATGACAGTTGTGCGTTGCTTCCGTATCGAGTGGTGTGCCTCCGAAAACGCGAGCACTTTGAAACTTGGATTCCATGATGAGGGACCTAAGAGGGAAATAAAATTGTATTAATAAATGGCGAAAAGGCTCAAAAATTTGCTCAGCAGTTCGAGAGTGCCCATAATTTCAGTTTCACTAGTCCAATTCTAGAGTGCTTTGAAAATAGGTCGTACCCTAGCAGCACACATGTTCCACACAGATTACTGCAACTCATATGCGACCAGATTTAGTCACAATCAAGTTGCTGTAACCATGTTTGGCTGGCTTGTGCTGCTCGGGTATGTGCAAAAGAGAGTCTCTCTTTGGATCTATTCTCTTTCGATTATTACGAAACTATACAAAAGTTTACTTTGAATTTCTTGGCAGATATCCAAAGACAATAGCTTTATCTATCATGCTGAAGTGGAAATGTAGCAAAACATGCAAAACTAGCCGATATATTAGCGAAAGAGAGCGTGATCAAAGAGAATCTCTCGTTTGCACATACGACCTATTCTCAAAGCAATCTAGAATTAAGGATCAGGTCACGCGTAAGTTTTCACGCGTAAGACATTCTCAATCAAGAGAATGTTTTTGACCCTTCGTTGGGAACTAATTTGGATGAAGTGAGATCTATTACTAGAAAATTTAAAAATATGAAAGCCCCGGGTGATGATGGTATTTTCTTACAGTCTTCACGAAAACATGAGCGGCGCTGAGGTTGAGTGCAGTTTTTGCAAGTTCATGTTCATCCCGAGCGCGCGTTCTCCTTCAAGCTTGTGTTCACCATCAGCATCGAACATGGGTACGAAAAATGAACGCGGTGCGGCTCAGCTCAGGCTCGAGCTCAAGTTCAAAACTTGGGCTGTGTATTCAGGCTGAGTGTTGAAAATAAGCCAAAACGTGAAGCAAACTAACTTTAACATGAACATTTAGTGTGTTAGCAAAGATGGTACATAACATTATTGTTTCTATCCAGCTTCATTAAAAGAATGAAACTCAATTGGGGAAACAAATGAAATATAAAATCTTCCTAAAAAACAAAAACATAAAAAATGTACAATATACGGATTAGTTAATTGATTGCCACTAGCATGTTTCGGTCCAGTCTAAAGTGTTTTCGTGAGGGAAACATTTTCGACGCCCTGGGCATAGTATATTCATTGTGTTTGCTACATAAGATACACAAAACAGATGTATACCAGAGACGATGGTATTATATAGAGACACGCGGAGAGAATAAAAGCAATTCTGGCTTCACGGCCAGCAGACAAAAAAATTATGTGCGATCGGCAACATAAAAATTTGTGAGAACTTGAAGTGACTCTCCGTGTGAGCAGTTATTTCGTTTGCTCCAACTACATATTTTCACCATTTCCTTATATTCAACAATAAATATGATTAAATACCATTTATAAATTTGCTATGAAAACTCTAAAAACATCTTCATTTACTAAACTTTTCAAACTTTTTTATAATTTCTATCATGTTGATTACAATACCTATCTTGCAATTAGTACCGATTGGTAATGTTTGTTTACTTTGCTCGTTTGGTACCGCGTTTGACGGTTCGTTTGGTACTTTCGGCTTCAGTGTTTGCGGGTCTCTATCTATAAACAACGTCTCTGATGTATACAATGGCAGGCATAGAAAAGCTTCAATTATAACGGTTCCTTTAAATGCTAATAGGGAACACTTAGTTGAAAACAGGTCATGTTGCAGTTGAAATGTAGACCCATTGAAGAAGAAATGTTTCGATATTGTAAACTGTGTGTCAACTTATTTTGTTTTCCACAAACCCTCAACAAATTGTGTTGAACACAATGTTTTTCTTTAGTATGTAGATATATAGTAAAGTACGTGAGTTGAAATTTATGCATTAGCTATTCAATAATTCCGATTTCACATGGAGGCTTATATAATCGTGAATTGAATACTTCTGATTGTTGATTATTGCATTGCCAAAATATGTACATGTACACCCATTTTCATCCCAAGTAGAGAGAAATCCCTCAGTGCCGGACAACTTAGTCACATTACCTAAAATTCTATAAATTTCGGGTTCTGCAACAGGTACCCTGCATACAAAAAATATACGATCCATATTTGATTATAAACATTTGCGCGGGGCTGCACCTTGAAGACTTTTTCTACATACTTATCAAAAAAGACTCCTGAGAGCTCTTTATCCTTTCTGGTTAATTTATTTAACAAATGTATCAATTGGCATACTTCCCAGATAAATGAAAAAACGCCAAAGTTGTTCCAATTTTGAAGCCGGACAAAATCCAGCTGAGGCTTCTAGTTATCGCCCAATCAGTTTGCTTCCTTTATTAAGCAAACTGTTTGAAAAGATTATTTTAAATAGAATGATGGTTCATATTAATGACAGTTTTATTTTTGCTGATGAGCAATTTGGTTTTCGCCATGGGTATTCAACCACTCATCAGATATTAAGAGCTACGAATTTAATTCGACTCAACAAATCTGAAGGATATTCGACTGGAGTTGCTCTTCTTGGTATAGAGAAAGCATTTGACATTCGCTGCAATTCGGCTGGTCGGTCTTCCGTTGGGGCCATCCAGAAACCATGTGGTCATATTTTTGAAGATTTTCAACCCCCCCTCCCCCCATGTGGCTTATCGTGGTCATTTGGCAGACCCAACCCCCCCCCTATGACCACGTGGTTTTTTTTTCAAGTACCAAAATTTAAAAACCTGATGTAAGTAAAACATATGTTTAAACCGATCAATTTTGAAGATGAACAATTTCAACTGATTCAAAATCAAACTAAACCCAGCATGGAAATTATAAATTTTCATGAATTCGAACATTTTGATGATGTTATCATGTTGTAATGTGTATCGGGTATTAGGATATCTAGAACTCGTACACCTTCGATGCATCAGGAGGATACAAAAAAATGTGGACTCGCGAATATTTTATAAAAATTTCGAGAAAAAATTGTAATGGTTTAGAAATTTTCCAAAATATCCCTATATTTTCAATTTCTTTAAAAAAAATTATCAGTGATTTTTGTTTAAATAGTTATAAAGTTCATCACATTCCTAAAAGTATTTGGGACCTTCCGTAGCTCTGGAGGTACTGGAAATTCTTAAGATATATTAACCTCAGCTATTAACCTGAACTCTTACAACAAAAAGTTTATCAGAGAATCACAAAGTTAATATGTAATCTTAGAGATGCAAATAAAACCTCCTACTGTTGTTTCTTTTGAGTAGCATTCCTGTAGAAATTCTAGTTTTGCTTTCAGAATCATCAAATTAGTTTACATTCCAATACTAATAGGTTTTCTAAGGGCATGTAAGTTTTATTCAGAATCTCAAAATTCTCTTCATTATGCCAAGATTCTATGATTCTAATCAGAACCGTAACACAATATCCTTTATATTCCTTTGCCTGAATTAAACAGTTTTGGCTTAAAATGCAAGTTTTCATTTTAAATCTACAGTTCTTAATATCTTTGTGTTCCTTTTGGTATTCTAGAATTTATTATTATATTTTGGTAATTAACCCTTTCAGGACGATGCAAAAAGGATTTAACATACATACTTAGGGTTTTCCACTTGATCTTGCCAAAACTATTATAGGAAGAACTGAAAACTCGTATTTTTTTCGGGTGTCACAGACCAATCTGCTCTGAAGTACATATCCTCGAAAGTATCAAAAATTATGTCAAGAAACAAAATGTCCTAAGCTGAGAATTTATCTACAAATATCTATGTTATCATAAGTCCTGAACGATGTATCCGTGTATCGCTAAGCATCCAAGCGGGTTCATTGAGCCGATGCGATTTCATTTGTTACTTTCACAAGCTATTACTTTCACAAATTAATTTTCCACGGAAAAAATACAAAAATTCCATAAATAAATCAATATTAGAAATAAATATTAACAAAATTTTCCGCGAAATAAAAATTTTGCAATTGTTTATTGCTTATATTGATTTATTCATGAAAATTTTGTATTTTTTCGTTTGATTTCTTTATGGAAAATTCATATTTCATAATTGCAATTTTTGCTTTTACAAATGCTAGATAATTTATTATTGTTTTGTGGAAAATTTTCAACTGTTTATGGAAATTTTGCATTATTTGTTGTAATTCTATATTTATTTAATACTCATACCCTGATTTCTTTATTGGCAATTTCCTATTTTATTATGGAAAATTTCTATTTTTTCTCGATTAAAGAGATTTTCAATCCAGAGCTGGCTCATCTCTCAAAATTTCTAATTCTTCATTGAAATTTTATTTTGATATCGACTCGTGGAAGCCACAATCCATACTAAAAATATTTTCACGGTCACTCAGATGGTTCTTTCGAATAATTTTCCAAGGAACTTCTATTCCACATTTCGAATGTGCTTCGTTCAATGGTCCTTTCAGAAGGGACTCATAGAGGAATGAATGTATTATGGACCAATCATTATTTTGGAGTTTGGATCATTTGATTTATCCAATTAACCAACTTATGAATGATGTATGATATAATATCCCAGTGTTCGGAATGATTCAAGCATTTCAACTTAATTTGCATGCTCTTAGAATCGAAATCTTCCCAAGGTTTCGGATATCTGAGTTTCCAGGGTCAAGCCAATATCTAGATGAACAATTTTACTGAAGAAAATGGTGGCCTAGCTCTCTTTTGTGATTTTATAGACAATCTAAAACGCTGGGAATATATGACCCATCCATCCTGAAAGGGTTAATAATGGAGTTCAATTTCAATCGTTATTATAACACTATTTTTAACCTAGATTGTTTTAGCAACTGGAGTTTTTTTTTGGAACACTGCCACTTTTTTCATACCGCAGGAATCTCCTTAGTTCTAAGACCCTTTAATTGAATTTAAGAAGCATTCTATTTAGAATTTCATGTTGATTTTTTAAAAGCCAGTGTCTCTATGTCATATCTTTTTTCATACGCACTACTAGAATTTTGTGCATTTAGAACATTTAGGTGCATTATTAAATTTTTCGATCAATTATCCTAATTGTTCAATATCATAAAAACCAGGCTTCTTAAGCCTAAATTATTGCCTACATTTATTGCTTGGATTAATTTTAAATTCCAAGATATTCTAAATTTTCAAGAATAATTATTCTGGAGTTGCAAGGGAAATCCTTCGGAATATTGACAAGCCATTTTTTTCCGAAATTCTGTGGAAGATTTCCGAAAAATATTCGGTAGAAATTTTGAAGAACTAGAAGAATCCGTAGAAGGATCCGAAATGCATATTTACGATGAAAATTCCATTAAACATCAAATTCCGAAGAATTTTCAGTATAAACTAGAAAATAAAATCCAGCTTACTCTTTTACGGAATCTCTAAAGATTTTTTTCAAAATCCTGGGCAACTTCAATGAATCTTCAAAGGAAATTCTTCTAAATTACCAATGGATTTTTTTTCGTTTTCCAAAAGAAATTCTTAGACATTTTCAGCAGTTTTTTTTTCCAAAAGAAATTATTCGGAATATGCCAAAATATTTCCGATGGAAATTCCTAAGATTTTCCAGTAGAAAATCGAAAAAAGTTCATCTGAAACACCAACAATGAATTTCCCGAGGAAATTCCGATGTTTTTACAAGTGAAAATAACGAGAAAATTGTAATATTGAAGGAATTCCTTAAAAAATTAAATCAAAATTTTAAAGGTTTTCTGATGTGAAAATTCCTTAAAATTTCTAAATCATTTCCTGTGCATCTTTGCATGGTAAAGATTTAAAGCAATGTTTAGCTGAACCTACAAAGAAATGAAAATGACTTCCCGAAGAAGAATGAATTCCCGATGAAATCTTGAAAGAATTTATGGTACAAATTAAAAAAACAAGAACCTTGAGAATTCTAAAGATTTTTTTTTTGAAAATCCGAAGAATTTTTTGAAGATGATCCATAGACTCTTCCGTGGAAATTCTAAATAATGCCTCGAATGAAAAAATACTTGGAAAATTTTAAAAAATGTGATAGAATTCACAAAAAGCGTAAAAAAGTATTCCGAAAAATTTTCATTTCAAAATTCCAAATTTGAAAAAAAAATCCAAAAACAAAAAAAAAACGGGACTATAAAAGTGTTTCATGTGGCATTGGCTGTTTAATATCTCTTGGAAATTCAGAAGATTTTTTCTTGAAAAATTTAGAAGTCTTCTTCTTCTATGGCTCTATATTCCAACTGGAAGTTGGTCTGCTTTTCAACTTAGTATATTCTATTAGCATTTCCTCAGTTATAAATTGAAAGCTTTTATATGCCATCCATTGCACGATTATATATCTTGTGTAGCAAGTACGATGGATACACTATACCTAGGGTGTCGAGAATGTTTCCCTCCCAAAAACATCTCACCTTTGCTCTCAAGGCTAACTGGAGCCTGAATATTTTGAAGTGCACTCCTTAATGTTCGAAAAACTTCTTTTGGAAATGAGGAAGAATTTCTGGTGAAGGTTCGGAAGAACTTGTCGAAGAAATTCATTAGAATGTAAAAAAAATATGAAAAAAAGAACATTTTTTTCAACCGAAAATTATATGTATTTCCCACGGGACTGTTTTGAATTTTCAGACAGAATTCACATGGAATTTTTTTTCGGAATTTACACTGAAGATGTTTTGTTTTTTTTTTCATTAACAATTTGTAGCAAAATTTCCAAGCAAAATTGTTCAGAGAGAATTGTTCTAAAATCATTCTGAATGCCAGCATTTTATCAGGATTATATAAAGTAATGTCAAAGTTTTTACAGAAAATTTCTTTACTGAATTTGTCCTGGATATCCACAAAAAATTCTTTTGAAGTTTTTTTCTTAAATTACTGTAAAAACATGAATATTTTTAAAATTTGTAGCTGCAGTCCGCTGATGCAAAAGTGTCGGCGGCGTGATGCCAAAAACCATCTGCGGCGGTGGCGCGGCGTGTCGGATTTTTTTTTTATATTTTTCCATTTTTTCTTACCAAATTTTTGTTGTGGAAATTGAGACTGAATCGCAACCTGTTTTTTCGTTTATTTTTTTATGGAAAAAGGATCTAAGGCTAAGATGGTCAAATAGCGCAGATATACATCGGCGCTACGACCGACGCTGCGTTACCGGTTTTTCTCGATGCACACCTGCGTCTTTTTAACGCTGAGTTGAAAAGACGCTACTTGGGCATCGGCCCGAAGATGCGCTTTGCATTCAATGATTAAATAATAAAATTTTAATGATTTGTATCTTTTAGTTGAAGTTGTAAAAACGATACTTGGGCATCGGCCCTAAGATTCGTTTTGCGTTTGATTAAATCATTATATTTTAATGATTTGTATTTTTACACCGCTATTGTTATTCACCAAAAGTTTTTTGTGTAAAAAAAAACCACGTGGTTCGAGAGCAACACCCCCTCCCCATGTGGCTTATCGTGGTCATTTTCCCACCCACCCCCCTCCCCCCCTTTTTGACCACGTGGTTTCTGGACGGCCCCTTGGCTACTGACGTCGGAGTGATGGGAGACTGCTCGGGGAAAACGCGTTTGCTCGCGTCGGTAGTCGTGTTAAGAAAGAGGCAGAATCATGGCATGCTGTGTGCTGGGTGGCGAAACCGTAGAGGCGAATATTGCCTAGCGGTGGGTGGCTTGGTAGGTGGCCATTCCAAGCCACAAACCGATGCAATCTTATCAAAAACATTTCCGACGTTCTTTTAGAACACCTTGTGACTTTCCAAGTCACAAACCGATGCTATCTTGTCCACAACATTTCCAGTTTTCTTCCAGAACACCTTGTAGCAACTTGAGCCACAAACCGATGCCAAACATATTTACGAATTATATTTTTTTTTAAAGTAACCATATAGCTGTTCCGGTGTTCTCTCAGAACACCTTGTGACACACCAAGTCACAAGCCGATGTCATTTTGTCATTCCGGTGTCCTTTCAGGACACTTGTGGCATTCCAAGCCAAAACCGATGCAATCTTATCAAAAAAACATTTCCGATGTTCTTTCAGAAAAACACCATGTGGTAATTAAGGTCACAAACCGATGGCAAGCACATTCTAGATAGAATATGAAATATTATCACGACCATTTATCTTTTCTGGTGTTACATATTTCACGTGGTCTTTCATTCACATTTCAATTCGTTCATTTTTTTTTACCCGTATGACTGCATAGTAATTTCGAGGGTCCTGAACATGCAAATTCTAGAATTTACCTGGTAGGATCGCCAATGTGAGGTTCTGATTCTCGCTGCAATTCGGCTGGTCGGTCTTCCGTTGGCTACTGACGTCGGAGTGATGGGAGACTGTTCGGGGAAAACGCGTGTGCTCGCGCCGGTAGTCGTGTTAAGAAAGAGGCAGAATCATGGCATGCTGTGTGCTGGGTGGCGAAACCGTAGAGGCGAATATTGCCTAGCGGTGGGTGGCTTGGTAGGTGGTCGTTATGCTACTTATGCAATGGCACCACTTACATCTCTATTATTAGGGTATTCATATTCCACAGATATCTATATCACACATTTGGCATGAAGGTTTGATTGTAAAATTGATGAGTTTTAATTCTCCTCTGTACATTATTAAACTGATCCAAAATTATTTATATGCAGATAAACTATCAGAATTCTAAATCTGATTACCTGTAAGGTGGTGTTTGAAAATGATTCTGAAGTTGCCTCCGTGGTATAGTACCAATGAACTTCATAGAATTTCTAATATTGAGCAATTGCAACAAATGTCCAACAAAATTATTTCCAATTTTAGACAAAAATCGTTGCAATCTTCTATTGCAACGATAAGCTCCTTGTACCCTTAGTATAAAATAGGTTAAGTTTAGTTTAAGTTGAAAACATTGTAATTCCTACATGGTACAATTCACCCAGAGGAAAAATCCTAACTGCCAGAGGCAAATGTATTAATAATAACTAAAAATATCACATAGCAAATAAAAAAAAGCAAATAGCAAATAAAAAATAGTTAAAAATTAGTTAATATTAATATTAGTTAGATGATAGTTGATTAGTTAAAAAAGAGAGAATCATAACCAGGACGTTGGGCAAAAAGATTCATGCTTCTATTGTGTGCTGTGCATGGTGACATGATGATAAAATCAAAGCATAGTATAAAATACATCAGACTTTAGTGAGCTGTTCATTCGTGCGAATGCTAATGTCGGAAGAAAGAATAGCGAAACCAGTGTTGATCATAGAATCGATTAGAGGCACTGGCGGAGTTAAGCTGGGGCACGTGACCCACCAAATCGAATATTTCACTGAAAATTAATTATACACCAAAATTCTATTGAGAAAAAAAACTGATTTCCGCCAATTTTCATAGGCCGGCAACTTACAAACATGCTGGCTGAGTTTGGTGGAAACGAACCTCAGGATAGGGATACAGTTTTAATACCATGTACCATGCACTGAAAATCGTAACCTGAAATCTAGGTGTTACTAATATTGATATTCTTCTTAGATGTCGAATATAAATCAAGAACACATTTGCTTTTTTTTTTCATTTTTATTTCCTCATGATTTCATTTACATATAAATAATAAAAATCAATAGTTCTTCATTCTTTTGTTATAAACAACCGAAAATACAGTTTTAATAATAATTTGAATCACTAGTTGTTCAAAGTTCTGTTCTCTTCCCTATGCTTCTTGTGTTTTAGTTTTCTCTGTTAGCAAGACTATTTCGCGACGTTTTCACGCTCACTTTGTTCTCTGTTTCCACCTTTTAATTGATTCTTCTAATCATTGTTGTTTTACTTTGTGTGTGATTTCCATATTGTTATACTTATGGCTTGCTATCCATTGCAGCGATTAGTGATTCCCGTTTCCTCCTGTTGTTTTATTTTTTGTTCTTATAAAGTCAGTTTAGGTATCTCCTATCGATTGATTTCTCAACGCGCTACGGAGTCGGCTTTCTACGTTTTTTTTTCTCTGATTTATATTTTATACCATTCAAGTCATTTGAGTTCTATGGATTTTGCATTGGTTATTTAAACACTACGGATCTTATCTATGGGTTGGGTTTCCTGTATGTACAAACATTTATATCTTTTCCGTTCGTCTCGCTCTCTTGTTTTGCTATGGTTCTGGACTAGTACATTCGATTTATGGAGCTGCTTTTAGGTTGTTCAATTGTTTCGATTACCTAAATACTCAATGTTTGATTCAGTGCTGGTTTTACGGATTCGTTTGCCTTTCTGCTGTTAGTAAAGCAAGGGTCAACCAGGAATTGTAAGTTTTTGTTATACTTCAGACAGATTTGTGTATACTTCCGTACAACTCTAAACAGTTTCTCATTGTCCTTCTCTAAACATTTATAATTGTTTTACCTTTACGTGTTTTTTTTTTCGTTTTCATTAGTTAATATTCTTTATGAGTTTACTTCATGTGTAGACTTATAAGAAATGGTTTTATTTTGTGGTATGAAAAATACATTCTAGCTTTCTCTACCAGTAGGGTTTTGTTCAAAGACAATTGATTCAAACCATTGCATTGATATACTTTTTGTAATGGCTATTTGTCCATACTAACTGGCGAGATGTTTAGAAAAAAAGTTTTTTTTTTCTGGGCAACAGTTTTTATGGACTGGCTCGTTAATGTGAATATACAACAAAGCCACAATTCAGCATTTTGGGTTCTTCTCAAAGAGCACAAACTAAGATAGATTTTGCTGAAACATTGCTACATCATATGGCTAAAGCAGTTGTGATTATTTTTTATTATAATCACAAGATCAGTTGCATATTCACCTTAACAGGAACTAAACATTTTTCAATACGTACACAACGTGAAAGCTTTGAACAGTTAGATGATTTTCATCCCATCTTTCCGTGGTTGGGGGGAAACAGTGTAAATATAGATTTGAGTTCTGTACAGAGTGATCCAGGGACAAGGATTTTAATTAACACCTTGCGTTCACGATTTGATATCTGATTTATGCACATACAATCATTATAAAATATATCAATACCTTCATATTGCACAAAAAATAATCACATTTTATTCATCATCTGCTTCTTTCTAGTACATACGAGTTTTACCATTTTATGCATACGTTCGATACTATACGCCCATTGTCAATTTCTTTAGGTTTAATTATTGCTTGTTCGCAAAAAATGTGTGTTACATTTGTAATGCTGATTCATTGTTTCGATATTTTTTAACGGGTAGACATGGTGTGTGAGTGATCCTTGTATTGCATGTTTTTGGTATTCTGTTCTATATGGTTTGATCATATTGATGGCGATGTGGAACTGATTCAAATCACATTGAGGTGAAAATTTAAAATTGTTTTGTGTTTTGTTTTCCAATATGATAGTGATTTCGACTTTAATTTGCGCTTCTAGGTTCGATCAATAGGTGTTTGTGCTCATTTTGCCTTACCTGTGGAATTTTCAATAATTATCTATTATGCAAGGATATGACAAAAACCATGAGAATAATGTCAATATTATAAATATAACAATACAGAATATGTATGTATTCTTATGACGAGGAACCAAACAGCTCAGTAGTGTTCAATGTTCTTTCAAGTGACCTTTGTGAAGACACAGAGGTGAACACGGTCTTTAGATTGCTGGCGCTGTTATTTTTTTTTTCACTCGCGATTTTTTCGAATGTTCAATCGCGGATTCTTAATGGATAGTTACATAATCATCACTGCGAATCCAGACCCAGCGATGCCCACCCTTTAACAAATGTTCTTTCCTGTGATCTTTGTGAAGACACAGAGGTGAACACGGATAGCAAAGAGCATTGACTAAAATAAAAACTACCCCTAAGGAAATAGAATTTTTTAATAAAAAATAGGGATAATGAAATCAGGGTATAAGCAATAAATAAATATAAAACTTTCATAAATAATACAAAATTTCCATTAACAATAAAGAATTTTCCTCGAAACGAAAATGTATTACCATTGGTGTGCATTGCTGGGTATGTATTCGAAGTGAGAGCTACATATTTATATTAAGAATCCGCAATTGAATATTTGAAATAATTGCGCGCGAATATCATTGAATTACCACATTTTTAGAAACTTGATCTAGTTCACCATTTGTATCAGTCACTCTGGTAGTGAAACAAAGAAAAAAAACAATGTTTATGCATTTTGCGATCTTCCCGATCGTGCAGAGGTGCCAAGTGACAACACGATCAATCGCGCAATTGCTAATCGAAGCAAAATATACATTTATCATTCTGTTTTTCGACTATTTCAAACTCAATTTCGTAAAGGGTTTCGTAATGGCACGTAAATGAGTTATACAGTAATATCCTGATATCACCCCCCTGGTGAATTTTGGGGTGATAAAATAAGAAATGTTACAAAATATGCAATGGGAAGGCAATAATTTCTTAATTTCTTATCAAAAAAGCAAAAAGGATTTTTTGCGTGACAAAATTGGGTCGGAAACGTGATAAAATCGGGACGTGACAAAATCGGGTCGATAACGCGATAAAATCGGCACGGCAAATGCTGGGTAAAGCGTACCATTGGTACTTCGCGTACCTGAAGGAATAAAATAGACCCCATCTCGCGGTCCTTAGCCTCTTACCCAGCAACTCCTATCCCTACCTCCCCGCGGTGCTGGCCGGGATACGAGCAACCTTAGGGAAGATCGGGTAACCAACCCCGGTGGGAACTATGGTCGTATGCTGACAGGGAAGGGGGTTTGCTCCTCCGGAGGTGCAAATCTTATTGAGCGTCTGTTCTCCATGTCAGGATCGGCTCACAACAGCGTCTGTTCTCCATGTTAGGGGCGGCTGATCATCGTCCGAGTGCCAGCGAGGGACTCTAAGTGAAACTGTGCACCATGGTCCACCGGGAATAAGGAGGAATGGTCCTCCGGAAATTTAGGGGGTTTGGTGTCAGGCCCTGCAAGCCAGCCTTTAAAAAATCATAAGCAACGAACAATCAACAAGAGAGTACGGACCGGAACCATCGGCGAAGACCATTGCGACGAAAAGGGACTAGCGATTGGAAACTCGGTTCGTGGAACTGCAAATCTCTCAACTTCATCGGGAGCACACGCATACTCGCCGATGTGCTCAAGGACCGTGGATTCGGCATCGTAGCGCTGCAGGAGGTTTGTTGGAAGGGATCAATGGTGCGAACGTTCAGAGGTAATCATACCATCTACCAGAGCTGCGGCAACACACACGAGCTGGGAACAGCTTTCATAGTGACGGGCGATATGCAAAGGCGCGTGATCGGGTGGTGGCCGATCAATGAAAGAATGTGCAGGTTGAGGATCAAAGGCCGGTTCTTCAACTTCAGCATAATCAACGTCCATAGCCCACACTCCGGAAGCACTGATGATGATAAGGACGCATTCTACGCGCAGCTGGAACGTGAGTACGACAGCTGCCCAAGCCACGACGTCAAAATCATCATAGGAGATTTGAACGCTCAGGTTGGCCAAGAGGAGGAGTTTAGACCGACTATTGGAAAGTTCAGCGCTCACCGGCTGACGAACGAAAACGGCCTACGACTAATTGATTTCGCCGCCTCCAAGAATATGGCCATTCGTAGCACCTACTTCCAACACAGCCTCCCGTATCGGTACACCTGGAGATCACCACTGCAGACAGAATCACAAATCGACCACGTTCTGATTGATGGACGGCACTTCTCGGACATTATCGACGTCAGGACATATCGTGGCGCTAACATCGACTCTGACCACTATCTGGTGATGGTTAAACTGCGCCCAAAACTATTCGTCATCAACAATGTTCGGTACCGACGACCGCCGCGGTACGACCCAGAGCGACTGAAGCAACCTGATGTCGCCACTGCATACGCGCAGCATCTCGAGGCAGCGTTGCCGGAAGAGGGTGAGCTCGATGGGGCCCCTCTTGAGGACTGCTGGAGTACAGTCAAAGCAGCCATTAACGACGCAGCGGAGAACAACGTCGGGTATATGGGTCGAAGTCGACGGAACGATTGGTTCGACGAAGAGTGCAGACAGATTCTGGAGGAGAAGGACGCAGCGCGGGCGGTCGCGCTGCAGCAAGGTACCCGGCAGAACGTGGAACGTTATAGACAGAAGCGGAGACAGCAGACCCGCCTTTTTCAGGAGAAGAAACGCCGCCTGGAAGAAGCGGAGTGCGAGGAGATGGAACAGCTGTGCCGTTCTCAAGATACACGCAAGTTCTATCAGAAGCTCAACGCTTCCCGTAAAGGCTTCGTGCCGCGAGCCGAAATGTGCCGGGATAAGGATGGGAGCATCTTGACGGACGAACGTGTGGTGATCGAAAGGAAGCAGCACTACGAGGAACATCTGAATGGCGCTGAGAGCACAGGCAGTGAAAGTCAAGACAGCGGAGGAGATGACTACGTCAGTTCAGCGGACGATGGAAGCCAACCAGCCCCCACCTTGAGGGAAGTTAAGGATGCCATTCAACAGCTAAAGACCAATAAAGCAGCTGGTAAGGATGGTATCGGAGCTGAGCTCATCAAGATGGGCCCGGAAAAGCTGGCCACTTGCCTGCACAAACTGATAGTCAGAATCTGGGAAACCGAACAGCTACCGGAGGAGTGGAAGGAAGGGGTTATATGCCCCATCTACAAGAAAGGCGACAAACTGGAGTGTGAGAACTTTCGAGCGATCACCATCCTTAATGCCGCCTACAAAGTGATATCCCAGATCATCTTCCGTCGTCTGTCACCATTAGTGAACGAGTTCGTGGGAAGTTATCAAGCCGGCTTCGCTGACGGCCGCTCGACAACGGACCAGATCTTTACTGTACGACAAATCCTTCAAAAATGCCGTGAATACCAGGTCCCAACGCACCATCTGTTCGTTGATTCCAAGGCGGCATACGACAGTATAGACCGCGTAGAGCTATGGAAAATTATGGAAGCTTACCAGACTGATCAAAGCAACGGTGGATGGTGTGCAAAACTGTGTGAAGATTTCGGGCGAACACTCCAGTTCGTTCGAATCGCGCCGGGGACTAAGACAAGGTGATGGACTTTCGTGCCTGTTGTTCAACATTGCGCTAGAAGGTGTCATGCGGAGAGCCGGGTGTAACAGCCGGGGTACGATTTTCAACAGATCCAGTCAATTTATTTGCTTCGCGGATGACATGGACATTGTCGGCCGAACATTTGCAAAGGTGGCAGAACTGTACACCCGCCTGAAACGTGAAGCAACAAAAGTTGGACTGGTGGTGAATGCGTCAAAGACAAAGTACATGCTTGTGGGCGGAACCGAGCGCGACAGGGCCCGCCTGGGAAGCAGTGTTACGATAGACGGGGATACCTTCGAGGTGGTCGAGGAATTCGTCTACCTCGGATCCTTGCTAACGGCTGACAACAACGTAAGTCGTGAAATACGAAGGCGCATCATCTGTGGAAGTCGGGCCTACTACGGGCTCCAGAAGAAACTGCGGTCGAAAAAGATTCGCCACCGCACCAAATGTGTCATGTACAAGACGTTAATAAGACCGGTAGTCCTCTACGGACATGAAACATGGACAATGCTCGAGGAGGACTTGCAAGCACTCGGAGTATTCGAGAGACGGGTGCTTAGGGACCATCTTTGGCGGTGTGCAAGAAGACGGTGTGTGGCGGCGAAGAATGAACCATGAGCTCGCCCAACTCTACGGCGAACCCAGTATCCAGAAGGTAGCTAAAGCCGGAAGGGTACGATGGGCAGGACATGTTGCAAGAATGCCGGACAGCAACCCTGCAAAGATGGTGTTCGCTTCCGATCCGGCAGGTACGAGACGGCGTGGAGCGCAGCGAGCGAGATGGGCAGACCAGGTGCAGAACGACTTGGCGAGCGTGGGGCGTATCCGAGGATGGAGAGATGCGGCCTCGAACCGTGCATTGTGGCGTCAAATTGTTGATTCAGTGTCATCTGTTTAGATGTTAACTAATTAAATGAAATGAAATGAAATGAACGCGATAAAATCGGGAGTAGCATTACCCCATGATCAAATGTATTATGTTCCATTAGCATTAGTAGGGTGGCTCAAAAAACACTTTTTCAATTTTTTGATGGGCCGCCCTCTTATTCGATTCTATTTGATGCCCTGATGCTCTGGACAAAATTTCAGCCAAATCGGTCAACGTTTGGGCAGTGCTAAACTCGTTGGATGTTTATATGGAAAAATGTATGCAGAAATATCCAAAAACAGTGATTTGAAGTTGGACGGCACAATTTACGATCAAGAACCATGATACTCATTCAGTTCTTATAAAATAAAATACAGAATGTTATGTTGAAAACCGCGAGAAGATTAGAGTTTATTACGCAAAGATATTAGCATTTTACTGGAGTGTTGAAGGGGTGAATTTATTTCTTTTCAAAGGTAAAAGAAACGAAATTTGCTCAAACCCCACTTCAGAGAAATGCTAATAACTTAGCCGGGCAAACTCGAATCTTCTCGTGGTTTTCTGCATAACATTCTGTATTAAATTCTCCAAGATCCGAATGAGTATCAAAGTTCTTCATCGTAAGTTGTGTAGTCCAGCTGCAATTTACTGTTTTTGGATGTTTCTGCATACATTTTTTCATATAAACTTGAAACGAGTTTAGCACCGCCCAAACGTTGACCGATTTGGCTGAAATTTTGTCCAGAGCATCAGGGCATCAAATAGAACCGAATAAGAGGGCGGCCCATCAAAAAAAATTAACAAAGTTTTTCCCATACTAATTTGAGCCACCCTAATAGTGAGGTATTCGCGAGTTCTCTACGTATATATTTTTTAGATTGAAACAAACCAATTAGGGCATTAAATTTTAAACAAAATAGTGTTCTGGTTTCATGGGATCAAACCCCACCGAAGGGAGCGGTTACCCTCCAATACCTTTTCCGAACTAAATCTATCACATGTTGTGCATATATGCATAAATCGAGTTTCCGACATTAACAAAATTGTTGGTTAAAGTTTACAAATATATATTCAAAAACAACCAAATTGGAGGTTGAAAAAACGCACAAAATTTGAGTTGAATCAAACTAAACCGCATTTTCTCCGCAGTAGAATATCACTCAAAGATCTGTACTCCTTGACGTGGTAATAGGGTCTAGAATAATAATAGGAAATTGGATTATTCTTCTAGTCGAAATCCTTCGACAATTGATTTAGTTTTAACGGATTCAAGTCAGCTGTGTGGTCATTTGGTAACCCATGCTGACTTTGACTCTGATCACCTTCCTGTGACGTTAGAAATCTCACAAGAAGCCATTTATAATCTAATCAGTTATACTTTTAATTATCATAGAGCTGATTGGCATTTATATAAGACGTATATCGATATGAATTTTGATGTTGATATTTCTCTCGATACCAAAAGTGATATTGATAATGCTCTCGTACCTTTGACAAATGTAATTGTCGAAGCCGGAGGCATTGCATTTCCTAAACAGGGTTGGTTCGCTCGGAGGAGTATTCAAGAGAAGGTGTAAAAACTTCTTTTTTTCGATCTGTTAGCCGAGTGTATCATGCAGAAATACACTTTCTTTATGTATGAAAGAGCGTGCGTCATATCCACTCTTCATCACACAAGCCCACAAGTGTAAAGAGTACAGGAAAATGACAATATGCTGCTTACCAAAATGCATACATTTAGGATGTGTTCCAAATCTTCCATGTAAATGAGCGCCTAAACATAGACCTTTTTGATACACCACAGCAAAACGCACGCGACAGAAAATATTCTCACTCTTTATCGATCATGTTTCTCTCGGCTTTATTCACACGCGCGTGTAAACGCTCTCGAATGCGAGCCGGTGACAAGCGTGGTGTAATCATCATCAATAGACATAGCCCGCTGTCATCAATGAAACGCAGTATGAAAAAATATTATAGCCCGGGACATCCTGGCTACGATCTGGCGATAGGCTAAACAATAGGATGTCAATAGCCTGCTCGAGTGCGAATCAATACACTCATCTTTACTTTTAAAATCTCTACACATTTCAATACAAAGTGTGAGAAATGACCAACCCTGTTCCTAAATGTGAAATTAAATTCAACTCCATTATTATTGACGATGATCTTCAGTTTGTAACGGCCATTCGGTCCGTTACAGTTTTGTAAATATTTAGTATAATTGAATATGAACTTGATTTAAATATAGAAAGTAGTTTAATTAATAGTTTTTGTAAATAGTTTCACAAATTTATTAAAGATTAGCAGTCAAATACACCGCGTTTCAAAAGCTTTCACTTTGAATTACTCTCGCGCTCACAGAACGCTAAGAATGTTCTAGACCAACGTGCAGACCATGTGGCGAGCGCGTGTGACTACGTCACCGATTCGGGTGGCGACCATCTACCTGGGGAAAATCCCAACAATACCCTTTAATGATTTTCGGGAAAGATCGGCAGGCAAAATGGGCTGCAATGCGAATGGTTCAATTGCTTCCTGCACTTCGATCGTTAGGAGGGCGAAATGCGATCTAGGGACTTCGTGAGGTCAAAACCGAAGGCCAAGAATTAAGACAATCTTGCATTTGATCTGATTATTCTTGACTATGACTCGATCACATTGATCTGGATTGTGGAAGAGGCAGGAGTAGTCCATTTTAGTTCGCGTCGTGAGGTGATTTTGAAGGTAGATAATCAGTGACATGGAGGCCTTTTCGAAGTTACTAATTTAAGTTCAAACTCTCTCCTAGTTTCTAGCAAGGATAGTGTCTTTCCCATTAAACGTGCTATCAGTAGAAAGTGTGCGAGTGTGGAGCGAAATACAGGTAAATCACGTGCTTTTTAATGTGCTTTTTGATATGTGGTAAAAGCGTGGAAGACACGTTTTATGCTAGATTCGTGGCAAGTGTGCCGAAAGCCCGACACCAATATCAGTCAGCGACAACTCCTGACCCCACTCTGCAGCTTCAAAGTTCCCGGCGGTCCACTTTGCCGGAAGGGGCCGCGACAAGGGCCTCATACGCCTGTCACTGGCGAACAAAGCTCGTGTACTCTGCATCGAAGCTTAGAACCGGTGTTAGGGCGCAATCGTTAATGCGAACATTTTTATATTCGGTTAGTTACTGCAAATAAATTATTTTTCGAGTCCCTATAATCAAGCAGGTATCTCAAGCATTCCACATCGTTATATTGTTACATGATTAAGTGTTTAATTTTGATAAAATATCGAAAACAAAAGTGTGCATAAAAATTGTCTCGCCATAACAAAAAGGTGGTAAAGAATTAACACTGTTGTTTACAGTTTAGAACCAAATCCAGATGTCGCACATGTTGGGGTAGGGATTCAGTACTCCGCCTTCTCCCCCTGGGCCGCGATCGACATTTTCGCGCCCAGGCAGGGCGAAGGCAAAGCAAGTAGGGCATCTTTAGTAGAGTTATAAATTGTATGGGAGTTAGAAAATGAATTTGAAACTGTAAAAATGCCATCTTGACCAGGCGTTTTAGTTTTAAAAATTGGAATAGTTTCGTAAGAAAATTTATAACTGGAATACTGCTCATTTGTATTTTTGTACGAATTTGCAAAATAATTTACTCGAGTTATATTTTGTTCAAAACAATAGAAGATGACGTCATCAGCTACAAAAAATACTATTTCATCGACATCATAACAGTTTGACATTTGAATTGGCATCGGAAGATTATTTTTTCGTTTTCCAGTATAAAACATGAGCAGCTTAAAACTGCTACTGACGATGCATTTCGTGTTTTATATCTTTGACAGTTATAAAATGTAAAACTCGGGAAATAAATGTAACTATAGCTGTAACATTACTAAAGATGCCCTTTCAGCAGCAACAGCAAACGTTTTCCCGCGCATGAGGACTACCGTAGCGTAGTAGAAGGAGGAACCGTAACAGAGCGCGCACCGCGGGCGCGGTGTAAGAGACGGCATCGTTTAGATGAGCCGTGGGTAAGCGTCACCCTCTCCACCATCCCGTAAGCACATGGCAAGCGTCGCCATCTCAATCCGTGCACGGAAGAAATAAACTACCCAATAGTGAGTTTAATTCACCCAACCTCGAACATCCGTACGGGAAGCCAAAATTGAGTAAGTAGGGTCGAAGTAGTTTGCCTTTACTCCCATGTTAAAAAAGTACCCAACGGAAAATTTATTGACCCAAATTTAATTTTAATTCACTCAATTTCGACCTCAGGTAATAAAACTCAAAATTGGCTTCCCGTATTGAACTGGCGTCGTTGGATTGTTTGGCTCTTTTGTTTTTGACAACAAAAGAAAGAGTGGATGAAAGCGAAGAGAAAAAATAACTCAAAAGTAAGTTTAAAAGTACTAAATTTTGGGTACTTTTTTTCTTCCGTGTGGAGCACGTGCGTAGGCGTTGTCCGCTCATCAGGCCGCCTGCGGCACCGCGCACCGTTCGTCGACCGGTCAACCCCATCGTCCGGCAAGCAACCGATAGCAGCGTCCCCGTCGTGGAGCTACAACGGCAACAATAATACAGATGGCCCGTGAGTAGAACAAACGCCTGCATGCAAATTAAACTGCCCAAGCGCGCTTGGTAAAGAATCTTTTGGATTTGCCTGCTCCCAATTTTGGTTGGTGATGCGTGGCGGTGAGAGGCTATTTTTTTATTAGCCGATCCCTGAAAGTGAATGCCCACACCGCACAAAAAGCACGTGATAGGAGATAATTAGATTACGAAAGAACAGAAGCGAACAGAAGTGAACAGAAGAAGTGAAGAGAGAGAGAGAGTTTTTGAATGGATAGTATGTAGGCCTACGATAGAATAAAGAGCAATGAATTAAACTGCTAATATGTATATTGTTTGGTGGTTGTGAATAAACGCGATAAGGGTACCAATGGTACCATAGACAAACCGACTTGAGTTTTATACGAGAAAAGGTAATGTAGAGGAGGTTTCCATGTCACTCGGTATCGTTTTTCAGTAGTTTCCCTTTGGATTCTTTTACTGGGGAGGTTGGCTGAATCCAACCAACGGACACTCTCCATTTTTTCAGATCTGATCGGGATGAGCTGTTTATAGTCAACCGATGATGATAACGACTGTAAGCGGATATTATGCCTTCAACTAGATTGTTTTTGCTCTTCTTCATGATCGAGCGTGTTTTGAAGGGGGAGTAATTTTCTTAGGAATCCCTATAGCCTGTCGTACTTTGCGCTTTCCTTCCATTATTGGAAAATAATAACCCTTTCCCCTGAAAGGTCTTAGGCCGGGCAACCCTAGAACAGGTGGAAGGTCTCCATTAGGAGTAGCGCTTAAACCATCCGCTAATCCTTCCGGAAGGCGCGGACGGATCGTACGGTTATAAGTTACTGTCTTAAAATGTGAAGCGATGGCAATACGAAAAACTCGCGATCGCGCTTTGAAAACTATTTGTCGAGATTTGTTAAATTAAATTAAAAAACGTTTCGCTATTCTGAAAATTGCCAACTTGGAGAGTAATGTCTTAAAGTTGGGTCCCAGTGCAAAACCCTTTTGGAAATTAACGAAAATTCTTTTAAAAAAACCTCAATAGCCAATTCCAGCGTTTAAAAATAAATTTATATTAACAAATGGCAAAAAGGCTCAAAAACTTACTCAGCAGTTTGAGTCTAGGTTCGAAGACACTCTCAATCAAGAGAATGTTTTTTACCCTTCGTTTGGAACTAGTTTGGATGAAATGAGATCTATTTACCAGAAAATTTAAAAACTTTAAAGGTCCGGGTGACGATTGTATTTTCTACATAAATATAAAAAAACAACTTCCGGAGACCAGTTTCTCTTTTTAGGTTAATTTATTTAACAAATGTTTTCAATTGGCATACTACCTAGATGAATGAAAAAACGCCAAAGTTGTTCCAATTTTGAAGCCGAACAAAAATCCAGCTGAGGCTTCTATTTATCGCCTAATCAGTTTGCTTTCTTTAATAAGCAAACTGTTATTTTAAAGATAATTTTAAATAGAATGATGGTTCATATTAATGAACTCTATTTTGCTGATGAGCAATTTGGTTTTCGCCATGGGCATTCAACCACTCATCAGTTATTAAGAGTTACGAATTTAATTCGAAACTAATCTGAAGGATATTCTACTGGAGTTGCGCTTCTTGATGAGAATGAGCATTATTACCACACAATTCGTAGTTGCTACTCCGTGCTTGACTGAACTTGCGAAATTGTACAGAGAACACAATGAATGGGGCTTGGGATTAGCTACCCATTCTCAATGTACACGTTTCGGGTGCTCAAATATTTAAAGTCAATAACGGCACCGGTCACATCCTTACGGTCATATAGGAATGGAAGGATTGTCAGTCCGACTCTCGATGCTACTAGAGACCGAGTATACTAGTAGAGACCGAGTAGAGATACAATTAGGAAACTGAGAAGATTCACGTTTTGGTAACCGCACGGAAGCGCAGCACTCTGTACTCACTTGCTCGGTGGCTTCAGCAAACTATTGAAGAACGCGCTTTTTCGACCACGTGCCACATGCGCATGAGCCACCGAACACAAGATAGATATTTTATTTCTTTCCCGACGACTAAAACACGCACTGTACTTACTTGTTCGATGGCTTCTCTTATTACCGGCCGCGCAATGCAGAACACAATATTTTGGCAGATCGCGCGATCGTCCTGCTGTCCGAAACAAGAGAAAACACGCACTGCAACTGGATTTGCTCTTCTTGATAGAGAAAGCATTTGACAGTGTTTGGCATGAAAATTTGATTGTAAAATTGATGAATGAACTGATCCAAAATTATTCATAATCGCTCTTTGCAGGTTAACTATCAGAATTCGGAATCTGATAGAGCTGGTGTTCCCCAAGGCAGCATACTGCGGTCCATATTGTATAACTTTTGTATACTTCAGACTTACCTGATTTACCACCAGGGTGTCTAATTTTTTTTTGTCTCTATATCCACTGTCTATATCCAATATATGTCTAAAGTGTCTATATCCACTTATAAACAGAAAATCGAAACTTTGTCTTAAGAACAAACTTTTGATTTTTAGACCAGTCATTTTGTATGCTATGCCAATATCGGCTAGTTGCTGCAATACCAGAAAGAATTGAAGTTCCTTCCCAAACTTTTGGCCGATGCATAGTTATGCACTACATTTTGTATTTTCAAAAATAAAATGAAAATGTTCTGGCGAAAAATCATCAATGCCCCTCAAAGATGATTAAAATTGGGTTCCATTTCACTTTTCATTTCGAAATTTTGTGTTTAGGCTCAATGTTGAGAAAAATCAACATATTTTTACAACATAAATATAAAAAACTGAGTATCTTAATGTAATATTTTAGAACTTAAAAAAATAAAAATTGTTAATTTTAAAATACCTACGGTGCAAGATCTACTCATATTCATCGGATGTAAGACGGCGAAAATACGACCAAAAACTTTTGCCTATATTTTGCGAGGGTGAACCCAAACTTTTGGCCGGGAGTGTAAGTATAACTTTGAATTTGGCTTGGCTAAACTGCCATTATACGCATAATTGTCCCATGTACATAGTAAATCCCAGCAAACATGGGACAAATATGCGTATAACGGCAGTAAAGGCGAGTGATAACAAAAGTGTAAAGTAATTATTACTCTTCCGTTGGGGGTCGTACATATATTACTTAAGGATTTATGGGGGAGGGGGGGGTCTGTCGTTTTCTTACGTACCATATAAATAAAAAATCATTTGTATGAAAAAAAATTACATGGTGGGAGGGGGGTCGAAAATCCCAGAAAAATTGCTTACGTAATAAGTGTACGACCCCTTTGGTGTTTTTGGGTGAAATTAAGCTGCTGCCAGTCGAGCGAGACTGGTCCAGTCCACCACCATCGAGGTGAAGTCACAGGTACTTCACCTGGCCTGCGGTACATCCAGGGAAAAAGTCACTAAGCACTCTAAAAAATCTAAAATTGTATCATCAAATAATTATGGTAGTGTTAAGAAAACACGGAACACTTATAACTATAGTTTAAGAGATGAAGGGAATTAGATTACCTGGTAACTTTCCCTTAAAACCACAAATGCTCATTATTGAAAATTTGTTCGTTTAACGATAAATAAAACTACGGACAAATTAGCTCAAATCCCATTCACAGTTGCGTATGAGAAGCTAGTGGTAGATAGATTAGGGTAACGCCAGAAACTAAACGGGCGACTAGATAATTTGGACCGCTCTGATTACAGCAGAACTCGCCATCTTCTTACTCACACTCTAATTAGTGTCTAGAAAGTCGACTTAGAACCACTCACACACTTACACTGATGTATCGGGACCGATTTGCGATTTGGGCGTTTTGTTTTATGGATTCCAAAGAATGCAAGCGTTTTTCCCTTGTCTGATAGAGGAAAGCCTAATCTGTCGGGTGCATGTCGTGGTTTTATCATGAAATGCTTACTTAACCAGGAATTTGGCTTCCAATTTTTGTTTTCAAATTAAGTTACGCCCAAGTCGCAAATCGGCCCCGGTATGTTCAATCTTCTCTATATATAAAAATGAGTTGACTAATTTTCAAGATTTTCTCACCGATTGATTCGTCTTGGACCGAGTCTCGGACTATGTTGTGTTTATACATACTAAGACTTGATCATTTTGATGGGGAAAGTTGAAAAAATGTTCAAATGCAACGGTTTCATGATTTCTTAAGCATGTCATCGAGCGCAAAAAATCAACTAAATGATTGACAGATCGAAAATAAAACCAGTAGAAGCATAAGTAGCACGCTAGTGGCGCTGTAGTCATTTAAATTATTTTGCCAAATTATGCTTCAACAAGCTTCAATTGGTCATTATTAATGCATCATGATGTAGTGCATGTTTAATTCCATCACCAACATCGGTTTGACACTTGTAGTACCGGTACTTTGGCTGCCAGGTCAAAGTAACCTAGATGCGAACAGGGACGACATTAGCAATCTTATACTTTTGAATCAACTATAAAACCTGAGCGAGATCGGGCAGGTTCGCCTAACTAACCATACAAACAGTTTTAAAATTCAACAGTCTGAGCTACTGATTTTTAGATTTTTGAAATTTGCGGTGGCTGGTTGTTGGAATAATATTTCGGCTTGAAATATATCCACGGAGTTTTAATTAAACAAGAGTTGTGCATAATATCAATCAAACAAATCAAAATAAAAAACACAAGATTCTAAAACACTTACTTTCACGAACATTGAAGCTGCCGCGCCTTTTCTTTAGGGAATATTCCTATGCCAAAGGAGCATGACTTGCGAAAATACTTAATCTGTATTTGCCGATAACACTTGATATTCTATTGAGACATCACTAGTCACAGAACCATACGTGACAGCAGAATAGAACTGCTATCGACAACTCGACCTTGCCTACTCAGATACCTAAATTTGATCGTGCTCGAAAAATGAGTAAGTTTTTAAAACCTATTTTTTTACAGGGTGCGGCAGAAAATAATGCGAAAATTGGTTCTATTTCTTTTAAATCCCATTTGAACTGCTCCAAGCAATATTTTCATCATTTTCGAGTTCAGTTATCATTATAAGGTCCTTTCAAACAAATTTACTGAATGTGTGCTTTATTTTTATTAATAATATCCTCAAGACGACGCCGGAGCTAGAACACGCCTTTCGAACTCCGACATCGACTGCCATGTGCATGTTATGGCTAACGTTGGGGTCTTCACACAAGGGTGCGATGGTTTACAGACTCGTGCTTCAACATACGCCCCAATCGTATAACTCAACGGATTAATATCCGGACTTCTAGAGGGCCACAAATCTTTCGACTAAAATCTCTTCTTGTTCTTCAGCCATTGTTGGGTCGATTGAACTTGTGACATGGCGCTCCATTATGCTGTAGGACAACGTTTTGATCCTCGGAGAATTCGGTCTTTTTCCAAGGAAGCACTTGGTCCTATAAAATATCGATAAACAATTCGATATTGATTTTAACCCCAATATCAATGAAAACAGGCGGCAATTTAAAACTTTTGGACGCCCCAAGCCAAACATCATGACACCAGCCGGATTTTTTTAGAATTTAAACTTCACTTTCTCCAGAACATCCGCTACTTTCTTCGGTGTGATGAACTGGTACGTGCGGCCGTTGGCGTCAGCATCGATGCTGAAAAGCTTTCGCGAAAGAAAGCAATCTTTTTGAACGAGTCACTCGTAGTTCTCATACCCAGTCCGTAATCAAGTGGCGTTTCACTCAAGCTTTGGAAGGTACATGCAAGTCTTCTTTGATGGTTTTCGCATGGATTTCTCAGAAATTTTGACTTCCATGGCAAGTTTTCTGGTGGAATGCACCAGGTTGCGAGCAATCTTTCCACTAGCCGATTTGATCACGTTTGGCACACGTGCAAAGCTCGGACGTCCACTTCCCGGCTTCTGTTGCTTAGATCTATCATGCAGAGACATTTTAAGGCGATAAATTGAGACCAAAAGTCATCCTACCGCCATAATAATCTCATTCGGCGTCCTCTGAGCGAGCAACAAATCAGTAATCACTTCTTTTGGGTACAATTTTACACAAATGCAATACAACAATTACAATCTCTCGGTGCGGCATTTGAAAGTAAACATAAACAAATATACTTTCAACAGAAGTTAGTCACTAGCTACTCGAATTAACCCAATATTCCAGTTTAAACATTTTCACATTATTTTCTGCCGCACCCTGTACTATAACTTTTGAGATTCAATACAACACAGCATCGTCAAATGCAACTTGTTGCAATAAAGGTTAAGGATAAATGCTCGTTAAATGAATACGGTTTTGTCCGCAACTTTTCTTTGTCCAATATGGCCCATTTCTAATAGTAAACAATGACATAGGATTCCTCGTTGTTGTTGTTAGTAAATACGTTAAGAATAAGTGCCTTAAAAATAATTGAATTTTTAAATGGAATCTAGCGCGATGTCCAATCGTTTGCAGTAGCCATAAAGCAGGTGAGTTCATTGCGTGTTTTAGTAAAATGGTTATTTATCTAAATTTGGTGTTGGAAACTGGCTCATGCGCATGTATTGCGCTTTGCTCCGGTCGAAACACCCCCCTGGCGTCCTATACTATCACAAGGGGGTTGACAATAGCCACCATGTCCACGGACGGTAGCTCATTACCGTCCGTTGTTATTGTACGAAAATAAACATCATGTGTTTTGTTTACTATTTGTTTTGGTTAAATCTGAAAATTGTTTTCGAAATAATTTGCAGGATTTACATCTTTGACCATGGGAATTATGTTATTTGATGATAAAATATAATAAACTTACGAATTGGAGTGAATCGACAGGTGTAATCAAACGCTACACGAAATCATATTTCGCAACTTGTTCTCCCGCTCCGAATCAAACAAAAGATATTATTATTGTTTATACTGTGGTGAGCATCACAGTTGAAATGGTCCGGAGATGCAAATTTAACAACATTCATAAGTGAAATTGAAATTAAATAACTGGTGTGCTGAAAGATGTTTTAGGATTATATTTACATGCCCACAATAGCTGGTATTATTTTTTACCAAATTGAAAATGTGTAGCCAACAATATTTTGGTTAAAATCTAGTTGCTTGTAAACGCACGATTCGGAAGAAGTACTTTTCAAAATGTATGCTGGACATATTCATGAAGATGTTCGCTACGCTGAGAAGCATAAGGCTATCTGACGTTTAATCGTCTTTCTCTTGCACGCGCACGGAAAAGATAGGGTTTGTTTTCATACGGAAACGCTTCCGAAGCGTTTCCGTATGAAAACAAATCCTATTCCGTCTGTGCGCGAGCAAGAGAAAGATGATAAACGTCAGATAGCCTCATCTCTTGCCACGGGGTTGGGTCGAAACAAACGCGATCTTCAACAGTTTGCAGTAGACGCAAATGAGTACAGAGTGACAATTGGAGAAAAAAGTACAGAGTCCTGCGCGTCGCTCCGATCGTCCGAAGTGCGATCCTCCACAGTTTGGATATGCCACCGGGCATTTATGCTGTGATTCTCTCGTCGATGGACAGCAAAGGTAACTGATTGATGTTTGGAAGATTGTGTGTTAGTGCTACGCGTCGTTTCGGTCGTCCAAAACGCGATCCTAAATGGTTTGCATATGTCACCGGGCATACATGGTGAGGACTCAAGTACCAAGCATTACATTATTGCACAGCACATATGTCAATCACAGATCTGCATGCTAAATGCATTAGATCAGTTTTAACTATGTGATGTTGCATTTATTTATCAACAAGCGTGGTCATCATTGGAAAAGCAACATGAAATAAATATGTGCCCGGGGCATCCTGGCTACGATCTGGCGATGGGCTAAACAATAGGTGTCATGAAATTATCAATCCTATCGCTAATCACGTTGAAACCTGGAATGGGGGACTAGCGAAATCGGGGTTTTCTCGTAATCCGTGCGTTAAACTTTACTTCGTGGATGATACCTACCTGGATACCGTATGTAGAGCTCCATCAGTCTTGGGTGATGTTCCTTCAGTTTCCCCGAACGTTAGAGGTCACCAAGTCCGATTCCACCGCGTGCAGTCGGCACATTCGTGGCTTTCCTCGAAGTCGCTATCCTCTATCCGGTTTTCTGTTTGTATTCGCTATTCTTTCTTCCGACATTCGCACCAAGTGACCAGCCTACTGTAGCCAACCCTATTTTATACAATTCACAGCATTTTCTTCTTTGTACACTTGGTGGGGGTTCTGCAAAACCGTACCGAGCGCCTTTTTGGCTGACTTGTGATATTTTATTCATATTCAATTCATGCATATATTGGATCTGTTACATAAAAAGCTTAGGGGGGAATCCTGTGATTTTCATGGCGCTTGGTGCGATTTGGCAGAACCCCGGCCACTGCCACTATTCCCATTGGCCACGATTCATACGTCTGCGCTACACACTATTTTCTAGTTTCTCTACGAGTATTGTACGTAATAGTTTTCGCACGAAAATCCCGAAAGCTTCCCGGTCAGCCTCCAATGTCGCCCACAAAGTCTAGGAGCGTTCGCGACCGTGTGATGATAGTGCCGTTCCTCTGCACGCCAATGCCCTCGAGTGCAATGTTGAAAAATAAATTCGAAAGTGTATAGCCCTGCTTCAATCCGAATACTTGATTTCGAGTAATCAAACGTTGCATGTATCAGCCTTATCAGTTACACCGGAAAACCATGTTCAAACATTATCTGCCACAGCACATTTCTTTTCACGGATTCGTACGCTGATTTGAAGTCATTGAACAGATAGCGAGTCTTCAAGTTGCACTCCCTGAATTTATCAAGAATCAAGAATCATAGTTGATCAGCACTCCCGAAAACCGAAAACGACATTTTTTTTTACACTTGCAGACCCTAATATTCATATATAAAATTAAATTTGAAAGTGTTTTTGAAAATAGTAAAATAGGCGAAATTATTAAGTTTTTCAAACTTAACTCGAAACAGTTCCCGTGCTTATGAATTTAACCTCAGTTTTGATAATAGATTCAAGATGTGTAATTATCTCAATATCTCTAAAAAAACAATTTAGTTGCATACATTCAAAGAACCCAGAGAGTCGGGAATGTTTCCTACCAGAAAATAGACCGGACCGAGAATCGATTTCAATATCTCCGGATTGTGAGCAAGGCCCAACTGCCCCAAATGGTAAATTTTATATTCGTCATTATGTATTAATTACTTAATTCATCTAAAACCCATTATGTCATGCTTACCTGTGCATTGTAGGAATTGTATGTACTTGATGTAAACCGCAGTACCTTCGTCCAGGAGGCTGATACCCGTTTTCCAACTCATTCCTTGATGTCCCTTTTTTCTGAGAACAGTCTGTTACTCTTGGACTAATTACACAGACAAACAGACGCGACACTATACACTGCCAAAAATATCTATATAAGATATATGTGTCGCCGTTATAAATTTTTGCAATAGCTCCACCCTAATATAATCGATATAGAACGACACATAAATTAAATAATTGCTCATTCGAGACCACACACCATTTATTTGAATATATATTTTATTAGTAGTTCGCGTGGAGAATGGTTATGTGTGCGCTGATATACATCATAAGTTAAACCTATGGATTTTTGCCAATACATATGTGTGGATTTTTAGTAGTGTAGTAATTACCATCGCCCATGACTTCAAAGATCAATTTGAATTTGATTGCTTACGCGTTTCACGACTAGAGCCGCTAGCATCGTAATCCTTCGAGTTTGATATTACACTCCAGCGCCTTCTGGTGACAATGTCATAAGAAACATTGTTTCGTGTAACATCTGTTTGTCTGTGCTTATTTTATTTGGGACCAGGCAGAGTGACATACAGTTTAAGAAGTTTTTGCTCTGTTAGTTGCAGGATGGTTTTACCACCCAAACTTCCTGATCTATTTGGTTGCACGCCATTTTGAAATGAATTTGGGTGAGAAAAATAAAAATAAGGGAAAAACAAAATCAAAAACCAAAATTATTTTCACAATTCTGTTTGCTTTATTTCCACATTTTTTTAATAGAATTTCCTCTTCTGTTTGTGCGATTTTGTATCTCTCATTTCATCTCTACAGGTATGACTATTTTGTCCTCTTATTTTTGTATCGTTTTCTTTCTTCATATATATTCTATACAACTATATAAAAGACTTATACACGTTTACTTTCCTTCTCTGTGTTTTCTTTGTTTCCACTTGTGTATGATGTGTTTCTCATATTGTTTTTTTTTTACAATGCGAATTTATCATTGTTTTTGGTAGTTTCACCAGAATTTCATAAATTTCATTTCATGAAATTTTGCCTAAACTAATCTGAACGGCACTTGAAATTTACGGCAAATCTACCAAACACTGGAACAAATTCTCACTGTAACTTGATTTGTATTTGTTCGTTTTATTTTGTTTTCATTCCAAGCGCTTTCACTATCTGCTTCTTCTAGTTTAAAAAAAAATACGCATAATAGTTAACAGTAAAATCTAATCTGGACTTCGAAGTGGGTGGTTTTAGTAAGATGCAGAAGAATGGAGTTTTCATGTGATTGGCGTTAGCAGGCAAAAATAAATAACAATCTCTAACGTTTAACACATTCTGCACATTCCTTGACCGGATCTTCAGCACATTCTGCCACTCGTTTTATTGTATTACATAGATCCGTATGCGTATAAGTGTATGTATGCGTGTGGATGGATATTTTGCGAAGCTTTGTGTCTTGATTGTATAGGTGTGAGGCTCAATTTACCAAAGCAAAAAAAAATTCTGCCAGAATGCGAGACTTTCATTGGTGATTACTTTGATAACTAAAACTAGTATAACACAAAAGGTTAAAATAAAATATTGCAACATGGTACTACAGTTTTTTCTCCTATGCATACACTTTACCAATGATTTATATGACACAGTATCAGCGAATTGCGATGATTAAGGTAAAGGTTGGCGGCGTACATTTGTTTACGCATAATGAATTCACCTCACAAAATGTTGGGCACGTTTCTTGTGATCCTTTCAATTATGAGAACTGTAATATAACAGGATATGAGTACGCAAGCCTCGAATTATATGTTCAGCTAGATATATTTGATTGAAACTGCGAGGTGGAGGGCATCCGGCCATTGATGGTACTCTATCAACCTTGTTCTTAACTTGTTTGAACTAAATATGTTTTCATTTCGACATCTTTGAAGTTTCAATGTTGCATGTGATGTAAGCTTCGAGCAGAGTAATAGAATGTTGTTAATATGTGGATTTTATTTTTTCACAACACATATTTGTACGAGAGACAAACAGACATGATTTTTTTTGTTTCTGACAGTAGACAGTATTTTTTTTGTTTTTGGACACCTGTGAAGTTTTATTGATCGCGAATATATATTTTCAATAAAGCATAATAGATCCAGAAGAGATGCAGGTCGTTTTATGTTTAATTTTGATTTAAAATATCTACCTTTAACTCTACGTGGTGTAGGTGGTAGTACATAAGTCCCTTCAACATAAGTTTTTTTTTAACTCTAGTGTCCTTGGATGAAAAGTTATATGCAAACCCAATGATCTTTAAAAACGTGCTTATACAGATTTGAAAGCCCTTCATGGGCTTATACAAAGCAGATCATACAAAAGGCTCAATGAAATCAAAATCCAGATCGGTCTAAGGAATCCTCGTTCATATCCGAGTTCTTTTCAAAACCCCAGCACGTAGCGATGATCAGAAATTGGTCGAGCGAGTGGAATCAGTAGCCGAAAACTGGAAATACACGTCTGTTGTCTCTCGCTGATTATCCCTCTGTTGATGAGTCGATGGAATGATTCAAATCAATGATGTAGTTTGGTAACGACATGATAAGAACAATAAATGCAATGAACGATTTAATTATGAGAAACAGGTTGATGTGTTACGCGTTTGTTTACCCAAGCTGGCCAATGTAACGCACGCAAAGAACCTTTAAAAGACTGACTGTGCCATTGTCGTGATTCGCTTATTATTTCGCAAATGAATGAAAATTATTTCGCTTCAACGTATGTTGGAAAACTATGCATTAAAGATAATGAAATGCGCTTTGCGTCGAAATTGCAGCACACACTGCATTGTATTGTTTTCTTTTAATACAAGTGGTTTCACATGTATTTCAGTATGTATTTGTCTAATCTGCCGGTTCCGAGATTCAGATCCGTGTACTTTTGAAAAGTTTTCTAGGCTACACATAACTCTGTCAGAAACATTCTTTATAGTCAATGCTCTCTACCATTTATTTCTGTTTGCCATTCATCTTAGAACAGCAAAGTGTTGTTGATTGTTTCTGCATGTTTTTTTTCTTCGTTCGTTTCAGAAGCGGCTAATTAAAAAATTAACCTACTTTAGTTTTTTCTGTTTTTTCATATACTTCTTTCATTTGCAATTGTTTGTAATTCCCTTCACTATCGTATGTCACAGGATGAACATAAAACATCTACATTATAAATTATTAAATACGTAAATAAAAAATAAAACACTTCTCATATTTTTCTTTCTCTTTTTCTTTAAAGCGGATTCAACAAGGAAGATAAAATTTTCTAAAACAAAAATATATATAATATATCGTTATTCAATAAAATGTGTATACAGATTACGATAATTAAAAATACTGGAAAATAGTTCTACAACAATAGTGCATAATCATTTTTGGACGAATTTAGAAGCGACATTCTCCTAAACAAAAAAAAAACACTGCTCTAGTAACAATAAATCCTTTCTACTACGATGACCTACCTCACATTTTTTTCTCGTGCTCTGTCGTTTTCTGTACTATTTTATGAAGTGACTCTACGCTAGCTGCATTCACGTTCAATGTGTATGTTTTGTTTATATGTGTGTATGTGTTTGTGTGTCGGAAGTTAACCTCTAATATTCACTACCCTTCCATCAAAAAACTAAAATTATTCAGAAAGAAAAGTAGAAAAAACAGCTCACAGACCACTAAGACTTGGGTTTCTTGATTCGTCACATTCTCTATATCATGACAACGACATTTTCTTTTCTTTGTATTTCACTAGTTATGCTTACACGACACACATAGGTTTCTCTTTTATCTTCATTACTTTGTGTATTCACTGAAAGGACTATAAGCATTTTTTTGTTTGTGTGTGTGTTTCTGCTTTAACAGTTGATTTGTTTAAATTTTATATGGCGGTGAATCATTGCTATCTCTTCCATACACTTTTCACATGTATAAACACTCCGATCATAAATTTCCTCTTGCTATCAAAGTTCGTCCGTCCTTTTAATCTTTCGCTCTTTCATATTTGCTTTGCATTAGTAATTAAATAGTAACGACGACGACTACTGTGTGGTATGTTGTTGCTGTTGTTTCGGTTATCATCAATTTCATCCGCCGAATGTCTCATTCGACGTTATTGGTATCAGGATGTTATCCTATCTGCATTACTAGTGGTAGATGATATCTTAACGTTACTTTTTTGTGTGCATATAGGTTGTGATTTGATTCTTGACTACAGATTTTAATAATCAGTATCGCAACCGAGTGTCCGACGCCATCTTAGATCCGCCGAAGTCAGTTAATCAACGTGATTTGTTTTTTTATCGGTTTGTTGGTGGAAAATACGCGACGCAAAGAGCTACGATACGGCGCGATATTTCATCCATCTTTGATGCGATTGTTTGAACGAGTGTGTATGCGTGATTTTCATACGCAAATCACTTACGGACCGCGTTTTCGTCTTATGCTTGCTTTTTGTTTATTCTGCGGTTATTCATGTTTACTTGTTTAGTCTGTATAGGTTTCTGTTTTTTTTGTTTTTGATTAATAATTAATCAATATTCGTTTTTATTATAAAATTAGTAAAGTTTGGCTAGATTTGATATTTTTACGGTAGACACAACTAAAATGAGACGACCAGGTTGCATCGAAAGGGTTAAGTATATCTGGAATGACAAATAAATTTCAAAATAAGTTGTTGGGTAATCAAAATGCTAAAAATAACATATTTCTTTTTATTAGTAAATCTTTTTCATCCATCCTTCTTCTCTTTGGTAACAGCAGCTTGTCAATAAATACAGAATTCAATTGATTGAATCCGTTATCATTGATTAAATCCGTTATAGCCTGGTTGGCAAATGCTGGCCTTATGCCTTTCTTCGCTCGGGCTCGGCTGATATCAAAGTCTAATGCCCGTGTTTTTCTCTTTCTCAGTTTTTTCTTTGTTCGATTCTGTTTTTCTGTTCCGTGTACCACAAAGCCCTGGCCATCCGGAAGATGCTCCATGCCGAACAAAAATCGAGCACGACGCCACACAAAACCGTTTCCAACGTCAAATGCCCGGATGAGCAGCTAGAATAACCTAAACCCAAATTCCTACCCCGTCCGTCCTGAATTAAGTAATTTATAACCTTGAGTCACCACAAGTATTATGGTCTACGTCCCCCTTCCCTACTAACTGTTAATGATAAGAGGATACTCATTGTAAAAATATCATACTTAAGAATAGCGGCTCTGCAAAGTGTCACACACGACTGAGCCTACCAAATAAACAGGGTTCGTAATGCTCACTCAATCTCAGGAGCACATGATTTTCCCTCACGAAAGTTTTCGGGGAGAAATCGCTTTTCGGGAAAGAAAAACAGCCTGGAGAGTGATAACAATTTTTCGCTCACTTCGATTGCCGCTAAACGTTGGTTTGCTCTTTTTCTTTCATATTCGAGTCTTTTCGTGGCATCATAAACGCAACTGGTAGTAGCTTATGTGGAACAAATAACTTATTATTGTTACTATTCTGGGTTCGAATCCCGGCGCGACCAAACAATTTTGTAATTGTTCTGCGATAATTCTCGCGAAAAGTGAGTGAGAGGTAAAAGTAATGAAACGAAAAAGGATTTTCATCTAATAGGCAAGATTATCGTTTATCTTCCAATGCTAATTCTAGAGAAAAGATTGATAGGTGAAAGATGATCCTCAACATAAACAACGAAACAAGATTTTCCCTTGGCCCGTAAAACGCTTGCTTTGGTCTCATTGAAATAAAAAGTCGAAACCCTGCAAATAAATGAAATGGTTAAAAAAAATGCCAGGCCTTTAAAAAAACATACGCAACGAACAATCAACAAGAGAGTACGGACCGGAACCATCGGCGAAGACCACTGCGACGAAAAGGGACTAGCAATTGGAAACTCGGTTCGTAGAACTGCAAATCTCTCAACTTTATCGGGAGCACACGGACCGTGGATTCGGCATCGTAGCGCTGCAGGAGGTATGTTGGAAGGGATCAATGGTGCGCAAATTTAGAGGCAATCATACCATCTACCAGAGCTGCGGCAATACACACGAACTGGGGAAAGCTTTCATAGTGATGGGCGATATGCAAAGGCGCGTGATCGGGTGGTGGCCGATCAATAAGAGAATGTGCAGGTTGAGAATCAAAGGCCGGTTCTTCAACTTCAGCATAATCAACGTCCATAGCCCAAATTCCGGAAGCACTGATGATGATAAGGACGCATTCTACGTGCAGCTGTAACGTGAGTACGACAGCTGGCCAAGCAACGATGTCAAAATCATCATAGACGATTGAAAGCTCAGGTTGGCCAAAAGGAGGATTTTAAACCGACTATTGGGAAGTTCAGTGCTCACCGACTGACGAACTAAAACGGCCTACGACTAGTGTATTTCACCGCCTCCAAGAATATGGTACACCTGGAGATCGCTACTGCAGACAGAATCACAAATCGACCACGTTCTGATTGATTGACGGCACTTCTACGACATTATCGACGTCAGGAAATATCGTGGCGCTAACATCGACTCTGACCACTATCTGGTGATGGTTAAACTGCGCCCAAAACTACCCGTCATCAACAATGTTCGGTACCGACGATCGCCGCGGTACGACCTAGAGCGACTGAAGCAACCTAATGTCGCCACTGCATACGCGCAGCATCTCGAGGCAGCGTTGCCGGAAGACGGTGAGCTCGATGAGGCCCCTCTTAAGAACTGCTGGAATACAGTCAAAGCAGCCATTAACGACGCAGCGGAGAACAACGTCGGATATGTGAGACGAAGTCGACGGAACGATTGGTTCGACGAAGAGTGCAGACAGATTCTGTAGGAGAAGGACGCAGCGCGGGCGGCCACGCTGCAGAAAGGTACCCGGCAGAACGTGGAACGTTATAGACGAAAGCGGAGACAGCAGACCCGCCTTTTTCAGGAAAAGAAACGCCGTTTGGAAGAGGCGAAGTGCGAGAAAATGGAACAGCTGTACCGTTCTCAAGAAACACGCAAGTTCTATCAGAAGCTCAACGCATTCCGCAAAGGCTTCGTGCCGCGAGCAGAAATGTGCAGGGATAAGGATGGTTGGGTGCATCTTGACCGACGAACCTGTGTGATCGAATGGCGCTGAGAGTACAGGCAGTGAAAGTCAAGGCAGCGGAGACGACTACGTCAGTGCAGCGGACGATAGAAGCCACCATCAGTAAAAGAGTTCGTGGAAAGTTATCAATCCGGCTTCGTTGACGGCCGCTCGATAACGAACCAAATCTTTACCCGAGCAAAGCTTGAGAGCATATCGATAACTTCTTTTGATGTTGTGAAATCGCCGAATATGATTACCTAATTTGATATCTTTTTGGTCGTTTCAACGGTTAAAATAACAAAATGTATAGCAGAAAAATCTTACTGTGACATCAAATCGAAAACTATTCCTGCCATCGATGAGAGCAAATCGAAAACATATTTTGATATTGATGTCGATAACAAAATAAGTACTCAGTTTGATATCTGATCATACAATTTAGAAATCAACAGCAAAATGAGATCAAAATATGTAATCGATCATGATGATTCAAATTTGAAAAAAAAATTATGAACCCAGTAGTCGAAGAATTCGTCTATTTTGGATCCTTGCTAACGGCTGATAGCAATGTTAGTCGTGAAATACGAAGGCGCGTCATCTGTGGAAGTCGGGCGTACTACGAACTCCAGAAAAAACTGCGGTCAAAAAAGATTCACCACCGCACCAAATGTGGCATGTACAAGACGCTGATAAGACCGGTAGTCCTCTACGGATATGAAACATGGACAATGCATGAGAAGGATTTGCCGGACAGCAAACCCTACAACGATGGTGTTTGCTTCCGATTCGGCAGGTACGAGACGACGTGGAGCACAGCGAGCGAGGTCGGCAGACCAGGTGCTAAACGACTTGGCGAGCGTGGGGCGCATTCGAGGATGGAGAGATGCGGCCTCGAACCGTGCATTGTGGCGTCAAATTGTTGTATGTTATCTGTTTAGATGTAAACTAAATAAATGAAACGCTGGTCCGAGACACATTTTTATCGAATTAGGTATTAGGCTGACTAGATCATTTCAGTGAAAAAACGGGACAAACGCACATGCAAAACAGGACATATCAATAAAACATTTGTCAAAATTCAAGAGTTGTGGAAATATAAAAAAGTTGGGTTTAATTTTCATTTTCCGTATAGGTTAGAGAAAGTAAGAGAGTAAATCATTCACCACTAAATACTAAACTACAAATATTTCAATCTTAAAAGGGGCGCGGATAAAAACACGAAGTTTGTGTTTCTTCGCATTACGCATTTTTCAATATTAAAAAAAATAAACATGCATCAAGGATTCTATTAGTCAAAGTACCCTGCCTAAAGCCAGTCTGGGCATTAGAAAGATAATAATACAATGATCTTATGAAAAAAAACAAGAGGACAAAACCCCCCTGCAAAAACCCTTTTCCATGAATACAAGTGTGGGAAAATCTGCGGATAAGAATAATAAGAATCTCAACAAGGAAAAAACATTAATAAAATGTAATTTTAAATATTACCATGACTATGGTTGGCGCATGTGAATAAATGTCAAATCTAATCAATGGACAGCCCTTTTTAATCGAAATTGATCTAAGGTGAAATTGTCCACAATCACCTCGCGTTTTCAGTCATCTGTTTTATTTTTGGCTTTGCTGCGTCGCAGCAAGCGTAAAGGAAACAGATGACAGATGCTCGTTGCTTCAGTATTGATATTGAGTCCTTGAAAACGCGAGGTGAAACAAAATTGGATTCCAAAAAGCTCGTGTGGCTCGTCCTTACATGACGCTAAAAGTAGCCTCACACCCCGGGAATCTTGTCCATTGGTTATGTTACCATCAGAGTGTATGTAATTAATTACATACACTCTGGTTACCATGTGCTTCCAAAAAGGCGGGACTCATGCAATTTCGTCGCGAAAGGTAAAACCTTGTAAAATTTATAGACTCCCGAGCAGGAGAAATTGCCTAAATAATACTTAATTCTGTTATTGATACCATACTCTGTTATGAACTAGCCCTGCATAAGAGGTAACATACCAAAGGAATAACACCAAAAACTAATTTCCACAATACTTAAGCCATAACAAACTCAGTTATTAAAATGAATTTCAATACCAAATGTATAACCGATTGGTATTCGTTTGGTATTGAAATACCTAAGCATGGTATTCCTCAAGTATTCTGCATATAAGTTTTTGGTATTATTTTTTGGTATTTTGCCTCTTATGCAAGGCTAAATCATACCAATTTCTGTTATCGAGGTCGTCGCTCCTGCTCGGGCTGGTTTGCAGCTCGGCGTCTCGGAGATTTCCACCGGATTGTACTGAAATTCGGGCTGAAATTCTAATTTTCTACAACGGAATCCCATAAATCCTGCCCACACAAATTTGTAGACAAGTTTTTGATCTGTGAATAGCCTTAAAGTACGTAAGCACCGAAATTCCCTCGGTTTGATCTTAATCTTGATCTTTAACTCGATTTATAAATAATTTTTAATATCGAAGAATCAAACGATTGTAAAATATGTGGTAAAGCAGATTTGAACCTACTTTGCTACTTAAAAAAAAACATTGAAGATGAACTTAATCTGGAAATTAGAATGTCTGTCCCTGATTTTCAGGATATACTTTCCTACCGAATTTAAGCTGAAAGAAGTTATTGAAAGGAAACTGCATGAACAAATCTCCTGGAGAAACAAACTGTTGTTATTAACTATAAAAAACCTTTAAAAAAGTCGTTCTATGGAAAATACATAACGACATAGATAGAATTGTTTTAAAAGTAACACTAATAACAAAACATCTAACACTTTTTTGATGGATTTCGTCCACTTTCTTTGCATTTGGTTTTAGATTCCTGTCTACAATATTGAATTTGTTTGAATAATATTTAGGAGCTCTTTGGAAGAATCAATCAAAAAACGACAAATTGGACAAATTGAGGATTTTTCAAATTAAGACGGGACAGCACAATAAGGTCTAAAAAACGGGACGGCCCCGTTAAATAGGGTACGTATGGTCAGCCTACAAGTTATCTAATAATAACACACGTTGTTTTAAATAACAACCATTGCTAGAATTGAGTTATAATTTTGTTATGCATTCCTGATCGGGTACTTATGCCTAATATTTATAGAAATTGCAAACAATGGCTGATAGGCAGGCATGCTAATTAATTATATGGCTGAATTATGTTTGATTGTTTTTAGCCATTTTGTTTAATTCACGTAACAACCGTAAACCACATGAGGTTAAAAATATGCAAAAATATGAATCCTGGATACTGTTTAAGTATAATAATGAATATTAACGGCAATATTGATAGATTCATCCCTCGAAGTGAAATTCACTCACCTATAACAGCTCGTATTGCCGCAGATGCATCCGCTGGATGATGTCTCGACAATCGTTGAAAACTCTTTTGATGTTTTCTGTGTCCACCGCACATGTAAAGTGCGGATAGCAGTAATGCTTTCCGTCTCCACTGGCTGTCGATATACGCTGAAGAAGTAAAAAAAGCGTTAGTTGATTTGAATCCATCCTAACTGAATTAATACAAACCAAAAATTCATCTCGAATGAAATATTTTGCCCTAATCACCTCGGGTTCTTCTCCCATCTCACAAACGGCGTCGGCTGAAATCATGAAATAAACAACCTTCAAAGATGCTGGATGGAGAGTTTTTGAGATTACATACCCGGCGTCTGGTAACGATTGAACTCACTAAAGTAGTCGGAAAGTTTGCTCTTGCCAGCTTTGATTTTTTCAGCCAACAAATCTTGCTTGTTCAGAAACAATATAACTGATATTGTTCGTAACCATCTGTTAAAACCCGAATTAATTACAAATCAATTAAAAAATTATACATTCAGACAGTGCAATTACCTATTGTTCCAAATACTTTTGAAAAGTTCCAGCGATTCTCTCAGCCGGTTTTGCGTGGGATCCTCTCGCAGGACCATATTATAACTAGAACACGCCGTCACGAAAATGATTGCAGTGACATCGTTAAAACACTGGATCCACTTACGCCGTTCGTCCCGCTGACCGCCAACGTCGAACATGCTACACAGTCGAGAAGAAAAATCATACGTTAGATACGCGTTCTTTTATCGCATATCTCCAGGAAGCGATACTCACTGAAAATTAACCTTATCAACTTGAAACCTAGTTTCGAATATACCCGACGTTAAGACACGACATCTCAGTATATCCTGCTCGGTTGGAGTATAATTAGGCTGCTTGATTTCACTAACTCGATCCAAAAAGCTGTAAGTATGACGACAAAGAAATGGGGAAATGCATTAAGATCAACCGATTTTGGTGGCAAAAAGGGAACCCAGTTACTCACTATTTAGCACAATCAATTAATTGGTATTCATTCGATCGCTCGTAGGTCTGCTGAACACCGCGATCTTTCCACAGTTCCTCTGTATTCTCGTAGAACTCCGGTGGATAATTGAAGTCAGGACCTGCAGGATTACAAAGCAACACACGCAATTAGGAAGTAGTTAAATACCCGCAGGAATGATAAAAAATATATTGATTGTATTGTAATTCTCGCAGTGTTGGGAAACTTGTACATTAACTCTTTCAGGACGGATAGTCCATTTAAATTGGCTGTTTAAAATCACACTAGAGAGCTATGTATACTGAGTCGCTTTTCACACGATTGGTTTTCGGCCTTTTCTGATCCTTGGACTGATAAACACATTATTGAGTTGATCCCATGAAAAAATACAAAAAAGTCGAAGAAACATCAGATGGTATTTAATTGGTTGGGGCCCTCCTTAGCCTAGCGGTAAGTTGTGCGGCTATAAAGCCGCTGAGTGTGGCTAGGTTCGATTCCCGGTGCCGGCCTAGGCAATTTTCGGTTTGGAAATTGTCTCGACTTCCCTGGGCATGAGAGTATCTTCGTATTAGCCTCATGATATACGAATGCAAAAATAGTAACTTCGCTTAGAAACCTCGCGGTTAATAACTGTTGAAGTGCTGAATGAACACTAAGCAGCGAGGCGTAATATCCCAGTGGGGAAAGTGATACCAATAAGAAGAAAAGGATTTGGCTTAGATTCGGTGCAAATTTGTTCAAAAACAGTTTTTTGTTGTTTTCTCGAAATAGTGTAAAGTGGACTTATGCAGTTTCTCAAACAAATGATTCAATTCTCTTAGAATCCAAAAAAAATAGTTTTCATTAAAGTTTATCTCATTTAAATGAGCAAATAAATGTATTTTTTTAAAGCAAGAAAAACATTTGGTCGATTGTTATAAATTCTTTCACGGTTTTGGAGAATCTGAAATATTTCAAGTAAATACGAAAGGCTATACATTTTGTCACATACATATTTTTAGACTATTTTTTATCTTGGGACATTTTGTTTCTAGACAAATTTGCAGATACATTCGAGGATGCATACTACAGAACAGTTAGAACGGTCTAGGGATCCTGGTACCTACAGGAAAGTGATCAGTACCACTAAAAAAGTGATCATTTCCCGAGGGCACCAGGTTTCCCAGGGAACCTCCGGAAGTAGTCAATGTGCTCAGAAGCTTTGTAAATGTGGTCTATTGTATTTGTCTTGCAAAATCATGAAATTTAATATGTCGCAAGCTAGGTTCCAGAACCATTCAAAAGTGATCACTTCCCTGGGGGCACCTAGTTCCCAGGGAACCTCCGGAAGAAGCCAATGTGCCCAGAAGCTCTGCAAAGATCTTCTATTGTATTTATCTTGCAAAATCATGAACTTTTATATATTGCAAGCTGGGGTTCAGAACCACTCTAAAAAAAAACAGGAAACCTCCGGATGTAGTTAATATTCTCAGCAGGTGGGCAAATGTCTTCTATTGTATTTGTCTTTCAAAATCCTAAAGTTTGATATGTTGTAAGCTGGGGTTCAGTGATCAGTTTCTTGAGGGACCAGGTTCCCAAGGAACCTCCATAAGTGCCCAGAAGCTCTGCAAATCTCTTCTATTGTATTTGTCTTGCAAAATCATGCACTTTGTTATGTCGCAAGCTGGCGTTCAGAACCACTCAAAAAGTGACCACTTCCCTGCGGCCTGAAGTTCCCAGGGAACCTACGGATGTAGCTAATGTGCCCAGAAGCTGTGCAAATGTCTTCTATTGTATTTGTCTTTCAAATTCATAAAGGTTAACATGTTACAAGCTGGGGTTCAGTGATCACTTTCTTGAAGGCACCAGGTTTCCGGGGAACCTCCGGAAGTGGTCCATGTACACAGAAGCTTTGCAAATGTCTTCTATTGTATTTGTCTTGCAAAATCATGCACTTTGATATGTCGCAAGCTGGTATTCAGAACCACTCTAAAAATTACCACTTCCCTGCGGCCACCAAGTTCCCAGGGAACCTACGGATGTAGCTAGTATGCCCAGAAAATGTCTTCTATTTTATTTGACTTGCAAAATTGTAAAGTTTGATACGTCCCAAATTGGGGTTCAGAACCACTCAAAAAGTGACCACCCTGGAGGCACCAAAATTTCTTATATTGTATTTGTCTTGCCTAATCATGAAGTTTGATATGTCGCAAGCTGGGGCTCCCAAGGAACCTGTCAATGTGCCCAGGAGCTCTGCAAATGTCTTCTAATGTATTTGTCTTTCAAAATCATGAAATTTGATACAACCTGGGGTTAACAACCACTCAAAAAGTGACCACTTCCCTGCGGCCTGAAGTTCCCAGGGAACCTACGGATGTGGCTAATGTGCCCAGAAGCTGTGAAAATGCCTTCTATTTTTTTTTTTTTTTCTTTATTTGAGTGATTTTTAAGTAAAGTACAAAGTTCATCACGTAAATGTTTTCTATTGTTTTTGTCTTTCAAATTCATAAAGGTTAACATGTTACAAGCTGGGGTTCAGTGATCACTTTCTTGAGGGCACCAGGTTTCCAGGGAACCTCCGGAAGTGGTCCATGTACACAGAAGCTTTGCAAATGTCTTCTATTGTATTTGTCTTGCAAAATCATGCACTTTGATATGTCGTAAGCTGGTGTTCAGAACCACTCTAAAAGTTACCACTTCCCTGCGGCCACCAAGTTCCCAGGGAACCTACGGATGGAGCTAGTATGCCCAGAAGCTCTACAAATGTCTTCTATTTTATTTGACTTGCAAAATTGGAAAGTTTGATACGTCCCAAATTGGGGTTCAGAACCACTCAAAAAGTGACCGGTTTCCCGAACCACCTGTAATCTGATTTTGAAGGTCCAAACGTTCAGTTTCAATTTCCAGTATTACAAACAGATGAATAAAAACGATTGCATCATTATTATGAGCATTTACTACTAGTTATCTATTATTAGAAGGAAGTTGACCTATTTTGACCGCATTTGGCCCAGGAGACTCAGTTTTTCTGATTTAGAAAACTGAACAAAAATTTGAGTTGAGCGTGCGGCTTTTAAATTTGTTTTGTTATTTTTTTGTTATTTTTTTTTATTAAACTACAAACAAACAAAAAATGAGTCAATACATTCCACAAGAAGGCGTAAAGCACAGTCCAAAATGACAAATGATACAAATGACTTCGCGAGCGAGGATCGAGAGATGTGGCCTCGAACCGTGTACCGTTGGGTGACTGAAATCCGTCAACTTCATGATATATCAATAAATTAAAGGGGGTTGATAAATAATTTATCTAATTCTGTTAATTAACTTGACAGTAAGATTTTTTTGCCATTGAAATGGAAAGTAGGCTTTAAAATTAAAACAACACAATCCGTGGCTGTTGTTCACGAAAAAATACACCGTGAACTTGTTAGTTCACGAATTCATGAACGCTTTTTTTTGCGTGCAGCCTTAGAATATGTAGAAACATATTTATATAGTATCAAACCATGCCTCAAAGTAAAGATTTTTGCTCCCAGAAGCTACTGTAAAATTTTTAGCCAGCGCCGTCATGTCTGAGTAGATTCTCAACTAGCATGAAATTTTATGGGAAAATCGACTGAATGTATGAGAAAATGAATATGAATCCCGTGATTGTTTTCATCTTTTTCTTCAAGATTTAACTTTTGAGTTTTTGGACGAGTCTCTTTGTTTTAATGTAAAGATTGTGAATATCACTAATGAGCGGCATTGAATGACTACAGCGGTTCATCTCAATGTAGACCCATCATCGACCCGACCGGTACTACCATAAAAAACCCAACTTAATTCACCGAGTGGTGATACTGCCTTTCTCGCATTTAGCCAAGACACCAACCTTATATGGCGCTTATACAGTTTGATTCCATTTTCTTAATCTTCTTTTCTTCTTTCTCTTAATAACTTTTAAACGCAATGGTCGATCGTTATCAAATTCAATAGTGATCAACAAGGCTTTGCCCCCTGTCGAATGCAGGTATCAGGTATCAGAACGTCGGCTCAGGAGGCACGTTCCCCTCAATTTGGGAGATTTGTGCCATCGCCGTCACTGGCCTTTCTCATCATTTACCTGACGGAAAAGGAAGTGAAAAGGGGAAAGGAAGAGGAAGTGAAGTTGGAAAGGAGAATGGAACCATTTATAGGAAAGCCAATTATGTAGACGCATTCAGCTAGGGACTAAAGAGAGGTGTCACAAAAACACAGAGGACGTAACAATGGACGAACGTCAAAGACGAAACACAGAGTGCACTGTGAAAAACGCATAATGCGAATCCATATAGGTGACAATCACAAAGTACAAAGTACAAAGTACAAAAATCGCATAATGCGAATCCATATAGGTGGCAATTTGTTGAAAACTAAGTAAAACACATATTCATAACCCCATACTTATTGAACCTCACGTTGAGATTGAACAAGAGTAGCCGAACCCGAACGTCAAGAACGAAACACAGAGTACACTGTGAAAAATGTATAATGCGAATCCATATAGGTAACATACACAAAGTACATTGTAAAAAAAATGCATAATGCGAATCCATATAGGTGACAATTTGTTGAAAACTAAGTAAAACACATATTCATAACCCCACTCTTATTTAACCTCACGTTGAGATTGAACAAGAGTAACCGAAGCCGAACGTCAAGGACGAGACACAGAGTACACTGTGAAAAACGCATAATGCAAATCCATATAGGTGACAATTTGTTGAAAACTAAGTAAAACACATATCCATAACCCCACTCTTATTTAACCTCACGTTGAGATTAAACAAGAGTAGCCGAAGCCGAACGTCAAGGACTAGACACAGAGTACACTGTGAAAAACGCATGCGAATCCATATAGGTAACACACACAAAGTACATTGTAAAAAACGCCTTATGCGAATCCATATAGGTGACAATTTGTTGAAAACTAAGTAAAATACATATCCATAACCCCACTCTCATTTAACCTCACGTTGAGATTGAACAAGAGTAGCCAAAGACGAACGTCAAGGACGAGACACACAGTACACTGTGAAAAACGCATAATGCGAATCCATAAAGGTAACATACACAAAGTACATTGTAAAAAAAAACGCATAATGCGAATCCATATAGGTGACAATTTGTTGAAAAAAACTAAGTAAAAAAAAACCATTTTCATAACCCCACCCTTATTCAACCTCAAGGTGAGATTAAACAAGAGTAGCTGAAGCCAAACATCAAAGACGAAACACAGATTACACTTTGAAAAACGTATAATACGAATCCATATAGGTGACAAACACAAAGTACATTGTAAAAAAACGCATAATGCGAATCCATATAGGTGAAAATTTGTTGAAAACTAAGTAAAACACATATTCATAATCCCACCCTTATTCAAACTCAACTTGAGATTAAACAAGAGTAGCTGAAGCCGAACGTCAAAGACGAAACACAGAGTACACTGTGAAAAAACGCATAATGCGAATCCATATAGGTAACATACATAATGCACATTGTAAAAAACGCATAATGCGAATCCATATAGGTGACAATTTGTTGAAAACTAATTAAAACACATATTCATAACCCTACTCTTATTTAACCTCACGATGAGGTTGAATAAGAGTAGCCGATTATCTCGAAGAAGTAAAGAGTCAACTACGCCATATCTCCGGTTAGCGCAGCGAGGGCTAAAATACTGTGAAGGGGGCCCTGGTGCTACACAGGCTCCGTTTGCGGTTAGGTTCTTATTAGACCCCCCTAACCATTCATTCGTAGGCACGGTAAGCATAAAGCCGCATCACACCGAGAATTAGGGGTCACCTGTATGGTGGACTTTTACCACTGGAACAGGCAATCCGTAATGTTATTCTTAGCCAGATAACCAGCTGCCGACACCACACGGCTATCTAGGCTGTTCGTGGAGAGAAGTTGACATTGACTTTACGTCAACTCTCAATGTGGCCGAACAGCCGAGAAATAGTATCAAACCATGCCTCAAAGTAAAGATTTTTGCTCCCAGAAGCTACTGTAAAATTTTTAGCCAGCGCCGTCATGTCTGAGTAGATTCTCAACTAGCATGAAGTTTTTATGGAAAAATCGACTGAATGTATAAGAAAATGAAACCCATGACAACTTTTTCTTCAAGATATAACTTTTGAGTTTTTAGACGAGCCTCTTGGTTATAATGTAAAGATTGTGAATATCACTAATGAGCGGCATTGAATGACTACAGCGGTTCATCTCAATGTAGACCCATCATCGACCCGACCGGTACTACCATAAAAAACCCAACTTAATTCACCGAGTGGTGATACTGCCTTTCTCGCATTTAGCCAAGACACCAACCTTATATGGCGCTTATACAGTTTGATTCCATTTTCTTAATCTTCTTTTCTTCTTTCTCTTAATAACTTTTAAACGCAATGGTCGATCGTTATCAAATTCAATAGTGATCAACAAGGCTTTGCCCCCTGTCGAATGCAACTTGTTGCGAGAAAATCGGTTAAGAATTACTATATGAAAAATTGGCTAATGTTTTTCGGTTTTCGTGTGCACACACACACACACACACACACACACACATACACACGGACAGACAGACATTTGTTCAGTTCGACGAGCTGAGTCAATTGGTATATAACATCATGGGTCTCCGAGACTTCTATAAAAAGTTTGATTTTGGAGTGAAATGATAGCCTTTCGGTACAACTTTGTTGTACGAGAAAGGCAAAAACAGTTCAATCAAAGTTAATTGCCTATATTCCGGGGATTAAACCACCCGACTTGGACGTTAATTTACAATGGTCGTGGGTTCGAGTCCCATGGAAGGGAAAGTGGTTACCTCGAATACATTTTCAAATCAATATTAATAATCCACCTAGCGGCGATGATGCTTTTCTCGTGCATCATAAAATGTATTGAAAAAATCTATTAGAAAGGTCAATGAAGCACTTTAAGGGAATAGATCTTATTTTTTCTAATGTTCTGCATGTAGTTGCACTAATTATTATGTATTGCCACCTTCATTGAAACAATTTTTTTTTCTAGTCTGAATTTTTTTCTAAGGGAAAAACAATGATCCAAAGATTTCAAAATGCTATGTCCGATTGGGCCAATTTTGTGCAAACAATAGGATCGCATTCCCCGTCGAATGTAAATCGGGTGATGCTTCAGTTCCAAAAAGTATGTCTACAAAATTTGTACACATACACACATACAGACATCACCTCAGTTCATTGGGCTGAGTCGATCGATATATAACACTATGGGTCTCCGGGCCTTCTATCAAAAGTTCTTTTTTGGAGTAATCCTATATCCTTTCGGTACAACTTGTACGAGAAAGGCAAATTTACCACATTTACTATTTTTTCAATTTTTTGCTACTCTGATTTTTGGTAGCTAAATCCAGATCTTTACTTTGAGACACTTAATTTTATATGTTGGGGAATGTGGGGCATCATAGCCACCTTAAGCAATTTGAAAACTATTTGTTTTGCAGCTCAATTTTTACTATATGGGACAAGATGGCTTCCTTTCTGGGATAAGATGGCCATAGGCAATAGATTATAATAAATAAGGTCCTACATGAGGCTTATTCATATTGTTGTCCATTCTCGCTCATCTTGATGAACTCAACGTCTACAAATTTATCCTGGAACAATATTTCCAGTTGTGGATTAGCATTGAACCAATCAAAAGTTATGCTAACATTCGTAGCCCAATCTAAAATGCAAGTTTCAAAGCAAAATTTTGTTTTAAATTAGGTGGCTATCTTGCCCCTCCTATTAGTAGCTTGCCCCATACCATTTTCAATGCATTGGTTTTTTTTTTCGAATTATGAAATGAAAGCATTCAAATGTTATCCATGCGAGTGACAAAAAGTATATGCATTGCTAAAAGTGAAAAGATTGGTATGAGAACATCTATTTTAAAATAAAACATTAAAATAGTTGACCCAAATGTTACAAAAAGTTGCTGTTTTCAACCGAACAAACTTTCAGCGTATGTTTTCATCTGTTGTTTCATTGAACAAACCCAATCCTCCCATGCGCTTGAAAAAGAAAAAAATATTAACCGCCAGCCCTACACTTGAAATGGGTATGAATTGGCAATTTTCTAAAAACAGGGTAGCCGTCTTGCCCATATGTCCCTCTTGCCCCACATTCCCCTAAACAGTGAAGAACATTTAAGAGCCAGTTCGCGAGAAGCGCGACCCCCTCTTGTATCGATATTCTCCGATTTGGATGAAATTTTCAGGGTTTGTTCATATATGTAAGAGAAGACATTTAGCAAATTTTCAGATTTTTTCATTAAGGGGAAGTGGGGTAAAACGGCCCTTCAAAAATTATTGTTCAAAAATCGCCAAAACCAAAAAAATGCAATAACTTTGGCAATGAGTGACCGATTTTGTTTAAATTTTGCACGCTTTTTCTACTCAATTAGTACTTTATACCAAGTGGTTAATATGGTTATAAAATTGTTTACTTCAGGAGAAAATTGATTTTTTCGATAAAAAATGGTCGTTTTTCCAAAGGGAATATTTTTCACCAACAGATCTAGGATAAAAAACTAAACCCGTAAGGCAATTAAGGAACTAAAGAGCTTTCATCTCATATATAATGTAGAAGCGCCAACTCAAGAATTTCTAAGAAAATCGCAATTTTCTGCAACACTGTTCATTCAAAAGAAAGTTCGCTCAAATTTTGACCCTACTTAAGTTGATGTTTTCCGATCTGGGGAAAACTGTCCAAACTTTTTTGTCTAAGTTGAAATTAAAAATCAGAATTTTACATTAGGGGAGTGTAGGGTAAAATAGTCCTTTAAAAATAAATGTCAAAAAATACATCACTTTTTTATGTGAGTTCTAGCAGAAAATACATAAGTTTAAAAAAAAAAGTGTCTCTTCTTCTTTCCAATTCATCTATATTTTTCGTCTCAATAGATACGTATATCCTTTGCTGATCTATATTAGATAGCAAACTATTTGCAGAACAATTTTCAACAGAAGTAAAATAGGATAAAAATAAGTGCCTTAAACATTAGCATGTCTTTCGCAAACTGAAACAAAAATGAACGGATTCGACGAAAGTGCTTGTTGATATTTTTTTTAATCAGCTACAATTACTGTGGGTACCGGTACTGATGTTGCTTTTACATCTATGCGAAAAAACAATTATTCTTAACGGCAAATGAGCAATTTCGTAGCGTTTAAACATAGCTTGGTGGTGGAGCTGCTTCTCAGATAATCTTTTTCTTTTGTACCTACTTGCAACAGGTTACCATAGGCTTGTTTTTGTAGCTTGTAACGATTGTGCGGTATTCATAACTCTCTTTCATCCTCCATCATTACCAAATTCTGCAAGTTTATTGTGCAAAAACGTCAAACCGTGTACCATTCATACATTTTGAATTACTAACCTTCAAACTGGTAGCTAATATTACAGAGATACAATCTAAACAAAATGTTTGACTGAATGGACTATACCAGTTCTAATCGGGTGTATATATTTTCAAGGGTTGGACAATTTTATCTCATAGGTAATGGAATACCCTCGATTCTATGTTTACACAACTGTGTGAAAAACACTCCAAAATTTAACAAAATTGCATTCATTTTGCACAATACGGGAAAAACCTTTTTTTCTCTTGAAATATTTACTAACCTTATATGAACATATTTCCAACCAACCATAAGGTGTGGTTTGCTAAGAAGTAGTACTTGGGTAGTAACAGCTTGCAATACTTTTTAAGAAATCTATCTATTGCTTTTTTCACCGAGGAACAGACTATCGTGTTGAAGTACCAAAACAAATGTTCTCACTTCCGAATGGATGGAAACTAGATAAGCATTGGATTTTGCTTTATGTCGTTCTTGAACCATGCATCGTCCTTGCAATTAAGACATCACCATGGAGGAACTGGTGGGAATATATTTTGGTGGAATAGTATTTTTGAACAGGAGTTTAAGACGGCGCTAAGTTTACAATACCTCCGCCGGAAAATTATAGGAATGACATGACTAGTTGACCAGTTCACGTTATTTTTTGAGATTGAGAGATTGTGAAGGATTTAATTGTTGACAGATTTGTATCTGTTATCATACCATAAAAATACTAAGCTTGGAAGAATTTCGAAGCAAACTAGCAAAATCACCAGATTAGTTGCCAGTTGGGTCGGAATAATCAAATCTAAGAAGTGTGGTTATGATTATCTTGTTTCGTAACATTACTTATATTTGGAGATCTATTTTACCCCTCTCTCCCTATCCCAATATTTCGCCAAATAGTTTCATCTACATATAGAAATAAACCTTGTAAGTTTCAGTCAGATGCTGAAACATCGATAAAATGGAGTTGCGATTCTCACAAACTGGCTTGCAAACAAACAGTGCAATGTGCAGAAACTCATAATTTGATTGATTGTTCTTAAGTCGGCGCACTGAAATAAGTTTCAATAAGTTTGATGTTTATTCTGCTTGAGCTCACATATAAAAATTTATGAATTTTTGACATTTTATTTTTACAAGGCTTTTTTGCCCAATTTACCGAAATTGCTCATTTGTCGTTAAGAATAATTGTTTTTTTTTCGCATAGATGTAAAAGCAACATCACTACCGGTACCCACACTAATTGTAGCTTATTAAAAAAATATCAACAAGCACGTTCGCCGAATTCGTTCATTTTTGTTTCAGTTTGCGAAAGACGTGCTAATGTTTAAGGCACTTATTTTTATCCTATTTTACTTCTGTTGAAAATTGTTCTGCAAATAGTTTGCTATCTAATATAGATCAGCGAAGGATATACGTATCTATTGAGACGAAAAATATAGATGAATTGGAAAGAAGAAGAGACATTTTTTTTTAAACTTATGTATTTTCTGCTAGAACTCACATAAAAAAGTGATGTATTTTTTGACATTTATTTTTAAAGGACTATTTTACCCTACACTCCCCTAATGTAAAATTCTGATTTTTAATTTCAACTTAGACAAAAAAGTTTGGACAGTTTTCCCCAGATCGGAAAACATCAACTTAAGTAGGGTCGAAATTTGTGCGAACTTTCTTTTGAATGAACAGTGTTGCAGAAAATTGCGATTTTCTTAGAAATTCTTGAGTTGGCGCTTCTACATTATATATGAGATGAAAGCTCTTTAGTTCCTTAATTGCCTTACGGGTTTAGTTTTTTATCCTAGATCTGTTGGTGAAAAATATTCCCTTTGGAAAAACGACCATTTTTTATCGAAAAAGTCAATTTTCTCCTGAAGTAAACAATTTTATAACCATATTAACCACTTGGTATAAAGTACTAATTGAGTAGAAAAAGCGTGCAAAATTTAAACAAAATCGGTCACTCATTGCCAAAGTTATTGCATTTTTTTGGTTTTGGCGATTTTTGAACAATAATATTTGAAGGGCCGTTTTACCCCACTTCCCCTCAATGAAAAAATCTGAAAATTTGCAAAATGCCTTCTCTTACATATATGAACAAACCCTGAAAATTTCATCCAAATCGGAGAACATCGTTGCAACCTCCCTTGGAAAGGGGGTCGCGCTTCTCGCGAACTAGGGCTACAACACGAACAGAATATAAGTAATTATGTTCATGTCGTGAAACTGACCTTTGTCAAATTACAAACGGTCTAACTATCACAAGTATAATGATAGAATCCTACTCACATCTCAATATTCGACGCCTCTTGTGCGAGCTAATTCACCTTTGATTCCACAGGATTTGAGTTTTTCGGACAGAATCGCATCGTTTCGCTCTTTCATCGATCCAAAAAACGTCAAAACCCAATCGATGTGTGTTTTTGGTGGTAACCTATAGATTCATTATCCATTGAAGAACACGTACAAATCACGCAATGATGCAAATCGCGAACCGAATCATGAATGATTCACTGGTCCATGAGTCCGAGTTCGGAAGTATTTGACTTGCGTTTGATTTGAATCGTGCAAGCGATTTGTCCAGTATGTAGGACTACTTTTCTAGTTTGTCTAGTTCTAGCTTTGCACAACTGTCTTCGCACTTGATAAATGAAATTAACTTTGACACGAGACGAGCCAGCCTAGGGCTGAAAGTCTCGCTAATGAAGACAAAAAAATGAACTTTTGATCCGTTTCATGTCATATGAATTTTGCTTACTTTATCCTTTTCTCACAAGGTAAATAACAAAAAAGACATTTGGAGCGATGCCCCAAATGTTTTCGAAATAGTATGAATAATATCGATTAACCAGATTTAGAAAACAGCCGTAATTTAGATCAATTTTAGTATTTTAATGATAATTTGAAACATATTCATAAAAAACTTTCTCATTTACCTGAAGCATAATCCTGAATATAGTCTACCCTCGCCTGGTTGTCTGGCTTTTCTAATGGAATAGGAGGTGTTAGTGTGCTCATTGCACCGGTAATTGTCTGCAAAAGAATGGCAAAATAAATCATCTCGATTTTTTTCCAAAAACAATTAAACATACAAAACAAAAGTTCACTTACCAATATGGCATCTCTGATATTCTTTTTGATATCCTCTATTTTCTGTTTCCTCTCTGTGTCGGAAAACCCATTAACATGCAATATTCTCATTTGTTTTACGATTGTTGACTTGCCGGATTCACCGGCGCCCAACAGTAACAGTCTATGGGTGGCTCTGTAAACCTGTCGATGGGATTAATAATGGATCCATCATCAGCACCAGCGGTAGGGGCGACATCGAACGAAGCACGGGAAAAAGAGAAAAACGAATAAATAAGGATATTAGTCAAGTTGCCCGGCGAACAGTTCATTAAGAGTCATCTGCAAATAAAATTGATATACCTACTATCGAACCATCAAGCTAGTTAGCATCAGTAGCTAGACTACACCGGGCGACGAAAAGGCATTTTTTATGCAATTCAATACTACTGTTGGACAATGAAATGTTGAAAAGCATACTATTCTGACTTCAAAAGGATAGGCAAACAGGTTTTTGAGTATTGAACATTCATGAAGTAATTGAGAATTCATTTTAAATCGTGTGCAATTGAATATTTCAGTGCTTTACGTTGAACTGTGTTATTGTCACTAAATAATCTAAGCTGTGAAACGTGAAAATCAATTTATTTATATTATCGCGCCGAACATAATTCTCTCGGTTTATGGTACCATAATTTGATTAGAAACAGAATGTATCCTTGAAACTGGTCTAACTGGGTCAACATTTTTGCCGCACGCTGTAATCATACCCCAATTCGACTTTTATTGACCATATACACCCCTCCAATCGATACCCACCTGTTTATCTTTTTGCAGCTGTCGCGTGATGGCATCGCTTCGTCGTTTCTGGCTTTTTGTGTCCTCGGAACTGTTCGAGTCCGACTGTTTCGATCCGGCCGATCCGAAGCAACCCATCGCTGACCAGGGGGCCCACCAGCAGGTGGCTCCGCCTTCCGGTGACGTATCGGGAGACTCTGCCCCCCGTGCTTCACCGTTCCGAGCCAGTCTAACTGAGGTGCGATTGTTTAACAGAATCCGTCTTTCCTAGTCCAATGACTGGCCACCACCCGTCGACTTCGTCGTCCCGCCCTCACGTAGATGCTCCGTTTTTTTTGGTTCGGATGTTTCTTCCGTGTGAAGTACTTTCCACTTATTGATCACACCACAGTCTATTGGTTGCTATGCATTCACTGTTCGGTAGGAAATACACGATAGTGTATATTGATCAACATGCTAACACTCCCTCGGACACAAAACCGCGCACAAATTCACTACCTCCTCCGCTTGGGTGTTTACCTCGCGTGCACTCTTTCAACCGGCCAGCATCACCCGGATAACCACTAGCGTAGTGAGACGCGTGAGGCGTGTGCTGTGCTCCGCCGCACAGCCAACCATTCACGACGCACACACGCGCACACACGACTCACGGGTCCGTACACCACACACGCACGTTGCGGTTCCTGGCTATCGTGGGGACTGCCGCCTCTGCTGATGCTGCTCTCTCCTCCGTTCGAAATATCTGCATTTTTAAGAAAGGAAACAAGCAAACATTTTTTACATCAATTGAAAGCTCCATTCCGATAATTTGTAGTCTCATTAATCATCATGTGGAAGGTGCGCTCTAGACTGGTCAAGTTTTATGTTCATATGAGTTGTTATGTTAAGGGCACACTCTTCTGATTTATGCCTATAAATAATAAGACTTATACTAATCAAAAAGTTTTAAACCATTTGTTTTTTTTCCACATCTTCACATTTTTTCAAAACATCTGAATATGCCAGCACTAATAGCAATACCTTCAAATAATATTCATCCATAAACATGAGTCAACGGAACACTCCATGGGAAACATCAACATTGGTTTCGACTTTTGGCTTAGTCTAGTGCACTCGTATCTAATCGGTTTAATTGTACATGTTTAACAATTCAATCACACTATACCGCAGAATGCACGTTTCTAGGCTATTTTTAGCTGCACCGTGTTCTATTCGTGTTGTGATGCCTGTAGTAGTGATTAGTATGCATGTGTTAGTCAATTGTTTTCGCTCAGCTGCACACCGTGTATCGACGACCGCCGCTCTGGCTCCGAATGCACCACGCTGCCTATAGCCAGCGCTTCTGAGAAAGGTCCACATGTTTCCGACGCTGATGGACGGTTACAAACAACCGGTATCGTGAGCGGACTCATTAACTTGTTAGCAGCATCCATCAGCTCTGGTGTAACGAAGTGGTTCAATCATTGGATCGTCGATATAAGTACAACAGGTTCTGGATTGATATGTGTTGATTATCACGCAATAGCGACCTCAGATCTGTGGGTTATGCTTTTCGAACGATAAAATATACAACCTTTGAAAATGATGGAGAAGCTATGTACTTTGTAGATATATGCGCGGTAGGCCGCAGCATAAACATCTTCAGGAATCGTAACGATCTAGAGCAGGCAAATATAACAAAATAAAATCATGATTTAAGGTTCCCCCAAACACACGCGACGTGACTGTCGTCCTCGCTTGGCGACTGCAATTCTGTCGCCGTTGGTATGGAAGCGTAAATGGAACATTGCATGAAGCGGCTCAGCGATAGAATCGTGGCGACAGTGTGTTTGGGGGCACCTTTATAACAACGACTGCTCCACATTTCAGATGGGCCAGGTGATTTAATGATTATCGTTTCTACCTCATACAAAATCATTACAATTTCACAGAACATTGTACGATGATTAAATAAACTTTTATATAGTTTTCGGCTGATTCGATTCGATTAATAAATCCAAAAGTACACAGCTCCTAATAAATCAGCCGAAAGCTGAGTAAAAGTTCATTTAATCATCGTACAATGTTCTGTGAAATTGTTCTTTAACATACCAACTGCCTTTTTTGAAATTCTGAACTCAATCGAGCAATCAAAACCAATTTCCAGATCGAATGAGTGACGGAGGTGTATTTTCCTATAAATTTTGGCTGATATCCCCATACAAACTTCAAATCAAATGCACCAGCTTATGCAACAAGCGATTGAGCAGAAATTATGAGAGATTAATTTTCTTACCAAAAGACGCGCCCCGTGGAATTCGACAACATTTTTTTCTCCTCATGCTAAGCTGGGCCAGTCTATTGGTTATCAAAGATTTTTCAGATATGAAGGCCTTTAGATATATAGATACATATGAGTTGTTGAGCGCAAATTGACTTGAAACGCGATTCCTGGTGAAACTTTTGAAATGTGTGCGAGAGGTATCAAATTTATCTTAAAGATAACTCGTCTAGCTCAAACCCTTGTAGGGGTATGTAGCGGGACCATCTTTATCATCATCAACTCGCGTAACCAAAGATCTATTGACATGTTATGTGTCAATTCTTCTTCTTCGATGGCTCTACATTCCAACTGGAATTTGGCTTGCTTTTACTGGTACTACGCGTACCTGAAGGAATAAAATAGACCTCTCTCGCGGTCCTTAGCCTCTTACCCAGCAACTCATATCCCTACCTCCCAGTGGTGCTGGCCGGGATACGAGCAACCTTAGGGAAGATCGGGTAACCAACCCCGGTGGGAACTATGGTCATATGCTGACAGGGAAGGGTGGGGGGTTGCTCCTCTCCAGAGGTGCGAATCTTACTGAGTGTCTGTTCTCCATGTCAGGATCGGCTCACAACAGCGTCTGTTCTCCATGTTAGGGGCGGCTGATCATCGTCCGAGTGCCAGCGAGGGACTCTAAGTGAAATTGTGCACCATGGTCCACCGGGAATAAGGAGGAATGGTCCTCCGGAAATTTAGGGGGTTTGTTGTCAGACTCTGCAAGCCAGCCTTTAAAAAAACATACGCAACGAGCAATCAACAAGAGAGTACGGACCGGAATCATCGGCGAAGACCACCGCGACGAAAAGGGACTGACGATTACAAAACGCGGTTCGTGGAACTGCAAATCTCTCAACTCCATCGGGAGCACGCGCATACTTGCCAATGTGCTCAAGGCCCGTGGATTCGGCATTGTATACAAGTATTAGCGCTGCAGAAGGTATGTTGTAAGAGATCAACGGTGTGAACGTTTAGAGGCAATCATACCATCTACCAGAGCTGTGGCAACACACACAAGCTGGGAACAGCTTTCATAGTGATGGGCGATATGCAAAGGCGCGTGATCGGTTGGTGGTCGATCAATGGAAGAATATGCAGGTTGAGGATCAAAGGCCGGTTCTTCAACTTCAGCATAATCAACATCCATAGCCCACACTCTGGAAGCACTGATGATGATAAGGACGCATTCTACGCGCAGCTGAAACGTGAGTACGACAGCTGCCCAAGCCACGACGTCAAACTCATCATAGGAGATTTGAACGTTCAGGTTGGCCACGAGGAGGAGTTTAGACCGACTATTACGAAGTTCAACGCTCACCGGCTGACGAACGAAAACGGCCTACGACTAATTGATTTCGCCGCCTCCAAGAATATGGCCATTCGCAGCACCTACTTCCAACACAGCCTTCCGTATCGGTACACCTGGAGATCACCACTGTAGACAGAATCACAAATCGACCACGTTCTGATTGATGGACGGCACTTCTCCGACATTATCGACGTCAGGACATATTGTGGCGCTAACGTCTGCTCTAACCACTATCTGGTGATGGTTAAAGTGCGCCCAAAACTATCCATCATCAACAATGTTTGGTATCGACGACCGCCGCGGTACGACCTAGAGCGACTGAAGCAATCTGATGTTGCCACTGCATACGCGCAGCATCTCGAGGGAGCGTTGCCGAGATGGTGAGCTCAAAGGGGCCCCTCTTGAGGACTGCTGGAATACAGTCAAAGCAGCCATTAACGCCGCAGCGGAGAACAACGTCGGGTATGTGGGACGAAGTCGACGGAACGATTGGTTCGCTGAAGAGTGCAGACAGATTCTGGAGGAGAAGGACGCAGCGCGGGCGGTCGCGCTGCAGCAAGGTACCCAGTAGAACGTGGAACGTTATAGACGGAAGCGGAGACAGCAGACCCGCCTTTTTCAGGAGAAAAAACGCCGCCTGAAAGAAGCGGAGTGCGAGGAGATGGAACAGCTGTGCCGTTCTCAAGAAACACGCAAGTTCTATCAGAAGCTCAACGCATTCCGCAAAGGCTTCATGGCGCGAGCCGAAATGTGCAGGGATAAGGATGGGAGCATCTTGACGGACTAACGTGTGGTGATCGAAAGGTGGAAGCATCACTACGAGGAACATTTGAATGGCGCTGAGAGTACAGGCAGTGAAAGTCAAGGGAGCGGAGGAGATGATTACGCCAGTTCAGCGGACGATGGAGGCCAATCAGCCCCCGCCTTGAGGGAAGTTAAGGATGCCATCCAACAGCTAAAGACCAATAAAGCAGCTGGTAAGGATGGTATCGGAGCTGAGCTCATCAAGATGGACCCGGGAAAGCTAGCCACTTGCCTGCACAAACTGATAGTCAGAATCTGGGAAACTGAACAGCTACCGGAGGAGTGGAAGGAAGGGGTTATATGCCCCATCTACAAGAAAGGCGACAAGCTGGAGTGTGAGAACTTTCGAGCGATCACCATCCTTAATGCCGCCTACAAAGTGATATCCCAGATCATCTTCCGTCGTCTGTCACCATTAGTGAATGATTTCGTGGGAAGTTATCAAGCCGGCTTCGTTGACGGCCAGATCTTACCTGTACGGCAAATCCTTAAAAAAAATGCCGTGAATACCAGGTCCCAACGCACCATCTGTTCGTTGATTTTAAGGCGGCATACGACAGTATAGACCGCGTAGAGCTATGGAAAATTATGGACGAGAACAGCTTCCCTGGGAAGCTTACCAGACGAAGATTTCGGGCGAACACTCCAGTTTCCAGTTCCAGGGGCCCTCCTTAGCCGTGCGGTAAGACGCGCGGCTACAAAGCAAGACCATGCTGATGGGGGTTCGGTTCCTGGTGCCGGTCTAGGCAATTTTCGGATTGGAAATTGTCTCGACTTCATTGGGCATAAAAGTATCATCGTGTTAGCCTCATGATATACGAATGCAAAAATGGTAACTTGTCTTCGACAATGCAGGCACGAGTATCTCACAGAAATTTGGTGAAATCCCAAACAAAAATTGCATTCTGATACTCAATAGTTGAATGATAATCAAGCTTAAAAAGGATTATGAGTTGGGCTGAAATGAGTATTTTGAATTGTAGTTAATTTATACCGTGATGATTATTTCACTTCATACACAAAACAAATGCATGTCAATTTTGTAATATTGATGACTTTGATAATGTGCTCGATGTGTAGTTAAAGTGATTTTCCCTATTCTTGACTAGAAGTGTCAAACGAATGCACAATGGGTTTTTTTTCCTGAAAAAAGGCATTAATTTCAATATCTCAGGAATCCACTGGACTACAATCCATGTTTACATATCAAAATAAAGATTTTTCAATAAGCAATCTGATAAACTCTTTATTGTTCACGGGACGGATCTATTTCTGGCAGTTTTGGTCAAAAAACGGTGATTCTCTAAATAGACATTATTTACTTTGTCAAAACACCAAGACAAAGTAAATATTCATAGATTTTTGATCAACAGGTTCCAAACGAAAGCTGTAATGCTCCTTTATTTCCCAGATGTGTTAGGTTTTATTTAAATCTTCTCTTCTTAAGGTACAATGGGGTTATATATTTGGTATTTGTGCACTGAAAGCTTAGAAATCATCTATCTTAGAATTCTGATAAGCTACATCCGATGTTCTTATATCAAAAGAAAGAGTTTTTCATAAGGAACTTGATAAAATCATGCAAGAGAGATCCGAGTGTTTTTCTATTTGTTAAGTGGGTATCGTGGATATTAATTACGATCGAACGTGAAGCGCGAGTGTAGTTTTTATATATACGAATGGTGCATTAGCAAATTTAAAGTGCTGTTCCTGCAGGCTTCGAACTGCAAAGCGGAAGATGAATTTGGTGAGCGTGTTTCATGTTGTTTTCCTTTGTAGGCTCTAATTTAAAAAGGGTGGTGGGATCGACAGGGGTCATGTGCTTGTGCTGTTCCGTTCGGTTCCACTACTTTATTGTGCCTTTGGCGGATGCGTGTTTCGGCCTCGGCGGTGGGGCCGTCTTCGGTGTCTCGTGCTTGACTCGACTTCAAGTAGATACGAGGTCGAGTCGAGTGCGGGACGCGGGGGTGGCCTTGCTGTTGGGGTCGGGGTGCGTGTCTGTCGAGGGTGCAGTGGGGGTGGTGGAGTTAGCTGAGTTGGATGGAGTAGTGCAGGCTCCTCTTGTGACAAGTAAATACATTCCACTAAAATCTTAAAATCAGTTTTCGTATCGAGAGAGGCGTTCATTCTGTTTACTTTTTTTTACTTCTACCACAACTAAAGTCTTTTCTGCTGTATTTATCACACGACACGCCAATAGATCCCATAGCCTTTCAATTCTTCGATTCGTAGGTACAGTTGAGGTAAAGTGCCGAATAGTAGACCCTCCAGCCATTTTTGCATTATTACAGCACAATGTAAACATTTTGCTATGAAATTCCATCGGGGGAACCTACATTACAGTCCTATGATTTGATTACATAGATTAGAAATGCTATGAAAAGTAAAATTAGATGATTTTGGACAATTCTATAAAAAATAAACACGAGAGTGTCCAATATAGGAATATTAGGGGGGAACTTATGGAACAATTAGCAAGATCTGTAACACACACGTCATTGGGAATTGAGATAGTTGTAGTTATTTATACTTTTTGATATCATTCGATGTTTCAAGGTATCAATTTTTGTATTAGCTGTCAATATACTTCAACAAATACACACAATAGAAATACAAAATCGCTATATGTCGCTGAATGAATTTTGTCAATTTTTTACTTAACAATGTCAAACAATTACACATTTATCTTAACCGCTAATAATTATAGACCAAATAGAATACTGGAAGATATTTATAACTTTCGCGATCTCTCTCCGGTTACATTTTTCTCACCGTCCATAGGTTTACTGCTCCCTGAATTAATCTCATGTGCCAATATCAATCACCATCAAAAACAATTAAATGGAGAACTGTTTTCAACGAAATATTGACCTGTTTTTCAACTTATTAGTGTATGCATTGTGGTTCCCACATAAGATACATTTATGCCCAGGGTGTCGAAAATGTTTTCCACCCGAAAACATGCTAGACCGGGATCGACAATCAAACTTGCAATCTACGAAAAGGTTATCCCACGCATTTGTTCGCAAAGCTAAATGGAAACCATTATCTTTCTTTTTTTCTTTTCAATAAAAAAAAATAACACATATTGCGACGAAATTGCTCATTTTACAAATATGTATGACTGATATGGGAACATGTTATTAATAATACTCTACTCTACATGTTTCATATATTATTTCATTTGATGTTTCTTCCTCTCCGCTTTATATTTCTTACGTATTTAGTGTAAGCTGTAATCAAAGTATAATATCTATCATATGTTCTAGCAGTTCTAGAACAAGAAATGAGCTAATACTCGTTTCTATACTAAGTAAAACTGTATCTTAATAATTCTGTCCGTGTTGTAGTAGTGTCTGCATGTTTATTGTTCCTAGTTTCATAGATCACATCACATACCAATGTGAATCCAGACCTATGTTACTTTAATCCTTACCCATCCTTACCAACAACGTCCAACTCCTGTGACATTCGTGGAGATGCAGAGGTGTTCTCGGTCTCTAGTAACAACGAATGTCACACAAATATTCCTTTCCTTCCCCGATGACCATAAGGACGTGGCCGGCGCCGTTATTGACTCTTTGAATAACAGAACTCTCGCATTGTGCACATTGATGATGTGAAAACATTCCCAGTCTCCATCTATTGGTTCCTTGTGCAACTTCGATCGTTCTGGCCAATCACGGAGTAGCAACTATGAATTGTATGGTCATCCTGCTCATGCTCATGCTCATGCTCAGGAACTTGATAAAATCATGCAAGATACTGGGATGCACCTATTTGTGGCAGTTTTTACCAAAAGAACAGCGTTTTACCCTATTTTTGCAGCTTTGTTAGTCATGGTTAGTTAGTTTTATCAATTAGGAATCTTTTTTTTTTTGTTCACGGCATGCAGCAGCATTTCTAGCAGCTTTGGCCTATAAATCGCGTTTCTACCCTATTTTTTCACATTTGATATTATTATTGGGTGTTTTGAAAAAGTTTTTTTTTTAATTTGATCAACAGGTTCCGAACGACAGATGTAAAATTCTTTCATTTTCCACTTGTATTATTTTTAATTTAAATCTTGTGTTCTAAGGTACAATGGATATATATGTATGGTATTAATACAATGAAAAAAAAATCAACTATTTCAGGTATCTTTTGGGATACATATAATGTTCTTATATCGAAAGAAAAAGATTTCCATGAAGAACTTGATAAAATTGTGCGTGTTATTGGCATACGCTTATTTTGGTCAGTTTTAGTAAAAAACAGTTTTTACCCTAATCTAGCATGCCGTTTATTGACCTTTTCTTGTTGGGTTTGCTGGTTAGGAGTCTTCTGGGTTACATTCCACGTTTATATAAAAACAAGCTATATTTCAAGAAATTCCTCCAAAAGTTTCTCAAGGAATTCTTCTGAAAGCTCCTACAGCGATTCCTCTGCAAGTTCCTCCAGGGATTCCTCTGAAAGTTCCTTCAGGAATTTCTCCGAAAGTTCATTCAAGAATTTCTCCGGAAATTTCTTCAGGAATTCCTCAGAAATTTCCTCCTGAAGTTCTTCTGGAAATTCCTCAGAAAGTTCCTCCACGAATTTCTCCGGAAGTTCCTCCAGGAATTCCTTCGAAAGTTTCTCCAGGAACTCCTCCGAAAGTTTCTCCAGGAATTCCTTCGGAAGTTCCTCCAAGAATTGCTTCGGAAGTTCCTACAAGAATTCTTTCGGAAGTTTCTCCAGGGATTCCTTTGGAAGTTCCTCCAGGGATTCCTCCTGGAGGAACTTCCGAAGGAATTCTTGGAGAAACTTTCAAAGGAATTCCTGGAGAAACTTCCGGAGGGATTCCCAAAGGAACTACCGGAGGAATTTCCGAAGAAACTGCAGGAGGAATTTCGGTAAAACTTCCATAATAATTCCCGAAGGAACTCCCGGAGGAATTCCCGAAGCAACTTCCGGAGGAATTCCCGAAGCAACTTCCGGAGGAATTCCCGAAGCAACTTCCGGAGGAATTTCCGAAGCAATTTCCGGAAGAATTCCCGAAACAACTTCCGGAGGAATTCCCGAGGAACTTCCGGATGAATTTCCGAAGGAACTTCCGGAAGAATCCCGAAGAAACTTCCGGAGGAATTCCTGAAGCAACTTCCGGAGGAATTTCTGATGGAACATCTGGAGGAATTCCCGAAGAAACTTCCGGAGGAATTCCCCATCTAACTTCTGGAGAAATTTTTGTGGAACTTCCGGAGGATTTGCTGGAGGATCTTTCGGATGATTTTCTAGAGGAACTTCCGGAGGAATTCCTGGAGGTACTTCCCATGGAATTTTTGACATGAGTGTCGCATGAGCTACTGAAGTTGTCGTTGATGGATTTATAATATTTATAAAAAATCACAAAAATAAAAATTCAAAAAAAGAGAAAGAACTTGCGGAACTTTCGGAGGAATTCTTGAAGTACCCTCTGCATGATTTCCTGAAGGAACTTTTGGAGGAAACCCTGGAGGAACTTCCGAATAAATTCTTGAAGGAAGTTCCGGAGGAATTCCTAGCGGAACTTCCGAAGGACTTCCTGGAGGAACTTTCGAAGGAATTCATATAGGATTTTCCGGAGGAATTCCTGATGAAATCTCCGGAGAAATCCCTGTAGAAACCTCCGGAGGAATTCCTGGAGTAACTTCCGGAGAAATTCCTGGAATTCAGAAGTATTCCAGGAGAAGCTTCCGGAGAAATTCTTGGAGGAACTTCCGGTGATATTCCTAGAGGAACTTCCGAGGGAATTGCCGAATTGAATCGTGAACTAATTGCTGAACGAAAACGAGGATCCTCCGGAGGAATTTTCAGAAAAATTCCAGGGGGAAATTCCTAATGAATTCATGGAGGTGTTCCCAAAGGAATATCTGGGGGAATTTCCAGACGATCTTCCTGAGGAATTGTTTGAGGAACATTCGAAGAAATTTTTGGAGGAACTTCCTAAACAATACCTTGAGGATCTTCCGGAGAATTTCTTGGACAAGCTTCTGGAGAAATTCATGGACAATTTCCGAAGATATTCCAGAAAAAAACTTCCGGAGTTTTTTATTTTTACTGTGTATAAATACCATACATATAACCCCATTGTACCTTAGAACAGAACACAAAATTTAAATTAAAAATAATACCTACAAGTGGAAATGAAAGAATTTTACATCTGTCGTTCGGAACCTGTTGATCAAATTAATAAAAAAATACTTTTTCAAAAAATATCAAATGAGAAAAAATAGGGTAGAAACGCCGCTTATAGGCCAAAGCTGCTAGAAATGCTGCTGCATGCCGTGAACAAAAAAAAAAGATCCCTTATTGATATAGCTAACTAATCATGACTAACAAAGCAGAAAAATAGCAAAAATAGAGTAAAACGCTGTTCTTTTGGTAAAAACTGCCACAAATAGGTACATCCCAGTATCTTGCATGATTTTATCAAGGTCCTTATGAAAAACTCTTTCTTTTAACATCGGATGTAGCTCATCAGAGTTCTAAGATAGATGATTTCTAAGCTTTCAGTGCACAAATACCGCATATATAACCCCATTGTACCTTAAGAAGAGAAGATTTAAATAAAAACTAACACTTTCGGAAAATAAAGGAGCACTACAGCTTTCGTTTGGAACATGTTGATCAAAAATCTATGAATATTTACTTTGTCAAAACACCAAGTAAATAATGTCTATTTAGAGAAAATAGGGTAAAATCACCGTTTTTTGACCAAAACTGCCAGAAATAGATCCGTGCCGTGAACAATAAAGGGTTTATCAGATTGCTTATTGAAAAATCTTTATTTTGATATGTAGGGGAGACTGAGTAGACTTGATCCCCTTTTCTGATTTCTGATGTATCACAACCTAAAATAAATAAACATACGCGATTTCCACACAGACTCTCTAAGAAATATAGTATTTAACTTTACTGATGTATGACAGTCCTTAAATTATTGTTGTTATTGATACACAATCGATTTTTTGGAGTGCTGTCAAAAATCGACTTTGAAAATATTCGGGGGAAATTGATCCCTCTCCAAGAACTTGCTTTGATAAAATTAGAATGGTGCCCTCAGATTTTTTAAATAATTTCCCTTCAAAATACGTGGAATTATCGAATTGCTGTGCGTATACATGAACGATTTTTGTTATTGAATTCGACAGCACATGCAATTTTGAAATTTGGTGAGACTTGATCCCCTTTCTATGAGATCTACGCAATAAATCATTTTTCCTGCCAACCCTTCATCAAATCCGTCAAATCTACAAAAAATGAGAAGCCTAAGAACAGATTTATATTTTTTTGAATTTTTTCGCATACTTTTTGTATGGGTGACTAACGGGGGATTAAGTGTCCCCATATTGAGGCAATAACTTCAAATCCAAATATCCTAAAACTTTGATGGAATGTTGACATTTTCATCAGTACAGATCAATAAGCATATTTATGGCTTGTTGCTGTTAAAAAACGAAAGACTTTGGTCATTGTTATGAAAAGTTGTTCAAATTTTGCGTGGCCAATAAAAAAATCTTTAGGAAGGTCAAAACATACAAACCACCCTGCAGAATAAATAAGATTGTCAATCCAAAAAATAACTCACCACATAAAGGTCATTTGTCTAGAGGATCTATACTAAAAAATACGCTAAAACAAAACTATTTTAGTTCTCGATAAAACAGGGGGTGATCAAGTCTACCCACCTTCCCCTAAACATGGATTGTAGTCCAGTGGATTCCTGAGATATTGAATTTAATAACTTTTTTCAGGAAAAAATCCCATTGCGAATGTGGGTAATGAAACCAAACATGTACTACAACTTCTTTTTCTTCTTCTTATTGGCATTACATCCCCCACTGAGACATGGCCGCCTCACAGCTTAGTGTCAATTAAGCACTTCCACAGTTGTAAATAAGCCGAGTTACCATTTTTGCATTCGTATATCATGAGCAGGGAATCAATTTTTCTGAAATGCGCTTGCGAAACAAGCGACAAAAAAAAACCAACGACAAAGCTTCGTTTTTGTCGGAGATAATAGTGACAAAGATCCGAAATTTTTGCCAGCAACAAAAAAGAAGACAATCTTGTTGCTAACTTTCCATACCGTTATTTTGCATTATTTCTAGAGCAAATTTCGGTTTTATGCTATCATAGTTTCTGCTTTTATGGAAATATTCGACAATCGAACAATGGTTACAAAATTAGCATCGTATTCTCGGAAATATCAGAGCATGCAAGGCAAATGATTCTTGTCATATTGTGTTCGGGTTCTGATAAAGGTTTGTCGCTAGGTGCGTTTGTCAGTAACAAACTCTGTTGACGACAAAGGGTATATTGTTAGGCGTTGCTCGAATATTGATTCCCTGTCATGAGGCTAACACGATGATACATTTATGCCTGCAGGGAAGTCGAGAAAACTTCCAACCTGAAAATTTAGACCGGACCAGACCGGGAATCGAACCCAGCTACCTTAAGCATGGTCTTGCTTTGTAACCGCCGCGCATCTTACCGCACAGCTAAGGAAGGCACTACACCATAATAAACATAAAAGCTCTTAGTCAAATACTAGGATTACAAGTGTTTCCACATATAAGTCATGAAAATTTTAACAACTTTCGACCTGAACAGTGAGGTTGTCTTCAATGTTTCGAACTTGTTGAGGTCGAAATACGTATCTCTAAAGATAACAAAGCGGTGGAATTGAAGAAAATAGTACTAATTTATGACAAATGAAAACATTTCTGAACAAGCTTGAAATAATTTACCTTACACTAAACCATACAAAGAAAAGGTGTTGGGCCATTAGGCCGAAGGCCATTTGGCCGAACGGACATTAGGCCGAACGGTCGTTAGGCCGAACGGTCGTTAGGCCGAATGGCCATTAGGCCGAATTAACAAAAAGAAGCAAGAAGTGAAAATGAGAAGATCTTTCTTCACCTTATCCCTTCTCCCTTCTTGCATCTTCCTTCTTCTTTCTTCCTTCTTCCTTTTTCCTTCTTCTTTCTTCTTTTTTCCTTCTTCCTTCTTTCTTGTTCCTTCTTTCTTCTTCCCTTTTCCTTTACCTTCTTTCTTCTTCCTTCTTCTTTATTCTTTCTTATTTCCTCCTTCTTCCTTCTGCTTTCTTCCTTGTGCCTTCTTCCTTCTTTCTTCTGATTTCTTCCTTCTTCCTTCTTTCTCCTTCCCTCATCCTTCTTCCTTCTTCCTTCTTCTTTCTTCCCTCTTCCTTCTTCATTCTTCCTTCTTCCTTCTTCTTTCTCCCTTCTTTCTTCTTCCGTTTTCCTTCTTCCTTCTTCTTTCTTCCTTCTTCCTTCTTCTTCCTTCTTTCTTTCTTCTTCCTTCTTCCTTCTTCTTATTTCCTTCTTCCTTTTTTCTTCATCCTTCTTCTTTCTTTCTTCTTCCTTTTTCCTTCATCCTTCTTCATTCTTCCTCCTTCGTTCTTCCTTCTTCCTTTTTCCTTCATCCTTCTTCCTTCTTTCTTCTTTCTCTCTTCTTGCATCTTCCTTCTTTCTTCCTTATTCCTTTTTCCTTTTTCCTTCTTCCTTCTTCCTTTTTCCTTCTTCTTTCTGCCTTTTTCCTTCTTCTTTTTTCCATCTTCCTTCTTTCTTCTTCCTTCATCTTTATTCTTTGTTCTTCCTTCTTTCTTTTGCCTTTTTTCTTTCTCCCTCTTTCTTCTTTCTTCTGTTTTTTTTTCTTCTTTCTTCCCTCATCCTTCTTCCTTCTTCCTGCATCCTTCTTCCTTATTCTTTCTTCCCTCTTCCTTCTTCTTTCTTCTTTCTTCCTTCGTCTTTCTCCCTTCTTCCGTCTTCCTTCTTCATTCTTCCTTCTTCCTTCTTTCTTCTTCCTTCTTCCTTCTTTCTTATTCCTTCTTCTTACTTCCTTCTTTCTTCTTCCTTCTTATTTCTTCCTTCTTCCTTCTTCTTTCTTTCTTCTTCCTTCTTCCTTCATCATTCTTCCTTCTTCCTCCTTCGTTCTTCCTTCTTCCTTTTTCCTTCATCCTTCATCCTTCTTCCTTCTTCCTTCATCCTCCTTCCTTCTTCCTCCTTCCTTCTTCCTTCTTCCTTCCTCCTCCTCCTCCTTCCTTCTTCCTTCTTCTTTCTTCTTTCTTCCTTCTTTCTTCTTCATTTTTCATTCTTCCTTCTTCCGTTTTCCTTCTTCCTTCTTCCTTCTTCCTTATTCTGTCTTCCTTCTTCCTTATTTCTTCTTCCTTCTTCTTTCTTCTTCTTCCTTTATCCTTCTCCCTTCTTACTTCTTCCTCCTTTTTCCTTCTTCCTTTTTACTTCTTCCTCATTGTGCACTACTCACTTCTCACTTCTCACTCCCCAGTTTTCATTTGGCCTAATGGCCATTCGGCCTAATGACCATTCGGCCTAATGACCATTCGGCCTAATGACCATTCGGCCTAATGGCCATTCGGCCTAATGACCATTCGGCCTCATTCAGCCTAATGGCCTTCGGCCTAATGACCTTCGACCTAACGGCCTTCAGCCTAATGACCCAGCATCCAAAGAAAACCAAGACAAGAACTAAAAGTTTATAACTAATATCAAATTTTGACTAGGCTAATGATTAAGTGAATCGAATTAATCCAGCAATACACCAGAATTCCAATAAATTTTTGAAACATCCACTTTATCCTCAATTATCGTCAAAGTTGCAATGCAAGAAATGGCTGTATTTAAAGCAATTGAGGCATTCCACGGGGGCATGTCAGTCGATCCTGAGCGACCATTTCGAAAATATTTGAAACTCTGCACAGTTTTTCAATTTCATCTAAATCGTCATTTTTCGATATCAAATCTTCATATTGAGTCACGACTAACTTTTCAAAAGGGTGTATGTGAAAATGGTTCAAAAATATTTAAAAAGCTGCACAGCAAAAACGGAATGTTCGATTGTTATGATTTTTTAAGCAAAGTTAGACAACTAAATGGTGATTCTTAAGAAAATGTGCACAGTAAAAAAAAAAATTTTTTGCCTTTAAAAATATCATTTTTGTCACAAAAACTCAAATATCTCAAAACCCTATCTTTTTTCGAACGTAATTTTTAGGGAAAACGGTCCATTATATTAGCTATCTACCATAAAAATTTGGTGATGGTAAACTAATAAACAAAAAAGTTATGACATTTCAAACATTTCACAATTTTCACATTTAGTAAAAAAAAATTTTTTCTGTGTAAGTTATTTCGAGAATTGCAGTTTGATGCAGATTTTATTGTTAAGGGACGTGATTTAAACAAGTTGTTTTCATGATATTTTGATTTAATTATTCATAGCATCTATAAGAAACTTAGACACGATCCAGTGTTGTGATCAAAAGTATTGATAGTGTCATAATTTTCATTGCACGTGACTGGCGAAAAATTCTTTTAATAGTGTTGAAACCTGTTGATAATAACGTTGATAGAAACATATCAGAAATGTTATTTTTTAAGACAAAAGCTGCAAAATCAAAGATTTATATACACGTGTACGTCTATAGTTTACCTGCAAAAATATACCTCTTAGAGAATAGACTTTATGATCGGGAGGAAACGGGTATCTTCAACAACAACAAATGCATGATAGGTACATACCATGACAATGCTCACGAAAAAGCAAAAAAATTACTACTACTAAGGTTGTTAAAGATCTTATAGTAATTTTTTTCTTCAGTCAAGCAAATGACACCAAACTAGTCAGTAAAAACTTAAAAATGATTTTGTTTATTGAAATATTACGAACAACATGAGTAGCCGCTTTCTCAACTGTTGTAGGCCGTTTGATGGAAAAAAGTGTTCAAAAGAGTTACGAAATCTCACCGAAAGCACCATAGATAAACTGAAAGCGACTGGTTATGCTCCAATGTCCACATTGAATACAAATTTACGCATTTGCACGTCCTGCCGTCTAAACGTTGACAAAAGAGCAATCTGTATATCATCGGTTGAGCAGAGCGCAGGAAGTTCGAAAACGACAGCAACTGAGGAATTGCCATATGTATCGACAACAACTGAGGAATTACCAGAAGTATTAAGTGCTGAGAGCCTTGCCACCGTACCATCAGCGAAATCTGTTTCAACAAATCAATCGGAAGATGAGTGTATCCAAAAGGTCAACATCGAACGCTTTAACGAGGGCATAGCTGGGATAAAAGTGACTCTGATTAAATGGAGTAAGATGGACTACGTTTATTACCCGGAGAAAAAATACCGTGAAATAAACGAAGCTGTACGAAGAAACCTCTTCAAATTAGGACCTGATGATGTGGAAAATACAGACTACGATGAGGTAATTATAAATATGAAGGAAAGGTTCTCGAATGCAGCCACGACAAGGAAAGAAAAATTATTGATTTTGTCGATGCTGCCAAGTTCGTGGTCTATTCAGGATGCCATTGATGAGTTCAAAACCAATAGAAATACAGTAAAAGAGGCAAAACAATTGAAGAATAACTGTCTTTCAACCAAAAATACTAGGTCTAGTACTGCATTAACAGATTAACTTTTTACGCGTTGATAAGCATAAAGAAGTCAAAAAGATATATTTCATGTCTGATGGAGCAGCGTCGCAGTACAAAAATCGTAAGAATTTTTCGAGCCTATGTCAATTTAAATCAATGTACGGAATTGATGCAGAATGGCATTTTTTTGCTACATCACATGGCAAAGGTCCTTGTGATGCTATTGGAGGAACAATAAAGCGCATGGCCACAAGAGCAAGTTTAGCCAAAGAACGTGAGCATCCAATTTAAACTGCGAAAGAACTTTTTGATTGGGCAAATCGTAGAAAAGAAAAGATTTAACCAAATTATCATTTTGTTTTACTACTACTGAAGAGTACGAAATAAAGGCTTCAGAGCTCAGCGAGCAATTTAATAACGCGAAAACGATCCAAGGAACCCAAAAATTTCACTGTTTCATTCCATTGTCGGAAAATAAAATTAAAGCAAAACTATACTCAAACTGTGCTGATAATAATTCAAAAGTGTTCGATATTTTAAAAAATTTGAATAAAAATAAATAAAAAATAAGTATTAATAAACTATTTTCATGATATCATAACCCATACCAAAATTCAAACCCAAAACTCTTAGAGTTTCTATAACAACATTGTGTAACTGCCACATTTAATTTAATACTTAGGATAATATTAATTCATTTTTATTTATTTATACATATAATATTTATACATATAATATACATAATATCGATGAATACATAAATATGAAATATCATACAAACAACTTGTTTAACTCACGCAAGGCCCTTAACAATAAAATCAGCATCAAACTGCGATTCTTGAAAAAAATACACGGAATTTTTTTTGTTCACTATATGTGAAAATTGTGAAATGTTTGAAATGTCATAACTTTTTGTTTATTAGTTTACCATCACCAAATTTTTATGGTAGATAGCTAATATAATGGACCGTTTTCCTTAAAAAATTACGTTCGAAAAAAGATAGGGTTTTGAGATATTCGAGTTTTTGTGACAAAAATGATATTTTAAAGGCAAAAATTTTTTTTTACTGTGCACATTTTCTTAAGAATCACCATTTAGTTGTCTAACTTTGCTGAAAAAATCATAACAATCGAACATTCCGTTTTTGCTGTGCAGCTTTTTAAATATTTTTGAACCATTTTCACATACACCCTTTTGAAAAGTTAGTCGTGACTCAATATGAAGATTTGATATCGAAAAATGACGATTTACCGTGGGGCATCGAAATCCGTACTCTTAAGCACCTTAGTATATTAAAAAGTGACTAGAAAATAGAAATCGAATGCAAATGAAACGTTTGTCATCAATAAGGGGACATGAAGGCTTCTACTTTTGATGTGCTTCACATTTACACATTAAAAACTACGAAAAACATGAGAAAATTATGAATTAAATCAACTACTCCTGAATCGAAATCCGTCCACCGTGGACGGATTTCGAATCAAAGGATCATAATCCGTACAGCTATTTTAAAACTAAACATTTAAATTGAAGCCGACTGATTGAACAAACTACCACTGTAAATAGTTCAATACGTACCTTGAGAAGCGATCCCTTCGATTTGTATTCCGCTTATCTTGTGTAATAATTCGCAAATAGCAATTAAAACACTGTTACTTCTGGTGCAATTGTGCTCTACCCGTGGAAAAATGGCAGCAGAAACTCCGCGTTTGGTGGGTGGTGATTTGTTTTTGATTTTTGTTGTTTTAATTTCAAAGCCTACTTTCTGTTTCAATGCCCTAAAAGCTTACTGTCAAGTATCTGAACAGGATAAGATAAATTGTTTCTAAATTAATTACCTTTAACCCCCTTTAATTTATTGATATCTCATGAGGTGGACGGATTTCGGTGCTGTACGGATTTCGGTCCCACACGGTAGATGAAATTGAAAAACTGTGCAAAGTTTCAACTCAATAGAAAATCATGAATTAAAAATTTTCTTAAATTTTGATGCTGTTGCTTGGAATCGCTCAATTGCGAAATTCAACAACTCACAATTAATTATGCAATGTGTGAAAATGCATCTTTCTTGATAGTCAAAATAAGATTTTTAGCGTGGTTACACCACACGCACATGGCAGTTGAATGATGTTCTCACTCAGCCTCAATCGAGTTGTAACATCAAACGAAGATATCAATTACCGCCCTACGGCTGTAACCATCGGTCTAGAGGCGGCACCATCAGCAGCGAAGTTGCAATTGCAATACACAGCTACGTCGCAAGCTTACGAGCATTGGCATCAACATTCGACAGCGCGGACACGGGCAACGACACAGTGATGATTGGTGTTTATAAATTCGAGCAAGCACTGCCACTGGAAGGAGCACAGCAAACGCTTACGGTGTGCACTGTAGGAGGACAGGGGGCACGGACGATACATGTTTGTATAAATGCTAAATGCATTCGATATCTAACTTCCAGTGAAACCGGCACATCATCGCCTCACCTCACCTCAGTGGTTCGGAAAGTGTAATGGAAGACAGCAAGCAGTAGCAACTGTAGCAGTGCTAATGATGGGAGACGTAAGAAACCTCTATTAAATATGTAATTATCAATTGCATTCTTTCGAACTGCTGATGGAAAGTTCCGGCTGGCTGTAGGGACGGCTCGGTCAGATTTAGCACTAGTTCGCGTGGAGGCAATTTGACGGAATAATCAGTTACGCGCTTGAAAAACTTGATTTTTTATTGCCCTAATCATGGAAGAGAAGTCGTCGACATTTCCCTGCGAACCTCATTTTTCAACCATGTGGTTCAAAGGAGAAGCGCGAAAAAGGTTTGTTATGCTTTTCAACGGAATAGGAAACGGAAATATTATTATCAATAGTTGTGGGATGCGATGAAAATATATATAATAAAAATAATGCATTATGAAAAAAAATATTTCAATTAGTCAGATGATACCATGATTCCTTCTTGCTTTACAACGTTCATGTCTATACACTCCTTATATTTTGCATATTGTATATTTGTACGTCAATCTCCAGTTTTAAGAATACATATTTGGCTTGAGGTGCAGCGGCGAAATAATGTTCGTCCTATGTGACCAGAATCGCTTATTGGCAAACTTTAATTTTAGGGATGTGTATTATTTAAAAAACATAATATTTCACCTAACGGTTGGTGCGCCCTTCTCGCACATTATAAAAATGATAAAAATCACATTACAGGGGTCACCCTATGTAGCAGTAATGATGCCTTTCTTGCGGATTTGAGAAGCTTTTCCAAACAAGTACCAGCCAAATTTAGTCGATCTTTGTAAGGCATAGTAATTAAATAAAAGAGTAATTAAATCGTCTAACCAAAAAATTATCGTTACGCATCCTACGTCAAAACAATGACGTTGTACAAACCGTTTAAGCATGGTCTATCTTGATTGCTTTGGGACAAATCGTATTGAAGAATAGAGCCCTGGTAAAGTCACTCACTCACTAATTATAATATATTTAGTTACAAAATTTTAACTCGACCAGCACGAAATATGTACCTGTTTCAAAACAGTGCCCTAAATACGGTTTACTGTTAAGAGACCCTACGTGCAACATTTTATCTTCAGCATCGCACAAGCAAGAAAACCTTCAGCCAATTATAATGAACAGCTCTCCGGCATGACTCGACTACTTCATCGCCCTGGCCTGAGTTCCGAGTGTCAAGTTACAATTAACATTCGACAGGCGTAGAGCATTTCTTCATCGATTTCATTTCCATCGCATCGCATGCATGTCGGATAGGTACTGTAGAATAAGGCGTATTTGATAGTCTAAAATTTGTGATGTTAACAAGTTTTGTTTTATAATAACAGTTCTCTATTAAGACCCAATGCCTACGAAAACACAAACAAGCCCTCTTATTATCATTTGGCACTTATGTTATGTGATTTAAATATAAATCAGATCAACTTTTCAATACCACCTAATAGCATAACATAATATTTGAATATGAGCAGTTTATTTTAAATTATGCAAAAAGTTGTTAAAAGGACACCTGCTTCACGGTAACCGTTGAGCCCAACTCGCTAAGTACCGAAGTATGTCCGACGCTCGTTAGTTTCAGTTCAAAATCTCACGTCACTTCACCAACCAGCAGAGGCGAACAATAAATGCATCGAAAGTACCTCCATCCACGCGGTGGCAATTTGTCTCGCGTGCTTTCTAATTGAAGAGATACGGACGGTGGCCACGATAGGTAGCTATGTTCGGGCTTCCTACTGCGATCGTGACATCGATCACATAGATTGTCCGAGTCGCGATCATGGTTGATAACTTCGTTCTTCTATGTCTGCCCCCAACCCAAAGAAGCACGCGGACAGTTGTGCTAACGCAACAGCAGTGCCTCTTTGAACGATAATGACATTTCCGTATGCATGTCGTGTGCGGTTTATGTCATTGCCAAAATAAAAATCACACCAAGCATGAACGGAATCGCTCCCAGCCAGCCGACTGGGTTGCATTGGAAGTTGAGGCCTTGTGCATTGTACTTCGCCACGGGTTATATTGGACAGAGTGGTTAGGCAACTGACTTAAGCACTGGCCACAATGGCTAACCAAATCTGGAATAAATGCATGTTCATCGTACCATAAAGAAGTGCTGTTTAAAATTAGGACTTTAACCTTAAAATCATATTCATGTGAATAGCAGGATTACTGAAGCAATTCATTATTTTACTGCTATAAATTTATTACCAGCCTATTCGGAATCCCAGATTGTATCATGGACATAAGTAACAATCCTGGCAAATTAATATCATCTTTTTTTGTCTTTATTAGAGAGATTTTCAGTACGAGGCTGGCTCATCTCTTGTATCGCGAATAATCTATACAAGCCGTAGCGTGAGCTCCCAGCGCCCTTGGCGAAACCTTTTTGGGCGCCCTTCTTTTACTTAGAGGAAATAAATTGTGCAAATTGTATATATGAAGAACAATTTGAATCTCACCAAAATATTTCCATCCACATATTTGGAGCATGCAAATAAATGCAACATTCAGTTGATCTTATTGTTCTTTTAAATCAAAATAAATCATGCTTGTGAAATTTAGTCGAATTTAATTGAATATTGATTTCGTTTCTGGGGATTGGCTGCGTTCGTTGTTACGGCATGTCGTTTGACTTTCAAAACTGTTTGCAGTACTTGGTTGCGGAAAATACTCTTAATATTTCCTGATTTTTTGTGATAGGTTTTGACGCAAATAATGTAATGAACTTTGCAGAGCCGCGTTGAAAGTTCATTAAAATTACTGGTGGCTACTTACGGTCAGGGAGGCTTTAAAATATAAAAATAAAAGTTTTATCAAACAAATAGCGTGACCAAGGGGAGTTCTAAATTACTATTTATTGTGTGATGCACTAAATTAATATTTCCTTTATGGTTTTTGTAATCCTCTATAATCTATGATCGAAAATTATTAAAGCGGTAAGGATTGCTTGTTTTATTAGGAGATTTTAACGGAATAAAAATTACGCGAAAAAAAAACATTTTTTTTAAATACCACTTGGCTTGGGTTGACTTAATTGGGTCAATTAAAACCAAATCTGGAATTGGAATGAAGGAATATTCTACAAACGATTTTCTAGAATTCACCCCTTGAAGAAGACTCGAAATAGAGTCAAAACAACAGGATAATCTACTAAAACATTGGTTTTGTTGGGACAGCTTTGACTGTCCTACCCAGGCAAATTCATGCGTAGGACATGTCCTACTTGTCCTACCCACTCCCGGCTCCACTGATCAAGGTCATCAGAACCGTAGAACAATGAAAATGTTAGTGCCGTCAAAATGTTAGTGCCTCCGGAAGGGTCTAAACTATTGGAAAACAAAACTAAACAGCGTTGAAAATGACTATTATTTCTATTCCTCAAACGATCTTGAATCATTTTTTTTTTTAATGTGTTCAAAATTATTCCAAAGAAGATAGATTACGTTATACAAACAATATTCATACAGAAGTTCAAGGTTCTCCAAATCTTTCCGGAGTTCAGATCAATTAGTCTACCGAGGTCAACTATGCTCTATACCACACTGATTTCAACCCATCAAGCCCATACATGTCAATAGAGGCTAACTTGAAATTCAATAATGCCTAAACCTGGTTTTAAAAGATCCCCAAACTGTTCCGGAGCTCAGACAACTACCAGGTCAACTACGTTATGTGCCACACTGATATACCCCATATTTTAAGGATATTTGTTTTCGGCTGCGCCAATCATCACCAAATGTTTAGTGTAGATTAAGGGGTTGTATTAACCTTAGTAAGATGTTGGGGTCAATATGACCCAAAACGAAACTTCAAAGTAGAATAACTTTCTACCTGATAATCCGATCGTTCTGAAATTTCTTGACTTTTAATATTTTGTGGAAATGAAGCATCTGACATGAAAAAAGTATTTTAAGGTGCAACAGGAACGACCCCACAAAAAAACTTACGAATAAGATGTTGGGGTCATATTGACCCAGAAATGTAAATGCTTATAAATCAGTCAAATTATAACCGAATTACAAAGTTTATATACCGTTCTAAAGATAAACTCATCAATTTTGTGGCTATGTGGTGATATGCTGGTTCTGGAGACAATGGCCATTGGGAAACGACTTCCACGGGGACCTTGTCGATCATATAAGGGGAGCATAAAAATCGCTCCATATATGCCATTCGATCGCTAATTCTTCTTATATTATCTTAAAACGGTAATGTATGGTCCATGAGAGGGCTTCCGACGAAAGTGGCCACTCCTGGTGCATGCAAGGTGCCCCCGGGGAACCCGCAGGAGGGGACATTTCCGTTTTAGCACCAAAATATACCGTGCGGCGGCTCTGTCGTCATGATTTTCCACAAAATAGATAATAATGCGCTTGAAATCGATAAAAGGCCACATTGGCCACTCCTGGTACAACCAAGGTGCCCCCGGGGAACCCGCAGGAGGGGACATATCCGTTTTAGCACCAAAATATGCCGTGCGGCGGCTCTTTTGTCACGATTTTCCACCAATCAGATGGTTATGCGCTTGAAATCGATAAGTGACCACATTGGCCACTCCTGGTACATGCAAGGTGCCCCAGGGAATCCGCAAGAAGGGACATTTCCGTTTTAGCACCAAAATATGCCGTGCGGCGGCTCTTTTGTCATGATTCTCCACCAAACAGATGGTTATGTGCTTGAAATCGATAAATGACCACATTGGCCACTCCTGGTGCATGCAAGGCGCCCCGGGGAACCCACAGGAGGGGACATTTCCGTTTTAGCACCAAAATATGCCGTGCGGTGTCTCTTTTGTCATGATTTTCCACCAATCAGATGGTTATGCGCTTGAAATCGATAAGTGACCACATTGGCCACTCCTGGTACATGCAAGGTGCCCCCGAGGAATCCGCAGGAGAGGACATTTCCGTTGTAGCACCAAAATATGCCGTGCAGCGGCTCTTTTGTCATGATTCTCCACCAAATAGATGATAATGCGCTTGAAATCGCGCCACGCCGCCGCCGCCGGTGGTTTTTCTCGCGCCGCCGCCGCCGGCGATTTTGGGTCGGCGCGCCGCCGATCATAATTTGCCCACGCCGGTGACTAATCGTAAAAAAAATCAACTAACTTAAGTCGAGTCGAGCCAAGCACGAGATTCAGTGTCTCGGCCTAATAATTGAGATCGAAATACGTATCTGTGAAGAAATACAGCGTGGTAAAGTTAATAGGAATGGTACTAAACTAGTTTCACTGGAAGTCAAAATTCAATTTCAAATCTACCTCAAGAGTTTGAATGAGGATTTATCTAGTATAATAATACATAAATTGTTAAACTGATCTTTGGAATGCGTTAAGCCAAGGCCTCATTTAGTCGGGCACCTAAACTTGTAGGTGACTCGCAAAATGGGTTTGTTGTGGAGCCTGGATACATGCCCAAAGCGTCCCCATTCTTGAAGGATCTGGCATTGGTGCAGGAAAATTATTGCAGTTAAGAAATTTAGGTTTCACATTAGTTATTTTGACGTTTTTTTTATTTATTTAATTCAACTTATTTAATCAGTTTTCTTTGTTTTAAGATTTGTGCTATTAGAATAGTTGGCTTATAAGGCAAACTGATTATTATGTTCAAACATAACGAAAATTTAGTTTAATTTTATTGTCTTGAAATTATTTAATACTGTATTATAAAAACCTTATTGTGAAATCCCTAGAATTTCGGAGAATATTCGAAGAAGTATTGTTCAAACATTCATTTATGAATTCCTTCGAAAAATACTCCAGAAATTAGTTCGGAAATAAATCAAGAAATTTATTTGATAATTCCTTCAGATATTCCTCCGAAAAGTTCCTTTTAAAAAGCCTTAGAAGATTATTTTAGGAATTCTTCCTATTTTTTGGGTATTCCTTCGGAGATTCCTTACAAAATTTCTCCGAAAATTCCTCAAGAATTTTCATTACGGATTTCTTCAGAAAATCCTTTACGAATTTCTTTCGGAAATTGCTTAAGGAATGCTTTCGGATTTTTTTTCCACGAATTCCTACAATCTCCTTCGGAGACTCCTTGAGGAATTCCTTTGGATGTTTTCTTAGCAATTCCTGTGAAAATTCCTTAAGGAATTGCTTAAAATATTTCATTCGTTCTTTTAAGAATTTCTTCGGAATTTTGTTGAGAATTTCTTCGAAAATTTTTCCTTTTGAAATTGTTTCGGCATTTATTTCATGAATCGCTGGAAAAAGTTTTTCTAGATATTCATAAGGAATTAATTCAAATTTTGCCTAAGGTTTTTCTTCAGAACTTCTTCCAGCAACTCCTATAAAAAAAATCTTCGGGAATTCTTCCGGTACTTCCTGCAGGAATTTCTTCAAAAATGCCTTCATCTTGCCTGAAGTCTTTTTTTTTTCGAAAATTCAATAAGTAACAACGTTGCAAACAATTTCATTTTCAATAAATTTGATAAAAAAAAAATCTGGAGAAATCTCCGAAGGAAATCTTGGAGGTTTTACGAATAATCTTTTAAAGAAGTCCCTGGAGGAATATCCGAATGAATTCCGGGCGGTTTTTTTTTGTTATTTAAGAAATAAAATTCTGGAGGAATTCACAAATAAGTTTTTGAAGGCGTTTTTAAAGCAATTTGTATTGGGTTTAGTGGAACAATTTCCAAATTAACTTTTGAAAATAATTCCTAAAGGAACTTCTAAAAGATTTTTTGAAGGTAATCCCTAAAGGTAAATTCCCTAAATAATTCCTGAAGGAATTTCCAGAGGAATCGATAAAGGTATTTTTGAAGGATTTTATGATGGAATTTCAGAGAAAATGCCTACTGGTTTTTCTGATGTAATTCCTAGGGTTCTCCAAGAATTCCTTTGGAATTTTTCTCAGTAATTTATTCGCAATTTCCTCCAGAGATTCCTTTGAAGATTCGTCCAGAAATTCCTAAGGAAATTGCCTCAAAAAGTTCTACAAAAACTCCTCCGTAAACGAATTCCAGAAAGTTCTTCGGAAATTCTTTCGGATATTTCTTAAAATTTACTTCGGGATTACGTCAGAATTTCCTCCACGTATTCCTTTGTTTAAGAAAACCTTAGGAAATTCGTTAAGGTTCGTTCTTTTAGAAATTCCTTTGAAAATTTCTTAGGAAATTGCTTTAGGAATTGCTTCATAAAATTTATTAGGAATTTTGTGAATGCCTTTTGGATATACCTTCCGAAAATCATTCGCAAACTCCTTTTGAAATATCGACGGAAAATATTTTAGAATTGGGGCGATTCAAATATGACGTCCACTACTTTTTGAGATTTCTAGACCCCCCTCCCCCCTGTGTCACACTTTTTTGGACACCTAGCCTATGTACCGTCACAAAATCTTAGACCCCCTCCCCCCCTAAAACCTGTGACATCATTTTTGAACAACCCCATTCCTCCAGGAATTCATTTACAGATTCCTTCGGAAATATGTTTAGTCATTGAAAGTTTGCTTAGGAATTTCTTCTGAAATTAATATGGAGAATTATTTTAGGAATTCCTTCGGATTTTTTAGAATAAAAAACGACATGGAAATTTTATAGAAATTCTTCAAGGGGTTCCTTAGCAAGTTCTTTGACAACTTTTCCTGAAATTCCCATAGGAATACTTTCAGAACTACCTTAAACAATTCCTTGGGAATTTCTACGGGTAATCCTTTGAAAATTCTTTGGTAACTTTAGAAAGAAGTTCTTGGACATTTCCCTCAATAATTCCGTCACAACATTCTCCATTTCTTTTGCATTTTTTCGGGAATCACTTCAGAAATTAATTCAAAGAAATTTCTTCGGAAATTGCTTTTGGGAACCATTCGGAAATTCTTCTAAAAATTCCCTAGAACATTTTTTCGAAATTTACTGAAAAGATTCTTTCTGATTTTTCTGCGGGAATTCCTTCGGTTCCCTAATGTAAACTATTTTTGAAATCGGTGCTTCCGGGCAAAATTATAAAAAACCTATACATATAATAAGCAAGGCCTGCGTGCCCAAACCTTTGTTTCTTATTACGAATAAACGAGTCTAGCAAGGTTTTGTATTTTCTTGGTGTGATTTGTGGGAAATTAGTCGTGGGATCAATAGTAAATCTTACACTAAGTTCTTTCAAAAATTGAAATTGCAAGAAATGTCTTTATAAACTCTTTTCGCTATTCTCTCGGAGAGTGCTTTCTGAACCCCTTCGAAGATTTTTTCCAGCAATTTCTTCGGAAATTGTTTTAGGAATTCTTTCGGAAACTATTTATACTCTTTCGGAAACTAATTTTCGAATGAAATCCTGAAATAATATTCTACGGCAGCGGTTCTCAACCTTTTTCTTGAGAGGTGTCCCTTCAAACTTTTGCATTAATTGAGGTACTCCCTCTTGAAAGTAGGCTTCCAAGCCTCTTGAAAGAATAATTCCGAGCCTTTTGAAGGGAGGCTTCCAAGCCTACAAAAAGAAGCTTCTTAATCTTAATCTTGAAAGTAGGCTTCCGCAGCTCTTGATAATAGGCTTCTAAGCCCCTTGTAAAGAGGCTTTCGAGCATCTTGAAGGGTGACTTTTGAGCTACTTAAAAGGAGGCTTCCAATGCATTTTTAAAGGATGCTTTTGAACCTCTTGAAAGTATGCTTCCAACCCACTTGGAAGAAGAGTTCCGAGCCTCTTGAAGGGAGGTATCCGAGGCTCTTGAAAGTAGGCTTCCGGACTGCTTAAAACGAGGCTTCCAGGCCTCTTGAAAGGAGGCTTTCGAGCCTTTTGAAAGAAGGTTTTCGAGCTTCTTGAGAGGAGGCTTCCAAGCCTCTTGAAAGAAGGCTTCCGAGCCTCTTCAATGGAGGCTTCCGAGCCTCTTGAAAAGAGCCTTTTGAAAAGAACCTTCCGAGCCTCTTGAATGAAGGCTTCCAAGTTTTTTGAAAAATGCTTCCGAATCTCTTAAAACGAGGCATCCGGGTCTCTTGGAAGAAGACAAAGGCCTCTTGGAAGGAGGCTTCCGAACCTTTTGAAAGAACCCAGTCAACACAAAATCATATATGATGTAGCATAAGATGCTAGAGTGGAGACGATATACGTACATGTTGTATGGGGAAGTACCTATATCGCCTCCACTTTAGCATTTTATTCGGCATTATATAAAATCTTGTTTGTGACTGGGAAGGCTTTTGAACATCTTAAAAGGAGGCATTCAAGCTGCTCTAAAGAAGGCTTCCGAGAAGCGTAGAAGAATGCTTCTTATTCTCTTGCCACAAAGCAACCAAGCTTTTCTGTAAAAAAAAAGCCTTCATGCCTCTCAAACGGAGGCATCATAACCTTTAGATTCTAGATTTTGGTTCAAAACCATGTTTCTAACATATTTGACAACATTTTGTTTAGATCAGGTAGATTGCAATAAATATTTTTTTAGATTTGCTTTTTGTCCGATTGTTTTTTTCGTTCAGCAACCCGTCATACGCTGTTCTGGTTTACGAGGGCAGGATTCAATTGGCTTTGATTTACTGATCGCCATGCATATTATGTACAAGACAAAGTTTTGAAATAAAATATACACAATTATCAAAACTTTTTCAATAAGCTCCGATTGGAATTGAAATACGTCCGCCATTATGCATTTTTGCCCGAGGTACCCTCTAGGGCCAGTGAAGGTACCCCCAGGGGTACATATACCCCAGGTTCAGTGGCGTAGCCAGAAAATTGGTCTGGGGGGGGTTTTCTGAACATTTTTTTTCCACCAAAAAAAATTTCTTCTGAAAATTTCGTCTCTTGGGGTTTATACCCAACCCCCCGTGGCTACGCCACTGCCCAGGTTGAGAACCGCTGTTCTACGGTTTTACCTGTGGTTTTACTAAAGGAATTTCCCAACGAGAACCTTAATGGTTTTTGAAAAAAATGCCTTCATGGAGTTTCCGCAGAATTTCTTAAAGGGTTTTATTACGGAAGTTCTAATGAAACTTAGAAAAAAATTGTAGTTTCCTCCGGAAATCCCTTCAGGAACTCCACGAAGAACTTTTTCGGCATATTTTACCAACGTTTAAAAAAAATATTCAATTTGGTTGGTTATCGTGCCCAAGTCTTATTCAGCCAGAGCTCATTTTAGTTATGTTGATCATCTATTGAGATTTGTGCATACAAAAACGCGAGGTGGGGAGTAAACTGTCCATTGTGGTTGTCATTAGTGGACTCCATCGTGAATGCCTAAGGATCTAAGGGTCACAGCAGATGAACGAAGTAGCACTGCAAATTCTCTAAATATACTAGATACGCAGCCGCTCAAACATTGCCCAATTTTATATGTAACTCAAAGAATAGTAGTTAGAATTTTTCTGAAATTTAGATATATTGAGAAGTAAATCGATTGGAGTTTATCAAAATCCTGAATTGGGAAAACTTTTGGAAAAAAATAATAACAAATTAGTCCTATGACACCGAAGTCTAATTCTCAATACTGCTCAAGGGATACGAAAAGTGAAGCAGGATTCGTTGTTAAAGTTTGATTCATTGAAATCAGAGAATGATAAAATAATTTTAATTTAAATAACATTTTGAGATCAGGTACTTATTAGTGTCGCTGGTAATTTACTATGGAATGCGCTGTTTGATAATCGACAAACATACATTATTTCAATTTTAATCCACTGAAGCCGGGCGATTCGTACGGTGTGAATCAAAACCACGTGAATTCAAAAATCCGCGTTAAAATTAATTTTTTTTGCCATTGATTTTTTCATCCACGCCGGTTCACGCCGCCGCCGCCGCCGATAAAAGCCAACGACGCGCCGCCGTGACGCCGCCGCCGCCGGGTCAAAAGTGACCACTACGCCGCCGCCGCCGATTATATGACCGGCGCACAGGTCTACTCCTGGTACACCCTTAGAACTTATGAGGTGCCCCGGGAGCCCCTAGAAGAGTACATTTCCATTTTAACACCAAAATATGCCGTGCGGTTGCTCTTTCTTTGTTATTTTCTACCAAACAGATGGTCATGTGCTTGGAGTTGATTAGTGATATTGTCTACTCTTGGAACCTTTGAGATGCCCTGCGAACCCGTAGGAGAGGACATTTTCATGGTTATATCAAATGTACTGTGCCGCTTGCGGCAGCTCTATCTTCGTCTATCTTTGTCTACCCTGGCCACAAGTCTTCAAAAAGTTGGTAATGCGCTTGAAATTGTTCTTCATTTGAAATAGAGTATACTGAGCCAAATTAAAAAATAGTTTCTGGGCTACTGTGATGATTCCTTCGAACAGCTCTGCAAGGATTTTCTATTCCGCATCTCGATATTACCATTAGTCGATGGTCCCTTCAATATCGACTCATAGAAGTTTGAGGTTTTCACCGATCGCCGTGGACAATGATATGAAAACGCAACATTTTGATATAAAAAAATCTCTCTTTCTGTGAGACTCCTGCGGGTACCTTGTAGGTTGTAGATATTAAGTTCAGAATGAATGACCTATTTGATAGAAAAAAAACAAGAATAATCTACCTAGTGGTGATGGTGCCTTTATCGTTCGTTCAAAAGGGTTGAGAAATATATAAGAAAAGTCTAATATAACACTAATAGGTAGATAGCTCGATGGATCGGGTGATGTGCGTAGTTCGAGTTTCAGGGGCATTCTCGAGTCCCTTCGAAACCCGCAGAGGGTTACGGCAAGGTGATGGTCTTTCGTGTTTGCTATTCAACATCGCTTTGTAAGGGGTAATACGAAGAGCAGGGATTAACACGATTGGTACAATTTTCAATAAGTCCGTCCAGCTATTTGGTTTCGCCGACGACATAGATATTATGGCACGTAACTTTGAGAAGATGGAGGAGCCTACATCAGACTGAAGAGGAAGCTAAGCGGATCGGACTAGTCATCAACACGTCGAAGACGAAGTACATGATAGGCAGAGGTTCAAGAGAAGACAATGTGAGCCACCCACCGCGAGTTTGCATCGGTGGTGACGAAATCGAGGTGGTAGAAGAATTTGTGTACTTGGGCTCACTGGTGACTGCCGAAAATGACACCAGCAAAGAAATTCGGAGACGCATAGTGGCTGGAAATCGTACGTACTTTGGACTCCACAAGACGCTCCGATCGAATAGAGTTCGCCGCCGTACCAAACTGACAATCTACAAAACGCTAATTAGACCGGTAGTCCTCTACGGACACGAGACCTGGACGATGCTCGTGGAGGACCAACGCGCACTGGGAGGAAAGTGCTGCGTACCATCTATGGTGGGGTACAGATGGTGGACAGTACGTGGAGGAGGCGAATGAACCACGAGTTGCATCAGCTGTTGGGAGAACCATCCATCGTACGACTACGGTGGGCCGGGCACGTAGCCAGAATGTCGGACAGTAACCCGGTTAAAATGGTTCTCGACAACGATCCGACGGGCACAAGAAGGCGAGGTGCGCAGCGGGGCAAGGTGGATCGATCAGGTGGAAGATGACTTGCGGACCCTCCGTAGACTGCGTGGTTGGCGACGTGTAGCCATGGACCGAGCCGAATGGAGAAGACTCTTATATACCGCACAGGCCACTTCGGCCTTAGTCTGAATAAATAAATAATAAGGTAGATAGCTCCTATTTTTCATATTTGTTTATTTGCATTCTAAAATTTTCTGCTGAACGCAACTTATTGCAAGCCAATCGGATGAGCATAAGTGCCAGAAAAGTGATTTTCCCATGTAGCTGCTGAAATTAGTATTTTGGCCATAACTTCGGAGCCCATAGTCCGATCTGGCCAATTTTCAAAAGGAAACAATAGGGCAGGATTTTCGTCGAATGCTATTTACTGCGAGCAATTCGGTTGAGGAAAAGTTCCTCAAAAGTGAGTTAGATTTTGTGTGCACAGACACTTTCAATGAATTCTTCAAGGCACTCCACAATTACCGAAATTGGGCCTGGGGTTCCTCCGGGTTGATATTAGATTTCAAGAGCATTACCAACTATTTGATGGTAAATTATAGTGAAAGAGCCGCTGCACGGCATGTCTTTAAGGGCCGATATCTACGTAAAGTTTTTCACGCTGCTTGCACGCCGCGTTCACGCAAGGTATCCAGCATCAAATGGAGTAATGCACACGTAAACGTGTGCACGACTACATTTGATGCCGGATACCTTGCGTGGACGCGGCGTGCACGCAGCTTGAAAACACGCTACGTGGGCATCGGCCCTAAGTAAGAGTAAGAGTAAGAATGGAAATGTCCTCTCCTATGAGCTCCACGGCGGTACTTCATAGGTTCCAAAATGGAAAATGTGGTCACTTATTCATTTCGGTATAAAAACGGAAATGTCACCATCTACGGGTTCCCCGTGGGCATCTCATTGATTCCAAGAGTGGCCAATGTGGTCACTTATCGATTTCAAGCGCATAATCATCTATTTTGTGGAAAATCATGACGAAAGAGCCGCCGCACGACATATTTCGGTGTTAAACGGAAATGTCATCTTCTACGTGTTCTCCGAGGGAGCCTCATAGGTTTCAAATGTAGCCAATGTGGTTCAAGAATGGCCAATGTGATCACTTATTGATTTCGAGCGAATAATCATCTCTTTGGTGGGAAAACACACCGAAAGAGTCGCCGCTCGGCATATTTCGGTGTAAAAACGGAAATATCCCATTCTACGGGTTCCCTGGGGGGCCCTGGTAGACTCCAAGAGCGGCCAATGTGGTCAATTATCGATTTCAAGCGCATAATCATCTATTTTGTGGAAAATCATGAAGAAAGAGCTGCCGCACGGCATATTTTGGTGTTAAAACGGAAATGTCCTCTTTTACGGATTCCCCGAGGGCAGCTCATAGGCTCCAAGAGTGGCCAATGTGGTCGCTTATCGATTTCGAGCGCATAATCATCTATTTTGTGGAAAATTATGATGAAAGAGCCGCAGCACCGCACATTTTGGTGCCAGAACGGAAATGTCCTCTCCTACGGGTTCCCCGGGGGCACCTTGCATATACAAGGAGTGGCCAATGTGATCATTTATCGATTTCAAGCGCATGACCATCTGTTTGGTGGAAAATCATGATAAAAGAGCCGCCACACGACATATTTTGGTGTTAAAACGGAAATGTCCCCTTTTACGGGTTTCCCGAGGCACCTCATAGGCTCAAAGACTGGCCAATGTGGCCAATTATCGATTTCGAGCGAATAATCATCTATTTTGTAGAAAATCATGACGAATGAGCCACCGCATGGCATATTTTGGAGTTTAAACGGAAATAGTCCTTTCTACGGGTTCCCCAAGGCCACCTCATAGGTTCCAAGAGTGGCCAATGTGGTCAATTATCGATTTCGAGCACATAATCGTCTATTTTGTGGAAAATCATGACGAAAGAGCCGCCGCACGAAATATTTTGGTGTTAAAACGGAAATGTCCCCTTTTACGGGTTCCACGGGGGCACCTCATAGGCTCCAAGAGTGGCCAAAGTGGTCACTTAGCGATTTCAAGCGCATTATCATATATTTTGTGGAAAATCATGACGACAGTGCCGCCGCACGGTATATTTTGGTGCTAAAACGGAAATGTCCCCTCCTGCGGGTTCCCCGGGGGCACCTTGCATGTACCAGGAGTGGCCAATGTGGTCTTTTATCGATTTCAAGCGCATTATCATCTATTTGGTGGAGAATCATGACAAAAGAGCCGCCGCACGGCATATTTTGGTGCTACAACGGAAATGTCCTCTCCTGCGGATTCCTCGGGGGCACCTTGCATGTACCAGGAGTGGCCAATGTGGTCACTTATCGATTTCAAGCGCATAACCATCTGTTTGGTGGAAAATCATGACGAAAGAGCCGCCGCACGGTATATTTTGGGGCTAAAACGGAAATGTCCCCTCCTGCGGGTTCCCCGGGGGCACCTTGCATGCACCAGGAGTGGCCACTTTCATCGGAAGCCCTCTCCATACCATACATTACCGTTTTAAGAGAATCTATGAAGAATTAGCGATCGAATGGCATATATGGAGCGATTTTTATGTTCCCCTTATATGACCGACAAGGTCCCCGTGGAAGTCGTTTCCCGGTGGCCATTGTCTCCAGAACCAGCATATCACCACATAGCCACAAAATTGATGAGTTTATCTTTCGAACGGTATATAAACTTTGCAATTCGGTTAAAATTTGACTGTTTTATAAGCATTTACATTTCTGGGTCAATATGACCCCAACATCTTATTCGTAAGTTTTTTCTAATATCCGAAGAAGGTTAACAATGTTTGCTGAAGTTCATCCAGTCTACTTTATTTAGATCGTTATAAATCTTTCTTATATATAAAAATGAAATGGTCTGTGTTCGTATCCGCATAACTCGAAAACGGCTGGATAGATTTTTTTCATTTCTTCAGCAGAAACATTCGTTATCGTTTCCGACGGGTTTATATGGTATTTCCTTATGCGAAAATCACGGGTAAGATGGAGTAAATCGTGAAAAACTAAAATTAAGAATCGTATGGAAACTTTGCATGGGCAGTTCACAACGCGCATTTTCGCCTACTATGCAGGACAACGTCTGCCGGGTCAACTAGTATTTAATAATTATTCTGTCCTGCTAGACTCCGAAATGTAAAGGAAGGGGGTGATAATCTATATTTGGGGCTAGGGAAGGTTCTTAAGATGGTTCGAGACCCTTCCCCCTTTGGAAAGGAGGGCTCCCATACAAATGAAACACAAATTTCTTCAAAACTCGAGAATTAATCAAGCAAATGGAACCGAATCTGGCAGAGGAGGTTTTTAAAGGGGAGATATGGTTATTCGATATGGTAGTTCGAAACCCCTCCCCTTCTGGAAAAGGAAGCTACCATACAAATAAAACCGCAATTTCTGGCTAACTCTATAATAAACCGAAGAAAAAAACAATTTTAGGTGAAACAAAGTTCGTCGGGTCTGCTAGTAAAAAATAAATATTAAATTGAAAAACATAAAAAATCTCCTTGGATTTGATTAAGACTGTTTACAAAATTCTCAGCATTTCACGACTTTTTTTTGTTGTCCCCTCAAATTATTATTTTTGGGTAAAAAAAACGAGGGGAGAGAGGAGACATAAGTCAAGTCAAGTCAAGTACGACTCGAGTCAAGTACGAGACACTGAAGACGACCTTACTGTTGAGGTATAATATAAATACGTATCTGTCAAGGTACAATCAAGTGAAGACATTCCACTAAAAAGCTCAAAATAATTTTCTTAACAAAATATCCTCCGATGGCTTATTCTGGGCAAACGCATATTTTTAAATTTCCTTATATTGCCTTATGCCATTGCCTTATTCCGAGCGGATGCCTACTTTTAATGAAGCAATCACATCCACCATCCAGAAGGAAGCACATTAATTATTGCTTTTCACTGGGACAACTATGATTCCGATGAAGAGTAACAATTATCATTAATTTATACCCAGCAAATGCATGCTTTCTATGAAAGGTTTTTTTATCCTGTTCATAATTATCCCAAATACCATTTTATGTAGAATGACCTTAGGCCAAATAGTGTTATGCTAAGAACCCGCTTCATTCAGGGATATGTAATTTTCAGTGAAATGTCATATTCTGGGATATGTGTATCGGGAAGTATCATTTTCGGGAAATATCAGTTTCGTTAAAGTCATTTGTGGGGAAATGTTATTTCCAGGATAATGTTATTGTCGAGGATTTGCTATTTTTGAGGAATTCGGGCAATCGGTTTTCGGAGGATTCTACAATGTCAAAAAACCTCGGATGCACAGAATAATAAGGAATTTAAATCATGTCTAAAGGATTCAGAAGTCGTTTTGTAAACAACACCCAGCCCCAATAACCTCTCGCATTCTAAAAGTCTTTCCCAGCTTTTCAAAAAAAAATGGGAGAGAATACGTGTTTACAAATTTGGTTTGAATTGATCCATACGACAAAAAGGTATACACAGGATTTTGTTTTTACACGATTTTTTTTCGCTCGTATTTTTGATCGTGTGACTTCAATTTGCCACCAAACTTATCGCAACGTGTTTCAAAAAATCCAGAATAAAACAAAGAAAAATCACATGATAATTAATATACATTTAACATTTAGGATGAGTGGAAAATTGAGAAAATGTAAATCGTGTAAAAACAGAATCCAGTGTACTAAACTGTTCGTTTAATAAATACACACTCTCTCTCATTTATCTATGACACTCATACCCAGTCTGATATAGTCTTCCTTAGACAGAGAATATGGGCTTCAAATTTGATGGACATCGGTAAATGGGTTCAGAAGCTATACTGGATTGATCTAACCCTAAACAATACCCCACTCTCACACCCTTCCCTTTTTAAAATGACCTACCCACATCCACTAAAATCGTTCCGTTAGGACAGACAATATTTGATACAAATTTGGTTGAAATCGGCCAAGGGTCCCAGAAGGTACACTGAGTTGATCAATTACTAAGCAATAGACCTCCTTCCACACCCTCCCCCTCTTCCAAAGAGCAACCCTATTGCCTCTATCGTTGTTTCCTTAAGATAAAGAATGTGTGTTCCAAATTTGGTTTAAATCGGCCAAGGGATTCAGAAGTTACACTTAGTTAATCGATAACTTTGCAATACCCCTCCCCCCACACCTTCTCCTTTTCCAAAGAACGTTCCGTCTCCTTAAGATAAAGAATGTGTGTTCCGAATTTGGTTGAAATCGGTCAATGGGTTATGAAGTTATGCTGAAACATACATACAAACATATAAACGTTGAGTTTCATTATATAGTTTTGAGTTCTATATAATGAAAAGAAAGAAGAAGATAGAAGAAGAAGATGTGTTTTAAAATTCTTTTGATGTCTGTTTTCCATTTCATTTATTTGTTTAGCTAACATCTAAACTGATTCAACAATTTGACGTCTTCCATATGAATCAAAATTTCAATTTATCTATTCAATTAAACTTATAATTGACAAAATAAGAAAAAAAAATCTTGATGCTGAAAGGCCGCATTTGTAGTTCACGACCTCAGAAATCTAATGGTGACTGGCGAAAGTCGATTGAGGGTAAAAGACCCAATAGTGGAGGAGCTAAGCAAGCTCCAACACCAATTTCACTATTACACCTAATCTATACTTCATTTCCCTTACCTTGAGAGTGCATCCAAAAGCTCATTATCTCTATTTTATTCAAATCGTGTCATAATTGCATCAAACTCCTTGATTGTTACCTGAAATCAATCCTCCAATTATTGGTACAATGTTCCTATAGTTGTGGTATTTTGTTACTCGTGTTCCTATGGTTGCGAATCGTATAGGTTTTATACGGGATTCACAACTATTGGAACACTACGGCAACTATTGGTGCAAGGGAAAGAAAAAAATAAGGTATTTCAAAGATACTTTACCATTTTAAATTAAATTCCAATGTTATTATTGCTTCTATCGTGTTATGACAGGTCAACTAATTGACCGGTGATGTAGGTTACTGTGTTTATTTTTGAATTCCTTGCAAACCGTACTACCGCAACTATAGGAACACCCACGACTATCGGAACTTTTACCCTGATTGGGAAAATTCCGAAATTATTCAATCATTTCGCGTTGAAGTTACTCTCATACTCATGTCCATAGAACTTAAAAACAGAATTATGCATCAATCTGATATATTTATGTCCCCATGAGTGTTTTTCAAGATTGACTTTGGTTTTCTGGGTGATGATATTAAAAATGGATGTGTAAGGATATTAAAAACGTGCGTGCATTATCATATATTTCCAATCATCCGAGCATATGGAGACGCACGGTACATTTGTGCATTGGTGCATCAATTTCTTATGGCAACTTGTTTCAAGGAAAATCTGAACATAAGTATTTTTCTTGGAAAGTAAACATGACATGATCTCACCTAATTTTATCTAGCTGGTTCGTTATATTTCTATGATTGCATATTTTGTGTTGGATAAATGAAACATACTGCAATGTAAGCGGAATTTACAACTTTAAAAATATGTTATACCATAACTAGGGCTCATGCGTATGATTTATTCTTCAAATTTGTCCAAGGGAGATGCTCTAGGTTCCCTAAGCTGTTCTGTAGCTCAGACTAATTGATCTACCTGGTCAAATACCCCTGGTAACAAACCAAATGACGTGTCCGTCCAAGAAATTCCCCAAATCCCATGTGTATGATTTCCGATTCACATTAGTTCAATGTTGATTACTGATGCTCTAGATTCTCCATTTTTCCTGGAGTTGAGATCAATTAGTCCACTAGGTAAAATACATATTGTAAAAAATCTATAGCAATCTGGCATGTCCAAATTGTTCTGGAGTTCAGATCAATTGGTCTATTAGTTCAACTATCTTCTTTTAATCCAAGTGAAGAACTCGAACAAACTTTGAAAAATCACTTCAATAAGGTAAACAAACAATTCAACTATCTTAGTAATGAACTCTAAAAAGCTTTGAAAAATCACATAAATAAAGTCTTAGCAAGCTACAAAAGCTCTTGCTCTTATATGATTCATGTTAGTTCAATACTGATGTTCTGGGTTCTCTAAGTGGTTCTGGAGTTCAGATTAATTGGTCTACTGGTCAACTACGCCCGGTCACAAACCGAAAGCAACACATGTCCAGACAAATCACTAAAGCCCTTGCGTATGGTTTTCGATCCATATTAGAGAGTGAGTGCTAGTAATGGACCCCTTAACGACGGAAACTTACTTCATCGCTTCGCTAGAGTAAGACTCATGACAAATTGCATTCTGCAGCACTAGATGACAAGCAACAGGTATCAGCATCGCGTTTCGTACATAACACATGGTAAAACATTCATTTTTACTACTAAAATATGTATTTTAAAATTATGTCCAGGTTGCCTATTATGACCACCCCCGGGTCCATAATACGCAACATCGAGTTTGTTTACATACGTATAATGGTCCCCCCCATTCGATTTACATGTTCCATTTCCACATGTTCCTGTTGCCTATTATGGACCCCCCCCCCCTATGTGCTAGTAATGGACCCTCTAGTGCGTTTACATTCATAAATTAGTTAATATAACTAAATTTCAGTCTCCCAGTGCAAAACAATTGTATGAAACTACTACCCTGATAAGTGAAGCAACTTTATCCTATGGAAATTTGCAGGAAATTGTAGATTCAAGCGTAAACTCACGGTTTTTGTTCAGGGGGTCCATTATACGCACGGGGTCCATTACTAGCACTCACTCCCTAGTTCAATGTAGATGTTCTAGGTTCTCCAAATAATTTTGGAGTAAGGGTCAGTCTTCAAGGTGCAGCCCTGCGCAAATGTTTATCCGTGCTGCCGCACACGAATGAACATTCGCTTCGGGCTCGAACGTCCACTTGTAAAAATGAGCATAAACCCGAACGTAGGCTGGATGCTCATGTTTTGCACCGCGCTCACAGCGGCGCTCAAACATTGATGTTTTCAGCGCGGCTGTGAGCGCCGCTTTGAGCACGGTATAAAACATCGGTTACAATCAACAACATTTTTTGTTGGATTGGCTAAGCATTTTGGTGTTGAAACTCTAGTTTTAATATAGGGGGAATGACGGCTTTTGCAGGTTTTGTTCTATTATTGTCAGGGGGGTTTTTTATGACTGATTTTGCTCAAATTTGGCCTAAACATTCTTTGCATATCAAAGAATATTGTGGCCAAATTTCATAAAATTCGGTCGACAAAAACCCCCCTGCCAATAATAGAACAAAACCTGCCAAAGCCGTCTGTTCCCCTAATTGAAGTTCAATGGTTCTATGATATTTTGTCAAGGAATGTAATTGTCGCTGAAAAATGCACAAAACAAGCGACAGAAGAGAATAGCGATAACTCTTTGTCCTCATCTGCAGAGGATAAAGATATTGCAGCTTTCCATTTTATTTGCAACAAACATGGAGAGGTAATTGTTGTGAACTTTTCAAACTGCGATAACTTGTTTATTTCAAAAGTAAAACACAAATCATGTCAACAGATGGTTAAGTTTATGTCTAAGCTATGGTAACTGATACTTATTTAAGTTAAATTTAATTTAATAATTCAACCAAAAACATCCCCGGAAACCGACTACTTCTCAAAATGCGCGGCAGGCGATCATTGTCCTATTCTGTTGCAGTTTGGGACAAACGCTTATTGCGAGTTGAGTTTGTCCCAACATTTACAAGAGAGGACAATGTTGTTGTTTTTTTTTTAATTAAATAGCCTTTAGACTTGTTGAGAAGAGTTTCAAAAATTCTTTCAATTGCTTTCGTGTGCATTTTTGAATATTGTCTTTCCGCTACTTCTTCGACTTTGAAAAGGTGGGAACTTTCAGTTTTATGTAATTTCCTTTAAAAGTCGCACTACTTGCACTAAGTTATCTTTACACAAGTGAAAAATTGTGTTATGAATGTGTATACTGGGGTCGCATTTTAAGCGGATTTCATGAATCACGCGATTTTTTAAGCGGATTTCGACATTCACGCTGTTTCTCTTCGCGAATTTTTTTTTTACAAAGTTTTTTTACGTGGATGTACGTGGAACGTGTTCCCCTCGCAAAGACCGACCTCATTGTATTTGATTCAAGCGAGTAGGAACGCGGTTATATTTTAAAATGCCGCTAAAGTTTACTATATTGGAGGACGGTTTTGTAATCCGTGATTTTTTTTACCTTCAGTCATTATCAAAATATATCATCGAAAAACGTGTTCTGCAACTTGACATGTTTTGAACTAAGTGTTCGCTATTAGCATTTAAAGCAACCGTTATAATTGAGGCTTTTCTATGCCTGTCATTGTATACATGTGTTTTGTGTATCTTATGTAGCAAACACAATGAATATACTATGCCCAGGGCGTCGAAAATGTTTCCCTCACGAAAACACTCTAGACTGGACCCAAACATGCTAGTGGCAATATCCGTTTATTGTACACTTTTTTATGTTTTGTTTTTAGGAAGATTTTTTATTTCATTTGTTTCCCCAATTGAGTTTCATTCTTTTAATGAAGCTGGATTAAAACGATAATGTTATGTATCATATTTGCTAACACACTAAATTTTCATGTTAAAGTTAGTTTGCTTCACGTTTTGGATTATTTTCAACAATAAAACAAAACACGCTTGCTTTTCACATACTAAAGGACCACGCAGAATGGGTAATTTTGCGAACGTTTTAACTGTTTTCCCGTTTTGACGCACGCAAATGCAAATGCTGAAGGCACAACTTGTTTTCATCTACCAACTCCGATTAATTTTTTTTGCTATGCCGCTCAACTATGTTGAATTCGATGAATTCGTTGAATTCGCACCCATGTTCGATGCTGATGGTGAACACGAGCTTGAAGGAGAACGCGCGAACCAAAAGCAACCCAACATATACAGGCAAGTTCCTAAATCCCTAGCGTATGGTTTGCAATTCTTAATAGTTCAATACATATGCTCCAGGTTCTCCTAATTGCTCTGGAGTTGTGGTCCCTTCCTCTACCAGGTCAACTACGCCTTGTACCAAACCGAAATGAGAGCAAGTTGACATTTAGCTTTGCCATTGAGATCATATTGAAAACAAAATTTGATATCAATTATTATTTAATAAAAATTTATATCAAAACATGTTTTCAATATGCATTTCTCAGTTATCATAATGATAGCAGCTTTACATCAAATTATACTCTCGATTATCTAAAGTGAATTATTCCCGACTAGAAGAGCATAACAGAAACTGAACACAATTTTAACATATTGAGATATTTATAACTTATTTTGATACAATTTAGTTCTCAGTAGCCATTACCTTTCAAATGTTGTAACAGGATTAGGAGAAGTGGGGGTAACACGCCCATAGGGGTTAAAACGCGCCACCCCTGAATAAGGTTAAATATCCCCATTGTGATTATTTTCAATAGTCTATACGATAAAGCAATGAAAAATATTGCCATTGGATACATATATTTCATGATTTTTCTCTAGTTATACATGAAAAACTCGAAAAAACGATTTTTGCGTGTTTTGATGCAATTCTAGCTCGGTGGAATTTAGCCTTTCTTTCGCTGTTATACATTGATAAATTAATAATTGAGCCATGAGCCATGCTGCTTACTCGTGTTCTTTATGTTCCACACGAAATCGTCGTCAAAAATGGTTTTAAAGCGATTTTAAGGGCCTTCAAACTTCTGAGGTCGGTGTGGGGCATTACGCCCATGCTCATTTCGTATGACCGAAACAGCTGAAACATTCGGTTAATTGCCTTAATGTAGGCAATTATAATGAAAATCAGTACGATAAGCACATGCGCGTTTTAACCCATCCACTGGCGCATCTCACCCCGCATGGTTTCAAAACCATTTTTTTTCGGGTGCTTTTTAAAAATCAAATTTCTGTGCAATAAAATGGACAATTAGATGTCTGTTATCGGTAGTCAGTCGCAGATGTGCTGTTCTTCAGTATGCGCTGATGAAAACTGGCTGAAATGGTGGTTTTCATTGATAAAAATGGCATTTTCCTTAACGTGGGCGTCCTACCCCCAGTTCCCCTATATCATAATGTGATTTGAAGAAATGCTTAACACCGAATTGCCCAACAGTAGGCAATTAAAATAGATGTAGCAAAGCCTCCCAGCCATAGATATCACAACGCTGGTATAATTTGAGAAGGTTGCCTTAGTTGTAATGTTGTTTCATCTTCTTGAAAAATATTCTTGTTCGAACAAAAACAAAAATTTCTGATTGTTGATCACAATCTGGAGACCTATCACGACCTGTAAAAATTCCAACTGAACAGAAACAATATATTTTGTATCTGATTCTATTATAAATTTCTATCAAAATATGTTATTTTTATGATAAAGTTGTAACAAAATTTGATAGTTTTTTGTTTCCAGTAGTGTAGTTTTTGATAGAAATTTAGATATTTTAACAACATCCTGCACCATGTTTCTATCAAATTTTGTTATAAAAATTTAGTATAACATAATAACATGAGTTGATATAATTTTGATATGACCTTCTAGTCGGGACAAAGATTAAAAGCAACCTGAAAACAAAATATACTGTTTTTGTTATGAATTCTTATAAGAATAATCTATTCTAGTACCTGTCATAAGACGAGTTTAAACAATCCCATTGAATTCCACCACTTAATTGTATCCTGACAGATACGTATTTCGACCTCAACAGTAAGGCCGTCTTCCAGTGTCTTGTACTTGACTCGACTTTAAATAGTCGAGTCAAGTACAAATACTCATTTTGATATCAAATAAAAAAAATCTCATGACTTCAAACTTTCTAATCATGTTGATTTCATTGACATTTGTTTTCAGTACGATTCCACGTTGTCAAAATATGCTCTCATTTCTGCTGTGTTAACCATTAATCCATACAAAACGACATCAACTGGAGTAATCAAATAATTGACATATTGACAGCAAATTTTGATTTCCATTTGATTTCAAACTTTGCTTGGGAAGCGCTCCAAATTGTTCTGGAGTTTAAGGGCCGATGCCCACGTAGCGTTTTTGCAAGCTGCGTGCACGCCGCGTCCACGCAAAGTACCAAACATCAAATGTAGTCATTGCTGGGTACCATTTGATGCTGGGTACCTAACGTGAACGCCGCGTCCACGCAGAGTAAAAAACCGCTACGTGAACATCGGTCCTAAATCAATTGGTCTACCAGATCAACTACGCCTGGTAACAAAATGGAAGCACCCCTGCCTGTAAAGCCTTTGCGTATGGTTTATGGTTATTATAAGTTCAACGCAAATGTTCTACGTTTCTGCCTTGGAATAATTTGAATAATATGTAGTCCCATATTTGGTAAATACAAGAGAATGCTTCTTTTTTTAATGTATGTGAAGTCTGGCCACGCCAAAAAGAACTTCGAAAGCAGCCGTGGGACTCGAAAAGATGGCCTAATTTAGACTGAATTGTCCGCACTTTACGCGCCTTTTGACTATGAATACAGGAAAGCTCTAATGCTACGTTTCGACATGGAAAGTGAATTGAACAACTCAGTTGAATTTAATTGACTTGCCAAAAGATGAACATGTTCAACTTTCTTTTCGTTCAAGTGAATTGAGTTAAGTTAAGGTGTTTACACGTTCGATTCAAGCGACTTGCTCAATTCATTTGCCTTGTCTAAACGTAGCATAAGTTAAAGATTGGTATTATCATTGGAAATCCTTGGATCTCTCGCTAAAATTGTATTTAACCAACTGGCTTCACTCAAATTGGAAGCATTTGCATAAGGAAGATCAATTAATTACGTAACGCAAACCTATTGTTACACTTTTTGTAAGAAGCAACAACAAAATTTATGGATGTTCCCCGAGAAGTTTTTCCAGCCGAATCGCTCAGCACATCATATCATAGAGTCTTCCGTCTTCTGTCCGTGCTGAGCGGCGTCTGTTCAAACTGCTTATTTTTTATAATGCACCGATAGCATTGCTAATTATTTTTTGATATCTGTAATATTTTTAACCGACGTTTCAGTAGTTTGAGCTGAAATTCTGAGTTTCGGTAATATTCATTCTTGATCAACTCGGCTCTAAGAAAACATTGTACATTAAAAAAATAAACCGATAGTAAAAATCAATGTGCTCTGCTGAGCACCTGGTAAAATAATAGAAGTTAGTCCACGCGTGATAGCTGCCGATCGCAGTTCAATTTTTAAATAAGTTGAAATAATTTGTACCAATGGATGGAAGCAAATTTGAACTGGTTTGTAAATTTGATTTTATAATTCATGTTTATGAATTTGCAGGCAAATTACTGAAAAGCCATCATTGTCGTCAGCTTCGTAAGTGACCTTAGATGGGTTGAATCAGAGTGTTGTGCTTTTGAATTTGTTGTTCAACATTGCACTAGCAAACAACGCTTGTAAGCTGTTACCCAATTTCGAAGGCATTTTCAATCGAAGCATTTAACTTAAAATAGTAGTGACAAATCGAAAAGTTTAATTTATTCGATATAGAAAATCTTTTTGCTTTTGAAGTGGAATCAAAGTAGAGGCGTAATGTTAAAATGTATGATTTGGATCAAGTTATAAGTCGTAAAGTGAAAATTTCTGCATTAAAAAATGTGTAAATCATTTCAAGTTTCAAATAATATTTCAATAGTAGTTTGTGTAACTAGTTGCAAAAAGATGATTTTTTCAGCACGAGTTGTACGGCAAGCCTCGTTGGATAAATACTACGAGTGCTGAAAAAATCGAGTTTTGCAACGAGTTGCACACGCTATTTTTTGCAATGACGAAAAATGAGCTTTGTTATGATAAATCTGTACCAAAATAGTAAAGACTGATTTACTTAAATAATGTTGCTGCAGATAACAATCAGATTATATGTTATCATGCCGCATCGCATAGTTCTACAAGCCTTGAAGCGATAGATGAACTCGTCTTTGGAAAATTCTGATGCTATGTCCATCAAACTATTTCATTTATTACGCGACGCAGAGAATACACTATTTGAACCCAAGCTAATTCAGCAAAATGTAGTCATGTAACTACTGTTGAGTTGCATAATGTTCATTAAAGCACCCATTTTGTTGGTATGGAAAAGTAGGCCGTTTTATCACTCAAAGACGAACTGTAAACCAGGTATTATGATCAGGAATTGCAAAAAATATTTTATAACCTTTATAACCTAGTTCAATGTTTCTAAAGTTGAATTATACAGCTCTAGAAATTGTCATTAACATTGTCGTCATCAAAACGTAAAAACGAAATCACACTACTTAAAATCGAAATGAAAAAATATATTTATTGAGTGAGCACAGTGAGCAGCTGGATTCCAAGCAAAACAAACTGCTTTTCCATATTTGATTTTGATGACGATGTTGATGGTGGGTTCTTGAACATTTAGTGTCACATCCTTTTGTCTTTGAAAACAGTATGACTAGGTACCGAGGAATCCATTCTTGAAAAAGCATAACGATCGTAAACTGTCTACAAGTACTGTCCAACAGGTAATTTTTCAAGATGTGACAATGACAAGTCACGGAGTAAAACATTGAATGCGCACATTGATGGTTGTCGACGTGTTCTGCATGCAAAATAAAACCACGATGGGAAAATCGCAATGTTGAACCGCTTTGAAGTGGCCTAATTGCAAAACCCTGTTAACCGGTTCGTAGTAGTTATGATTCGCCTGCATGAAGTTGTGTCGATGCAACAAACCCACTGCTCGCTGGCAACGATGAGTGGGCATTTATTTATCAACAGTTTTTTTTGCATCAATCGAATCTATTTTTAACCCAAGACGTTATCATGACAAAAGTAAAAATGGAACGGAGACCTGAGTAACAATGAGCGGAATCTCTTTCAGTGCTCTCTGTTTCGTTAATTACTCAGTCCGCATAGTCAGTACTCCTAGCGTGTACCAGTTCAGCTCATGTCTGTATCTTCCGCTCTACTTTGATGGAAATTTTGGTATCAGTATTTATATCAAAAGAAGAAGCAACAAAAAAATATTCGGTGTTTCTGGAGAATTGGGTGAGATCTATTCACAATCGAGATTCCATCGGAAAAGCTTTTCACCGTATGATTTTGATGCTTGCGGGGGTGATGGCAGTGCTTTGGTTCCATTGGCTCCTTCATTAAGATTTCAGACGCGAAGGTGCAAAGAGCAAGTGCGAACTGTAATAGCTGTGCACGCTACACTGCGAACACTAGACATGTGTGTAAACGCCAAGTCAATCGAATACAGAGAATGTTTAAATACTACACTTAATAGAATAACTGGAAACTGCTTCATATAACATTATATTCATCTCAACATGAAAGAAAGAAATACATCACCTATCTCGTCGTTTTTTTACTAACATGCGTGGCTCACTGCTGAAATCACAAACATAAGAAAGAAATCAATCCCTTTTTACCCTTCTTACATCCTAAGAAGGGTATAAAGATCCTTGAAAAACCGACTTTTTATCCGAGGCTCAGGAGACCCAAGTCGTATATACCAATCAACTCAGCTCGACAGACTGAGCACATGTATGTATGTGTGTGTGTGTGTGTGTGTGTGTGTGTGTGTGTGTGTGTGTGTGTGTGTGTGTGTGTGTGTGTGTGTGTGTGTGTGTGTGTGTGTGTGTGTGTGTGTGTGTGTGTGTGTGTGTGTGTGTGTGTGTGTGTGTGTGTGTGTGTGTGTGTGTGTGTGTGTGTGTGTGTGTGTGTGTGTGTGTGTGTGTGTGTGTGTGTGTGTGTGTGTGTGTGTGTGTGTGTGTGTGTGTGTGTGTGTGTGTGTGTGTGTGTGTGTGTGTGTGTGTGTGTGTGTGTGTGTGTGTGTGTGTGTGTGTGTGTGTGTGTGTGTGTGTGTGTGTGTGTGTGTGTGTGTGTGTGTGTGTGTGTGTGTGTGTGTGTGTGTGTGTGTGTGTGTGTGTGTGTGTGTGTGTGTGTGTGTGTGTGTGTGTGTGTGTGTGTGTGTGTGTGTGTGTGTGTGTGTGTGTGTGTGTGTGTGTGTGTGTGTGTGTGTGTGTGTGTGTGTGTGTGTGTGTGTGTGTGTGTGTGTGTGTGTGTGTGTGTGTGTGTGTGTGTGTGTGTGTGTGTGTGTGTGTGTGTGTGTGTGTGTGTGTGTGTGTGTGTGTGTGTGTGTGTGTGTGTGTGTGTGTGTGTGTGTGTGTGTGTGTGTGTGTGTGTGTGTGTGTGTGTGTGTGTGTGTGTGTGTGTGTGTGTGTGTGTGTGTGTGTGTGTGTGTGTGTGTGTGTGTGTGTGTGTGTGTGTGTGTGTGTGTGTGTGTGTGTGTGTGTGTGTGTGTGTGTGTGTGTGTGTGTGTGTGTGTGTGTGTGTGTGTGTGTGTGTGTGTGTGTGTGTGTGTGTGTGTGTGTGTGTGTGTGTGTGTGTGTGTGTGTGTGTGTGTGTGTGTGTGTGTGTGTGTGTGTGTGTGTGTGTGTGTGTGTGTGTGTGTGTGTGTGTGTGTGTGTGTGTGTGTGTGTGTGTGTGTGTGTGTGTGTGTGTGTGTGTGTGTGTGTGTGTGTGTGTGTGTGTGTGTGTGTGTGTGTGTGTGTGTGTGTGTGTGTGTGTGTGTGTGTGTGTGTGTGTGTGTGTGTGTGTGTTTTTTTTTTATTGAGTTATGACACTTTCGTCTGCACTTCCTCGCAAAACTGCTTGGAAAAATTCACCATCTCCCCTTGCGGCCTGCTAGGGATTGGGCTCTGGGATCACGCCTGCTAAGTTACCTTCCACAATTAGGTAATCTTGCTTCTATGGAAATTTGCTTCCAACGTGGTGGGAGGAAAACCCTCGACTGAGGGAAAAACCTCCTTACTTGTTTTGTTACCTTGCTTCCCCTCGGACCGCAAGATAACTGTCTACTTCATGGATTCTACCATTCGAATTTTCCATCTTTCCATCCTATTCGTGTCTATGCCTAAACTTCTCCGGTACTACCAATATGCTTTACTACTTATGCTTACTGTGTGTGTGTGTGTGTGTGTGTGTGTGTGTGTGTGTGTGTGTGTGTGTGTGTGTGTGCGTATGTGTGTGCGTTACAAAAATGTCACATCAAGATCTCAGCCGTCCGTGGACCGATTTGCACGATTTTAACACTAAACGAAAGCTATGACTTTGTCATTGTACGAGTTTAATTTTTTGACATTTGGTTCCAGAGATATGTGAGAAATACGAACATGAAGTGTATTTTCAGAAAAGTAACAAAATAATGTCACATGAATATCTCAGCCGGAGACCCAAGTCGTATATACCAATCAACTCAGCTCGACGAGCTGAGCACATGTATGTGTGTGTGTGTGTGTGCGTGTGTGCGTGTGTGCGTATGTGTGTGCGTTACAAAAATCTCACATCAAGATCTCAGACGTCCGTGGACCGATTTGCACGATTTTAACACTAAACGAAAGCTATGTCTTTGTCATTGTACGAGTTCAATTTTTTTTGCAATCGGACATTTGATTCCAGAGATATGTGAGAAATACGAACATGAAGTGCATTTTCAGAAAACTAACAAAATAATGTCACATGAATATCTCAGCCGTCTGTAAACCAATTTGCATGATTTTATCTTTAAACGAAAGCTATGACTTTGCCATTGAACCCATTGTATTTTGTTTTTGCAATTAGACATTGGGTTCCGGAGATATCTCTGAAATACGAACATAAAGCATTAGACGTATCAACTTCACACATTGGTAAAATATGTCCCATCAAGATCTCAGTCGTCCTTGGACCGATTTGTGCGATTTTATCTTTAAACGAAAGCTATGTTTCTGTCATTGGACTCATTAATTTTTTTCTGCAATCGGAAATTCGGTTTCAGAGATATCTGTGAAATACGAATATGAGACATATTTTCAGACTACTAATGAAAAATTGTCACACCAATATCTCAGCCGTCTATGACCCGATTTAAACTCTTTTGGGCTTAAACAGAAGCTGTAATATTGCCATTTAAGGCGGCAAGTCAAATCTGCAGTCTTTTTGTATTTTTTAAAAATTGTTAAATTACCAGAAATATCCCTTTTTACCCTTCTTACACCCTAAGAAGGGTATAAAGATCGCTTGAAAAACCGACTTTTTATCCGAGGCTCGGAGACCCAAGTCGTATATACCAATCAACTCAGCTCGACGAACTGAGCACATGTATGTATGTGTGTGTGTGTGTGCGTGTGTGCGTATGTGTGTGCGTTACAAAAATCTCACATCAAGATCTCAGCCGTCCGTGGACCGATTTGCACGATTTTAACACTAAACGAAAGCTATGACTTTGTCATTGTACGAGTTCAATTTTTTTTGCAATCGGACATTTGGTTCCAGAGATATAGTGCACATGAAGTGCATTTTCAGAAAACTAACAAAATAATGTCACATGAATATCTCAGCCGTCTGTAAACCAATTTGCATGATTTTATCTTTAAACGAAAGCTATGACTTTGCCATTGAACCCATTGTATTTTGTTTTTGCAATTAGACATTGGGTTCCGGAGATATCTCTGAAATACGAACATAAAGCATTAGACGTATCAACTTCACACATTGATAAAATATGTCCCATCAAGATCTCAGTCGTCCTTGGACCGATTTGTGCGATTTTATCTTTAAACGAAAGCTATGTTTTTGTCATTGGACCCATTAATTTTTTTTCTGCAATCGGAAATTCGGTTTCAGAGATATCTGTGAAATACGAATATGAGACATATTTTCAGACTACTAATGAAGAATTGTCACACCAATATCTCAGCCGTCTATAACCCGATTTGAACTCTTTTGGGCTTAAACAGAAGCTGTAATATTGCCATCGGCAGGCGGCAAATCAAATCTGCAGTCTTTTTGTATTTTTTAAAAATTGTTAAATTTCCAGAAATATCCCTTTACCCTTCTTACACCCTAAGAAGGGTATAAAGATCGCTTGAAAAACCGACTTTTATCCGAGGCTCGGAGACCCAAGTCGTATATACCAATCAACTCAGCTCGACGAACTGAGCACATGTATGTATGTGTGTGTGTGTGTGCGTGTGTGCGTGTGTGCGTATGTGTGCGTTACAAAATCTCACATCAAGATCTCAGCCGTCCGTGGACCGATTTGCACGATTTTAACACTAAACGAAAGCTTTGTCATTGTACGAGTTCAATTTTTTTGCAATCGGACATTTGGTTCCAGAGATATGTGAGAAATACGAACATGAAGTGCATTTTCAGAAAACTAACATAATAATGTCACATGAATATCTCAGCCGTCTGTAAATCAATTTGCATGATTTTATCTTTAAACGAAAGCTATGACTTTGCCATTGAACCCATTGTATTTTGTTTTTGCAATTAGACATTGGGTTCCGGAGATATCTCTGAAATACGAACATCAAGCATTAGACGTATCAACTTCACACATTGGTAAAATATGTCCCAAAAAGATCTCAATCGTCCTTGGACCGATTTGTGCGATTTTATCTTTAAACGAAAGCTGTGTTTTTGTCATTGGACTCATTAATTTTTTTCTGCAATCGGAAATTCGGTTTCAGAGATATCTGTGAAATACGAATATGAGACATATTTTCAGACTACTAATGAAAAATTGTCACACCAATATCTCAGCCGTCTATGACCCGATTTGAACTCTTTCGGGCTTAAACAGAAGCTGTAATATTGCCATTTAAGGCGGCAAATCAAATCTGCAGCCTTTTTGTATTTTTTAAAAATTGTTAAATTTTCAGAAATATCCCTTTTTACCCTTCTTACACCCTAAGAAGGGTATAAAGATCGCTTGAAAACCCGACTTTTTATCCGAGGCTCGGAGACCCAAGTCGTATATACCAATCAACTCAGCTCGACGAACTGAGCACATGTATGTATGTGTGTGTGTGTGTGCGTGTGTGCGTGTGTGCGTATGTGTGTGCGTTACAAAAATCTCACATCAAGATCTCAGCCGTCCGTGGACCGATTTGCACGATTTTAACACTAAACGAAAGCTATGACTTTGTCATTGTACGAGTTCAATTTTTTTTGCAATCGGACATTTGGTTCCAGAGATATATGAGAAATACGAACATGAAGTGCATTTTCAGAAAACTAACAAAATAATGTCACATGAATATCTCAGCCGTCTGTAAACCAATTTGCATGATTTTATCTTTAAACGAAAGCTATGACTTTGCCATTGAACCCATTGTATTTTGTTTTTGCAATTAGACATTGGGTTCCGGAGATATCTCTGAAATACGAACATAAAGCATTAGACGTATCAACTTCACACATTGATAAAATATGTCCCATCAAGATCTCAGTCGTCCTTGGACCGATTTGTGCGATTTTATCTTTAAACGAAAGCTATGTTTTTGTCATTGGACCCATTAATTTTTTTCTGCAATCGGAAATTCGGTTTCAGAGATATCTGTGAAATACGAATATGAGACATATTTTCAGACTACTAATGAAGAATTGTCACACCAATATCTCAGCCGTCTATAACCCGATTTGAACTCTTTTGGGCTTAAACAGAAGCTGTAATATTGCCATCGGCAGGCGGCAAATCAAATCTGCAGTCTTTTTGTATTTTTTAAAAATTGTTAAATTTCCAGAAATATCCCTTTTTACCCTTCTTACACCCTAAGAAGGGTATAAAGATCGCTTGAAAAACCGACTTTTTATCCGAGGCTCGGAGACCCAAGTCGTATATACCAATCAACTCAGCTCGACGAACTGAGCACATGTATGTATGTGTGTGTGTGTGTGTGCGTGTGTGCGTGTGTGCGTTACAAAAATCTCACATCAAGATCTCAGCCGTCCGTGGACCGATTTGCACGATTTTAACACTAAACGAAAGCTTTGTCATTGTACGAGTTCATTTTTTTTGCAATCGGACATTTGGTTCCAGAGATATGTGAGAAATACGAACATGAAGTGCATTTTCAGAAAACTAACAGAATAATGTCACATGAATATCTCAGCCGTCTGTAAATCAATTTGCATCATTTTATCTTTAAACGAAAGCTATGACTTTGCCATTGAACCCATTGTATTTTGTTTTTGCAATTAGACATTGGGTTCCGGAGATATCTCTGAAATACGAACATCAAGCATTAGACGTATCAACTTCACACATTGGTAAAATATGTCCCAAAAAGATCTCAATCGTCCTTGGACCGATTTGTGCGATTTTATCTTTAAACGAAAGCTGTGTTTTTGTCATTGGACTCATTAATTTTTTTCTGCAATCGGAAATTCGGTTTCAGAGATATCTGTGAAATACGAATATGAGACATATTTTCAGACTACTAATGAAAATTGTCACACCAATATCTCAGCCGTCTATGACCCGATTTGAACTCTTTCGGGCTTAAACAGAAGCTGTAATATTGCCATTTAAGGCGGCAAATCAAATCTGCAGCCTTTTTGTATTTTTTTAAAATTGTTAAATTTTCAGAAATATCCCTTTTTACCCTTCTTACACCCTAAGAAGGGTATAAAGATCGCTTGAAAACCCGACTTTTTATCCGAGGCTCGGAGACCCAAGTCGTATATACCAATCAACTCAGCTCGACGAACTGAGCACATGTATGTATGTGTGTGTGTGTGTGTGCGCGTGTGTGCGTATGTGTGTGCGTTACAAAAATCTCACATCAAGATCTCAGCCGTCCGTGGACCGATTTGCATGATTTTAACACTAAACGAAAGCTATGACTTTGTCATTGTACGAGTTCATTTTTTTTGCAGTCGGACATTTGGTTCCAGAGATATATGAGAAATACGAACATGAAGTGCATTTTCAGAAAACTAACAAAATAATGTCACATAAATATCTCAGCCGTCTGTAAACCAATTTGCATGATTTTATCTTTAAACGAAAGCTATGACTTTGCCATTGAACCCATTGTATTTTGTTTTTGCAATTAGACATTGGGTTCCGGAGATATCTCTGAAATACGAACATAAAGCATTAGACGTATCAACTTCACACATTGGTAAAATATGTCTCGTCAAGATCTCAGTCGTCCTTGGACCGGTTTTTGTGATTTTATCTTTAAACGAAAGCTATGCTTTTGTCATTGGACCAATTAATTTTTTTTCTGCAATTGGAAATTCGGTTTCAGAGATATCTGTGAAATACGAATATGAGACATATTTTCAGACTACTAATGAAGGATTGTCACACCAATATCTCAGCCGTCTATGACCCGATTTGAACTCTTTTGGGCTTAAACAGAAGCTGTAATATTGCCATTCAAAGCGGCAAATCAAATCTGTAGTCTTTTTGTATTTTTAAAAATTGTTAAATTTCAGAAATATCCCTTTTACCCTTCTTACACCCTAAGAAGGGTATAAAGATCGCTTGAAAAACCGACTTTTTATCCGAGGCTCGGAGACCCAAGTCGTATATACCAATCCACTCAGCTCGACGAACTGAGCACATGTATGTATGTGTGTGTGTGTGTGTGTGTGTGTGCGTGTGTGCGTTACAAAAATCTCACATCAAGATCTCAGCCGTCCGTGGACCGATTTGCACGATTTTAACACTAAACGAAAGCTATGACTTTGTCATTGTACAAGTTCAATTTTTTTTGCAATCGGACATTTGGTTCCAGATATATGTGAGAAATACGAACATGAAGTGTATTTTCAGAAAACTAACAAAATAATGTCACATAAATATCTCAGCCGTCTGTAAACCAATTTGCATGATTTTATCTTTAAACGAAAGCTATGACTTTGCCATTGAACCCATTGTATTTTGTTTTGCAATTAGACATTGGGTTCCGGAGATATCTCTGAAATACGAACATAAAGCATTAGACGTATCAACTTCACACATTGGTAAAATATGTCCCAACAAGATCTCAGTCGTCCTTGGACCGATTTGTGCGATTTTATCTTTAAACGAAAGTTATGTTTTTGTCATTGGACTCATTAATTTTTTTCTGCAATCGAAAATTCGGTTTCAGAGATATCTGTGAAATACGAATATGAGACATATTTTCAGGCTACTCATGAAAAATTGTCACACCAATATCTCAGCCGTCTATGACCCGATTTGAACTCTTTTGGGCTTAAACAGAAGCTGTAATATTGCCATTTAAGGCGGCAAATCAAATCTGCAGTCTTTTTGTATTTTTTAAAAATTGTTAAATTTTCAGAAATATCCCTTGATAATATCAGTTATTTTATATTCAATTGAAGGTCATATGCATAGAAATTGTAATATGCACTGGGCACACACAACCATTCAAAAGTGTAAGAAGGGTTGCGTTCACTGTAGGTGGATTAAGTCGGGTTTTTTATTTTGAAATCGATAAAAGCATGATATTATCAGTTATTTTATATTCAATTGAAGGTCATATGCATAGAAATTGTAATATGCACTGGGCACACACAACCATTCAAAAGTGTAAGAAGAGTTGCGTTCACTGTAGGTGGATTAAGTCGGGTTTATTGCTTTGTTTTTGATAGGATAAACATAGGGGCTATGAGATGAAGTCCAGGAGAAGTAACCCTGCCTATACATATATCATTATATCCATGCATGCTAACAAAAAACCAACTCAAATTAAACCGCATCTGTCCTTTTTGTGAATATGATTAAAATAGGAGCATGTAATTATTGATGGAACAAATCTTTCTACATATATGATTGCATAAACTGTGAAGTTGTTGCCGGCGACAAATCATTTACTTTTCACAATTGAAAAGCTCCAAAACGAAAATTGGCAATCGTTATCATCTGGAAATCATTCTGTACAACACTGATTAGATTTGCATAAAACAATATTTTACATTATTGAAAGCCTGAACACAGTCGAGTTGAGGAACTTCAGAAGAATAAAATTAAGTTAATTGAAAGTTCGACTGTATGTAACTTTTTTTCAGCAAATTTGAAAGCAAAAACCTCAAAATTATGAAAAAAAAATAATTGAACTTGGACAAATCGACGACGCTACATAGCAACACGGCGTCACAGAAAGCACTTTTTCCATTCGGGGTTAACAAAACGATTTTCGGCCAACATGCCAGTTCAGCATGTATAGAAATCACAATTCACGTATGTACGTACATATTTTAACAGTTTGGGATTAGAATAATCGATCGGTTTCCGTTATGGCTTACGGAGAATTCTCTTCTTCCGGACTGGGACCTAATGATTGTTAGCGATAAAATCTAGACACATCATGTTTGCGATGTGTCGCTACACTATAAAAATGAAATTTGTTTAACGTGTCTCAGTTTGTTGTTTGCAAACATGATACAGTATTGACCCGATTTTGTCACTCCCCGATTTTGTCTACTCCTGATTTTGTCTACCCCCGATTTTATCACGTTTTCGACCCGATTTTATCACATTTTCGACCCAATTTCGCCACCCCAAAATTTTTTGAAAATTTTAGTTGTTCTTTTTATTTTTGCAAATAATACAGCAAATAACAATGAGTTTCATGAGATAATTTTCATCGCCTGTGGTTTATTATAAATCATTCCTGAGTACCTGTCAAGAATTTTGTAAGACTTTTCGACAAGAAATTATGGGTTCCGTTCACGTATTTTGCCTTCCCAAGGCATGAACTGATTCATATTTGTGAATCAAATTAAAAAATTGAAAAAAATAATTCCGATTTTGTCACATTTCCTATTTTATCACCTAAAAACTCACCAGGGGGGTGATAAAATCGGGATATTACTGTATTAAACATTTGTTCTTGTTGCGAAGTTAAGCGTCTACTTAGATTGATGAAAGAGAAAGTCAATTCAAACTGAAGCATAATATACTTACCTAAACTTATTATAATGCAAGAGATCAATGATGAGTATTCTTTTTCTTAGAGCAAAACCTTTTCTTCACCAACGACTCGTTGTTTTCATGAAGTACATCGACACGATTGTTGATAGTAAACGTATTTCTTGGAGTTAATCAAGTAATTTTTCAGTTAAACTTTGCCAAATCTTATTTGGAAGACTACAAGTATTCTAATTGCAGTGCAGTGGGATGCTTTCACAAATTACGTAACGCTAAATATTATAATGTTGGACCCCCACCCTTCTTCTCGTAACACTTTTTGTATAGAAGGTTTAATTTTTTTGTAAGGATCGTAACGCTCGGCCTGGCCCCCTCCCTCCCCCTACAACGTTACGTAATTTATAAAAGGACCAAGTGTATGACAATATTATTTGTATCTGTCGTTCAACAACGATCTAAAGTTTAAGTCTGCGAAAAAATACATATCTGCTATTTTCATAACTCGAGAATACCATCAGAGTAGGTTTGCCGTTGGCTTACATAACATCTACAATGTAAATAAATTAATAATCATGTTTTAATCATGGTTTATAAGGCGGCTCAGCATCAAAATGGTGTGATTTTGACAGATTCAACGAGAACTAAGAAAAACTGGGCACGATGAAAAGCTTTTCCAGCATGTGATACTTATCAATGGGCCATTTGTTTCGTATATTCTGATATCATTTGCGGGCCGCACTATCACGGACTATGGTTTGTCCCCCGTCGAATGCAACTTTTTGTGAGAAAAACGGTTAAGAGTTACTACATGAAAAAGAGGCTGTTTTTCGGTTTTTGTGTGCACACACGGACTGACAGACATTTGTTCACGGCGTGTTTGGTAGAACAATATTATCACAAAAAATGAGCATCGCTAAAATTTCAACTACGTGAAAATATAGCTTCTTATCTTTCATTTCCTGGGTATTTAAAAAAAAACTACCAAGGGATCCTGAACAACTTTTTTCTTCTTTTCCTAATGAAACCTGCATTCTAATCTAATACCAGCCGTCAGATACGAGTCACTCCCAAGATGAGTCTCTCATATTTTTTTTAACCATTCTTCATGAATTAAATGTAATAAATAAATAATCTTCTTATTATTTTTTTTTAAACCCAATTTCAAAGGCTCAGATGTGGAGAAGCATAACGGAGCTGAAATTATTAAATTCAACACTTGGCTAGCCAATATTACCATTGCGAAGGGTTAAACCCTGGTATGATTTAACAGCAACCTTTTCCTGATCAATTTACATTAATTTTGTTACACTTTTTGGAATTAAATGTAAATAAGCAAAATTCATAGAGATTCCAGATTAATGAGAATTTACAAATTTATTGTTTGAACTCGAAAAACGATGAAATTTCGACATTCAAGACATGAGGGTTTTCGAAAAGCAGACGATTACATTTTCAGCGGTGAATTATCAAACCATTTTTACCTATCTGTGAGATGAGCATACCAAGACCATGCTGGAGGTGGCTGAGTTGTATCCCCAGTTCGATCTAGGAAATTTTTAGGTTAGATATTTTCTCGGCATTCCTATGTGGGATGATTTTTTTTTATGGTTGATGGTTTTGATAATGGTTATGATGGATGATTGGTTTTGAAAGTAAGGAATACATTTTTTTATTTAGTTTTGACAAATATTAGCGGGGTAAAGCTTTTTCAAATTACGATTCTGATCATTGTTCATCTAGATTCTTTCCTCTAGATAGATGAATGAAAGTTAAGCTCAGCGATCACTTCAATATCTGCTAGTTGTACAAAGAATCATGAAAATAATTGTCGTTTAGAAGAAAATGCATTTGGAGTATGATTTCCGTTTATTGCTGAACTGTTCTGAACTGTGGAACAATTTTGTTTTCATAAGATTCGTCCTTTTAGCACGATTTTTCTGAGTAAAAATCCAAACTTTTGAAAATCCTTCACAAAACTACCCTGGTTCTGATCATCCAGATGTTTTGTTTGCGTTTTCCGTTTGATGGTATTCGGCTTGCCTTCGGGTTTGACCACATATGTAATTAAACGTTATTGAAAGTAATTGCTAATAGCAATAAAGCATGAGCATGAGCATGAGATGATCGTATAATTCGTAGTTGCTCCGTGATTGACCAGAACTAGCGGAATTGCACAGGGAACCAACAGATGGGACTTGGGATTAGCACTCCATCTTCAATGTGCACGTTCCGAAAGCTCAGCTTTTAATGGGTCAATAACGGTGCCGACCACGTCCTTACGATCATCGAGGGAAGGGAAGGAATGTTATTGTAACAACCGTTGTTTTAGAGACCGACGAATCGTCTGCATCTCTACGGTTGTTACGGGAAGGAGTAGTGTAAGTAGGGAGAGGAAGTTTCATTACTTAGATCTGGATTCACCTTGGTAAAAAACAAATTTAGTTATATCTCTTTGTATGTTGGTGTACCAGAAAACCAAGAACTATGTACTGTATTTGAGTTCAAATAGGTTTGTGAAAATTAATGTTATTTATTCATAGTTTAGCGCGACACGTGAAGTTTTGAGCAAATCAATCACTTTCTTGATTTGTTATAAATTATTCAGAATACATCAATTTACGTAATTTATTTAGTCTAGTATAGTCCAGTCTACACACCCAGTTCATGAAAGAATCCTGAAAAGTGATAAATTCGACTATATCTATTTTTTTTTCTTGTCAATATTTATGTTTGAAGCACATTAGAAATGTAGTCCAAACATAAAAACGGGCAGGCCTACTGTGTAGCATTGTTGAAAATACCTGTGAGAATCAATTCTTAACTGTACCAACCATTCCGTTTGCATTGTGTGATAATTGTTGAATCGTTGGGAGTGACTTAGCTAAGAGGATTATTATACACTCCTTGGGTCCCCAACGTCTCAGGAGGGAAGGATCAAACATTTTTCATTAAACTAATCTTCAATGAAAGCAACATGCGAAACAGCAGCAAATAGAATATCCAATACGTAGACGAACCTTGAAACTATAGCCTAATTATTGCTTCTAAGCATTCCTTCTCGGGGGCAGCAGGGACTATGTCCAAGGGCTTGGCGATCCCTCCCCAGGTCATCTGCGAGTTGTGGCGCCTGCTTAGGATGTGGTGGGGTTTGACAGTGGGCCCTGTTAAACCTCTATAAAAAGCTGCATGAATCCGCAAGTAGGCTCCGCCAAAGCGACCGTGTGCCGCTCAAAGTGCACAAGCCCAAGTCCTGGTGTTAGGTGGGACGCTAAACAGCCCTGACACGACGGCCCTCCGACGAGACAGGAGGTTTGCCCAGGCCCAATAAGCCGCCTTTGAAAACAACCATTACAAACGACATATAAGATAATACGACTCGATATAATCGGGAACGACCTAGGCGACGAATAAAGGATCACGATTGCATGCTTGGCACATGGAACTGCAAGTCGCTAGGCTTCGCAGGTTGCGACAGGATAATCTTGATGAATTACATCCCCGCAACTTCGACATCGTAGCGTTGCAGGAAATCTGGTGGACAGGACAGAAAGTGTGGAAAAGCGGGCATCGAGCGGCTACCTTTTACCAAAGCTGTGGCACCACCAACGAGCTGGGAACCGGCTTCATAGTGCTGGGAAAGATGCGCCAACGCGTGATTGGGTGGCAGCCAATCAACGCAAGGATGTGCAAGCTGAGAATAAAAGGCCGTTTCTTCAACTATACCATCATCAACGTGCACTTCCCACACGAATGGAGACCCGACGATGAGAAAGAGGCGTTCTATGCGCAGGTGGAACAGACATACGATGGATGCCCACTGCGGGACATCAAAATCGTTATCGGTGACATTAACGCTCAGGTAGGAAGGGAGGAAATGTATAGACCGGTCATCGGACCGGATGACAACGGCCAACGATGCAGCCTACCGCGGAATGGTAGTCCGAAACACTTTCTTCCCCCGCAAGAATATCCACAAGGCCACATGGAAATCACCTAATCAAGTAAAGGAAAACCAAATCGACCACGTTCTTATCGACGGTAAATTCTTCTCCGACATCACGAACGTCCGCACTTACCGCAGTGCGAATATTGAATCCGACTACTACCTCGTTGCAGTATGTCTACGCTCAAAACTCTCGAGGGAGTACAACACGCGTCGGAGTCGTCCGCCGCGGCTAAACATTGGGCAGCTACAAGACGGTAGACTAGCCCAAGACTACGCGCAGCAGCTGGAAGTGGCACTCCCAACGGAAGAGCAGCTAGGCGCAGCATCTCTTGAAGATGGCTGGAGAGATATTCGATCAGCCATTGGAAGCACCGCAACCGCTGCACTAGGCACGGTGGCTCCGGGTCCGAGAAACGACTGGTTTGACGGCGAATGTGAGCAGTTAGTTGAGAAGAAGAATGCAGCATGATTGAGATTGCTGCAACACCGCACGAGGGCGAACGAGGCACGATATAAACAGGCGCGGAACAGACAAAACTCGATTTTCCGGAGGAAAAAGCGCCAGCAGGAAAATCGAGACCGTGAAGAGACGGAGGAACTGTACCGCGCTAAAAACGCACGAAAGTTCTATGAGAAGTTGAACCGTTCACGTAAGGGCCACGTGCCACAGCCCGCTATGTGTAAGGACATAAACGGGAACCTTCTTACAAACGAGCGTGAGGTGATCCAAAGGTGGCGGCAGCACTACGAAGAGCAATGGCGATATGGCAGACAACGGTGGCGGTATGGTAATGAACCTAGGAGCACGCGCGCAGGACATGCGACTTCCGGCTCCGAATCTCCTGGAGCTGACCAACTACCAGGAGAGCTGTTTAAACACGGTGGAGAGGCAATGACTAGAGCGCTGCACTGGGTGATTACCAAGGTTTGGGAGAATGAGGTTCTGCCGCAGGAGTGGATGGAAGGTGTCGTGTGTCCCATCTACAAAAAGGGCGATAAGCTGGATTGTAGCAACTACCGCGCAATCACATTGCTGAACGCCGCCTACAAGGTACTCTACCAAATTTTAAGCCGCCGACTAACACCAATTGCAAGAGAGTTCGTGGGGCAGTACTAGGCAGGATTTATGGGTGAACGCTCTACCACAGACCAGGTGTTCGCCATACGTCAGGTATTGCATAAATGCCGCGAATACAACGTGCCCACACATCATCTATTTATCGACTTCAAAGCCGCATATGATACAATCGATCGGGAACAGCTATGGCAGCTAATGCACGAAAACGGATTTCCGGATAAACTGATACGGTTGATCAAGGCGACGATGGATCGGGTGATGTGCGTAATTCGAGCTGCAGGGGCAATCTCGAGTCCCTTCGAAACGCGTAGAGGGTTACGGCAAGGTGATGGTCTTTCGTGTCTGCTATTCAACATCGCTTTGGAGGGAGTAATACGAAGGGCAGGGATTGACACGAGTGGTACGATTTTCACGAAGTCCGTCCAGTTATTTGGTTTCGCCGACGACATTGATATCATGGCACGTAACTTTGAGAGGATGGAGGAAGCCTACATCAGACTGAAAAACGAAGTTAAACGGATTGGATTAGTCATCAATACGTCGAAGACGAAGTACATGATAGGAAGAGGAAGAGGCCTCAAGAGAGGTCAATGTAAGCCACCCACCGAAAGTTTCTATCGGTGGTGATGAAATCGAGATGGTAGAAGAATTTGTGTACTTGGGCTCACTGGTGACCGCCGATAACGATACCAGCAGAGAAATTCGGAGACGCATAGTGGCTAGAAATCGTACGTACTTTGGACTCCGCAGGACGCTCCGATCGAATAGAGTTCGCCGCCGTACCAAACTGACTATCTACAAAACGCTTATAAGACCGGTAGTTCTCTACGGACACGAGACCAGGACGGTGCTCGTGGAGGACGCGCACTGGGAGTTTTCGAAAGGAAAGTGCTGCGTACATCTATGGTGGGGTGCAAATGGAGGACGGTACGTGGAGGAGGCGAATGAATCACGAGTTGCATCAGCTGTTGGGAGAACCATCCATCGTTCACACCGCGAAAATCGGACGACTGCGATGGGCCGGGCACGTAGCCAGAATGTCGGACAGTAACCCGGTGAAAATGGTTCTCGACAACGATCCGACGGGCACAAGAAGGCGAGGTGCGCAGCGGGCAAGGTGGATCGATCAGGTGGAAGATGACTTGCATACCCTCCGTAGACTGCGTGGTTGGCGACGTGTAGTCATGGACCGAGCCGAATGGAGAAGACTCTTATATACCGCACAGGCCACTTCGGCCTTAGTCTGAATAAATAATAATGGTAAATTATTGTTTAACATGATCAATTGTTTTAAATAATTTTGTGACACCATTCATTCTCATAACATGTTTCAATTTTGGCATGTGTTGGGTAAGAATTGGATTTATAGGTGTACATAAAATTACGATGCAGTGCCTAATCTCCTTCGTTATGCTCTTTGACGCTTGAGCTCTAATACTCAAGTTATTCAGACTATAACATGGTGATAATCGATTCCTCTTAGTTTTTAAATGAAGATTGGAAAAAAAATCCAAGAATCTCATTTAATAGAGGACGTAAATAATCGATGGTTCTCCAACTTAAAAGTACACGGATAGAAATTTCATTCATTTGATTCAAAAATATTCATGTTTGTTCACAAATTGATAATATGTTTGAATCAAACATATTCATATTAAAAATAAAATTAAATGCCTGTTTGTTTTATGCGTGTACTAGTGGGTAGTCCCTCGCTGGCTCTTGCAAAGATAAACAAAAACTTTAGTTCGGGTTAGGCCCGATTGGAGCCCAGCCCAGTTTTTTCATGCTTCCTAATTGCCGATGAGGATGTTTTTCAGGTACAAAAAGGTAAGTAAATGAAATATGAACGTTAGCAATTGTGGAAACTGGTAGGCAAATGCTATCAGAATATAAATATTGCAATAATTGATAGGAAAATATTTTTGCGGCCGAACCAAAACAATAATATCCATGTTTGATTCAATAATTTCGGTGGTTGAAGCAACTTAAAATGCATATTTGATTTAAAAATAGTTTCCGTTTGCTTCAAATGTAAGATTATGTTTGTTTCAAACGTATTTATGTTTGGTGCTAGAGCAAACTGAACTTTTGTTAGAATTTACCTCAAATATGTTTGTTTGAACCATACTTTTTTCTGCGTGACTGTTTCAGGGAGAAAAAAAAGTTGTTCGGGACCTCTCGGAGCTATATTTTCACGTAGTGAAAGTTTTAGCGATGCTCATTTTTTTGTCATAAAGGTCCCCCATACACACGCCATGTTGTTCAGTTCGACGAGCTGAGTCGATTGGTATATAACATCAGGGGTCTCAGAGAATTCTATAGAAAGTACGATTATGGAGTGAAATGAGCTACCATGCGTCTCCATACTTGTGGATAATGTTTGTATGGCGAATCAACAACTTTTTATGTACACTAAGCTGATCACACTCTAGATCCATACCAGTCGGTTGAGCATACTGGATGACATTGCTAATAAATCGTGTGGCGGAGGTGAACTAGCCTTGGGCTAAAAACCTCTTTAATAAAGATTTTAATAATAATAATAATAATAAATCATAGTGAACTTTGTTTTAGCATGGGGGAATGGTCTTGCTTGACTACCCTATTCAAATATTGAGTATTTTATTAAAACTGCCGAGGATTATTTCTCAAAATAAAGTTATGTATGGACGAAACATCCGCAACACTCGAAGAAAATGAACGAAGCACGTAAAATTATTTTTCTGTTTTTTAAGCAATTTTTTACGCTAAATCTACTAAAACGTCATGGAATAAGCGCTCTAAACATTCTAGTAGGGGAGGAGGTTTGGTTGTGGTCACCCTTTTGAATTTTATCCATAACTTTGGTTCTAGTTGGTATCATGTTTCATACCAATAGAAAGCTAGATTTACAACTTTAGAAATTTGAAATATTTTGTTGTCAATTTCGCAAATTTGGAATTTTTGGACAGTTCAGTTTTGTGGTTCGGTTGTGGGCACCCTTGAAAATCCGGTTAATAATGGAGAATAACAAAATGAAAATTAGTTTTAAATGTCATGAAACAACACAAAACCTAGATTAATCCACCTAGCAGTGATGATGCTTTTCTCATGCATTGAAGAGGGTAACGAAAACAATCACTTAAGAAAGGTCAAAAAAAGCACTTTAGGAGTTGGATTTTACGTACTTTACTTTTACTTCATTAATTTACATATTGCATTCATTTATATACATCGCAGGCATTTTTTTTTAATTTCGCGTTTTTCTTCACAATGAGGAGTCCCTATGAAAAAATATTATAATTTGTCAACAATTTCAGAAAGCAATGTCTAAAAGGTCAAATTTTAAATGGCAAACAATAAGACTGGATTCCCTGTCGAATGCAACTTGGTGCGTGTAAATCGGTCAACGCTTAGCTCCAAAAATCACATTCGCATATATAATGGTTAGATGCGCCTAAAAAACAAATAAATAATAAAACTTATTATTACAATAAATTATGACTGAATAATTCGAAGAAAATGCATGAAAACAGCATAAAAATAAGTTTGTTGATAAACTCAGTGATATTAAACGATTTGTCAATAAAAAGAGGGTGCCCATAACTGAATCAACAACCGAATTTAGCAGCGTTTCAGGAAAGTGATAAAAAAAAATTCGAGGTGAAATTTTGATGGCAATTGCTATTGAACCACAAAATAGACTAAATTTACCGTATGAATACGCATTAGAACTCACTTTTCAATTCAATCACACCATTTAATGACACTTTGGAAAAGGTCAAACAAAATTTTCGTGTTGATTTTTATGTAGATAAAAAATTATTTGTTCATATTTCAAAGTAGAGGTGTCGAGTTCAGTGGGTGTTGCCTCTTGTTTCGGACGGTAGAGCGATCGCGCGATTTGCCGAAATTTTGTATTTTGCATTGCGCGGCCGGTAATAAAGTTAATTAGTTCAGTGCGTGTTGGCTCTTGTTTCGGACGGCATTTTGTGTTTTGTTTTTCCTTAGGACGGTTCGTAAATAAATTGATGAATTTAAAAATATTTTATTATTTTTACAGCATATACTGTTATTGACAAACGCTCTATATTGTCGAATAGAGCTCCCTATTATTCACCTTTCCCACTAAGACAAATTTTCCTTCCCGAGACATCTATGAAGGTAGTATGGGTTCCCTGCATCTTCACTAGTAGATGTTGAACTAACATTCCTTCCCTTCCTTCCGTGATTGTAAGGACATGGCCAGGTATACAACTGCTACTGTATAGGAAAAGGTACTAATCCCAAGTACCAATTTGCGACAATATACAGTAGATTGCTCAATTGAGCATTGTATAGCCACCCACGATTTGTACAATCACATATGCTATGCTATGCTATATTTCAAAGTAGAGGTGTCTATCTAATTCGGTATTCTGCATAATACATCGTGTTTCGATAGCAAATGAATGACAGATGTTAGAATACAGTACCTACTTTCTGTCAAAAGATACGTGGGGGTGCCCACAACCGAACCATTTCCCCTACCATTGACACAGTGGTAGATAATAGTATGGGCCCTCCTTAGCCATGCAGTAAGACGCGCGGCTACAAAGCAAGACCATGCTGAGGGTGGCTGGGTTCGATTCCCGGTGCCGGTCTAGACAATTTTCAGATTGGAAATTGTCTCGACTTCCCTGGGCATGATACTTTTTCAAAATCATATTTGTTGTAGAAAAAAGTTAAGCATTCAATGATGAAAACGATGACGATTTGATGATTGTTAGTGCTTCCCGTGTCACCTTAATGACCACTAAGCTGCGAGACGGCTCTGTCCCAGTGTGGGAATGTAATGCCAATAAGAAGAAGAAGAAGAAGAAGATAATAGTCTAAAGAAGCTATTAATGAATAATGCTTCTATTATGTGGAGTAGAATTTATGCATCCAGACAACATTTCTATGAAAAAGTCTGAAAAATCACAAATCTCGTTTGATGTACCTCTAAATCTCCATAGATTTGGCTGAAAATTGGTCATGAAACTGCATTCAAGAAATAAAAAACACTAAGCTGACCATTTTCAATCTGGTAGATTCTGCACCTTCATCAAACCTAGTTTTGCTTCACGAATTTCAAAATATGACGGTATTTCACCGGACCACTTTCGCTCAACTCCTCATTCCGCACATTGAATAATAATCTGACCAACTGGGATATAACTTTGAGGCACTTATTTTAAATAGCGCCACACAAATTCCCAGAGCTACAAAAAGATAAAAATGTGCAAGACATGTCGTATTCTTAATTTTAAACATACAATAAAATCCAGATGAATAAAAACAAATTATAATTCTAACGATTCAGCTCAAACGGGACTCGTGTCTGCTTTACACGTAGTGTCCATTTCAGGCCCAACTCACCTACATATTGACATTGCATATCTGTTTGTTAGGCCGTCACTTCTTCTGCGTATGCTACCGAATTTATCAGAAGCATTTAAAAACTCTTCTTCCGAGGAGTGCATGCATGCTGCTAAAGCCGAGTCTGTGTGGATCTCTAATAATATGCCATAATATCGCGTGGGCGACATCATTCTGTGCGCCATACCTCTCTCCACCGTTTTGTATTTCGTTGATATTCATTTCGCCTCTCTCGCCTATCACACCGATATTCAGACAATGTAACACTGGTCCGCGGATGCCTGCTTTGGCTTCTGTTTTGCGCAAACGATTGTGCTGCGGCATGTCTCCTTGGCTCATAAATTCACTGTACACATCCGGTATAGGTAGGTCATCCCGCTGCATTTCAACCAATCACTATCCTTTTGATGCAATATTATCTCGCTGACTGTATCACTTTCTAATTTCTATATATTTCCATATATTTGCACTGCCTCTGCAATTTCTGCTCAACATATTGATGGCAGTTTAGAATAAATTTTACTTATAGAAAAGTCTTCTCGTACTGGAGGAGTCCTCAGCCCTTGGCGCAAAACTCTACAATTGTCTGGGTTACAATGACTAATACAAAGTATAAATAAAATACAAATATGGTTACTGCTACTGAACTTTAACTCATAGCTCGTAATGGAAAGGAATTTGACTCGTTCTTATTTTTACATTTTTTTTCAGCAGTAATAATAAGAACGCAAGCGACGAGATTGGTGCTGCACTTCTTTCTTCTATATTCACGCGATTTTTTTTACATTTTTTGCGTCGGTTTTCTGTCGATAATTTTTAATTTGAACGTTTTCCTTGAAATAAAAAATACGCTATTTTTTATGATTTTTTTTCTCATTGGTTTAGGGCACAAACCAGTTTTTTACAGGGATTATGAGATTAACGTAGTTTATGAGAAATATCAATAATAAAAAATAATTTTGTATTGCCAACATCGAACGGTTTTATTGCCAAAAGATTTAAGATTAAAAAAACTCCTAAATAAGGTTAAAAAAGAAATTTTTTTTGCCAATATCGAATGGCTTTGTTGCAATCGAATGGGGTTGTTTATTGAAAAAGAAATTATAATTTTTTTGGTCCATTTATTTAGAAGCTTATTATTTTGAAGTATATTATTTTGATGACGTATTATTTTATTATTATTTTTCCATGATGTATTGATCGCCTGACGAAGAGTTAACTTTATCCCAAAATTTCCCTCCACTGCCTAAAAAAATCTGCTCATTCATTCCCACAATACACAGGATTTTGTTTTTACACGATCTTTTTTTCGCTCGTATTTTAAAACGTGTGACTTCAGTTTGCCACCAAACTCTTCGCAACATGTTTCAAAAAATCCAGAATAAATCAAAGAAAAATCACATGATAATTAATATACGTTTAACATTTAGGATGAGCGGAAAATTGAGAAAATGTAAATCGTGTAAAAACAGAATCCAGTGTAATGTCATTGTTCATTAAGCACGGTAGCAGAAGTAGAAATCTCGCTTAACTTTTCAAATGTCCAATAGGGTGGCTCAAATGAGTATGGGAAAAACGTTTTTCAATTTTTTTGTTGGGCCGCCCGCTTATTAGGTTCTCTTTGATAACCTGATGCTCTGGACTAAATTTCAATCAGATCGTTCAAGGTTTGAGCAGTGCTAACCTCTTTGGAAATTTATATGGAAAAATGTATGCAGAAACATCCAAAAACAGCAAATTGCAGCTGGACTACACAACTTACGATGAAGAACTATGATACTCATTCAGATTTTGGAGAATTTAATACAGAATGTTATGCAGAAAACCGCGAGAAGATTCGAGTTTGCCCGGCTAAGTTATTAGCATTTCTCTGCAGAGGGGTTTGAGCAAATTTCGTTTCTTTTACCTTTGAAAAGCAATAAATTCACCCCTACAACACTCCAGTAAAATGCTAATATCTTTGCGTAATAAACTCTAATCTTCTCGCGGTTTTCAGCATAACATTCTGTATTTTATTTTACAAGAACTGAATGAGTATCATGGTTCTTGATCTTAAATTGTGCCGTCCAACTGCAAATCACTGTTTTTGGATGTTTCCACATACATTTTTCCATATAAACTTCCAACGAGTTTAGCACTGCCCAAACGTTGACCGATTTGGCTGAAATTTTGTCCAGAGCATCAGGGCATCAAATAGAACCGAATAAGAGGGCGGCCCATCAAAAAATTTGAAAAAGTGTTTTTGAGCCACCCTAATGTCCAACGTAACATTTTTTCATAAATAATTTTAAGTACTGCAAACAAAAGCATACAAAGGTTTGTGGATTGCAATATTCATGGAAAAAAATTCTTAGGTCCTTTTGAAAAGTTAAGTGAGAAATCATTGCTTACAATCCGACCCAGATAGGGTTGCACAGAATTGCGTTATTCAACACATGTTGATGTCCCATCTTGTGGAAGATAATACCAATCGCTGTTCGGCTAGCTAACTAGCATAAGAGTGCGCGGAGTGACAATAGAAGACACCCTTGCCTACGGTTCGGATAGGATCTTACAAAACTCCGCTATGCAACTCTGTTTCTGACATTTATTTTATAACTTTTTCTCTTGACCTGTAGTTAACAATTCAAAATATAAAAAGTGAAAAGAATATTGCGAAGATGATCACTTTCACACCACTCTACTAAAAACCTGTAAACTATTTCATCAATCAATCCCGAGCACTTATAAATAACAGTATTATTCTCTTGCAGCCCTAGGGCTGGCTCATCTCTACCCTGAGAATTTCACTAGGCCGAGGGTTTCCGTCGTTGATGTCCAACGACCGAACAGGTCAACTAAATAACAACCACCCAACACATCCAAACGCTTCACTTGTCGCTCAATTTCTCTCACGCTCAATCTCCGCGTTGAACATTTTTCCCTTAATATTCGTTTTCACCACATACTTCCACAACTTCACTTTCTTTCGTTGGAATTGCGGAGTGCTTTCACGTCCCATCACAAGCTTTTCCTTCGAATGGGGATACCAACAGATATACTTCCGTTTTGGTTCACCTCCACGATGATATACTATGGCGCGTGATACATATCGCATGTAGCTACTCTACCCCCGTAGTATACGCGATAAGTGTCACTTTCTATTGAAGTTCGAAGCGACATATGGATATAAGTTATCAGTCACACTCGACGTAATTTGTCTATACTGAAATAAACTTAATAAAGTCGAAACATGAATCAACGGTAATTTGGTGAAATAACGTCCCTGGGTAGAACGCGTTTTGATATTTGCTCATATTTGTCATGACTGAAATAGATGTGGTAAAATTAAGTTTTTTATTACGCATGTTAGGTGGAATGCATATTGTAGGGGAAAAGGCTCCACTAACGCCTTCCGAGGGCAGAACGCCTTTTTTGTATTGCCTCGTATTCATTGTACCTATCTGTGGTGGATGTAATAAAACTTTAATTATGTGGGTAAAGTGAATCAAATGAGTGAAAGTGAATTGAAATAACAGGCAGAAAGACATTCCGTAAACATCTAACAATTTAGCGAGCCAAAAAGTCTTAAGACACCAACCTACGACATACCAAGCGGCTCCATATACCTCCAAATTTCAAACCCATTTTCCGGAAATGTGAATGTTATCAATAAGATTATTGAGCCGGCTGCGGTGCACCGGGCAAGAAGCCAGAATATCGAAGATTAACCAGCAAAAATGGTTCTCAATGGTGATGCGACAGATACAAAATGGTGGGGAACGGAGATAGCACCCTAAGGTGTATTGATCAGGAAGATGATTTGCAGACTGCGTGGTAGAATGTAATAGAATGCTGACAACTATCATATACTGCACCAAAGTCATGCCGGAATAATAGTTTGATAATAAATAAATGCAAGCAGTACAACTCTGACAAAATTCAGAAGCCGTTTATTAGACTCCTAATAGGAGCGTTCTATTGAGTTTCTGAAAGATGGTTATTTTGACGCTTGTTTAAGTAACGACAGATATTTCACCCGTTGCGGGGGATAGAAATATTTTAAATTTGTACTTAACGGTGTAATTATCTTCAGGCTCAGTGTCAGGGAACTCGACAATAAAACGTCCCATATCCCTTAATCCCGGCAACCTGTGCCGAGGGAATACATAGTCTATAGATCCATAGAAATCCATAGAAATAATTTGTCCATAGAAGTCCATAGAAATAATTTGTCTGGTCGTTAATGGAGCCTGTGCCATGGTGGGCTCTGGCAGCTCTTTTTCTGAGAGCCTCGTGGGACAAAATGGCCAAAATAAAATTAGGCGGTCCTAAAACGGAAAGGAGCTGAGCTCATGAAGATGGGCCCGGAAAAACAAGCCACTTGCCTGCACAAATTGATAGTCAGAATCTGGGAAACTGAACAGCTACCGGAGGAGTGGAAGGAAGAGGTTATATGCCCCATCTACAAGAAAGGCGACAAGCTGGGGTGAGAACTTTTGAGCAATCACCATCCTTATGCTGCCTACAAAGTTATATCACAGATCATCTTCGGACGTCTGTCACCATTAGTGAATGAGTTCATGGGAGGTTATCAAGCCGGCTTTGTTAACGGCCGCTCGACAACGGACTAGATTTTTACTGTACGGCAAATCCTTCAAAAATGCCGTGAATACCAGGTCCCAACGCACCATCTGTTCGTTGATTTCAAGGCGGCATACGACAGTATAGACCGCGTAGAGCTATGGAAAATTATGGACGAGAACAGCTTCCATGGGAAGCTTACCAGACTGATCAAAGCAACGGTGGATGGTGTGCAAAACTGTGTGAAGATTTCGAGCGAACACTCCAGTTCATTCGAATCGCGCCGGGGACTAAGACAAGGTGATGGACTTTCGTGCTTGTTGTTCAACATTGCACTAGACGGTGTCATGCGGAGAGCCGGGTGTAACAGCCGGGGTACGATTTTCAACAGATCCAGTCAATTTATTTGTTTCGCGTATGACATGGACATTGTCGGCCGAACATTTGCAAAGGTGGCAGAACTGTGCATGCGCCTGAAACGTGAAGCAACAAAAGTTGGACTGGTGGTGAATGCCTCAAAAACAAAGTACATGCTTGTGGGCAGAACAGAGCGCGACAGGGCCCGCCTGGAAAGCAGTGCTACGATAGACGGGGATACCTTCGAGGTGGTCGAGGAATTCGTCTCCCTCGGATCCTTGCTAACGGCTGACAACAACGTTAGTCGTGAAATACGAAGGCGCATCATCTGTGGAAGTTGGGCCTACTACAGGCTCCAGAAGAAACTGCGGTAAAAAAAGATTCACCACCGCACCAAATGTGTCATGTACAAGACGCTTATAAGACCGGTTGACCTCTGCGGACATGAAACATGGAAATGCTCGAGGAGGACTTGCAAGCACTCGGAGTATTCGAGAGACGGGTGCTTAGGACCATCTTTGGCGGTGTGTGGCGGCGAAGAATGAACCATGAGCTCGCCCAGCTCTACGGCGAACCCAGTATCCAGAAGGTAGCTAAAGCCGGAAGGGTACGATGGGCAGGGCATGTTGCAAGAATGCCGGACAGCAACCCTGCAAAGATGGTGTTCGCTTCCGATCCGGCAGATACGAGACGACGTGGAGCGCAGCGAACGAGATGGGCAGACAAGATGCAGAACGACTTGGTGAGCGTGGGGCGTATTCGAGGATGGAGAGATGTGGCCTCGAACCGTGTATTGGGCGTCAAATTGTTGATTCAGTGTTATCTGTTTAGATGTAGACTAAATAAATAAAATGAATGAATGTAAACAAATTTTATTACTTGTCATAAGACGAGTTTGTACAATTCCATTTAATTCCACTACTTTATTGTACCTTTGACAGATACGTATTTCGACTTAAACAGTAAGGTCGTCTTCAGTGTCTCGTACATGACTCGAGTCTAATAATAATAATAATGGTGCCTCAGAGTTTCTAAGGTTATTGTTGGGCCAACAACGGAACTAGAATCATTTTAAGCATAATCACTACCCTCGTTGCATAATTTAGGTCTACAAAATATGTTGAATAATTTATCATTACAGTAGTTATACTGTCAAATCAAGGATCCCATATTTGCATGAGTTTGTGTCTATAGGGGCCAGATCAGCCATAGGTAGTTTAGGTGATCCAAGGATTTCTTTAAGAACAGTACTACGGATCAACCATGGATAATGATGCACTTTTCATTTGTGTTTTCTAGCGGAGAAGACCCATTTTGGTCCATAGAAACACGCTTGGTGGTTAATCATCATCTTCAAGGCTTGCAGGTCTTCCAAAAACTTCTTGCAGACCTACGAATGGACTTTTCATGTGTGTATTCCATCGAAGTAGCCTCATTCTGGTTCATAGAAACACGCAGGGTGGTTTATTTCATTTAGAAGGTTTGTATGTCATCCAAGAACTCCTTGCAGAATAGAAATACGGATCAACCAGCGTAACGATTTACTTTTTATGTAAGACTTCTAGCAAAGTAGCCCCATTCTAATCAACTAGCGTAATGATGCACTTTTCACTTGTGACTTCTAGCGAAATACCATTATTGTGGTCTACAGAAGCACGCTGGGTGGTTTATAATCATTTTCAAGGTTTGTACGTCATCCAAGAGCTTCTCAAGGAACAGACCTACAGATCAACCAACGTAACGATTGACTTCTCACCTGTAAATTCCTCATTTCGGTTCATGTTCTATGGGTATATTTATTTTAAAGGTTTATAGGTCATCCAAGAAATCCTTGAAGAATAGATCTATGGTTCAACCAGCACCAGCGTTACGATGGACTTTCCATACGTGACTTCGAGCGAAGTAGTCCATTCTGGTCCATACAAACACCCTGAGTGGATTATCATTATTCACCATCCAAGGCCATTCAAGAACTCGTTGAATAATATATCCACGTATTAATCACCGTAACGATGGATTTCTAGTGAAATAACCCCAATATGATGCACAGAAACACGCTGGGAGCTGTGAAATAATCCATCCAATAACTCCTTGAAGAGTAGACCTACAGATCAACCAGCTAAACGATTGACTTCTCATTTGAATTCTATCGGAGTGGCCCCATTTTGATCAAAAGAAACAGCGTTTGAAACTAATAGGGACCGTATTTTATTGTTTACATATGCAGGAATATCCATTGTGCTATGCAAAGAACGTTATTTCACTGTCAACAATAGTTAACAAAACAAATCCTACAATGATTCAACTTATGAATGATGTTCTGAGAGATGGGTTCGGTGTGTTTGAACTCAAGCTTGAGATAGCATAGCATAAGATCAGGACTTCTGTAAAGGATTTGCTTCTAGTGAGTCGGATAGGAACAGTTAGGACTTCGCCCCCTCACACCACCTGAGTTATCTTCTCAGGTGTCTGGTTGCAGATTTCCGTTACCCCTGGCCCCAAAGATGGAACTGGGGAACGATGAAAAAGTACTCTCGAAGGCAGAGGAAAGCTTTGGCAAGAACGATGCGTGGAAGTTACTTGATCAAAACGATCAACAGCATGCGAAAAAGGCAGCAAAATAAAATTTCCATGGAGAATTAGAAATGTTTATAAAAAAAATAGGAAATTGCCAATAAAGAAATCAGAGTATGAGCAATAAATAAATATAAAATTTCCACAAATAATGCAAATTTTCCATAAAAAATTGAGAACTTTCCACAAAACAAACATTAATTATCTCTCCTAAAAGCAAAAATAGCAATTAAAAAAAAAAATTCCACTGAGAAATCAAAATATTCCACGAAAAAAATAAAATTATGGGCATTTTTTTAAATAAAAATCAATATTAGCAATAAACAATTACAAAATCTTCCACAAAATTTTTTTTTTCATAAAAAAATGAAAATTTTCCACAAAATCATCAATAAAGAGCAAAAAAAAGAAAATTTCCATAAAAATATACAAGAAAGTAATTGAATTAATAAAATATTCCATGAACTTTAAACGCTTTAAAAGAAGGGGTAATCTATGGAAAAATGCTCAGTTTTATTGCTTTTGTATATTTCTTTATGGAAATCTTCATATTTTTTATTGCTCTTTATTGATTTTTTTCGTGGAAAGTTTTTCTTTTTTCTTGGAAAAAAATATTTATTTTGTGGAAAATTTTGTAATTGTTTAATACTAATATTGATTTATTTATGAAATTTTTTATTTTTTTCCGTGGAACATTTTAATTTGTTTATGGAAAAATTTTATTTTATAATTCCAATTTTTACTTATATTTTCTTTTGTGGAGAACTTAGAATTGTTCGTGGAAATTTTGCACTATTCGTGATTCTGATTTCTTTATTGGCAATTTCTTATTTTTTTATGGAAAATTTCTAATTTTTTAGGGGGAGTTTTTATTTTAGTTTGCGAAAAAGAGCACCGGTGTCAGTCATGAATCATGATCTATGATATGTAGCTGCGAAAATCTTTTAAACGATCTGCTAGGTTGAAGCAGCTTTTTAAATTGTTGCTTATTAGACAATTCCAGCACAAACAGAATCAGTGATGAGGTTGATAGACAAGCCTCAGTTGAGCCACCCACGCTAGACAAAGTAAGAAAGGCTGTACGTATGGTAAAGAACGGTAAGGAAATTGTTAAGGTTGGATTTCCGGCCGAGCGTCCAAAAGTAGAGTGACTGGCTGAACGAAAAAAAAACTATGTACTACGTTATGCATCTAAGAGGCAGATGTATTGGCTTCAAGTTAGCTAGATAGCTCATATGTCCTATCTACATGAAATAGGCCACATGCTATATTAGGGGCAGCAGGGACTTTGTCCAAGGGCTTGACGACCCCTCCCCATGGCCACTGCGAGTTAGACCGGGACCATCGTCCCTAACCCCTAATCCCAAGGCGTCACGCGACCCGTGCCGAGGGGATGCATGGCCAGGGGGGTGAAATAATAAGCTAGGCCTTTAACGGAGCTTGTGGGGTACCTGGGCACCCTCCACAGTAATTGTCCCTTACCGCGTCATGCTGGGCTCTGGCGTGGTGGACCTCTTTTCCCGAGCAACTCGTGGGACCAAAATGGAAAACCAAGTCAATTCTTCAATTAGTGGTAGTAGTGTAGGCGACAACCCCTTCGCAAGAGGTGGGTTGTTCAGGTCTCCGCCTAGGAGGCCAGAGCAAATAGTCGGCAGCTCAGTGCGCAGCGCCAGCGTGGGTCACTTAACCTTCCTCTCGGCTAAAAAAACGCCGGTAGAGGATATTGACGGCCCATGGCTTGTGGAGGCGATGAACCGCAACGCGATGGGCTTTCGGCCTTCGAGGTGGCGACGGAACAGCTGGACGCCATCATCGACTTTGCGTTATCGAAGCATAATATCAGTAAGGACCTCAAGAGGAGCTTGCAGAAACTTCGAAAGTCGATGCTGGACGCCAAGCTGGAGAGGGCGGTCGGGACGGCCAAGTGTAAACCCGTGAATTCGGTGGAGTCGAGGTCTACCCAGACTGAGGCCCAAGGATTCGCGGACTCGAGCAAGGTCGAATTGACCGAAGGCGTGCCAGCGAAGACGGTGGTACCAAAGTCTACCCAGACTGAGGCTCAAGTATTTGCGGGTACGTCGGGGGTGCACTATAGGATTTCAGGCGGTCATTAATCGAAAATGTCATGTCTCCCAAATCATTTTTAAATATTTTTATAGATTACCAATATTCTGATTAGGAAAAATCCAAAATTTGAAGTCTCTACGTGCTTTAGTTCCAGAGATACAAGGTGCCAAAGTCAAAAATTGGTGAAAAATTAGACAAATTTACTGAAAAATGTTCGCTTTTCAACTATTTTTTAAATTTTTATTTCATATTTTTCCATGATGTTAATACATCGTTACAAAGGTTGTTGTCTAAGCTTTCAAATGGTGTGCAAAAAGTAATGTATACACGCGAAATTTTTTTTTTAAAAATGCAGATACACAAAAATTTCTTTAAAAAAACGCGAATTTCAACTTCGATAGTGAAGAACTTTTTTTTCCTCAATTTTCCCCGGGTCTAATCATGATACACATAAAGAGTAAAGCTTCGACTGCAATATCCCGAAGAAATTTTTCACCAGTATTTGCAATTAGCAGAGATAATTCAATTTTATTTTATTTTTTCAATTTGTTTGGTTCACCGTGTCATATTCATTAAAAATTTACCCTTATTATTATCCCCATTTTTTTAAGGTGAATGAAAATGCAGTTTTAGGCATGATTAACAAGCAAAAATAGTCTATTTTCAAGGTAAATCAATTTGAAAGGAATATCTAAGAAATCTTCAACCCTTTCACTATCGACACATTTGCGGGTACTCTCTTCAAGAAATATCAAAGGTAAGTGTCTTGAGCTGTAGTGAATACCTACCGCTAGTAATTAGGTACCCAAGTAGACTACATAAGCGGCAGTTGAGTGCAGAGTTATATTATTATTGAAATAGAAGTGAAAGACAAGTGCGCCTAATGGATAACAAATCGGTATTCTCAAATTTCGATCCAAAGCTGCAACGCAAGGATAATGTTAAAAATGCTTTTGAATATATTTGTACTAGTTTTCAAATAAAAGAAGAAATGAAGTGTCGTTTGCAAGAGAAACTATACAAATTGGAAAGCAGATTCATTTGTAAATGGAAGGAGGCATCTCGATGTACGCAAAGGTTTGAGTATGTCAACCGAGAATGGTTGCAAACCAAGTTTGATATTGACGAGTTCATCGAAGAAGAAAAAAATGTCGCTACATAATCTACAACGTAATTAAAACGCGGACGACCGGGTAAACCTTTTATAGAATTGAGTGATAGAAGCAAGCATCGTACAACTGACAAGTAATATTTAAATCCCAATGTAGATACAGCGGAAAAGGCATTATTGCTTAACAGGGGAACAGCGTACAAGAGATCGTGATGTAAATATAGTCAAAGTTATCGGTCAACTTTTGAAAGACAAGCGCCACTTTTCAAACATACATTCAACAGATTCATATAAGCTTAAGACGCCAGAAGAAGCATTTGGGTTTTTATCGAAACTGGTTTAAGTAAATATCAGTATGAATCGATTCATTATGACACTCCTTCGCGATATCCGCCTTACGATGTCATTAAAGATGCAAAGAAACTATGCGCTCCTCCTGAAGATTCAATAGAACAAACAGGATCAACAATTAAAGTAAAATTGCAGGATTCAAAAAGTTATTTATCCTCTGCTACTTTAGATGACGTCATGGATGTCGTTGATGAAATTGAAGAAAATTTTGTTGAAGACATAGACCTTGATAGAGAAGAAGAAGAATGATGATGTTGAAAATAATGGAAATAAACCAAAAGTTTTGAGAAAAAATTATGTTGTTTTTTAAATTAGGAAATCTAATATTCGGAACAAATATAAGGAATATAAGCTTATATATTTTTCAAAACTATACACGTAAATGTCATAGAACATTGGCCTTTCGCAACCACGATATGGTTTATGTATGTTTTGTTGTTTTTTCCCTTTTATGAAGCGTTTTGTTACTTTTTCCACAAAAGAAAGACAAAAATATGTATTTAGAGGAAATGACGGCTTTGGCAGGTTTTTTTCTGTTATTGTCAGGGGGGTTTTCTAAACTAATTATACTCAAATTTGGCCTAAACATTCTTTGCATATCAAAGAATATTGTGGCCGAATTTCATAAAATTTTGTCGACAAAAACCCCCCTGACAATAATAGAACAAAACCTGCCAAAGCCGTCATTTCCCCTATATATTTATTATACAAAAGTCTTCAAAAAGGATAGAGGGGAGGGGGCACGCTGGCCCCTTAGTTTGTGGACAACAACCTTTCTTCTCCTTAGAAAAAAAAAAATAAAATAATTCTTCCTTATTTGGTTAATGTGACAATTAATCAATTATCATTAAAAAATATAACGTATTTGATGGATGCTCCCTAAAAGAGAGTAAGGGTACTAGAAATGATATTTTCTAGCTATTTTGATCAAATCCAGCTAAAACTATGTTAAAATTTGCTTTAAAAGCCACATTTTATTTTTGACCGCTCGCTTGTATGGGGATCCCCCATAGTGGGGTGACTGCTCCAACGGAGCAGACACAAAAAAGGGGGAGACAGTCTCCAGGGGATGAGCTCCCTGGGGGCCGCTCCAAAACGCGGAGGGTTACTACCCCGAACAAGGGTAGTGGGGCTGGGAAGCTGAACCCCGGCCAGGTACCTCCAAAACCGGGGGAGGAAGGACCTGGAAAGGTCCGTCCACCCAGGAAAGACGGTGGTAAGGGGTTACGGCAGGCTGAGAGTTCTCAGTCGCACCAGACCAGGGAAATAGAGAGGGATGACGCCTCCTGGACCCTGGTCAAGAACAAGAGGAAACCGAAGACGTCAAGGGCCGAAAAGAAGGCCCAGGCGAATGAGGGTAGCAAGAAGTCTAGGGTAGGCGCCAATCGCTCCAAGGGCGATGCCCTAGTCATCACGGCGGACGAGGCTAAGTACTCGGACGTCTTGAAGGCGATGAGGAGTGACGTCAAGCTCGGTGAACTCGGCGCCGACGTACGTCGAATAAGACGTACCCGGATGCGCGAGATGATCCTCGAGCTGAAGCGGAGCGTCTCGCAAAAGGGCGCCGCCTACAAGAAGTTGGCGGAGGAAGTCCTAGGCGAGACGGTCAAGGTGAGGGCACTCACTACGGAGGTGAATCTAAGAGTTAAAAACCTGGACGAGATCACCGAAGTCGAAGAGCTCGTCACGGCACTGCGGCGACAGTGTGAAGTGGAGACGCCCACCGCAGCCGTTCGGCTACGGAAAGGTCCGGCAGGGACGCAGGTAGCATTGGTTCGGCTATCTGCAGCGGACGCCTCCAAGGTAGTCAAGTTAGGGAGCGTCAAGGTGGGATGGTCGGTGTGCCCTGTGGGCATATACGAGCAACCCGAAGTTTTCTACAAGTGCCTGGAACCGGGGCAAAGCAATGGAACTGCAAAGGCCCTGACAGAAGCAATCTCTGCTGACGCTGCGGATTGGAGGGACATAAGGCACAATGCTGCACGAACCCTCCCAATTGTTTGATTTGTTCCAGCAAAGCTGTGAACAGCAAGCACCCCATGGGGGGTTTGATGTGCCCGGCGTTTAAGCGTGCTGCAAAATCACAGTGCAGGTAACGCAGCTGGCTTGCTCGGCCTCGCCCGAGTGTTTGGTGTGCGCAGGTTTAGAGGAAACGGCGGAACACGTGTTGTTCGTGTGCTCACGTTTTTGCGCAATGCGTGACCACATGCTTGCCACATGTGGTCTGGACACTAGCCCGGACAACCTAGTTCGGAGGATGTGTAAAGATGAAGTTGGCTGGAACGCCGTTTTATCGGCTATCGCCCAAATCGTCTCGGAGCTACACAGAAGGTGGCGCGTGGACTCAAGGATGGCTAGTTCAGGCGCAAATAAGAGGTGGTCGGTTTCATGGGTCATACCGGTGCCCTGTGGTCGAACTCGATCCTTTTATCAAACAAGTGGCAGCGCGAAGAACAACATGGTATCGTCGCTTTCGCGGCGTCGGTTAACCAGGCGGGTTCCGAGCCCGAGGACGGAAAGGGTTCCTCGTCAAGGCTGGGGCAGGCGTAGGCACCGCGTCGGCAAGTCTGTGTGTTGGCGAATAGACCCTGTCGCAGGGAGGTCAATTTGGGGAGCACGCGGCATCATCATTCTTGATACCAGTCGTGCAGAGGGAAGCAGGCGTGAAGTCGACCCTTCCCACCTTCCGAGGACATAGGGGGGTAAGGCCACCTGGAAAGCCGGCAACGTGCTGGCACGATACCATGGTGTTCTTCTAAAAAAGCGAGTTACGATGTTCGGTGCTGCAAGGACACGCAGCTAACCTCGAGGGTGCGTTGTGCACTGGCCCCCCTTTGAAGCATTACTTTCTGGTTGTACCGAAGGGACTATGGGCTTGGCGGCAATTGAAACGGTTTAGCGGGTCGGGGATGTAGTCCTGCCTCCCTCGTTTACTGTTCGAGGTGATCCCTAACCCCACACTTCCTGGACAACCCAGGATGTCTGTTGAGCAGATTCCCCCTCCATTGCTTAGGAAGAAGAAAAAAAAGACATGCTATATTGGGAGTTATAACACTCCTCAACACAGCTTACACAGTACTTTATCAAATCCTATTTATCATACTCCGCCTGTTGGCAGAGACCTATGTCGGTAAACACTAGAGTGCTTTTCGAAAAGAATTATCAACAACGAGCCAGATGTTTACTCTGAAAAAAAATCATCTACCAATTCCGGAAATACAACTTCCGGGATTATTATCTGTTTGTGGACCCTAAGACCTGAGACTATTGTACGCGTTTCTTTCGCATTTTGGCCATAACTTCTCACCCCACCGGCCAATATCCAATGGGACAGGATCCCTGTCGAATGCAATTTGCTGCGAACAAAACGGTTGAGGGTAAGTGCCTGAAAAATGGGTGCGACTTTTTTCGAGACATTCGTTTGACATTCGTCAAACTGAGTCAATTGGCATACAACACTATGGGCTTCCGATGAATGTTTCAGAAAACTTGAAAAATCGATAAATTTATTGAAAATGTCGTCAAATTTTGAAACTGGGTCGATTGGCATACAACACTATGGGTTTCCGATGAATGTTTCAGAAAACTTGAAAAATCGATAAATTCATTGAAAATGTCGTCAAATTTTGAAATACGCATAACGGTTGATAGGGTACCTGGTCCTTTATTAATAACATGCTCCTATATCAACAACATTCGCAAAACAGGCCATTTAGGCTCAATTTGTGTCGTGTTTACTGGCGTGCTCACTGCTGAAAAAAATCATAAAAATGAGAAATAAAACAATTTGCGCACCAATTCTTTGTTTTCGAATGGTATTAAAACGAAAAAATTTGACTTGTGTCAGTATTGCACGAAACCGTCGATATGGCCTTACGACGTGCCGTGAAATCTTAATGTCAATTGAGCTTTTTGACCCGAATGTATACTTAGCCTGAAGCCTCAGTACAAAGCTAATAGCCTATTTTTCGAATATTGGACCATTAATTTAGAATGTTCTGAAAACTCAGATGTGAATATTTACATTGTGTGGAAGATTTTGATTTGAAAAATGCATTGGAGGTAACCACTTTCCTTCGATGGGACTCGAACCCACGATCCTCAGTTCACGTTTACACCCATGTTTTTTTCTACACGGTTTGGTTTTAGTCGTTTATGACCTTCAGAGTCAATGAAACAATGAGTTAACCCCACGAAAAATTTCACAAAAAACATCAAAGAAAATGCAGGGGGTATTTAAAAAGCTGTGAAAGTTCAGGATAACTGAGAAATTAATTAGTTCCAATTGCGTAAAAAAAACAATAGGACGCTGTGCTCTAAATCGGGTTTTGCCCAAGGCTATGAGAAACTACTCCTCGACATGCTTGACAACAGGTTTGACAAAATTTTGAAACAATATGTCATTAAAAATGTTCATTAATTTTAGCTTCATATCTATCAAAAATAAATGCATTTAAGCTTCTTATTCATTATTTTCTTTCACAATTTAACTTGATTTTTTTTTTTTCAATATTTTGCAATGTAATTGCCATAGCATCATTCCATAAACAAGTATGAACAAAATGCAGTGATTACCCGATTTTTAACATGTCTAAATTTTAGCTGCCCTCTGAATTTTGGAAGTCTTCTATAGAATCTTCTAAGAGAATAAAAAATGGAATAATTCTTCTAAGAATTATTCCATTTTTTGGAAATCTATATTACAATCAAAAACAAAAGGCATCATCACCGATAGGTGGATTAATCTGTGGTTTTAAACTGCAACAACGCCAAATAGTAAAATCAAAAGCAGTTCCGATTCCCGATGAACCCATGCGAGAGGCGATGGCGTTATCTATGTAAGTAGCCGCTTCCCATCGGCCTAATTGTAATGAGCCACCTGACACATACAGTCAGGGCACGCGGCACGAATTCACATTTGCTTCTCAAATATAGGTTTGCATCCCGTTCGTAATAGGTGTGGAGTCGGTAGTAAGCCGTGTTTAGCAACAGCAACACCCAAAGCTTGTTGTTGATGAGTAACTTGTACATATTCATTGTTTATCAATTTGATACAAAAAAATTCCCATCGATAAACAAACAACGCGCCCGAGGTCCCAGGAGTGATTAGGATCGCTTCTGCCTTATCTATCGAAATGTGAACCGGAGGACGCCACTAGACGTTTGTTCTACGGCTTTCATTGGCAGCCTTAATTTTCCTTTCATTCAGTTAGATGCGCACTGGATAAGATTTTGAAAAAACTAGCAAAAATAGACAAACATGGATTTTTATTTGAAAATATGTTTAACAAAATCGTTCTCATTTACTATGTTCCAATTATAACGTACACCTTCATGTTTTAAAGGTTTTTTGACCATTTTTCCTCCAAGGTAATCCTTTTTCTTCAATACTAATAGGACCGATTAGTCGTTACTGTTTTCATACTATTCTATAGCGAGCTTCATCTCCCGCGGCTGAATTCACGAGAAAAGCACTTTTGGCGGCAGGTGAATTAAACTCAGTTGGAAATATTGTATTAACACGTCAACGTCAAACTTGCTGTCATTATTACATTCTAGACCACAGTGAAACGTTTGTCCTAGATATTCGCAAAGCAGACGCTTCCATTAGTCAGAGATTTATGGCCTATCAATGATTCGAAGTCCCCAAAATAGCATCAGTTCGATCGCACCCGTTCCGAACTGGTTAGGCGCACACGACATATCAATCAGAGTGGATGGATGGATGGATGAATGGATCGATCGATGAATATTCGCGATAGCGCCATGTAGGGTGTAATTCAGTAATGCATCTCTCTGTCATAATTGAGCCACCGGGTTTGCAATCGCACTAATTTAGAAGCCGCTGATTTGGAAACATGCTTTCTCGAAGAAAATTTGGCGAAAATCGATTGCGATAGGGTTATTGTATCTTGTTCGTTCACGTTCGATATAAAAACATTGTTTTGTATGGGAAAACCCTGCAACACATCAATAGCGAAGCTTCAACTAAAATATCCCAAATGATTTTTTTGCGGGAATTTAATTAACAGAGCTGAGTCGCCTTGATTTTTTTATCTGATTTTTTGCCGTGTTATGTTGATCAAACCTTTTATAATCGACACATTTTTGCATGTACCTAGATAAACTTGGTAAACAGGAAGCTTATGTTTAAAATACTACCAATCGTCAAAAGATGGAAAGTTACAAAATTGTTTGAAGTAGGGGAACGGTTCGGCATTTCATCTCATAGCTCTCATGTTCATCCCATCAAAAACAAAAGTTATGAAAAGCAATTTGATTTGTTTGATTTTTGTGATTTATTCCAGCAGTGAGCACGCATGTAAGCAAAAGGAAGCGACGAGATTGGTGCTGTAGGGGAGAGTGGGCAAAGATGGCCACCCTAAGCAGTAATCTTTGTAAAATAGTCAAACTCCTTCGAATTCTGCTGATTTGTCCATGATACAGTTTTATGATCACCTGCCTTTGACATAAGTATCAATAAACACTAAATAATGACGTATATCAATATCTTATAAACTGGTTTTAAAATAGTAGTTTGTGCAATAAGTTGCAAAAAGATGATTTTTTCAGCACGAATTGTACGTTTATCCAACGAGGCTTGCCGAGGTGGATAAATACTACGAGTGCTGAAAAAATCGAGTTTTGCTACGAGTTGCACACGCTATTTTTTGCAATGACGAAAAATGGACTTTAATTTGATAAGTCTGTTCCAAAATTGTAGTCTTATTTTCTCCACATGATCATTCTTGAGAATAAATTATGTTGCTGCGGAGAAGAATCAGATTCCATGTTACCGTGCCACATTGCAAAGTTCAATGAGCCGTGAAGCGATAGATGTACTTGGCTTTGGAAATTTTGGATGTCATGACCGCCAAACTATCTAATTTATTACGGGGCGCATAGAATACACTAATTGAGCACTTACCCAAGCTAATTTAGCAAAATGTAGTCACGTAACGACTGTTCTGGTGTTGGTTTTTCATTATAGCACCCAAATGAGTGTTATAATGAATATTATGCAACCCATTTGAGTTGCATAATGTTCATTAAAGCATCCATTTCGTTGGTATGGAAAAGTAGGCCGTTTTATCACTCAAAGACGAACTGTAAACCAGATATTATGATCAGGAATTGCAAAAAAGTTGTTTTTATGATGCCTATATTTATCACATTAGTGCAAAATGGCCACCCCTTGAGGGCAAGACAAGCGAGGATCAAAAATCATATTAAAAGTGTGTTGAATTTATTCCTTACACTTCTGGGTGTTATGTTCAAATGATGTTTCGCATGAAAATGTCGTATTCCATGTTGATTTGTTGACCTTCAGCACTATGACAATATCAGAATTTGCCAAGATCTAATTTTTATGATTAAAACCATATCTATTGTTTAAATCATCTCTTATTCAGGCAGAAACTATTTTGATAATTTTTTAAATGCTTTTAAGGAGTTAGGCGACTATTAATCCTGGAGATGACCTTGTTCCTAATCCAGTTGCCAATACCACCCCAAGTCGACGTATATCCAATGATTTATATCCTATCGATCATAATTACTGTGAATCTCCTTAAATTATTAATGTAGGCTATAGTTATATAAAAGCCTTGATAAATATAAATTTGTGCTGAAACATGAATAATTTTGGCTTCAAACCTTTAATTATGTTACTTAAAATTATAAGAAAATTTGAATTTAAACTGATCCATCTTAAAATCAATATGTCAAGAGTTGGAGTTGTCCAAGTGCTTTTTTCAGTTGTACAGCCTTTTACATTATTGTTAACGAGGGGATGATAACGTAAATATAATGCTAACTTAAGTCATAATCAACGTTGGCTGTCTTGCCCCATATGACGATCTTGCCCCACTTTCCACTATTTCTTTGTTTTGTGATGAGATGAATATATGGTCGGGGTTCAGCCAAATCACACCAAGCGCCATCGAAAAATTACCGATTTTTCTGCTCAAACTTTCGTTTAGCAGATTTAATTGATCGCAAATCGCATCGAATATCCCTCAACCCCATAACTGAGGATATCCTACTGCAAATGTATGCTTAAATTGATATGAAACTATTTCCGTTGTCCTTGTACGAACAAAATATCATAAGTCAGTCGAAAAGCCGCTTGGTGCGGTTTGGCTGAACCCCGACCATATGTTCAGTGAGATGGATAGCGCAACAGTTCTCCTACAACATAAATTATTTATGTATTAGAGTGCAAGAACCAATAGTACTGGAAATGTGTGTAGAAAAGTAATCTCTAATCCCAAACTTTTGGACAATAATTGAATTATTTATTGGATATTGATAAGAAATTAATTATGAGATTTCATAATGTTGTGATAGACTCAAATGTCCAGGAACCAATTCCCGACTAGTTTGTTTAATGCAGAATTGCATGCTAAGAGCACAATCAGTAGTGATTCAGTTTCATTCCAAGTTTTCGACCACTATTCTAGTTTGAATCTGGAGGAAAATAGAACAGACTTGCTGGTTTCCCCAGCAGTGTTCCATTCATGTTTTATTTAAATTTTCAGTTCAATCAAAGTTAATTGCCTATTTCCGGGGATTAAACCACCCGACTTGGACGTTAATTTACAATTTTATGAAAACTCATATGTGAATATGTACGTTATGTGGAAGATATTGATTTGGAAAATGTATTGGAGGTAACCACTTTCCCTTCGATGGGACTCGAACCCATGACCCTACAGTACGCTAGACTGGTGCTTTAACCAACTTAGCTACGAAGGACCTCCGTCGGCCTTCGCAACCTAGAGGCTACTGAACGAGTCGTCCAAGTCGGGTGGTTTAATCCCCGGAAATATGCAATTAACTTTGATTGAACTGAACCTGAGTTGCGTGCTCTTGCCTACGCAATGCGGTCGGGTCTGAGTTTGACGACCGACTGGTAAATAGCTTACACAACCTCAGTTGATCAGTACAGTTGCTGATGAAGAATGTGTATAGCCGCCAGACATTCTAAATACTCACGCTCCTCTAATGTGGACGTGTACTATACACATGTGGAAGTATTGGCTTGAGAAATGGATTGCGAGTGATTTGACTATGCGTCCAATTTGGAAATCTCGAGCTCGTTCAGTAGCCTCCAGGTTGCGAAGGCCGACGGAGGTCCTTCGTAGCTTAGTTGGTTAAAGCACCAGTCTAGCGTACTGTAGGATCATGGGTTCGAGTCCCATCGAAGGGAAAGTGGTTACCTCCAATACATTTTCCAAATCAATATCTTCCACATAACGTACATATTCACATATGAGTTTTCATAACATTGTAAATTAAATTTTCAATTAAATCTATAAAGTGGATTGATCCGTGGATGAAATGACGCATAAAGGTTGGCTGGTATAAAAAATGAATCTAGAACAGCTACTGGGAAAATGAATGTTTAAGATTCATATTCAAAATAACATCCCCGAACAATTTGAATCACTGCTGATTTCACTCTACATATCTGTTTATCTTAATATGTGAAAAAACGAATTTATTCAAGTTCTCCTACAAATGTCAAATAGTCATGAATTCAAATGTACAACCCCAACCTCCCTTTTTAAATTCGATATAAAAGAAACCTGCGAAAAAAATAATTTATTTTGAGTTCATTTGCCGTTGCTATGTTCAGGCCAATTTCACCATTTTAGTCATTTTTATTTTTAGTCATTTAGTTATCACCTAGTTTAGTCATTTAGTCAAAACTAATGAGTTCACATCAGCTTTCGTTTATCTTCTTCTTCTTTTTCAATGGCTATACATTCCAACTGGAACTAGGCCTGCTTTACAACTTAGTAGTCTATTAGCAGTTCCTCAGTTATTAAGTGAAAGCATTCTATGCCCACCAGAGAAAGACCTGAAAACATCCTAGACCGGACCGTCCAAGCAACACCACTTGTTTCTCAGTTAGTAACAACAACTGTGGTGTGACTTACTAAAGGTCCTTTGTGACACAAAAAGCGCAAGAGGTGGAGTCTATTTGTAACATCTTGCGGCTACAATGAAAATAAAAACACATAATCCAACCGGGAATCGAAGCATGGACCTTGAGATTTGTAACCTTTTACTATAACCATCACACCATCAATTCTATTAGAGGATTTTGCTACAAGTGCACTACATAAACAATAAAGTCATTTGTAACTTCATTGTACCTTATACGGAACATGCAGGGGACTGTCAAAAATAAAATACTGCTCAGCTGAGCTCAAAGTGTTTTGCAACATATCAGAAACATTGTCGTAACAGCAATGAACCGAAGAGTTATTAATACTGCAACTTATCTGTTTTGTTTCTGATATGAAACACATTGAATTCCAAATCACCCAAGAAGTCAGATGCGTGGCATATTGCAACGCCACTTAAACGGAAATGAAACATTGTGTGTTTCTGAAACTGGAAAGTGGCTTTAATGTGACTCGATGTATTGCCAGTGTCTTCAATGCAATTTATTAGGAACAAACAGCTATTTGAAAGATGTTGCGCGTGCTGCTTGGGCGAGAAACGAACTCGTCATCTCTGGATTGACAATCCTACGCTTTTGCTCGCAAGGCTATTGGAGACCTCTTCTCTTCTTTGGGGCCTCTTCCCCTATCAATATTATGCTGTCAGGCCAAAAGCACCATGTAGGTCCTAATGCATGAAAAGCTTTACTCGGCTGCCGTTCTTATCATTTCCGATTATCAGCAGGGTTTAAAAAAAAGTAGAAGGTTGTATCAGAGACACGACCGCAAAATCAACGTAGAATTACGTATTAGAGTGCAGTGACTCAGAATAGTAATTATAGGTTTTGCATAAACCATTTTTCGAATTTGATTTTTACCATTCATCAATTCACACGCCAGATGACCGAATAGCCGAAATGTAGGCAATTAACTGTGTATAACAAGTTTTCAACAGTGCCTAAAGAAATTCAATTTTTCAATAGTTCAGCACCTTTATTCAATTGTTTTTAATAGTTGTGCAAAATCATAAAGAGTTTGTCGATCGATTGATACAAAAATCATCAAAATCGGTTCGGAAGATGGCTGAGTTATTAGCTCATACTTCCTGACCACTTTTCGTGACGGTCTCAAATTTGATTCTGCAGAATGACTCCCCTATATCTTCCCGTAAGACGTATTCTACGTCAAAAGCCATTTTAATTCACCGAGTAGTAGGGTAAAACGTCATATCGTTGTGGTATGTCCTAATGTTGCGGTAGTGTTAAAATAGTCTATTATAGATATAATACAGTAAAAAAAAAGTGGATCCGCCAAAACTCTTCGAATTATCCACTAGAACACCCTTTGTTTGACAAAATTTGATCTGTCAAAATGGTGCACGTCGGAGCCACACGGGCGCGCATTTTGTAGACATATTTTACAAAACGAAAAATGCTTGACTAATAATATTTCTTTGGAAAAGGTAGAGTACATCCTGCCGAAACGTCGGGTAATTCAGTATATAGTAGAACACAACTCGAAATTGAAATGCTATTTCGCCTAACGTCTACCCAGGAGCGGCTAGACTGATAGGAAAGAAAACTAAAAAAATAACCTTGTCATAAGACGAGTTAATACAATCCCATTGAATTCCACCACTTAATTGTATCTTGACAGATACATATTTCGACCTCAACAGTAAGGTCTCGTACGAGACACTGAAGACGGCCTTACTGTTGAGGTCGAAATATGTATCTGTCAAGATACAATTAAGTGGTGGAATTCAATGGGATTGTATTAACTCGTCTTATGACAAGTGAAGACATTCCACTAAAAAGTTCAAAATAATTTTCTTATTAAAATATAAGAACAATTATTTTGCTATCCGACCTCCAGACTGTCGGTGAGAGCGATGTCCCATTCTCACCATCCAGACACATTGGCAGTAGTTGTGATCGTCCCGTGCATTTTCAGTGCGCTGGTGAGAATCAGCTATTTAGCATGCAAGAACATTTTATTTCATTTTGCAATTATTTTTGAATGTAGTGTCACTGTAGGCTTCTCAAACAAATAAACGTTTTTCTTCATCAGAGGGCTTTTACAACTGCATACAACATTTTGTTTGGCCAAAAATGGACACCTGTAGAAGCTGTAATTTTCTTACGTTTGGGTGAAGCAATTTAGTTACTTTGGGAAAAGCTGTGTTCTCTAACTTACCATTGGAATTCATATCACTGCAAAATATGGTTAGAATATATAGAAGAAAATACATATATAAAAAACTCAGAATAATCCACCTAGCTGTGATGGAGCCTTTCTCGTGTGTTATAAAAATAGTATTTTGGCCATAACTTTTGAGCACATAATCCGATTTGGTTAATCTTCAATATAAAATAATGGAATAATGGATTCTGCGTTGAATGCAATTTGTTGCAAGCAAATTGGTTAAGGATAAGAGCCTATTGTGTCACATTTGCCACATTTTTTTGGGTGGGTGCGCACAGACATACACACACAGACATCACCTCAATTCGTTGAACTGAGTCAAACCGTATATAACACTATGAGTCTCCGGGCCTTCTATAAAAAGTTTGTTTTTGGAGCGATCATATAGCCTTTACGTATATTTATTTAGTATACGAGAAAGGCAAAAAAGTCCCATATAGCATTTGTTTTGTTTGGCTGAATCAAAATTCTTTTTATTTTCAGCAAACGATACGTGTTCTGGAAAACACTTTCATAAGTCTTTACCAATATTTTTCCCAGAGCCAAAAATTACCAATCTACCGCAGATTCCAATCACATCGTTCAACAAATCACTTCCAATTTTTCGTAAGCCCGTCAAGAGATTTATTAGGATTTAAAGTATTTTTTGCCTTTCTCGTACAACTAAGTTGTACCGAAAGGCTATCATTTCACTCCAAATCCGAACTTTTGATAGAAGTCCCGGAGACCCATAGTGTTATATACCATTCGACTCATCTCGATGAGCTGAACAAATGTCTGTCTGTCCGTGTGTGCGTGTGTGTGTGTGTATGTGTGTGCGTGTGTGTGTGCACAAAATGCCATAAAAAACATTAGCCAAATTTTCACATAGAAACTCTTAACCGATTTTCTTGCAACAAGTTGCATCCGACAGAGACTAAAACGCTGTTGATCACTATTGAATTTCATAATAATTGCAAATTGCAAAAAATAGATAATATTAAAATAGTGATGAGACATAGTCACATAGAAAATTAATGTGTTATGAAAAATTCTTTGCATCTATGAATATTTTATCCGTGACTTCCCATTAAGAGTTTCATCGCACTATAAAGATGCTCGTGTTGCACGCATTTAGGCGTAAGTATGCTCTTCGTTCAGTTTCATAGTACTATGAAATTGTCCGAAAGTCAAAATTCGAATATAGGAAATTCGAGAAACTTTTGGCCGCGCCATCTGTCGTCTACTAGTGTAAATTTTCTATCATAACATTAGACGGTGTAACTGTTTTGCCTTTCTTGTACATCATCGAGGTGTAAGCGTAAAGGCTACATTTATTACTTTTTTGCGCGAGAAAGGCGCCATCACCGTTAGGTGGATTAATCTGGGTTTTTATAACTATCCTAACTGTTTTCAGAATACTCGAACATACATAGATTTCTCATATTCTTACAGACGAAAACCACAGAATTTTCAGCAATCATTGAACTTCCATATATTCTCCCTTATTACAAACAATCTAGAATCTTCAAAAACTATCAGAAAATCCCAGGGATTTCCCTCCATTCTTCTAATTTTGGAAATATTTAAATACATTTTTATTGGCATGCTGAACATTTGGAATTTTATTAAAAATTTAATTTTACCTGAATTCTCGGTTATTTTTCGGTTTTTCCCGATTCTAACAAATTCCCGGTTCATATTGCCATAGTTTGAGTTATTTACAAAAATGGCCGATTTTGATATCTTCGGAGGTTCCCTCAAGGCTTCGGAACTGCCTTCAAGGTGCTAATATCCCTAGAATCATATCCGGATGACATAGTCCCACTTGTCTTGCAAAATGCTGATACCCATATGGTTAATAGGGAGCGAAAATATTGAACAGGCCATTTAAGGGCCGATCCCAAAAGGGCCACTTTGGAGAAACCTGTTGTTGGCCATTTCTGAAACCGGTGTTATCATGATTTTTGCTTGTCATAAGACGAGTTTATACAATCCCATTGAATTCCACCACTTAATTGTATCTTGACAGATACGTATTTCGACCTCAACAGTAAGGCCGTCTTCAGTGTCTCGTACTTGACTCGACTTGATTGATTTATGGTTTCGATATCATCTTTATATACAAATCTACCAAAATAGAATGAATAGGGACTTATATCGCCATAAAAGGAAGTTGTGGTCAAATTTACTGCATCTGACCCAGTGACCCACCGGAATTACTACGGATACGAGGACCACACCACAAGTCCTAACATGTATTCTGAATTCTGTGATCCGTATGAGCAGAACAATGATAGAACCAGGCCAAAACGACAAAAAAAATGACGAAATAGCAGCAATTTGCAAAAGCTTCACTCACGTGACGCCGATTCTGAAAAAAAAAGTCCAACCCCGTACAGCTTACCATTTTTAATTAAATTGTTTTCAGAATTTTTTAGAAGAGTTTTAAAAACTTCTCCGTGGAGATTTTTTCGATTACCATCTTTCTGCTTCTTCTTCTTCATGCAACATCAAAGCGCCAATAGTGATCAACTAGAATGTATCTCCCGTCGAATGCAACTTGTTGCCAGAAAATCGGATAAGGATTACTATATGAGAAGTTGGCTAACCTACACACGAACAGAAAGACATTTGCTTAGGCCGTCAAGTTGAGTCGATTGGAATATAACATCATGAATCTCCGAGCTTTTTATAAAAAGTTCGTTTTTTTGGAGTAAAATGATAACCTTTCGGTACAACTTTGTTGTACGAGAAAGGCAAAACACTGAAGAATTAGGACGTAGGAAACGAAATACATATCTGTTAATACAAATAATTGTAGAGGAAGTAAATAGAAGGAGAAATCGTGATCCATTGAAAATTTTAAAATGTTTGATTGTAAAATTCTCCTTAATTATTTTTCGATTATTTGCTTCTTTCTAATTCTAAAAACTTATCCAAAAGTATATTTTGATTAGATCAAAATAGATGGCATATTACCTTATTAACATAACCAATATTTTGTATATCCAACTTTTGCAACTCAAAGAATGTGAGCCATGTCCCACCGTGTGTTATCTGTCTTCAAAAATTTTAAAAAGAAAAAAATCACTGTCATAGCCAATTCAGATTACGCCATTTATCATAACGAATATCGTGTCAAAGTAGAAAAATAAAATTGAAAGTATAGGGATTGACATAAAATTATGATATTTATTATCATAAATGGCCTAATCTGAATAGGCTATTAGGTTGAACGAGAACTCTGCTAAATTACATTGCTTGCTTCTTAACAATTTCAAAATGTCATGGATCCATTATTTAAAACAATCCTTTTTACTTGCTCAATTTATCGAAGGATTATCATCAAATTTCAATATTTTCAAGTTATACGATTAAGCACGGCAAACCTACTATGAATAGTGTAAATGTCGATTTTGTAGTTTGACAAAATAATAAAGGAACTTAATGTCGAAAAATACTTCCAGGCACACACACACCGAAGACAACTGCCTTTCTTACCGTACATGTTGTTTGTTCTGAGACACAATGCAAAACATCAAATACGCAAACGATATGATTAACGAAATTATTTGCTCTTGACTCAATCAAATCGTGACACTTTCTGTGTCAATAATTGACCTATTTGTACTTTAGGATCCAGAACCAGCTTTTCTGATTTCCTCCTCCCTGTGAGAGCATCCTGCCTACGCAACTGCTGCAGTCGAATGTAATATCACACATATCACACTTTTCTCACCACCAGAGTACATTGTGGACTACCCGTGTTTTCCATATGGGGTTCCACAAACGACGAGCGAGCGCAGGCAACCCAACCTTCAGTGTTCTCTTCGCTTATCGGTGTGCTCTGTATGTCTTCGATATTGGAGAACTTCTGCTTCCTGAGCGGCGGCTGTGTGCGTGCAACTTTGTAGCGCTGATATTGAGCGAGCTTAGTCGATATACATTGCCAGCAAACGATGTGTTGGTGCAAACCTTTATCCATAGGTATTCGTATTAATATTTCAATATCTCTATATTATGAATTTTCCATTTTCCCAATTTTCTTCCACATTTTGAGCTCTTTCTTCGATCTTCCAACCAACTGCAATCTTTACACTTGATATTTCCACTGATAACAATACTAATGCTTTTTACGATCCGTCACTTGCTGGAGGTCAAAATGCTTTTCTGTCTAGGTGATTGAAAATAACTTCACTCTGCTTTTTCGTCTTCATCGAACCGAGAAGAGTAGAAAAAACTACATCCAATATTGACAGGAGCATTACCACCAAAGGAGAACACATAGAAGCAAGAAGAAAAAATTACACACCCTCTCGGCTTATTTTCCACTTTTCACTGCTCACATAAGGCTAAAAACAATGTCAAATCTAGATAGATTCGAACCATTTTGAAACTATTTGAGCCAAACCCCAGCAGGAAAATTCTGCACCCGATTTGTACTCCTACGATGGAAGAAAAAAAAATCACTGCTCCCTTGAACCCGATTTTGGAACTACACACAACTTTTCCTTGCACACCCGCACAGGCAAGGGAGCAGCAGTAGCACCACTTAGATTATGGATTTCGACCAGGGAGAGTTCTTCGACTTTTCCGTCTAGAGCCCAACTTCCCCAAAAGCACCCAAATCTGTTGCAGATTCCGGTGGCCACCACTATTCCGTACCTTGTACCGTCGAACGCGACCACGGTTCAGCAAATCGCACTGCACGAACTAGCGGAAAATTCAATTTTTCTTCCGAGACCAGCTACACAACTTGCGCTTCACGAGACTCAGAGCAAGAGCACAGAGGAGACAGAGCAAGAAATTTTTGCAATCAGATGAATGGTATGGTGTTATTTTCTCTTGCGTTCGACGTCCGTGTCAGTAGTCTAGCAGTCCAGCCAACCTGCTAGCAGAGTTCACACTGTCACTGTCTCTCCTGTTCGTGGCTTGGGCCCCAAAGTCGACGGCGCTAGACTGGCTTTCTCGCTCAGACGCACTAATCATCCGATATGGAGCCGCCAGGTGTCTCGACTGATCGGCAAGAAAATTATTTCCAGTGATTAACAAAGCAATACAGCGATCGATCGATGGTTTTCAAGATAGCCAAGCTGTCAGGCTGTCACTGAACATATGTCAAACCAAAATATTGTGACTTAAGAAAAGTCATACCTATAATGCACTCGACGGGTCGGATAATCAATTATCACCCGCTAAAGTATGATGTAATAGCAGGGTCGATTGTTTGCCTCGGATGGAATTATCATTGTGGGATTACATCATCTCTATGGTGGTAATTTTCCAAAACATTTTGTCATAGAAGATAATATGCTGCATTGCTTTGCCTTATCGCAAAACCATGAAATTTATTTGATGTATGCATACAAAAATGTAGCAGAAAAGATTAAGCGCTCCATCTGGTTTTTCGAATCGAAAGTACATGAAATAGGGTTAGAAACCGGCAAACTCGTTTCAGGAAACAATATTGTCTATCCGGAACAAAGTTAGAACGCAACGAACCGAAGTTGGATTTTTCCCCAGACGCAGGCAACTTTCCCAACTGCGGAAGTAGTGCGCTGGATTCGCCTAAGGATGCGCTAAACAACGCATCAATTAGTTTGACAGATAAAACTTCGGAAGAAAGTTCGGTTCGGAAGTTCTAAATTGATGTTACGCCGACAATAATGAAGTTATGGCCAAAATACTATTTTTTATTCGCACGAGAAAGGCACCATCACTGCTAGGTGGATTAATCCGGGTTTTTTCAATTAAATTTCATTTCTCCTTTTACTTGCTTTTGACGTAGAACTACGTCTGTCTTTTCAATATTGGGGTACACTTTACGATTGCACAAAATCGAAAAACGTCACGAAAATATGATAGACTTTGATCGTTAATATCTCAGTCGTTTCTCGATGTATTTTTAATTTTCTTTGACCATTCAATCAAGGAAGAGTCAACGCTTCATACCCGATGTACACTGAAGTCGTTTTTTACACGGTTCTTTTTAAACAAATCGCTTTTTATGCGATTTTTTCGCACGAATTTTGGAAGTTCCGCGGATTATTATGTGATTTAACCAGTTTTTTTACGTTGTTTTAATTCACGCGGCCCATATCCTCCGCGTAAAAACCGATTCCAGTGTGTTACAATATTTATATAGGATAATATTTCAAGACAAAATTTTCAAAACGACTTATCTGCTTTTGTAAACAAAGATTCAAACGACGATTAGACGAATCCGATAGCTCTCCCACGCAAACCAACACCATCAACAGGTAGCGGAAATCTTCACCTACCTATTGGTGGTGTTGGTTTGCGTGGGAGAGCTATCAGATTCGTCTAATCGTCGTTTGAATCTTTGTTTACAAAAGCAGAAAAGTCGTTTTGAAAATTTTGTCTTGATTTACTATTGAAAACTTGCTAACAGTTTAGCAATCGGTTTCGGTGAATTAGTTAATCTTGTAAGTGCAGCGCAAGCTTCTTCTTCCATAGCACTACATTCCAACTGGAACTTTTTAACTTAGTAATCTATTAGAATATCTTTAGTTATTAATTGAAATCTTTCTATACCCACCATTGCATCAGTATGCATCTTGTGTGGCAAATACAATGAATACACTATGCCAAGGGTGTCGAGAATCTTTCTCACCCGAAAACATCCTAGATTGGATCGAGAATCGATCTCGCCATCTCCATATTTTGCGCCTTTGTTCGTAAGGCTAACTGGAGACCTCAAGCCAGCATATTTCTCTCGAAAGCTTGGGGGCGTTTGACGGCAGCTTCCGGCTTACGTCTACTGATACCATAAGAGAGGCTCGTTCTTCGCTGCTGCAGTGGATGCGTTCTGGGAAACTTTCTTCAGCTCGTTTATGCTAATTCCTAGGTTTCTGCCGGAGTAAACGTAAAGTCCGACGCAACTCACATGCAGGAATAATAATTCTTATAATCCCTGGTAATTATTGACGCGTCTACTCTGCCTTCTTCCAAAGGGTGACCATCAAACGCCTTCCACGATGGGCTTTTCTGTAATGAGCCACGGGGTGTTTAGACAGACTTAGTGTCGGGTGCTTAATCTAAGTATCTGCTCCAGTTTGCGTCGGTTATTATTGCAGCGGTACACTATAAGCCTCATACAATAATTATTGGAATGAATCGACTGCTTTGAGCGTGCTTACAGCGGCACACTATGATATAACTTTCTGAAATCAGTATGGCGAAAGGCATCTAAGGTTCGATTTCTCAAAATTAAGCACTTTAATCGAAAAAATATTTGGTAGGCGTAGTAGCGGACACCATCCCTCATAACCGGTACCAAATAGTTTTTCATGAAAAGTTCCTAATTTTGAGAAAACCAGCGTTAGATGTCTTTCGCCATACAAATTTCCGGCGGTTAACTCTTGCTGACTATTTTGTGCATATACTATAGCGCCTGGATGTGGCTGCGGCGAGTAGAAAATCAGCCACTGCCAATAATTCATTATCATTTGATAAATTCTCAGGTGTGAGTAGACGTAGGCGAGTTGTTATCGGTGATAACTTTTCAAATTTTGGAATCGATTCATTTTTATGTAAACTTCACTAACAACAATTTAATGTGAACAAAGAAGTTCAATCGGAATCGGATGATTGGCATTGTGTTTTTGTGTTATGTAGGAAAATAAGTTCAAAAGTAGTATATACCAATGTTTCGAATCGAAGTTTTTATCAATCGGTAATTTGGATATGTGATCCATCCTCGATTATTTGAAAATTTTATTTTTATCATCCTTTTCAAATGTTATTTTAAAAATTATATACATCATCAAGGTTCGTAATGCTCACTCAATCTCAGGAGCACAGGATAAACAACGAAAAAAAGAATCACCCAGGGCTTGAAAAATGCTTGCTTTGGTCTCATCGAACGGAAGAGTCGAAAACCTGTACATTACACATAGCTACGTAGTTCAACGTCACCTTTGCGTATAACCCAATTGGGATGGACCTTGGAGTTTTTATTTCTCCTTTCACTAATCATCCTGCTCTGGTTGTTACGGTCAATTTGGCTACACCGATTGTCTATTAACCGTTGACTGAGTACATTGCTCAGGATTTTTTCGAGCTGATTATGCTGCGTTATGTTAATGCTTTCCGAAATTGACTGGAGTTTTCTCGACTCGACTGTTAATGTCAACGACGCCGTGGAATTTTTTAGCACAGCGGTAGAAGAAGCAATCTTTAATGTCCAGCGACGAGGCCTCCACAAAAATCTCTATGGTCTAATCCAGAGCCTAAAATATTCATCTTCATGAAGCAACTTCAGTCCGAATTTTGACAAACATCGCATGAATATTCAAAACATAGAATTACATAGTCAGACGACTACTCCACCAACTCATTCATTCGACTGTCACTGAGTGTGCTTACTATGGGTCTGTCTCAATTCGATAATTAAACTGAAATTAAACTTAGAAGTGACATTTCCATAATTATCGAATAACCCTGCTCGCAGAGCAAGATTACTTTTGACAGATATCGAATCATTTTCCATCGATGTCCTATTGGAATTGCTGGGTAGCACCAGCCATTCTTATAACGGGGTGATTTTTTAATTTTCGAACTGTCACTTTTAAGTTTAATTCTCCAAATGAGACAGACCCTATGTGCAGAAAAAAACATTATTAGCATTGTTTATGTTGATGTTTACCGTTGAAAGTGCCTCGCGGATGAAAATCGGATTCAGTCCTGTGTGATAAATCACTTTACTCATTTGAAACGTGTTTAGATTTCAGATAATTTATCAATTTGTAAAATGTGCATAAATATTCAATGACTAATATTCAACTGAATATTGACTGTCCAGAGCCGACTGTGAATGTTTCTGGAAGTGAACTTCACCAAAAATTTTCGATATTTTTACACTTCTAATCCCCATTGCACTATAGGATTTCAGGCGGCCATTAATCAAACATGTCATGTCTCCCAAATCATATGGCGAAATGTTCCGATCTCCATCTCACTGTACATATATCCATCTCATCGCTAAACAAAGAAATACAGCACCAAATTCGTCGCTTCTTTTTGTCAACAATGCGTGCTCACTGCTGAAAGAAATCACAAAAATAATAAACAAACCAAATTCCTTTCCATTGCTTTGTTTTTTATGGGATTGAAATAGGAGCTATGAGATGAAGTGGTGAACCGTTCCCCTATTTAATTTTTTTTATAGGTTACCAATATTCTGATTAAGAAAAATCCAAAATTTGAAGTATCTAAGTGCTTTAGTTGGAACTATGGGAACGGTGGGAACTATGGTCGTATGCTGACAGGGAATGGGGGGTTTGCTCCTCTCCGGAGGTGCAAATCTTATTGAGCGTCTGTTCTCCATGTCAGGATCGGCTCACAACAGCGTTTGATCTCCATGTTAGGGGCGGCTGATCATCGTCCGAGTGCCAGCGAGGGACTCTAAGTGAAATTGTGCACCATGGTCCACCGGAAATAAGGAGGAATGGTCCTCCGGAAATTTAGGGGATTTGGTGTCAGGCCCTGCAAGCCAGCAAAAAAAAAACTCACGCAACGAACAATCAACAAGAGAGTACGGACCGGAACCATCGGCGAAGACCTTCTTCTTCTTCTTCTTCTTATTGTCATTACATCCCCACACTGGGACAGAGCCGCCTCGCAGCTTAGTGTTCATTAAGCACTTCCACAGTTATTAACTGCGAGGTTTCTAAGCCAGGTTACCATTTTTGCATTCGTATATCATGAGGCTAGCACGATGATACTTTTATGCCCAGGAAAGTCGAGACAATTTCCAATCCGAAAATTGTCTAGACCGGAACCGGGATTCGAACCCAGTCACTCTCAGCATGGTCTTGCTTTGTAGCCGCGCGTCTTACCGCACGGCTAAGGAGAGCCCCATCGGCGAAGACCACTGCGACGAAAAGGGACTAGCGATTGGAAACTCGGTTCGTGGAACTGCAAATCTCTCAACTTCATCGGGAGCACACGCATACTCGCCGATGTGCTCAAGGACCGTGGATTCGGCATCGTAGCGCTGCAGGAGGTTTGTTGGAAGGGATCAATGGTGCGAACGTTTAGAGGTAATCATACCATCTACCAGAGCTGCGGCAACACACACGAGCTGGGACAGCAGGGACCATGTCCAAAGGCTTGACGACCCCTCCCCAGCTGTCTGCGAGTCAGGGGGTTCTGCCTAGGAGGTGGTGGGGTTAACAGGGGGCTCTGTTAATTCCCTCCCAAAAACCACAAGTATCCGCAAGCAGACCCTATCAAGCGACCGTGTGCCGCTTAAAGCATACAAGCCCCTAACCCCGAATCCCAAGGTGTCAGGCGACCCGTGCCGAGGGGATGAATGACCTGGGGGGTGAAATAATTAGCCAGGTAGTTAACGGAGCCTGTGGAGGTTCCACAGAGTGAGGGCTGCTTCGGCGGCAAGTGGGTGGCAGCGGGTGGTACCCGCACACCCCCAAGTGGTGCAAGTGCAAGGGAGATGAGGGTATTACTTTCAAGGAGAATGGGGGTAATATCCTCACGGAGTGAGTTCTCGAATGTAAGGGTGAGCACACAAGTGAGTCTCACACCGTAAGGACGGTTGATTGAGTGGCTGCTTAGGCAGTAGGGTGGCAGTGGGTGGTACCCACACACCCGCAGTGAGGGTCCCTGCTCAACAGGGCAGTGAGCGGACTGCTTCGGCAGTAGAATGAATAGTATTTTAAACCGACTATTGGAAAGTTCAGCGCTCACCGGCTGATGAACGAAAACGGCCTACGACTAATTGATTTCGCCGCCTCCAAGAATATGGCCATTCGCAGCACCTACTTCCAACACAGCCTCCCGTATCGGTACACCTGGAGATCACCACTGCAGACAGAATCACAAATCGACCACGATCTGATTGATGGACGGCATTATCGACGTCAGGACATATCGTGGTGCTAACATCGACTCTGACCACTATCTGGTGATGGTTAAACTGCGCCCAAAACTATCCGTCATCAACAATGTTCGGTACCGCCGACCACCGCGGTACGACCTAGAGCGACTGAAGCAACCTGATGTCGCCACTGCATACGCGCAGCATCTCGAGGCAGCGTTGCCGGAAGAGGGTGAGCTCGATGGGGCCCCTCTTGAGGACTGCTGGAATACAGTCAAAGCAGCCATTAACGACGCAGCGGAGAACAACGTCGGGTATATGGGTCGAAGTCGACAGAATGATTGGTTCGACGAAGAATGCAGACAGATTCTGGAGGAGAAGGACGCAGCGCGGGCGGTCGCGCTGCAGCAAGGTACCCGGTAGAACGTGGAACGTTATAGATGGAAGCGGAGACAGCAAACCCGCCTTTTTCAGGAGAAGAAACGCCGCCTGGAAGAAGCGGAGTTCGAGGAGATGGAATAGCTGTGCCGTTCTCAAAATACACGTAAGTTCTATCAGAAGCTCAACGCATCCCACAAAGGCCGTTCTCAAAATACACGTAAGTTCTATCAGAAGCTCAACGCATCCCACAAAGGCTTCGTGCCGCGAGCCGAAAAGTGCCGGGATAAGGATGGGAGCATCTTGACGGACGAACGTGTGGTGATCGAAAGGTGGAAGCAGCACTACGAGGAACATCTGAATGGCGCTGAGAGTACAGGCAGTGAAAGTCAAGGCAGCGGAGGAGATGACTACGTCAGTTCAGCGGACGATGGAAGCCAACCAGCCCCCACCTTGAGGGAAGTTAAGAATGCCATTCAACAGCTAAAGACCAATAAAGCAGCTGGTAAGGATGGTATCGGAGCTGAGCTCATCAAGATGACCCCGGAAAAGCTGGCCACTTGCCTGCACAAACTGATAGTCAGAATCTGGGAAACCGAACAGCTACCGGAGGAGTGGAAGGAATGGGTTATATGCCCCATCTACAAGAAAGGCGACAAACTGGAGTGTGAGAACTTTCGAGCGATCACCATCCTTAATGCCGCCCACAAAGTGATATCCCAGATCATCTTCCGTTGACTGTCACCATTAGTGAACGAGTTCGTGGGAAGTTATCAAGCCGGCTTCGTTGACGGCCGCTCGACATCGGACCAGATCTTTACTGTACGGCAAATCCTTCAAAAATGCCGTGAATACCAGGTCCCAACACACGATCTGTTCTTTGATTTCAAGGCGACATATGACAGTATAGACCGCGTAGAGCTATGGAAAATTATGGACGAGAACAGCTTCCCTGGGAAGCTTACCAGACTGATCAAAGCAACGGTGGATGGTGTGCAAAGCTGTGTTTTCGGGCGAACACTCCAGTTCGTTCGAATCGCGCCGGGGACTAAGACAAGGTGATGGACTTTCGTGTCTGTTGTTCAACATTGCGCTAGAAGGTGTCATGCAGAGAGCCGGGTGTAACAGCCGGGGTACGATTTTCAACAGATCCAGTCAATTTATTTGCTTCGCGGATGACATGGACATTGTCGGCCGAACATTTGCAAAGGTGGCAGAACTGTACACCCGCCTGAAACGTGAAGCAAAGACAAAGTACATGCTTGTGGGCGGAACCGAGCGCGACAGTGCCCGCCTGGGAAGCAGTGTTACGATAGACGGGGATACGATCGAGGTGGTCGAGGAATTCGTACAGCTGACAACAACGTTAATCGTGAAATACGAAGGCGCATCATCTGTGGAAGTCGGGCCTACTACGGGCTCCAGAAGAAACTGCGGACCAAATGTTTCATGTACAAGACGCTAATAAGACCGGTTGTCCTCTACGGAAATGAAACATGGACAATGCTCGAAGAGGACTTGCAAGCACTCGGAGTATTCGAGAGACGGGTGCTTAGGACCATCTTTGGCGGTGTACAAGAAGACGGTGTGTGGCGGCGAAGAATGAACCATGAGCTCACCCAGCTCTACGGCGCACCCAGTATCCAAAAGGTAGCTAAAGCCGGAAGGGTACGATGGGCAGGACATGTTGCAAGAATGCCGGACAGCAACCCTGCAAAGATGGTGTTCGCTTCCGATCCGGCAGGTACGAGACGGCGTGGAGCGCAGCGAGCGAGATGGGCAGACCAGGTGCAAAACGACTTGGCGAGCGTGTGGCGTATCCGAGGATGGAGAGATGCGGCCTCGAACCGTGTATTGTGGCGTCAAATTGTTGACTCAGTGTTATCTGTTTAGATGTAAACTAAATAAATGAAATGAGAACGTGCTTTAGTTACAGAGATACAAGGTGTCAAAGTCAAAAATTGGTGGAAAATTATACAAATTTTCAGAAAAAATGGTCGTTTTTCAACTATTTCTTTAAATACTTGTATTCTATTTTTTCCACAATATTAATAAATCCTTACAAAGGTTATTGTATAAGCTTTTGAATGGTGTGCAAAAAATAATGCACAAAGGCGAAAATTTAAAAAAATGCAGATAGGGTCTGTTCAAATGTTACGTAACGCAATAGGGGGTGGGGGCTATTTGATTTTTGTTACGCTTTGTTACGCAAAATATAGGGGGTGGGGGTCGATCGAAACATTGTTACGCGTAACAAGTTGTTTGCATAGAGAAAAAATATTATTTTTTTCAAAATGTATTTATTATCCCCAAAAAAAGCATGAAATATACAATAAATAATTATTTATAGCACTACCCTTCAAATTATACCAAAATTTAGATATTTTTCAAAAAATTGCATTTGTTACACGTTACGCATAGGGGTGGGGTGGTTCTGAAAATTGTTACAAATTGTTACGAGGGGGTAATATTTGAACAGGCCCATACATTAAAATTTCCCGATTGATGACTTGAGAGAAAATTCAGATTTTTTCTTTTTTTTTTTGGAAAAGATGTTTAATTTTGATACACATAGGGTAACCGTACCCTTAGTGGAGGTAGCACCAATAGTGATGAGATTTATCATATTTATAGACTTTACGATGGTTTCAGTTGATGCGTCGTGCTTTAAATATCCTGTTAAATGAAACTTACTTTAAGATTTCGCTTGAAAAACTATTGAAAACAATGATTTTCCCTAACAAAATTGACTCCCTTGCACCTATAGTGGTGCAACTGTACCAATAGTGGCGAGTCTCATTAGAAACCAATGGATAGCACCACTATAGGAACCATAATTATTTTTTACCGCCACTAAAGGAACAGTGTACCCATAGTGGTGCAAGCAATATTTGGTAATTGTTGATGTTAAATGACATCTATCCTATTTTTGTTAGCAAATTTATTAGTTTATCTATTGACTAAGATAATAAAGCAGTAAATTTACCATAATTATCATTTTTTAAAAAATATTTTCTTTTGTGGATCTACTTATACCTCCACTATTGGTACCGTTACCCTAGGGGGAATGACGGCTTTGGCAGGTTTTGTTCTATTATTGTAAGGGGGGTTTTTATGACTGATTATGCTCAAATTTGGCCCAAACATTCTTTGCATATTAAATAATATTGTGGCCAAATTTCATAAAATTCGGTCGACAAAAACCCCCCTGACAATAATAGAACAAAGTCTGCCAAAGCCGTCTGTTCCCCTAGTTAAGTTTGCCATTTTAAGGTGTTTTTATGAGATATTGCTAAAAAAGATTCGGCTGCCGGTGGGACTTGAATCCACAGTATTCCATTAAGTACACGGACGTATTACCAATTATACAACAGCTGCCCTTGCGAGAAGTTGTTCCATAACCAGCTAATAACGATGGGATATCAGTCAATTCCCCGTATCTATCGAATCTGCTTTGGCAACATTTCACACCCTGTTCTCTCTACCCAACTATGTGTATCAGAATTGAACAACAGTCGGTTGCGTTTGAATCACAAACATGTGCTTCTATTTGCCGTATTGAGGCGGGTTTGCTTCTACAACGACTCAGCTCGGTGGCAAGCGAGCATCTATTGTCGGTATCAACCCAATTATGCCCTCCGAGTATTTTTCTTCCACTTGCGTCTCAAATCCAGACATATGAGATTTAGTAAGATCTCCAAATCGTCCTGGAGTTTGAATCAAATGGTCGGCCGAATCAACCAAGGCTTTCATGATGTTCCCAGCCGCGGTATCAACCTAATTATGTCCTCCGAGTATTTTTCTTTTACTTGCATCTCAAATTCAGACATATGAGATGTAGTAAGATCTCCAAATCGTCCTGGAAATCCTCCAATCGTCCATGATGTCCCCAGCGGCGGTAACAACCCAATTATGTCCTCCGAGTATTTGTCGTTCACTCGCGTCTCAAATGTAGGCATATGAGTTGTTCTAAGACGCCCAAATTATCCTGAAGTTTGTATCAAACGGTACATACCTGCACATACCTCCAAATCGAACACGTGACGTTGACTACTTAGATGCCCACTACCATTCCGTCTTCACCATAGTTGAGGGTATGGCAGCGGCGGATGTGCTTCTTGTCACCAGCAACTTTAATCTTTCCGGAGTTTCGTGGAGACCGTCTCACAATGGTTGAAACTCGAAAAGCTCGATTTCAATTGAAAAAATCACATTTGACGTTAATAGGGGCACAAACTAAAAGGAATCGAAATCTTTTTGCGACTCCTTGATTTTTTAAAAATGGTGGCAGCATAGAAAGGAACAAGAGATTGTTCTTGATTCTTGCATTTGGTTTTTGATTCATGTCATGATTATTTCCTTATTTTTATATTCTTTATTCTTTTCTCTATCCTTCTTTCTTCCCACTTCCTTCTATTTTTTCTTTTTCCTTCTTCTTTTTCCTTGTGTCATATTTCTTCTTTTTTTTCCTTTTTCTTTTTCAAATTGTCCTTTTTCTTTCTTTCTTCTTCATTCTACATTCTTTCTTTTTAGTTCTTCCTTTCATCCTCCTTTCTTGTGCTTATTTCCTTCTTCTGCCTTCCTTCTATTTTCTCCTTTTTTTTCTTCATTTTTCTTTGTTCTTCTTCTTCCCTCTTCATTCTTTCCTTTTGCCTTATTATTTCTTCCTTCTTCCTCTTCTTCCTTCTTCACCCTCTTTGTTCATTTTTCTCTAATATATTTTCTTCTATTTTTTCTTTTTTCCTTCTTCCTTATTCCTTCATCTTTATTTCTTCTTCTATTTTATTTTTTTCATTTTCCGTCCTTTTTTCCTTTTCCCTTCTTCTTTCTTCCTTTCCTTTTTGCCTTTCTCGTACAACAAAGTTATACCGAAAGGCTATCATTTCACTACGAAAACGAACTTTTTATAGAAGCCTCGGAGACCCATAGTGTTATATACCAATCGACTCAGCTTGACGATCTGAGCAAATGTCTGTCTCTCCGTGCGTATGTATGAGTGTGTGTTTCTTTTTCTTTCTAAGCAATGGAGGGGGAATCTGCTCAACAGACATCCTGGGTTGTCCAGGAGGTGGGGGGGGAAGGGACCACCTCCAACAGCAAACGAGAGAGGCAGGACTACATCCCCAACCCGCTAAACCGTTCCCATTGCCGCCAAGCCCATAGTCCCTTCGGTACAACCAGAAAGTAATGCTTCAAAGGGGGGCCATTGCACAACGCACCCTCGAGGTAAGCTGCGTGTCCTTGCAGCACCGAACATCGTGACTCACTTTTTTAGAAGAACACCATGGTATCGTGCCAGCGCATTGCCGGCTTTCCAGGTGGTCTTACTACGCCCTATGTCCTCGGAAGGTGGGAAGGGTCGACTTCGCGCCTGCTTCCCTCTGCACGACTGGTATCAAGAATGATGATGCCGCGTGCACCCCAAATTGACCTTTCTGCGACAAGGCCTATTCGCCAACATACAGAGGGACTTGCCGACGGGGTGCCTACGCCTACCCCAGCCTTGACGAGGACCCCTTTCCGTCTTCGGGCTCGGAACCCGCCCGGTTGACCGACGCCGCGAAAGCGACGATACCATGTTGTTCTTCGCGCGGCCACTTGTTCGATAAAAGGATCGAGTTCGACCACCGGTATGACCCATGAAGCCGACTCCGATCCCTTGGACCACCTCTTATTTGCGCCTGAACTAGCCATCCTTGAGTCCACGCGCCACCTTTGTGTAGCTTCGAAACGATTTGAGCGATAGCCGATAAAACGGCGTTCCAGCCAACTTCATCCAGAGTTACATTTTTCTCATGCGTACAAAAATGTGCTACTGAGACTCTTACCAATTCAGCGCATAGAACATTAGAATCAAAGTGTGCTGAGCAGTCAAGGGACGCATAAATAAGAATTTTGAGCGCGCAGAAAATGTGACACCTTAGAAAAATCATGTGCGCGTGCCCCGCGCTCGTCGCCGAGCGCTGTCTGATGCGCTCACTCAATATGAACGAAATGTTTTTGAATGATAATGCTAGTTCGTATCCATGGTTTTTTATGCATTCGCCAACAAAAAGTTAATGATCCTAATTTCAAGTGAGGCTCAAGCTCACAAATCTTAATAACTTGAACGCCAAACAGTTTTTTTTATAAGTTTCGGAAAAATTCAGTTCAATCAAAGTTAATTGCCTATATCTGAAAAATAGTTTTTACGAAGAATCGCATCCAAATGGCTATAACGTGAAATATCAAATCGAAAAATAGAATGAGCTTGACTGGACGCAAGCAAAACAGGAACAAAGCGAATATGTGGTATGATCCATGCATATTCAGGCTCCAGGTGTTGCATGTATTAATCGCAATAATTTCGGAGTCAACCATTTGTATGACAGTAGACGGAATGCGATAAAATAAGGATTATCAGGATTACAATGACCACTTCTAAAGAAAATACTTCTACAATTGAGAGCTGCATCTTTAAATTTTACGGTTGCTTCCGTCAAGAATGATTAACAAATTCCCACAACTCTATCTATAA